>NC_143468.1:2130000-2776762 GCF_987193195.1 Phasianus colchicus | reverse complement strand
GGGCAGCTATAGGGCAGCTATAGGGCAGCTATAGGGCAGCCATGGGGCAGCCATGGGGCAGCCATGGGGCAGAGCTGCACCCATGGCAGCTCTAGGGCAGCTCTGCACCCCCAGTTCCCAGAGCAGCAGCCCAGGAACCCGCAGCACCGCGTGGGGCCACCAGGCTGCACTTCAACCTTTTGCTGCTCAGCTCCCGAGCCCAGAAGTGACCTCAGCTGCGCACGGCGGAGCACGAAGGAATTCCTTGCAGCTCCCTTCAGCCTCCCATCCCTCCCCAAAGCCCCCAGTGGGGGCACGCAGCCTCACCTGGGGATGCTCACAGCTTCGCTTCAGGTTCCTCGTGGGCTGCAGACCATTCCTGCTCCCACCAGGGAAAAAACCCCCCTGTGTCCCCCCCCCGACCCCCCCCCAACGTCCTGGATGGGGTGCAGCCTTTGCACGCCCCTGCCTGTGATTCCTCTCCCGTTGCCCTGGGCTCAGCCTCTCCGGATCCCTTAATTCCACCTGCTGCCAAAAATGGCTCCATCCATCCTGAGACGGATCAGGGCAGGATTTAACAGCCTGAGCTGCGCGATCCGGGCCTGGGGGGGGGGGTTGAGGGGGTCACACCATAGGGCTGCTCCATAACCCCCCCCCAGCCCAGCTCAGCTCGGCCCAAAGCCCCCCCCCTGCTTCCCTCCACGTGGTTTCACTGCTGGGGTCAACCTGGGAAGCCGGCAAATTTCTGCCTTGCAATGGTGAAGCTAATTAAGGTGCGCTAATTAAATTCTGACAATCCTTTTGGAGCCGTGCTTTAAAGCCGTGCATGCAGCTGCAAAGCTGCCATCCGTGGGGCTGCAAGGGGTTGCAAGCATTGCAGGGGGTTGCAGGAGCTGCAAGGGGTTGCAAGAGCTGAAGGGGGTACAGGAGCTGCAAAGCATTGCAAGAGCTGCAAGGGGCTGCAAGTGTTGCAAGGGGTTGCAAGAGCTGCAAGGTTTGCAAGAGCTGCAAGGGGTCACAAGTGTTGCAAGGGGTCGCAAGTGTTGCAGGGGGTTGCAAGAGCTGCAAAGCATTGCAGGAGCTGCAAGGGGTTGCAAAAGCTGCAAAGGGTTGCAAAAGCTGCAAAGGGTTGCAAGAGCTGCAAGGGTTGCAAGAGCTGCAAGGGGTTGCGAGAGCTGCAAAGGGTTGCAAGTGTTGCAAGGGGTTGCAAGAACTGCAAAGCACTGCAAGAGCTGCAAGGGGTTGCAAGTGTTGCAGGGGTTTGCAAGAGCTGCAAGGGGTTGCAAGAGCTGCAAGGGGTCGCAAGTGTTGCAAGGGGTTGCAAGAACTGCAAAGCACTGCAAGAGCTGCAAGGGGTTGCAAGTGTTACAGGGGGTTGCAAGAGCTGCAAAGCATTGCAGGAGCTGCAAAGGGTTGCAAGAACTGCAAGGGGTTGCAAGCATTACAGAGGGTTGCAGGAGCTGCAAGTGTTGCAGGAGCTGCCGGCGGGACACCCCTGATTTTCCCCCGCAGTTTCATGGTTGATGGGATCCGAGTGTTTCCATGGTGGGGGAGGAGTTGGGGGGCAGGGCGAATTCTGCCCTGGTTCTCATGGAAAAAGGCCCAAAGGCCCCGAAGCGAAGCTCTGCTCCCGGAGCGGATCCCGAAGGTCGCTGTGCTCACAGCCCCCGCAGGAGCAGCAGATCCCACCGGGACCCGGCTGTGTGCCCACAACGCCCCCGTATCCCTTCCAGGACCCAAACCCCCAAAATCCCCCTGATTTCAGTCTCTCTGAGGTGTTCCCGTGTCTCTTCCAGGACCCAACCCCCCCCCAAAATCCCCCCAAGTTCTGTACCCCCAAAGTGTCCCCATGTCCCTTCCAGGACCTGCCCCCCCCCAGCCCCCATGGATTCAGTGTCTCTGTGGTGTCCCTATGTCCCTTCCAGGACCCGGAGCCCCCAACACCCCTCAATTCTGTGTTTTTGAAGAGTCTCTATGACTCTTCCAGGACCTGGACCCCAAATAATCCCCCATTGGATTCTGTGCCCCTGAAGTGTCCCCATAGCCCTGCCAGGACCCAGACCCGCAAAATCTCCTTCAAATTCAGAGTCCCCAAAGTGCCCCAATGTCCCTTCCAGGACCCAAACCCTCAAGCCCGTGGATTCTGTCTCTCTGAGGTGTCTCCATATCCCTTCCAGGACCCAGAGCCCATAACCCCCCCTTAAGAACCTCTATGACTCTTCCAGGACCCAGACCCCCAAAAGTTCAGTGTCCCTGTAGTTCCCCCATGTCCCTTCCAGGACCCAGACCCCATAACCCCCCTTTAAGAAGCCCTATGACTCTTCCAGGACCCAGACCCCCAAAAGTTCAGTGTCCCTTCCAGGACCCAGAGCCCAAAATCCCCCCCATTGGATCCTATAACCCCAAAGTGTCCTCATTGTCCCTTCCAGGACCTGGACCCCATAACCTCCCTTTAAGAACCCCTATGACTCTTCCAGGACTCCCAAATCCCCCATTGGATTCTATGTCCCCAAAGTGTCCCCAGTGTCCCTTCCAGGACCTGGACCCAAAATCCCCCACGGGCTTCAGTGTCCCAAAAGTGTCACCATATCCCTTCCAGGACCCAGATCTCAAAAAGCTCCCCCAAATTCAGTGTGCCTGAAGTGTCCCCATTGTCCCTTCCAGGACCCAGACCCCCAAATCCCCCCCATTGGATCCTATAACCCCAAAGTGTCCCCATCGTCCCTTCCAGGACCCAGACCCCACAACCCCCCTTTAAGAAGCCCTATGACTCTTCCAGGACCCAGACCCCCAAATGCTCAGTGTCCCTTCCAGGACCCAGAGCCCAAAATCCCCCATTGGATTCTATAACCCCAAAGTGTCCCCATTGTCCCTTCCAGGACCCAGACCCCATAACTCCCCTTTAAGAAGTGCTATTACTCTTCCAGGACCCAGACCTCCAAAAGCTCAGTGTCCCTGTAGTACCCCCATTTTCCCTTCCAGGACCCAGACCCCATAACCCCCCCTTAAGAAGCCCTATGACTCTTCCAGGACCCAGACCCCCAAATGCTCAGTGTCCCTTCCAGGACCCGGACCCCCAAAAGCTCAGTGTCCCTTCCAGGACCCGGACCCCATACCCCCCCCCCATTGTTTTCTACACCCCCGAAACGTCCCCATTTTCCCTTCCAGGACCCGGACCCCCAACCCCCGCAGTTCCCCCCCCCGCCCCCCATTGGATCCCATTGATCCCTTCTGGCTCTTATGGGGTCACCGGGGGTCCCTGAGCCGCAGCGCTGCGCGCTGAGCCGGGCGCGTGAGGTCAGGGGGTGGGATTTGGGGGGGGGGGGGGGGGAGATGCGCGCTCCCCCTCCCCCGGCAGCGCTGTCACGCGTGGGGCCGCGGGGACGCGCGTGGGGCCGGGGCGCAGAACCGCCCGCTGCCGCCAGGGGGCGCCGGAGAGCGGAGGACTGGAGGAATGGGGGGGGGAGGGGGATATGGGGGGGTTTTGGGGGGGGGATTTTGGGATATGGGGAGAGGGGGGGATATGAGGGGGGACGGTGGGGATGTAGGGGGGATTGGGGGGGTATGGGGGGGGTTTGGGGGGGTATAGGGGGATATGGGGGGTATTGGGGGGGAGGGGGGCTTGCGGAGGTATTTGGGGCGTATGGGGGGTATTGGGGGTGTGGGGGGGACATATGGGAGTATTGGGGGGTATGGGGGAGAGGGGGAGTATATGGGGGATATTGGGGGGGTATGGGGGGTATGGGGTGGGGGTATATGGGGGGGTATTTGGGGGATATGGGGGGCATTGGGGAGTATGGGGGGGACATATGGGAGTAGTGGGGGGATACGGGGGGGATTGGGGGGTATGGGGGGTTATGGGAAGGGAAGGGATATGGGGGGTATTTGGGGGGCATGGGGGGACATATGGGAGTATTGGGGGTATGGGGGAGAGGGGGAGTATATGGGGGGTATTGGGGGGGTATGGGGGGTATGGGGTGGGGGGATATGGGGGGGTATTTGGGGGATATAGGGGGTATAGGGGAGTATGGGGGGACATATGGGAGTATTGGGGGGTATGGGGGGGGAAGGGATATGGGGGGATATTTGGGGGGCAAGGGGGGGACGTATGGGAGTATTGGGGGTATGGGGGGTATTGGGGGGATATAGGGGGGTATGGGGTGGAGGGGGACATGAGGGGGTATTTGGGGGATATGGGGGGCATTGGGGAGTATGGGGGGGACATATGGGAGTATTGGGGGGTATGGGGGAGAGGGGGAGTATATGGGGGATATTGGGGGGGGTATGGGGGGTATGGGGTGGGGGGATATGGGGGGGTATTTGGGGGATATAGGGGGTATTGGGGAGTATGGGGGGATATATGAAAGTATTGGGGGCTATGGGGGAGGGGGAGAGTATGGGGGATATTGGGGGGGAGGGGTATATGAGGGGGTATTGGGAGGATATGGGGGGTACTGGGGGGGTATTGGGGGGCATGGGGGAGGAGGAGGGTTATGGGGGGGGACTGAGGGGTATGGGGGGGATGTGGGGGGGATGGTTATCACTGCGGTGGAACGGTCCCAGGCGTGATAACACCCCCCCTCCCCCCCACCCCCATAACCCATGGGGACACCACAGACCCATGGGGACACCATGGACCTCTAGGGACACCCATAGAGACACCACAGACCCTTAGGGACACCATGGACCCATAGGGACCCCACAGACCCATGGGGACACCCATAGGGACACTACAGACCCTTAGGGACACCACAGACCTATAGGGACACCCATAGGGACACCATAGACCCATGGGGACACCACGGACCTATAGGGTCACCATAGACCTATAGGGACACCCATAGGGACACCCACAGGGACACCACAGACCCTTAGGAACACCACGGACCACGGGGACCCATTGGGGGCACCCATAGGGACACCACAGACCCATAGGGGCACCACAGACCCTTAGGGACACCATGGACCCATAGGGACACCACTGACCCATGGGGACACCACAGACCTATAGGGACACCCATAGGGACACCCATAGGGACACCCCAGACCCCTGGGGACCCCCCTGCAGCATCCCTCGCTCTCCCATTGAACCCAGGGGCTTTAAATCACTGCTGACGCCCGGGAGCAGCAGCGCAGGTTGGGGGGGGCGGGGGGGGGTGATAATGGGGAGGGGCTTTAGGGCCGCTCTGATCTTTCACCCCTCGCTCCGGGTCCGGCCCGGTGGTCTCCTCCGGGTCACCCACCCTCAATTCCCGGCATCTCCATCACAAAACGCGGCTCAATAACTCAGAACGGAGGGGAAGCGGAGGGCGGGGATGGGGGACCGGAGCTGCGGTCAGCGATGGGTCACGGCCGGGGGGGTGGAAATGGGGGGGGGGGGATAAAGGGCCGGGGGTGTCACCTGGGGTGTCCGAGCCTCCCCCGGTGTTGTGATCCTATGAGGATGTGGTCCGTGTGGGGAGGTGATGGGGGGTCATTGGGAGGCACTGGGGGGGTATGGGGTGGAAATATGAGGGTATGGGGTGGGTCTAGAGGGGTATGGGGTGGCATTGGGGGGTAACTGGGAGGCACTGGGGGGGTATGGGGTGGCAATAGGGGGTTATGGGGTGGGGCTAGAGGGGTATGGGGTGGCACTGGGGGGTTATGGGGCACTGGGGGGTAATTGGGAGACACTGGGGGGTATGGGGTGGTACTAGAGGGGTATGGGGTGGTAGTGGGAGGGTATGGGGTGGCATTGGGGGGTAACTGGGAGGCACTGGGGGGCTTATGGGATGGTACTGGTGGGGTATGGGGTGGCACTGGGGGGATATGGGGCTCTGGGGGGTCCTTGGGAGGCAGTGGGGGGGTATGGGGTGGCAATAGGGGGCTATGGGGTGGGGCTAGAGGGGTATGGGGTGGCATTGGGGGGTAACTGGGAGGCACTGGGGGGGCTATGGAATGGTACTGGTGGGGTATGGGGTGGCACTGGGGGGCTATGGGGTGGCAGTAAGGGGTTATGGGGTGGTACTGGTGGGGTTATGGGGTGGCAATAGGGTATTATGTGGTGGGACTAGAGGGGTATGGGGTGGTGGTGGGAGGGTATGGGGTGGCACTGGGGGCTAATTGGGAGGCACTGGAGGGGTTATGGGGTGACATTGGGGGTTTGTGGGGTGGCATTTGGGGGGCATAGGGTGGCACTGGGGGGTTGTGGGGCACTGGAGGAGTTATTGGGAGGCACTGGGGGGGTATGGGATTGTAGTGGAGGGCTATGGGGTGGCACTGGGGGCTGTGGGGCACATCGGTTGCTGCATGGTTTTGCTGCGCAGTGCAGCCCCAATTTGCTGCATGTTGGCTGCTGCATGGTTTTGCTGCACATTGCATGGATTTGCTGCACACTGCAGCCCCATTTCCCTGCACAATGCTGCCCCATTTTGCTGCGTGTTGGCTGCTGCATGGTTTTGCTGCACGTTGCATGGTTTTGCTGCACAGCGCTGCCCCATTTTGTTGCACATTGCAACCCCAATTTGCTGCACGTTGTTTGCTGCACGATTTTGCTGCAAGTTACTGCCCGATCTTGCTGAGCATTGCATGCTTTTGCTGCACACTGAAGGCCCATTTTGCTGCATGTTGGTTGCTGCATGGTTTTGCTGCATGTTGCATGGTTTTGCTGCACATTACTGCCCCATTTTCCTGTGCATTGCATGCTTTTGCTGCACAGTGTTTCCCCATTTTGCTGCACGTTGGCTGCTGCATGGTTTTGCTGCACATTGCATGGATTTGCTGCACATTGCATGGATTTGCTGCACAGTGCAGCCCCATTTTGCTGCACCTTGATTGCTGCACTGTTTTGCTGCACACCGCCTGGTTTTGCTGCCTGCTTTTGCCCCATTTTGCTGCACACCGATTGCACACAACACCTCCCCCCCTCCCCCCCCCCTTCCCCAATCCTTCTTAATTCAATGCAAGGGGGGAAAAAAAAACCCAAAAACCCAACCAACCCCCCCCACCCCAGCGCCCCCCACCGAACAGAGCAGCGCTGCTGATTAAATTACAGCCTCGCGGATCAATTTCAATTTCTCCTCCGCCCCCCCCCCCCCCCCATCATTTTGCACTGGGGGGGGGGCGGCGCACATTGCATTCATTCATTAGACTTGCAGATCGCTGCGCTCGTTTGGGAGCCGCGATGAAATTCGGGAGGATGAGATGAAGGGATGAAGGGGTCTCCTCTGCTCTCCCCCCCACCCGCCTCCATCCTCCCCCCCCCCCCCATCCCCAATTCCAACCCCCCCCCAATTCCAACCCCCCCCCCATCTGCAGTAATTGCATTTCTGGGGCCGCAGGTGGTGTCGGCTCCGGATCGGGGCTGTAAAGAAGATGGATGGCGGGGGGGTGGAGGGGGGGGTGGGGGGTCCTATGGGGGGTGAGCACCCCTTCATTGCCAGTGCTGTGTGTGGTGCCCTGTAGGGGCTGTAGGGTGTCCTAGGGGGGCTGTGGGGTGCCCCATAGAGGCCTTGGGATGCCCTATAGGGGCCGTGGGGTGTCCTATAGGGGCTGTAGGGTGCCCTATGGGGGCTGTAGGGTGCCTCATAGAGGCCTTGGGGTGCTGTATAGGGGCTGTGGGGTGTCCTAGGGGGACTGTGGGGTGCCTATAGGGGCCGTGGGATGCCCCATAGTGGCTGTGGGGTGCCCCATAGAGGCCTTGGGATGTCCTATAGAGGCCGTGGGATGCCCAATAGGGGGTGTAGGGTGCCCCATAGAGGCTGTAGGGTGCCCTATAGGGGATGTAGGGTGCCCCATAGAGGCTGTAGGGTGCCCTGCAGGAGCTGTAGGGTGTCCTATGGGGGCTGTGGGGTGTCCTATAGAGGCTGTACGGTGCCCCATAGAGGCCTTGGGATGCCCTGTAGAGGCCGTGGGATGCCCTATAGGGGGTGTAGGGTGCCCCATAGAGGCCTTGGGGTGCCGTATAGGGGCTGTAGGGTGTCCTATGGGGGGTGTGGGGTGTCCTATAGGGGCTGTAGGGTGCCCTATAGTGGGTGCAGGGTGCCCTATAGGGTGCCCCATAGAGGCTGTAGGGTGCCCTATAGAGACCATGGGGTGCCTATAGGGCTGTAGGGTGTACTATGGGGGCTGTAGGATGCCCCATAGAGGCCGTGGGATGCCCTATAGGGGGTGTAGGTTGCCCCATAGAGGCTGTAGGGTGCCCTATAGGAGCTGTAGGGTGTCCTATGGGGGCTGTAGGATGCCCCATAGAGGCCGTGGGATGCCCAATAGGGGGTGTAGGGTGCCCCATAGAGGCTGTAGGGTGCCCTATAGGGGATGTAGGGTGCGCCATAGAGGCTGTAGGGTGCCCTGTAGGAGCTGTAGGGTGTCCTATGGGGGCTGTGGGGTGTCCTATAGAGGCTGTAGGGTGCCCCATAGAGGCCTTGAGGTATCGTATAGGGGCTGTAGGGTGTCCTATGAGGGCTGTGGGGTGCCTGTAGGGGCTGTGGGTTGCCCTATATGGGCTGTGCTGTGCAGCACTGGGAGGTGTAGGGAGGCAGTGCCAGTGACCCCCCCACCCCATTCCCAGTCCTGATATCCCATTATTCCCAGTTCATAGATCCCATTCCCAGCCCACGTTCCCAGGTTCGGTGCCCCGTTCCCCCCCATGTCTTCATTCCCAGCCCACATTCCCTATTCCTGATCTGTGCTTCCCAATCCCAATCCAGGTTCCCTAATCCCAGTCCATGTTATCTATTCCCCACCCACGTCCCCTATTCCAAACCCACATTCCCTATTCCCAATCCATGTTCCCTAATCCCAGCCCATGTCCCCTATTCCCAAACCATGATCCCTATCCCCAGCCCACATTCCCTATTCCCACCCTACATTCTCTATTCCCACCCTACATTCTCTATTCCCACCCCACATTCCCTATTCCCACCCCACATTTCCTATTCCCACCCTACATTCCCTATTCCCAGCCTACATTCCCCATTCCCAGCCTTATTCCCATCCCATCCAGCTTTATTCCCAACCCTTATTCCTAACCCACATTTCCACCTCGGGGTTCTTCCATCCCAACAGCTTGGGGACACAGAAGGGAAAGAAGGTTCGGGATGTGCCAGCACTGGGATGCTGACCCCACACTGGGATGATGTTCCCACACTGGGATGCTGACCCCACACTGGGATGCTGTCCCACACTGGGATGCTGACCCCATACTGGGATGCTGTCCCATACTGGGATGCTGTCCCATACTGGGATGCTGTCCCCTTACTGGGATGTTGTCCCCACACTGGGATGCTGTCCCACACTGGGATGCTGACCCCACACTGGGATGCTGTCCCCACACTGGGATGCTGTCCCCACACTGGGATGCTGTCCCACACTGGGATGCTGTCCCCATACTGGGATGCTGACCCCACACTGGGATGCTGTCCCACACTGGGATTCCCCACCCCATGGCTGTACGGACGTCACCACGAGCAGAGGACGGATCCTTGGCAGCGCTGTGAGCGGTGACGCCTCCGTCCCACAGATGATGGATGGGAGCAGCAGCACAGCTGTGCCCACTGCTGGAGGGACGTCCGTCCGTCCGCCCATTTGTCACCTTCCCCTCCACCTCCTGCCAACAGCCCATGCCCTCGTTAACTCTTTCCTTCATTAACCCAGGGGCGCCTGGGAGGGACCCCCTGCTCCCCAAATGAGGAGTGATGGAGGATCCCAGTGCTCCCTGCTCAACTTACAATGTGGTTTCCTCTTTGCTTTGGGGTCAGATAAGGGGTGGAGGATCCCAGTGCTCCCTGCTTAAGCTACAGTAGGGTTTCCCCATTGCTTTGGGGTTGGTTTTGAGTTTTGGAGGATCCCAGTGCTCCCTGCTCACCCTACAGCGTGGTTTCCCTTTTGCTTTGGGATTGGATTTGGGTTGGAGGATCCCAGTGCTTTCTTTTCACCCTACAATGGGGTTTCCCCTTTGCTTTGGGGTCAGATAAGGGGTGGAGGATCCCATTGCTCCCTGCTCAGCCTACAATGGGATTTCCCCTTTGCTTTGGGGTCAGATAAGAGATGGAGAATCCCAGTGCTCCCTGCTCACCCTACAATGTGGTTTCCCCTTTGCTTTGGGGTCAGATAAGGGTTGGAGGATCCCAGTGCTCCCTGCTCACCCTACAGCATGGTTTCCCTTTTGCTTTGGGATTGGATTTGGGTTGGAGGATCCCATTGCTTTCTTTTCACCCTACAATGGGGTTTCCCCTTTGCATTGGGGTCAGATAAAGGATGGAGGATCCCAGTGCTCCCTGCTCAGCCTACAGCATGGTTTCCCTTTTGCTTTGGGGTTGGGTTTGGGTTGGAGGATCCCAGTGCTTTCTTTTCACCCTACAATGGGGTTTCCCCTTTGCATTGGGGTCAGATAAGAGATGGAGAATTCCAGTGCTCCCTGCTCACCCTACAGTGTGGTTTCCCCTTTGCTTTGGGGTCAGATAAGGGGTGGAGGATCCCAGTGCTCCCTGCTCACCCTACGGTGTGGTTTCCCCTTTGCTTTGGGGTTGGGTTTGGGATGGAGGAGCCCAGCCCAGCGGTGCACTTCGGGGCGGTGTAACCCGACTCTCCCATTCCTGTCATGTTTTACATGGCCGGGCATGTGGTGAGATCGTGTTTGGCCAACCTTTGCTTTCCCCAAAGGAGGGAACGGAGGGGCCACCGTGCCGCCGATTTATTGCGCCTCCGGAGAGCTCCGAAAAAGCAGATGCCTTCGGCTTAATCTGCCCCGTTGCCATGCAAACCCCCGACCCGCTTTGATGTCCCCCGTAAATGCTCCATGTGTTTCCAATAAACGGAGGTTTTATCGCTGGAGCTGTTAAAGGCAGAGCTGGAGGGGGGGGGGGGGGGGGTCGTCCCTCGGATCTGGGGGGGCTGCTTGGGGTAAATAAACCCTCTGCTCTCAGAAAGGGGCTCTGGTGCTGTTTCTTCCCATGGTGTCACCTCCCTATGGGGTCCCTTCCCCATGCGGGTTGCCTCCATATGTGTATCCCCTCCCCATTATGTCCCTTCCCCATGAGATCCTCTCCCCATGATGTCGTGTCCATATATGTGCCCCCTCCCCATGGTGTCCCCTCCCCATGGTGTCCCCTCCCCATGGTGTCCCCTCCCCATGGTGTCCCCTCCCTATATGCATCCCCTCTCCATGATGTCCCTTCCCCATGGGATCCCCTGCCCATGGTGTCCCCTTCCTCTGCGTATCCCCTCCCCATGATGTCCCCTCTCCATGGTGTCCCCTCCTCATGGTGTCACCTCCATATGTGTGCCCGCTCCTCATGGTGACCCTTCCCAAGATGTCCCCTTTTCACGATGCCCCCTCCCCCCCACTCCGTGGTGTCCCTTCCCCACGGTGACCCCTCCCCATGGTGTCACCTCTCCATGATATTCCCTCCTCATGGTGTCACCTCCCTATGTGTACCACCTCCCACTTGTGTCCCCTCCCCATGGTGCCTCCTCCCTATATGTGCCCCCTCCCCATGCTGTCACCTCTCTATGCGCACCCCCTCCCCACGATGTCCCCTGCCCATGGTGTCCCCTCCTCGTGGTGTCACCTCTCCACGTTGTCCCCCTCCCTACGGGGTCCCCTCCCCATTATGTCACCTCTCCATGATATCCCCACCTCATGGTGTCCCCTCCTCATGGTGCCACCTCCCTATGTGCATCAGCTCCCAGTGATGCCCCCTCCCCATGGTGTCCCCTCCATATGTGTATCCCCTCCCCACGATGTCCCCTCCCCATGCTGTCACCTTCCTATGCGTATTCTAAATGCTGCATGCTGCAGTGTTCTCCGCAACGTCTGTTGGCCCTTTCTGTCCCCACTGGACAGCAGACTTTGGGGTCTGGGGTAGGGGGTTTTATTCTCCCTCCCCATTCCCCCTTTGGCTGAAGCGTGGTGTCAGCGGCGCCGCTGATATACGCTGCAGAAGGGGGTCAGCAGCGCCGGTATTCTTTATTTTGACAGCGCCATGAAAGTGTTATGTGGCCGCAACGCCTCCCCACTGCTCCACCCCCCTCTGCCTTTATCAACCTGAAAGGACCCATGGCCCTATTTATGACCCAACTCGAATGGCGTGGCGCGCGGGGACGGCCCACCAGGAGCGCTGATTTATGGACGCGGCACACAAAGCCGACCCTCCAGGACGTCCCCTTTTGGGTGCATTTGCTGCATTTTGCCTATTTTTCAGCACCTGTGGTGGGACTGTGAAGATGATAGAAGTATTAGGGGGGGGGGTTTTCGGACGGGACCTTAGAGATCATAGTGCCATAGGATGGTTGGGTTGGAAGGGTCCTCGAAGATGAACCATGAAATGGTCGGGTTGGAAGGGACCATAAAGATCATAGAGCCATGGGATGGTTGGGTTGGAAGGGACCTTGAAGGTCATAAAGCCATGGGAAGGTTGGGTTGGAAGGGCCTTAAAGATCATCAACCATGGAATAGTGGGGTTGGAAGGGTCCTTAGAGATCATAAAACCATGTGGTGGTGGTTGGGTTGCAAGGGTTCTTTAAGATCGTAGAACCATGGGATGGTTGGGTTGGAAGGGTCCTTAAAGGTCAGAGAACTATAGAATGAGTTGGGCTGAAAGGGTCCTGAAAGATCATTGAACCATGAGATGGGCTGGGATGGAGAATCATGGGATGGTTGGGTTGGAGAATCACGGGATGGTTGGGTTGGAAGGGTCCTGAAAGATGATGGAACCATGGGATGGCTGGGTTGGAAGGGTCCTTAAAGGCCATCCAGTTCCAACACAGCACATGGGGCTTCTGACTGTATTTGCTCTTTTCCCACTGGTTTAACAGAAAACCAAGAGCAGAGCAGGCCACACAAGTGCTGCCATTGTGCCTTTCTCCCCCGGTGTTATTGTTGATGACATCTGAAGTCGGTATGCGAAATGCCTCCGCTCCCAGCCGTGACACGTCGCTGCTTGAAGCAGCCCAGCAGGGCTCTGCTTTCCCTGTGTAATTACTGCCAGACCCCAACCCGTCCCTGCGCTCCCTGGGGATGCACAGCCTTTCCCTGCAGAGGGGATGGGCTGACTTAGCAATTTCCAGTGCAAAACTTGCAAAAAAGCGCAGCACGAGGGGTTTCTCCACTGCTGGTGGAGAGCTTGCTCGCACGCTGTGGGGCTTAGCGCGGGTGATTCTTCTATCTCGACCAATTTATGCTTGTAGGGAGGTCAGCCAGGGTGCAGGGTGCTGTAACCAGGGTGAGAAAAGCTCTTGACAAGAGCACGAGGGCTCTGCTTTATGTCAAGCGCCAGCCCCGCACCTGCAGTGCTTCCCTTTGGTGCGGTGATGGCAGCGTGGCTGGAAGCGTCCGTCCGTCTGTCCATCTGATGCTTTGCTCATTACCTGTGCTCTGCGTGGCCAGCACACGGCACCCAGCGTCACTCAGCCCTGGGGACACATCCTGTGTTGTGCATCCCTCATCCCTGCACCCCGGGGTCCCCGTTTGCACCCTGGGAGCAGCGCAACTCGTGGGCTGAGGGGCAAAAACCATAATTGCGTGGGTTTCTTTTTATGAGGTGGATTTTTTGCAGGGGCTCGTTGTGGGAAAAGCAGATCCAGGTGCTGCACTCAACCAAGTGTGAAGAGAGGGCAGGGGAAGGGCTGCAGTGTGGGCTGTGCTGCATGCAGGGGTAACATGGGATGGTCATCGTGTCCCCATGGGTTGGGGACTGGGGGAAGAGGAGTGGGGAGGGGAAGGGATGAGTGTGGGGATGGGTGGGTGCATCCTTCTTCCCTTCCCTTCCCTTCCCTTCCCTTCCCTTCCCTTCCCTTCCCTTCCCTTCCCTTCCCTTCCCTTCCCTTCCCTTCCCTTCCCTTCCCTTCCCTTCCCTTCCCTTCCCTTCCCTTCCCTTCCCTTCCCTTCCCTTCCCTTCCCTTCCCTTCCCTTCCCTTCCCTTCCCTTCCCTTCCCTTCCCTTCCCTTCCCTTCCCTTCCCTTCCCTCTCCCCCCTTCCCCCTTCCCCATTATAACCCTGATGGACAAAAAGAACCAAACACAGACTTACACACCTGTAGACATTCACACCATTGGTGCTTTGTCCTTCATTCCATCACCACTGAGTCTGGTCCGAATCCACACCACATCCAAAGAGTCTCAGAGTCTCCAGATTTGGGACTTCACCAAAACACCACTATTTCCTGACTTCTGGGGGGCAGCAGAAAAATTGAAGTCCTGCTCTCCATCCAGAAGTCTTGCAGAAAGTCAAGATCTTCCTCAATGGAGATGTTCAGAACGTCCGTAACGATGCACACGCAGAGTTCATGTTTCATTGTGCTTTGATTTATCATCCCTTGAGTTAATTATTGACCTTAGCTTTGCCTCGGTCAATATTTACCTCCCCAGCTCAATAAATCTCGACGTTCACCTCAACAGAAGTCAATATCTGCTTAGTGTTTATCTATTCCCTCAGTTGCTAATTTTGCTGAAAGCTTTTATTTATTCTCGTAGCGCGTGCTGCCTCGGCACATGGCACAGGGGATCAATCCTTCCCTTGGACAAAGCCTTTGCTCCTCCATGGTGCAACAAACCACAGGTGACGTTGATACAGCCAAGGTCTCATCCAGTTGGCCAACTTTCAGGCGTCGGGGTTTGGTGATGGGGCCGATGGCTTTGCTAGGACCATGGACAACAGCCTGTCCTACCACAGCTGTGGAGCAAAGCCCCATGTGGGACGTGTTGGGCAGCCCCATGTGGGACGTGTTGGGCAGCCCCATGTGGGATGTGTTGGGCAGCCCCATGGTGGGACACACTGAGCAGCCCCATGGGCTGGGGGAGGGACACGGGCTGCATTCTCTTCTCCACCCCAATGCCATCTGCAAGGTCTGCGCTCGCGATTCCTTGGCCAACCCTGAAGGTGCTGCAGCTCTGATGGGTTCTGAGCCATTGGATGAGGACACAGATTTTGTCAGACCATCACCTGACTTGGGAATGGTTCTCTTTCCTCCTCACCTCTCCCTGTACATCTCCATCCCCACAATCCCCGATCCCTCTGTCCCCACGAGGAGGAGCGCGGGACGACCTCCATCTCCACACTCCTGCCTCGAACTTTTAATATTTTAATTGAGTGAATTGACCTGGACTCGTCTATTGAACTCTGCCTGACCTCTTAAATAACAGGTCAAGGATTTAGCTTGGCGGCGCTGACCTCTTCCCTTATCTGCTAATACTGCTCCTCTCTCAATTAGCTGCCATCTCCCGGCCCCGGTGCTGGGACCACTTGGCCGGCGTCAGTGTGGCTTCGTGCACGCACGAGTGGCTCCGAAACGGAGCTCATTGGGGCAGTCCCATCCACAGCCCCTTCCTTAGGGACAGACCTCTGCGAGGGGACGTGGGATGGGAGCACCCAGAGGATGCTCAGTTCTCTTTGGGATGGGGCAAAGTGATGCTGGGAAGGTCCCAGAGCTGCTCCAGCATCACGCAGTGTGCACAGGATGGATTTTCCCCCCTTTCTCCATGTGCTACGGGGCATCAAGAGGAACGTCGTGGCATCAGTGTGTCTGATGAACCAAAGCCAAGTGACCACTTTGAGACATCTGGTGACAACCACAGGGTCCCTCCCCAGGAAATAACGGATAACCCTCCCCAGGAGAGCGACTGCAGCTGTGAAAGTGACGCTTTGGTGTCACGACAGGAGCAACACCCTGAGCAAAACCTCCTGCACGGCAGCTGAAGCAACCCCTGCACGCACAGCTCCAGTGCACAGACGAGAGTTTTGCACCTCCCCGAGCCCCCGCATAGCATCAGGACCCCCGTGACCCCCATGGCTGTGCCACCACCCCGGTGCCACGCAGCTGCCGCGTGCATCTGCTCGATGCTTTGCAGCAACCATTGGCTCAGCACGCACGGCAAATGCACGCGGAGATTTGCAGCGCCATAAAACTTCGCCTGCTCCAATTTTATCTCGGCCGGAGCCCCGGCTCGTGGTTACCCAGCCCTGCTAAATTAGAGCTGGGCTCCGCATTCCAGAGTATAAATATCTGCCATTGTAGTGCTGAGGAATGCGAGCGCGTTGGAGGCTAAAATTAAAGAGCGGGGAAGGAGGCAGCTCGGGTTACCAGAAACAAGACTCCATTGTGCTCCCATTGGGGCTTGGCTTGGTGCAGGGGACTGTTCGTGCTTAGGAACGGCCTGGGTTCAGTGCAAGGGGCAAAGGAGCTTTGATTGCAATTTTGGGTAGATTTAATGGCCATTTTTTGGTAGCTTTAATTGCAGCTTTTGGGTACGGAGCTCCAAACTGAGAGCTGCTCCCCACTGCTTTGCAGTGGGGCATTTCCCAGGGGCTGTATGGCATCTGTGCCCACGCTGGGTGCTCCTTTCCCTTTCCTTTCTGCTCCCCACCCACAGGGAGCAGCAATCAGTAAATCACAGCATAAAACCCCAGACAGAAATGTGTAGGGATGCGCTGAGCCATCGGCTGCCCCTTACACACATCTGTGGGTCCGTGCTTCTCCCCTGGGGGGATGATGCCCCAAAGCCCCTCCGATGTGCTCCCTGCACAGAGGCATTTCTGCCCTCTGGAAAAAGTGGGGCAGGAGAAATCTGTGCCTTTTCCTTCTGAAAATCTGCGTTCTGCAAAGGAGTGGCAAATGGGTCAGGGCTGGGCTGCGCAGAAAGAAATCCACTGGAGAAGTTCTCCCCTTCTTGCTGCAGATGCAGGTGTCTGCTTGGCCAAAATGACCAACAGGGTTAGGAAGGAGATACGGGATCACAGCAATAACTGCAGCAGAAAAAAAGTCAGGTTTGCTCACTGCTTGCTGCTTTACATCGAGGTGAGATCTTCGCAAGGCTGTGGGGCTGAGCTCTGATTTCCAACGCAACGCACAGCTGAGTGCCCACTGCCCCTTCCATCCCCTTCCACAATCCTTTTTCTGCCCCAGCAGCACCAAAAATCACAAAAGAATGCAGTACACTGAGTAGGAAGCATCACTGAGTCCAATTCCCAACTCCACCCCAAACCCAAACCCCGTTTCCAAGCGCTCCATGGCCCGCTCCATCCCTTACTCTGCTCCTTTTCCTGCCTCAGCAGCACAGATCAGGACAAAAAATAAATAAAAATCCCTGAATAACACAATATCTCAGATAGGAAGAAGCCCTGAGCCCATTTCCCAACTCCACGTGGCACCACCCCAAACCCAAACCCCATTTCCAACGCTCCTTCAGCTGACGACGACCGCGTCCCTGCAGCGCGGCGCTGGGGGCAGCTCTGCCTTTAAGCACATCCAGATGTGGGCAGTGGAGCTGTGAAAGTCCTTCTGTGGCTGCAGCAGAGGCCGTGGGGGGCACAGAGCCCGGAGGCGTCGCTCAGGGGCAGATCCCATACATCAACGTGACAATTTGGGGACCTCTCTCCGTTGCGGCCCCATCCCCCATCGCCGACCCCGATCCTCCAAAAAATCACTGCAGGCTTTTGCTAAGCAGACAAACTCACTCCCGAGCTGAGCAAAAAGCATTTTCTGCTCTTCTCTGCACGTGCAGAGGTTGCGTTTCCCCAAAGCGGGGCTCGTTAGGGAAATTGTCCTCGTTAAGAAACCCGCTCAGCCCCATTGCAGGGAGAGGTGATGGGTGAGGATGCGGCACCCGCACGGGTCGTAAATCAGTGCCTCTCTGTAATTTTATGTAACGTTAATAAATCAGACAAATGAAAATAGCTTGGGCCTTGTAAGGCATAAATCAGCCCCCCGCTCCGGCACGGTGCTTTAAAATAATTTGTAGATTGATGGTTGTCCGCCTCCGTGAGTGGGTTGGGGGCCTGGGAAGATTTTTAATGAGCTCTGTGATGTGATGGCCCCCGGGCAGCGCTCCCCCCCCTCCCCGTTTGGGCAGAAGAAGCTCTGTGTGCCCAGAGGTGAGCAGGGAGGAGGGCACAGGACCTCGGGTGTACCCTCAGTGGGGGTGGGCAGATTGTCCTCTTTTTATAGGGGAAAAGGTCCCTTGACTGTGGGTGTGAACTCAGAGGGATTGAGTCCTCCGTTGGGCTCTTCTGTCCCTTCTGCTGGTCCCAAGGTCTATGCAGCACCATCACCAGTACCACCAGTACCACCAGTACCACCGACACCACAAGCATCACAGGCATCACCAACACCACCATCAACAGCATCACCGACATCACCAGTGTCACCAACAACACCAGCATCGCTGTCATCACCACCAACATCACTGACATCACCACCACCAGGACCACCAGGACCACCAGTTCCACCAGCCATGGTGGAGGCTCTGGTTAAGGTCCACACATGGCACAAAGTGTTTTTCCCATCTGAGCACCAAAAATCACACCCTGTCCTTCCTACAGGCACCCGTGCCATTCACCATCTGCAATGGGACCCAGCCCGTATCCAGATCCCATAACTTGTTTCACTGGCGCAACCTGAATTCTCCAACTGCCTGCAAAGATGGGGTGGATGAGCAGCCCCCACCCCACAGACATCTCTGCTAGTGGGATTTCAGCTTTACAGGGACCCTAAAGGGGACCTACGTCCCATTCCCAAGAGGGACAGAAACCCCATTCCCAAAGGGAACATAAGACCTTTCCCAATGGGGAACCTAAACTCTGACTCCACATGGGACCTAAGATCCATCCCCAAAGGGGACCAAAGCCCCATCCCCAAAGGGAATCAGCCCTGCCCCCTAATTTGGACCTAAATCCCATCCCAGAAGAGGGATACGTACACTGCCATGTATGCTCTGTCCCAAAGAAGACCAAAGCTCCCCCCCCAAAGGGACGTAAACCCCAACAGGAACCCATCTCACCACACGTGTGGGCTGAGCTGCGGTGCTTCCCATCCCCATCCCATTCCCATCGCTCACATCCCAAACACCCCACGAGGAGAACACGCAGCTCTTCCCAATCCCCCAACCCTACTGAAGGACAGCACCCAACGACCGGTGTCACCACTCCACGAACTGTCACCCAAACAGCAGCAAACGCTGCGCATCACGTGGCAGGACCTGGGATTATCCCATCTCGTCACTAAACCCTCACGCGACCCGAGGAATTTCCCCTCCCTGTGGGAGCACAGAAACCCCGGTGTTCCAAAGCAGGAGGTGTCAGCACGCATTTCTGCTGATGGTTTCTATCTCTGATCAAACAGAGATGTAATTAACGCGCTCGGACTTTGGATGGGGAGCTCATTTTTTAGGGGCATCACGGGGAGTTATTAGTGAAAACAAACTGCGTGACCCCGCCGTTCCCATCCGGAGGTTCTGCACTAATGAGGGGAGGTGGAGCAGGGCTGGAAATCCGGCATCCCGCTTTGTGAAGGGCAGTGCAACCCGAAGGATGGCAAAACCCACTTGGTTGGTCGCTACTGGTGATGTGGCACAGAGTTGTCCTGCCAGATGTGCACCGCTGGGTGACGTCACTGCGGCCCCAAATGTCATTGGGTACCAAAAAAAGGCAGCTCCCACTTTGCATCGCCCAGAGATCTCATGTGGGGTTGGGTACCGAAAACCATCAGCTCTTCATTGCCCAGAGGTCCCACGTGTGGTTGGGTACCAAAAACCACTGGCTCCCAATTTGTGTCACCCAGAGGTCCCACGTGTGGTTGGGTACCAAAAACCACTGGCTCCCAATTTGTGTCACCCAGAGATCCCACGTGTGGTTGGGTACCCACAAATGTTGTCTCCCGCTCTTCATCACCCAAAAGATCCACGTGTGGTTGGATACCGAAAACCATTGGCTCCCACTTCGTGTCTCCCAGTTATTCCATCTGTGGTTGGATACCAAAAAGCATCATCTCCCACTTTGCATCACCCAGATGTCCCACCTCTGTCTGGATATCAAAAAGCATTGACTCCAAATTTGCATCTCCCAGGGGTTCCATGTGAGGTTGGGTACCAGAAACCATTGGCTCCCAGTTTGCATCTCCCAGAGTCCCATGTGGGGTTGGGTACCAAAAACCCCAAAAACCGCTGTGAGAGGGATGCTCACCCCCAACCCTCGGTATTGGTGCCAAAATCTGTGGGATTTTGGCATCGTGCACAAAAATCCCTGCTGGTGTTGGGGTCACCTGTTGGGGTTCCTTACGCACGTCCCATCAGATCCTGTAGGTCCACCACGCAACACTCAGAGCTCTGAAGTAAAGCAGAGGGGTTCTGATCTGATGGAGTCACTTCTAAAGCATTTCAACCCCGTGGAAAGCCAATGGGAAGCGCCGGTGCCAGGATAAATCCCAATGTGGGAAGAGTGGGGAAACCCTCGTGGGTCACCGAGCGGCTGCTGCGGGAAGCAGTGCCAGAGCCCTTCCCTGCTGCTGAATCAGAGCGGGATGGGAAAAATCAGAAATTAAGGATTTGTTGGGCATGCAAAGAAGCGGAATGAAGAGAATGTGAGGTGGGAGCAAAGCGTGCTCGGATGGAGCAGCGAGCTGCCAGAGCTCGTTTCCGCGGGAGAATGGCGAAACCCCAATTAGCGCTTTGTGTCGGCCCTCCTGCGGGGTCCCGGCCCGTAGCAGTGCCCCACTGCGTTCCTGTCCCTCTGTGCACAGCTTTCTGCTCATCCCCCGGGGGAAAAAATCCCATTAATTGGTCGTGTTGGGGTTTTGCTTTGTCAGCAATATTCCCGTGCACGGGTTGCAAATGGAAACAGAAATATTCCCATGCACGGGTTGCAAATGGAACAGGCAATATTCCTATGCATGGACTGCAAATGGGATGAGTAATATTCCCATGCGTGGATTGCAAAAGGGGTGAGCAAGATTCCCATGCACAGCTTGTAAATGGGATAAGCAATATTCCCATGCGTGGATTGCAAAAGGAATAAGCAATATTCCCTTGCACAGATTGCAAAAGGGATGAGCAAGATTCCCATGCATGGGTTGCAAATGAAAAAAGAAATACTCCCATGTAGAGATTGCAAATGGAACAGGCAGTATTCCCATGCACGGATTGCAAAAGGGGTGAGGAGGATTCCCACGGATGGATTGCAAATGGGATAAGCAATATTCCCATGCACAGAATGCAAACAAATAGAGCAGGCAATATTCCCATGCAAACGAGATGAGCAATACCCCCATACGTGGATTGCAGATTGCAATATTGCCACGCACGGATTGCAGTGGGACACAGCAGAGCAGCAGAGCCTTGTCCCCACGTTGTCCCCACGCCCTGCTGGGGTTGAGCTGTGGGCAGGGAAATGCAGCTGCGTCCCCCATGGCTGCTGCTCCTGGGAGGAAAAATGAGCCCCAATCCCTGAGGGATTCAGCCCAGCCTTCGTGCAGGGGGAATTAGGGCTGTAATGTGATTACATCAGGGAAGGTCTCGATCTGGTTCGATAAAATAGAACAGGGGCTCCAGCAGCAAAGGAGAGGTGGCTGCTGGGTGTTCTCGCTGCAAAATTGACCTTAAAAAGGCGAATTTTGGGGTCTGGAAAAGCTCTCCCATCATCCCAGCCCTGCTGCTGTGGGGCAGTGCAATCCGGTGGGGCGGATAATGCCTTAATAAAGGGTTGTCTGCCCGACACCTCCCGCTGACACAGTATCCTTGGGGGCAACTGTTTGATTTTTGCGTGGTAAAGTAATAGTAGGAAAGTATGTCAGGTATTTGGGATTCCTCCCAGCGCCGCTCAGCAGCTGAGCATCCGGCCCAGGGCTCCCTGTGCTCCTCCAGGCAGGGATGGGGGTGCTGGGGGATGGAGTGGGGTGCTGGGATGGGGGGTGCTGGGATAGTGAGGGTCTGGGGATGTGAGCTGGAGGGCGTGGGTGCTGGGATGCTGGGGTATGGGGTGTCAGGGTGCTGGGATACTGGGGTATGGGGTGTCAGGGTGCTGGGATGCTGGGATGTAGGGGGATGGAGTGCATGGGGTGCAGCAAGGTGGAGTGTGTGGGTCAGGTGCGTGGGTGCAGGAGGCATGGGAGTGGGTTGCTGGGGTGCAGGATGTTGCAGTGGATGGGTGCTGGGATGCTGGGGTGCAAGTTGTCAGGGAGTCAGGGTGCTGGGGTGCTGGGATGTAGGGGGATGGGGTGTTCAGGGCCAGGGTGCACGGGGGAATGGGTGCTGGGGTGCTGGGTATGGGGTGTCAGGGTGCTGGGATGTAGGGGGATGGGGTGCTGGGGTGTGAGGTCTTGGGGTGCATGGATGCTAGAGTGCTTGGATGTAGGGGATGGGATTCTGGGGATCAGGGTGTCAGGGTGTGTGGGTGCTGGGTTGCTGGGGTGCAAGGTGTCAGGGGATGGCAAGCTGGAGGACATAGGTGCTGGGATGTAGGGGATTGAGGTGTATGGATGCTGGAGTGCTGGGATGCAAGAGGTTGGGTTACAGGACACCACGGTCCATGGGTGCTGGGGTGTGGGGATGAAGGAGACAGAGGTGACTGGGTGCTGATATGAAGGGAGATCGGGGTGCGTGGGCTGTGGGATGTTGGGATGGAGAAGATTGGGTGCTGGGATGCAGGATGCCACGGTTCACGGGCCACGGGGTGCAGGAAGTCGAGGTGCACAGACTCTGGGATGGTGGGATGCAGGAGGTTGGGGTTCAGGGATGTTAGGATGCTGGGATGCAAGTGGTTGGAGCACATGGCTGCTGGGATGCGGGACGCAGGAAGTTGGGACACACGGCTGTTGTGGTGCACAGGATGTTATGGTGCACGGGGCGCTGGGATGTTGGGGTGCAGAGGCACCAGGGCGCTGGGATGCAGGACGTTGGGACCCACGGCTGCTGGGATGCTGATGCCCGTGAGAGAGGGGCGGGTGGTCCACGGCTGCTGGGATGCGGGAGGTCGGGGCGCACGGGCTCAGAGCTGCCGGTCTGCCCCCCACCCGCCCCTCTCTTCCCGCTTTGTGCCTCCCCAACCCCACCCGGGCCCGAACCCTTCTCCGCATCCACCTCCGCCCCCCGCCCCGCTCCACCCCCCCCCGCCCCCCAACCCCCACCCCCTCTGCGCCCGAGGGGCCGCTCCGCTCCGCCGCTCCGCTCCGCTCCGCCCCACAGCGGTGCACGGGGGGCGGTCCGTGGGCGTCGTGGGGGCCGTCCCCATAGCCCCAACCCTCGGCCCCAGCACAGCCCCAGCGCCGGCCCCACAGCCCCCGCCGCCCGCGGGCCGCCCCGCATTGTCCGGGGGCAGCGGCAGGATGGGGGTCCCCGCACGGCCGCCCCCTCCCGGGCTGCGTTAAGGCCCGTCGGTATGAGGAGGTGAGTGGGGGGGGGGGTCCCCGGAGTGGGGGGGAGGGGGGCACTGAGGGAGGGAGGGGCGGTTCCCGGCCACGCATCCCCGTGCTGGGAACCCTCTCCATCCAGGCCGGAATCTCAGGAGGTTTTGGGGTGAAATAAGGCGATTTCGGCTCTTTTGGAGCTTCCTTCCGGAATTCAACGAATTTTGGGAGTGAAATGAGGCGATTTCGGCTCTGCTGGCTGCAGAGGGGTCCCAACCCCACCCTGGGGGTCGGGCATCCTCCGAACCCCGAGCTTTGCCCATTTCTCTCCCCCCTTCCTCCCCCCCCCCCAAAAAAAAAAAAAATATATATATATATATATAAATAAATAACCCGCACACCAACTGAGATCGTGGGGAGGGGGGGAAAGGAGGAGGAGGAGGAGGGGTCCGCGTCCCGGTTGTGCCCCCGGGGGGGTCCGGCCCCGAACAATGCGCGATCGTGAACGTCAAAACGGCCCCGAAGCGCCGCGGGCTGCGAGCGGTGCGCGCCGCAGTGGGGAGCCGCTCCCGAAAGCGCTTTTTTGGGGGGGCTTTTTTGGGGGGGAGGGGGGTTGTTTTGAGGTTTGCTTCTTCCTCTCGGAGGACAAAAGGCATTTGGGGGGAAAAAAAAAGACAACAACACGGAAAGAGCGGAACAGAACGGCGATGCGGGGTTTATCGCTTCTCTCCATCGCCGTGGTTCCGGGGGCTCCGTGCGCGTCGTCCCATCGCGGAGCACGAAATGCGCGGGGCTGCGAAACGGAGACAGCGGTTCGTAAGGGGGGAACCGAGAGGGAGAAAAGTGTGCAGGGCTGAAATGGGAGCTGCGTGGGGAGGTGGGAGCGGAGCCGAATGCAGGAGCGGGTGTGGGAATTCGGGACTGAATTGAGGACTGAATTTGGAAGTGAGTGTGGAATGGACTGTAGAACCGAATGTGGAACTGAAGTCAGAAGTGAATTTAGAACTGAATTCAGAACTGAGTGTGGAACTGAATATAGAGCCAAATTCAAAACTGTGCAGAACTGAATGTGGAACTGAATGTAGAACCGAATTCAGAACTGAATTTGGAGCTGAGCGCAGAACTGAATGTGGAACGGAATTCAGAACTGAATTTGGAACTGAGTGAGGAACTGAATGCGGAACTGAATTCAGAACTGAGTTTGGAACTGAATCCAGAATTCAGAGTAGAACTGAATTGAGAACTGAATGTGGAACTGAGTGCAGAACTGAATGTGGAACTGATGTGGATCTGAATTCAGACTGGGATTCCGAAGTGACTGCAGAACTGAATGCAGAACTGAGTATGGAACTGAGTGCAGAACTGAACATGGGTCTGCATTCAGACCAGAACTGCAGAGCTCTCAGCACGGAGGCACAGGGCTGTGGGTGATGCTGGGGGTGGCAGTGCTGCTGTTGTTATCAAACCCAACATTTGGTTTCGGTCTCTGCAGCAGAACTGTGTTGACATTTTCTCTTTGGGGATAATGAATGGCACGAACTGCATTGTGCTCCTCGGAGCGCTCCGGGATCCGCAGGAACGTAAACACAACAGCCTGGATTCATTGGCACTCTGAGCTCAGTGATTCCAGCAGCGCCGCTCCGGAGCTGCAGCTCTCCTTCAAAGTTTATTATGGATTGGGGATGCATCCCCGTTAATTCATGTCGGGGTATTTTATGGCTGACAGCTGTGGGACCGCAGCGGCGTTTATCCGTGGAGGGGTTCTGAGGGCTCAGGGGGGACTTTTGGCACAGAGCAGTGAGAGATCCCCCCCTTCTCCCAACTCCTTTTCTGCAGGGAAGGCTTTGGGCAGTGCCTTTGTTCTCCCGCGGAGCCCCCGCCGCATTCTTTCCTTTTGCCATTATCATTTTGGTTAAACAGAAAGGCGAGTTGTGTACCATATGGATCATGTTAACAATTGCTTATCTGCAAGCGGTGTTTTCTCCTCCCTCCTTTCCCCCCTCAGCCTTTCTCTCCCTCCCGACATCGGGGCTCTATCAGCATCCCCAGGGCCGCGCTCCCGTAACACAAAGCGCTCGCATCCCATAGGACTTAATTCTTGAATTAAGGGGAAGCTCCAAAGTGAGCTTCGCTGGGAGAAGGAAAATTCATCACAGTGAGGGGAGCAGAGGGAATTTGTGGCCGTGGGTCCATGCGGTGCGTGGCCAAAGCTGTTTGTGTTATTTGCGGATCGCCGGAGCTGATGCGGAGATGCTGTCTGTGTTTGATCCCAACTGAGGGGCCACAATTCCCGCAGATCCACCCCGGGCTGCTCCCGGCTCCGTGTTTCTGCATCCTATCCATGGAGTTTGGGGTCCGCCATTCAATCCATTGGGATGAAAGCGTGGGGTCTGCACCGCGCATCCATCGGTTGCTATGGGCCCAAATCTGGTGCTGAGGGCGAAACCTTGTGCAGAGCAGCAGCTGCAGGGTCACCTCCTCCTCCTCTGATGGCAAAAGCAAACAAGAGACTCAAGGAGCCGAAGGCGGCACCGCAGTGTGGGATCCCTATCCGTGTCCATCACAGCAGGACCCCTATCCCAGGAGCCACAACCCCTCTGCAAAGAGTCCATGGTGCTGCTGCCATTTGCAGATGCACTCTGCTCCGCTCGCAGCGTTTGTGTTTTTGCATCTTCCTCTTTGAGGTGTTCCCAAAGGCGCAAATGTCTGCCTTCCTTCCTTCCTTCCTTCCTTCCTTCCTTCCTTCCTTCCTTCCTTCCTTCCTTCCTTCCTTCCTTCCTTCCTTCCCTTCTTCCCTCCTTCCCTCCTTCCTTCTTTCCCTCCTTCCTTCCCTCCTTCCTTCCCTCCTTCCTCACTTCCTCACTTCCTCCCTTCCTCTCTTTCTCCATTCCTTCCTCCCTTCCTCCCTTCATCCTCCTGCTCAGGTTGGCTGCTCTGCTGCAGTTCCCTTTTGCTCAGGGAGGGCAATGCCGCCACGGTGCCGGATTTGCCGGAGGATTCCTACAGGGAATTTCTCGGAGCTGACGTTAATGCATCTGGAGAAGCGGTGCTGACCTCTGCGCGACGCTGACCTTTGCATTTATGCCATTGTAAACACTTTTCAGCTGTAGGTTTTGAGCTCGGGTGATTCTATGGCTCTGAGCTGAGCCTTTGTCATCCCTCGCATTGGCCAAATGTGTGGTTCGTGCAGGTTTCAGCACTGCTGTCACCCCCGGGCTCCAAAAAACTCATTGCCACCGCTTGGGTTTGTGACACCGGGACCAAACTGGGCTTTGTCAGCATCAAATGGGAACATTCCCGTTGCTGGATGGCATTGGAGGATGGGGGAATCCCCACTGGGGGCTGAGATAATTCCCATTGGTGGGTGGGAAAATCCCCATTGGTGGTTGAAAGGATTCCCATCTCTGGATGGGAAAATTCCCATTGGCGGTTGAGAAAATCCCCACTGCTGGATGGGAAATTCCCGTTGCTGAGTGGGAGAATCCCCTTTGCTGGATGAGAAAATCCCCGTTGCAAACTCCTTCTCCCAGCCCCGTGCCCCGTCATCAGCTGCAGTTAACGTTGGTTAAATTGTACAGATCACCAGCACTGTTGTCCCCGCAGCAGCGCATGCCTGGGGCCACTTATCAGCAACCCCTGATCTTTATGGGGGCCCTCATAAACCCAGCCAAGGCCTCTCTGCTTCCAGCATGGAGCGGGGCAGGGTGCACATTGCATGGCTTCCCTCCCTTCTCCCGAGTGCAGAGCACTTGATGATGGAAAGAACGGACAGATGTAGGTGATTACAGCAGTGCCCTCCTGCTTCTATTGCAGTTGTGCCCCTCACTCCATCCCTGCTCTGGGCTGCCCCATTCTGGTGCCGTTTGCAGGCTGCGATGTCCTTCAGGCTGCGGTGCTCTCCTTCCAAAGAGACACTTTTCTTTTTTTTTCTTCTTCGCCCCCAAGAAAGTGAAAACGAATGTCAAGACAAATTGCACTTTAACCCACACTTGTCTTGTCTACAAAAAAAAAAAAAAAAAGACTGAATAATAGCAGAATAAGTGCCCCTTTCTCCTGCCCCGGCCAAACTCATCAGAGGAGGCCATCCCCAACAAAGAATTTGCTGTGTAAATAGAGGAGAGGTGCAGCAGCACGGAGCAGGAAGGGGCTCGTGGCCGCAGGGACACCGCAGCCCGTTCCCCATCCTTGCTCAGTGGCTCTCAGCTGCTCGCTGTCATTAATCTCCCTCCGTGTTCCCAAAGCGACGGCATCAGCTGTGGGCTGCCATTGTCAGCAGAAGTGAGGGGATGCTTCCAGCAGTGGGGTTGCACCCAGTTCTGCTCCTTGTCCCATAGGGTCTGTGTGTGTCAGTGCTAAGGAAGGATGTGTTTGGGGCAGGAGGAGGTGGAACTGAATGGGCTTGGAGGTCCCTTCCAACCCATTCCATGGTTCCATGGTCTCTAAGGTCCCTTCCAACCCAAACTGTGGTTCTGTGATCCTGAGGTCTCTTCCAACTCGACCATTCTATGGTTCCATGACCTTCAAGGTCTCTTCCAACCCAACCATCCTATGGTTCTGCCACCTTTAAGAACCCTTCCAACCCAAACCATGCTTCTATGATCCCGAGGTCCCTTCCAATCCAGCCATTCTATGGTTCTGTCATCCTAAGAACCCCTCCAGCCCAACCATCCTATGGTTCTGCCACCTCTAAGGACTCTTCTAACCCAATCCATGCTTCTGTGATCTTTAAGGACTCTCCCAACCCATTCCATGGTTGTATGATCCCAAGGTCCCTTCCAACCCAACCAATCTGTGTTTCTATTCCAGCATGCCTTTACAATGGGAAGAACTCACGAAGCCACCACCATTGCATCTTACATCCCAGTGCCTCCCAGAGCAGGGGGAAGTAGTGTAATTAGCAAAGATGGCTGCAGAATGGTGTAATTAAATGGTGATGGGCTGTGATCCTGTGCCATGACACAGGTTCTGTGCCCCCGATGTCACCAGTGGGCTGCGGGAGGTTGGGGTGGATGCGTCACCGTGTGTCACCCATCCCATCCCATTCCCATCCCCATCTCTATCCCATCCCAATCCATCCCCATCCCCATCTCTATCCCATCCCATCCCATCCCCATCCCCAGGCACAGCACTGGGCAGCTCTCAGCTCCCATGGGTCACCACGTTGGCCGCGCGCTCCAGGTACGCGCCGCAGAAATAACGCAGTTATGGATCTGACCTTGGGCTGTTCATATCCTCCTGGTACGAGGTGATTACTTTTTAATGAGTGGCTGCTGAAAAGGGAGGAAAATGAATTATTTCTGCCCTAGGATTAGCTCTCGGAGATGGGCCCAGCGCTGCGCGATCGATGCGCGCTCGGAGGCTGCACATGGCTCAGGACTGCTCCCCATTTCCCAGCACTGGGAACATCGGTGCTTTTGCTCTGTGGGTGGGATGAAGCCTTGCCATGGTGTGTCAGGACCTGGAGAAACAACTTTTGGCCTCATAGGTCCATGCTGGTCGTCAGGATCTCCCCTTTTAGGGGCGGATTTCCAACTTTTGGGGGACCAAATTCCCAATTTGTTCTGGTGAATTCTCACCTTCCTGGGGGCGAATTCCCACCTTCTTGGGAGCCAATGCCCAACGTGTTGGGGGCGAATCCCCAGCTGCTTGGCATTTTACCTTCTGGTTTTGAGCAGCCCCACACCGTTCTGTCATAAGCAGCAGAGATGTTCTGACCCTGCTGTAATCAGAAGCCCGGTAACTGCACGAGGAGTGCAGGAGGTGGGAGCTGCAGGGATGTGTGGCTCCCCAAACCCAACATCCATCCTGCAAGCAGAGGGGAGATGCAGCCTGTAGGGCAGCGGTGTCAGCAAAGAAAGAATCCCCAAAGAGGGAACTGCTGGAAAATCCATTAGTGAATGGAGTGCAGGAGGGACTTTGGCTTTTCATGCTGCTGGGGCGGCGTTTAAGAAAGAATCGGGGAGTCAAAAGGCTTGGGAAAACAAAAGGCACCGAGGGAGAGAGGCCTCTGCACGGTGCGTGCCTTGGGGTGGGCGTGGGATGGGCTCTGCTCCCCCCGGGGCGCACGGCGGGGATGGATTGGTGTAAAAAAATGGGAGATTTTTGCTCCATTCCCCTTCGGAGCGTGCTGCACGGGGAAGGCAGCCGGGCAGAACATCCAACTGCGTTGCTAAAGGTGCTGGCTAGGGCAGGGAGGCTATCCAGAATTAGAGTTAATTAAGATTGATTCGTTCCGTGGAGGATAGGAGCTGGAGCGTTACAGCTACCGCTGCGCCAGGCTCCGCTGCACGCGGCAAATTATCTCCGTGCTGCAGCTTCCTCTGCAGCCCCCGGCCCTATGGCAGCACACAGAGCACAGGGGGAGCGAGGGGGGGCTGCTGCTGGAGTGGTTTTGCCCCCTGGGGGAGTCCGTTGTTGGAGCTGCAGCATGGAAAGCACCCGGAGAAGGGAGGGCCACGGCTGGGGGTAGAGGATGAGGGTCTTCCAAGCAGAGCTGCAGAGCTGTTTGTTGCTTGTGGGGTAATGAAATGGAGCTGCAATGCTTTCTCCTTGCAAAGGGAAGCGTGCAGAATTGCTTTGTGCCTTTTGGGTGTCGTGCAAACTGTTTGGTGCTTGCGGGCTGCAGAGGGTCTGCGCAAGGCTGGGGTGCAAATGAGAGCTGCGATGCTTTCTTCTTGCAAAGGGAGGAGAGCAGAACTGCTTCCAACCTTCTGGCGTCCATGCGTTTGTCCTGCAGGTGGTCTGTATGTGGTTTGGGTGCACATCAAACCAGCAGGACAGGGGTCGTGGGATGGGTTGGACACGGTGATCTTGGAGGTCCTTTCCAAACTTAACGATCGCAGGATTCCATGGTTCTGTGATTGTGGGGCAGCAGAGCAGAGGATGGCATGAAGATGCCTTCAGGCTGTTCCCCTACATCTCCCTATAGAGCTCCATGGGCAGAAGCAAAGCCCACACCTCGCTATGGGATGGGGCGCAGGGCTGGGAGCGTTGTGGTGTGCTCCTTGTTATGCAGATTGTATGCAAATCGAGTCCATTTCACCTCTTCTGAGACCACCTCTTCTTGGGGAAATGGTTCCACTGATCAGAAATGGACTTTTGTTTTTCCTCCCCATTGGAATCCTCAGGAAATGGGATGGGTCCAATGCAACTCCTTCAAGTCCGGCTCTGGAGAGCTCGCATGGCATCAAGGAATGAGATTTTGGTGACAGACTTTGGTGCTGGGAGCAGCATCCGTGGGCCACGTCCTGTGGGAAGGGAGCACTTACCCAAAGTGGACTTGAATGACCTCAACGAAGCTTCTACCAAAGCCCTTCCTACTGGGAGCTGCCCTTCAGGATGGGCTCTGCTCGGAGGTCACAGCTGAAATGTCAACCCAGCAAACTTCTGACAAAATTGAGGGCTTTTGGGGCAGGAGAGCATCCGCAGGGTGAGGAGTGATGGCAGAGGAAATGACAGAAAGAGTTGGGGTTCTGCACGTGCTGGAGTGCCCCTGTGGCAGAGTGGGCAGCACGGGGATGGATTCACGCTGCAGTTCATCCCCTGCAGGCAGATCCCAGCAGTGAGCATCCATGGACCAGAACCGTGTGATGCTGTGATGAAATAAACCAATAATTCCCACTTCCTTTCAAATCTTTGTCACCCCTCTTCCTCCCATCCGTCTTAAGGTATTGAAAGGTGGAGCAAAACGCCTCAAACCCACTAATGGCACCCATTATCACAGAGACCCCCATCTTCCCACCCACATCCTCTGGTCCTGGGGATTCCTCCAACCCCCAGCACTGCCTCTCCAGATGGAGGATGATGCTCAGCTGCTGCCAGGCTGAACAGACACATATTAATTTTTCATTCTCCGGACGGATCCTGGAGCTGCACAGATGGGCTGTGGCCCATTGCCCTCTGCATTGCATCCTGATGTCCAGCTGCTCCGGGTGTGATATATGGTTGGGCAGTACGAATGGCTGAGCCCCAAGCTCCCACGTGGTGGCTGATCCTTGTGGGGTGGGGATGGGGCACGTGGGAGCTGCCAGCCTCCTTTTACCACACCTGTGTTGGCTGTGCTGGGGTGGCTGTCCTGTCCTTCTCTTTGTTGGGGGGCAGCTGGGAACGTGTTGGGTTCACTGTGCAACCCAACCTGCTGTCTTGTTGGCCAGCTTCCTAAAATTCCAAATCTGTGCTGTGCTGGAGGACTGTGAGCTGCACGGCTTGGAGGAGTAGGAGAGAGGGAAGTGTCCCCACGTCACCACCATGGACAGATGGAGCTCATGGCTGAGTTGCGCCATGGGGCTTTGGGTGCTCCTCTCCCCACTCTGATTAGAAGCAAAATAGCTGTGCAGGAAGCACAGAAGGTGGGAGCTGTAGGGGCATTGCCAAAGCTGATATCCATCTGTCCATCTCTGCAAGCAGAGGGGAGATGCAGCCTCTGGAGTGCTGTGTCAGCAAAGAAAGCAGCCCCAAAGAGGGAACATCTGGAAGACCCATCAGAGAATGGAGTGCTGCAGAGCCCTTGGTTCTTCGTGTCACTCTGTGGCCCCGGGTCCAGGGGGTCCCCTCTGGTTCCTGGGGATGCGCTGGAGGTGACCCAGCCAAAACATCACTGTGATCTATGGCAGCACTGTGAAAACACTTCAGCGCTTCGCCACAGCCCCCAGCTCCAAGCGCGCTCGCATTGGCCATAATTCTCTTTTATTGCCAGGATTTGACTCGCTGTAACACCAATGGTGCTGCTGTGAGCCAGGGGTGAGCCGGGCCAGGATGAGCTCTGCACAGCAGAAGCCAAAAAGATCATCAGGAAATGCCTCATTTACAAGAAATACCACCAGCCCTCCGCCCTCCCATGCACTGGAGAGCCTCGTGCTGCTCGGCCTCCGGTGAAGCACTGCATCTCCTGCAATGGCAAAGCACTGAACCATGGCTGCAAAACCCCAGGGCTACAAAGCACTGAGGCACGGTTCAAGACCCGAGGCAAATCCTATTGCAGCAGCAAAGCTGTTCATGCAATAGCTGCACCCATGCTGCAATAGCTGCACCCATGCTGCCTGGGCATGCAACAGGGCCTCACCTGGACCAAGCTGGGGGTTCTGAGTGCAAAATCCTGCTGGGAAAACCCATCTGTGTGATGGAAAGAGATCGGTGTGAGCAGTGTTTGTGGGGACTATGGGAAATGTCAGGGGCTGGGCTGAGAGCTGGGACCCCCAGCAGCCGAGCATGCTTGCTCTGGGGCCAATGGGGGGATGATGGAGCTAAGCAGAGTCTTGAAGAAGCAGAAATCCTCCTCCTGAAAAGGAGCCCTCAGCAAGATGACAGCAGTACGAGCAAAATGAGCGGCTCATCGTTTTGCTTCTGCTGCATGTGCTCCCTCCCTCCTCCGGCTGGTAGCAAAGCAAAGGGGAAACTGAGGCACACCCAGCATTTGCAGGGCTGCTCCAGCACAGGTGCCTGCTTGGATTTCAACCCCAGCTTCAGCGCATCATCGGCTCGACGCTCTGCGTGGAAACCTTCTTTGCCCTCCACATCCGTGGGAGCCCCATTCCTTTGGGGGGGAGCTGAGAGAGCTGAGAGCACCCACTGCTGTGTACACACGCGTTTGACACCCCCAGCTGCACGAGGTCCCCCCAGGAGGGGCGGTGGGGGGAGCGCACCCCAACCCTGCACCATCGGGACACCCTCGGCGCTGCGCCCCGGTTGCGCGCAGCAAGAAGGGCCCCGAACAAAAGCCCACTTCAGAGCCGCTGCTGAATAGATTAACAAGATTTCCATAATTAGGGCGGGAGGGAACAATAGGATTCTCCCCTGCCCAGCCCCCCCTGCCCGCCTTTGTCTTGCGCTGTGGATAATGGGGCAGCAGCGAGGGTGGGAACCGGCCGTGCCATTTGGTCACTGGACAGTAATTTTCTCACACTGCCAAGGGGAGCATTGAAACATCTGTCCCCGCTCCGAGCGCTCATTCACGTCACATCGCGGCCCCCTGACAACTTCTCCCCGTCCCACCAACCCTCCCCCTCCCCCGGTTTGCAGGGCGTTCGCATGGCTTTGCTTTCCCTTTCCCAACTGCGCCGTGCGCTGAAGCGCTTCGGGTTTCGCAGCCGGGTTTTGCAGCCCTTCCGCGCTCTGCTCGCTGCGCTGATGCACGGCTGCGTTTCGTGCCGCGGGTTCTGCTTTGCTGCTCTGGGATGGAGCTGTAGGACCGCATCCCAGCCGACCCCGGGGCTGCCCACCCTCCTCAGGACGCTGCAAAGCAATCGCTGCGCTTCCTTTAAGCACGGATTTTTAGGTTTTGGGTGCTGGCATCCATCCCCGCTACAGGGGGAAAAGCAAATTGCTTTTCTCTGCTTGGCACTTCCAGCACTGAGGGGGTTCTGAGCACCCATAGGAAGCATTTTGAGGCCCAAACCTGCTTTTTTTTTTTCTTTTTTTTTTTTTTTTTTGCAGCTCAGCAACCATTTGGGTCCTGATCTAAAAAGCATATCTCTGTTCAGAGCCACAGCACCTAGCAAGGATGGAAACTCATGGTGCTTCACCCCCCACTCTCCCAAAACACACCTCTACATAATGCCTCACTCCTCAGCAAAACCTCACTTTTCCCTTCCATAGCTCCTCGGTGCCTCTGCTCCCTTCTGGCCCTTACCACTCCATTCTGCTCATGCACAGCTCAGGGCAAAAACTGCAGCAGGAGCAGAGCTTTGCTGGGAAGCTCTCTCTTTGTGCTCAATGGAAAGGCCCTTTCCTGCACACCAGCTCTGGCCGAGCGTTTATCTCTCAGTAGCACTTTAATAATGGTGAGTAAATGCAGGGGGGGGATGGCAGATAAAGCCACGCAAAGCCGCCATTTAAATCCTCTTGTGGAAGTTTGATATCCAAAGTGGAAGTACAAATGCCATATAAGTCAATTAAAGCATTAAGTAATCTAATTGTGCCGCGGTCACAAAGTGGCTTAAAGGCTGAATGGGACGTGAGGGCCCTCCTGCTCCCACTGCAGCTTTGTGTGGGGCTGGGGGGGCTGCTGGGGGGCTCAGCACAGCAGATAACAATGGGGCTGGGGGCTGCCCTGGCTCTTCTGCCTTTTCTTCCCCAGCAGGGACGTGCAGCACTATGAGGGGGTGAGCAGAGGGATGCAGGCCCATGTGGGACAGTGCTTCCATGTGTGTGCAGTGCAAACCCATGTCCCCAACTGCCCTGGGGACTGGGGAGATGCACAGCTCCCACCCAGGCTTTGTTCCCTGAGCAGGAACATGTGGGATGTGTGGGGTTGTGTGGGACTGCTCCGTTCCCCATTGCATTGCTGCAGAGCTGCCTGTGCTCTCCCAGCTCTCTTCTTGCTGAGAATTTGCCCAATGCTATTAATGCATTGGCAGAGCAATTAATACGGGTGCCCTGCATGCAGCCAGGACTTGGACTCAGCGCTCCTTCCAACCCAGGATATTCTACAATTCAGTGATAATATGCCAAAAAACTCTTAGTATGCTATTGCAATGCGATGCAAAGTGCAGCAATGACAGCAGAGCAGCAAAGCTTTATGCTGCAGCAGGTGAGGACTTGCTCAAATGCAACAGCCAGGGACACAGAAACAAAGGAAAGCAGCTGCTTACCTTTAGAAAGCCTCAGGGACACAGGGATCTCCAAAGAGATGCCCTTCCCCTCCCCTGCCAACCCTTAAATGAGGTCTGGGAAGGGGTGGATCCTGGCTCCAGCCATTCCATCACACAGGTGCATTGCAGGGCCTGGGTTAGCCCTGCCTTCCCACCAGGTGCTCAATCACTGGGGCAAGCCATTATTTATATTCCATTCATTGTAATTATTATATATCTATTAATATGCTGTTAATGCTGGGTCTGCAGTGGCCAGCCAGCACCTGGCTTCTGGTCCAGGTGGAACAAAGGGAGCAGGATGCAGGAACTGGAGCTGCTGGGGGGGGTTGGGAGGGTCTGGTATGGATAGCATGGATGTTGTTTGCTGTTGGGTGATGGGTTGGTTTGGTGATGTGGGTCATTTTCTGTTGGGTGATGGTTTGGTTTGGTGATGTTGGTGTTGTTTTCTGTTGGGTGATGGTTTGGTTTGGTGATGTGGGTCGTTTTCTGTCAGGTGATTGGTTGGTTTGGTGATTATGGGTGTTGTTTTCTGTTGGGTGATGGGTTGGTTTGATGACGTTTGATGTTGTGACCATTAAAGCTTGAGCTGGTTGATTGCTCTGAAGTACTTGTTGGGAGAGTCTGCATCAGTGGTGCAAGGTGTTTGCACTGATGATGCAAAAGGGTGGTCGGGGGGATTTTTGACTGTAAGATGTGTAATTTAGGACACAGAGGTTGGAAGTAGATGGTCTTGAAGGTCCTTTCCAATGCAAGCCTTTCTATGATTCTGCAATTCCACAATTCTGTGCGATTGGGATTAGGAGGTGCACCACGGTCCGGGGAACAGGATGGTTTGGTGGGTTTTGAGCAGTGCAGGAGGGCACTTGTCCCAGTTTTGCTGGTCTCACGCTGCTGTAGATGTGGCTCTTGGGGATATGGTCTAGTGGACATGGCTTGATGGCTTAGACTTCGATAATCCTGGGGGTCTTTGACACCCTTAATGATACCACGATCCCTGTGTCCCGTAGGTCTGTCGAAGATGCACTGGTCACCAGAGCATGCCCAGTCCCTGAACCAGTGGCCAGAGCAGCACCTCGACGTCTCCTCCACCACCTCCTCACCAGCCCACAAGTCCGACCTCTACCCCAGCACCCGCCAGCGCTTCAACTACGCCTGGGCCAACGACGACATCTCAGCACTCACCGCCTCCAACCTCCTCAAGAGGTACGCCGAGAAGTACTCGGGGGTGCTGGATGCGCCCTACGAGCGCCCGGCGCTGAGCGGCTATGGGGATGGTGCCTTCGGGCCCGTTAACGGGCAGAAAGGGGACGGGGAGCCCTGGCCTGTGCCTCACAGCTCCGACGGCGCCTACCCACTGACCCCCATCCACGATGGCCTCTCCGGTGCCAAGGCTGTGGTGCCGCCCGCCGTGCCGGCTGGAAGCGCTCCGCTGGGGCTCGCCGGCTCCCCGGTGGTGTCGGCCAACCTCGCCGATCCCATCTATGCTGGGAATTCATGCGGAGCAGCGGCCGGCTCCGGCGGGCTGGGCTCATCTCAGGAGTACCCTGCGGGCTACGGCAGCACCTACTTGCCCTCTGGCTACTGCGGCCAACCCAGCACAGCACTTCCTCCTCCGCACCCGCCCACCCTGCACAGCTCGGGGCTCCTGCAGCCCACGCACCCCTCATCCGCCCTGGTGCCGGGCTACGGTTCCTCCGGCCCCGTCTACAACTACGCCTCGGGCAGCTACGCCACACAGCCGGGCTACGGAGCCATCCACCCGACCCATCCCTCCGCCTCCTACCTGCCCTCAGGCATCGCAGCCCCCACCCCGCTGCCGGCCCCCGGGCCCACCACTCGCCCATCCGTGGTGCCGGCTTATGGCTACCAAGCTGCCGGGTTGGCTTCGTTGGCTGTGCCGCCCTTGGGCACCGAGGCGACGGGCGCCTTGAAGAGGAAAGCTTTCGATATCTCCGGTGGGGAGGATGAAGCAGAGGGCAGATATCGGAAATACAGCTACGAGCAGCCAAAGTCCCCCTACCCCATGTCGGACAACGGCGAGTGCCGAGGGAACGGCTTCCCCAGTGCCAGCAAGCGGCCGGCGGGCGGCGCTGAGGAGCACAGCAGTAAATATGGTGGGCAGGCGATGAAGAGCGTGGTCTCACCGCCCTACGGAGCTGGGGATGCCCCACTGCGACCCACAGAGTCCTTTGAGAAGTTCAGCCCTCCCCTTGCCAACGGGGAGCGGGCGGCCGAGCCGGGACACCCCTTCCCGTTGAGGCTGCCACCCAAAGCGCCCATCTTCAGCAGCCAACCAGTGGAGGAGCAACCCAAAAACGTTGACCCACTGGTGCTGGAGTTGGTCAACACCAAGATCGTGGAGCGCGGGCCGCCCGTGCAATGGACGGACATCGCCGGGCAGGTCTCCATCAAGGCAGCCATTGAGGAGGAGCTGGTGTGGCCCATCCTGCGACCCGGTGCGTATACTGGGGCCAGCAGGCTGCCCAGAACCATCCTCCTGTTTGGGCCCCACGGCACTGGGAAGACCCTCCTGAGCCGCTGCATCTCCACCCAGCTGGGCTCCACGCTGCTGAAGCTCAGCGCCGCTGCCCTGCTCACCACCTGGAAAGCCGAAGCCGAGAAGATCCTCCAGACCGTCTTTTTTGTGGCCAAGTGCCGGCAGCCCTCGGTGGTGCTCATCATGGAGGTGGAATCCTTGCTGGTGGCCCAGGATGGCGGCCAGGCTGGAAACCTCAAGTCGCAGCTCCTCTCCTACCTGGACAATGTAGCTACCTCGACCGAGCAGAACGTGGTCATCATAGGGACCACCTCACGGCCCGGCAGCATGGACGAAGCTTCCCACCGGCGCTTTGCCAAACGTTTCTACATCTCCCCACCGGACAGCATCGCCCGGAGGCAGATCCTCCATCACGCCCTGGCTCAGCAGAGCGCCTGCCTGAGCGAGCGGGAGATGGCATCCCTGGTACAGCACACCGAGAGCTTCTCGGGCAGCGAGCTGATCCAGCTCTGCCAGCACGCTGGGGCCACCACGCTGCATGGCCTGCCGGGTCAGATCCAACCCACCTCCTACAAGGACTTTGAGAAGGCCTTTTGCAAGGTCCGCCCCGCCGCCTCGCAGAAGGAGCTGGACTTGTTTGCTGAGTGGGATAAGATGTACGGGTCCAGGCACTGACCGGGAAGACCCGGCCACAACCAACATACCTCTTTCTTAGGGTTTCTGATAGGACTGGGCTTTTTTGGTCCTTTGTTTTTCTGAAGCAGTCGCTCGTTGAACTCAGGATAACCTATTTATTGTTCACCCGCCTCCCCTTGCAGCCGTTTCCAGACAGTAGAACCATAGGAGCATAGAACCATAGGAGCATAGAACCATAGAGTTGGTTGAGTTGGAAGGGAACCCGAAGGGTCATCCAGTGCAGCTCCCATGCAGTGAGCATCCACATCTTGGTCATAGAACCATAGAGTTGGTTGAGTTGGAAGGGAACCTGAAGGGTCATCCAGTGCAACCCCATGCAGTGAGCATCCACATCTTGGTCATAGAACCGTAGAGTTGGTTGAATTGGAAGGGAACCCGAAGGGTCACCCAACTCCAACTCCTGTGCAGGGGCCATCCGGATCTCAGTCATAGAACCAGAGAATTGTTGAGTTGGAAGAGACCCTCAAAGGTCATCCAGTGCAACTCCCATGCCACGGACATCCACATCCCCATCATAGAACCAGAGAATTGGTTGAGTTGGAAGGGACCCCTAAGGATCATCCAGTGCAGCCCCCATGCCACGAACATCCACACCTCCATCACAGGACCATAGAATCAGCTGAGTTGGGAGGAAACCTTCAGGGTCATCCACTCCAACTCCTGTGGGCACCCGCAGCTCGATGGCGTTGCTCAGATGCAATGAGCAGAGCTGAAAGCACGCCACAATTAAAGCTTTCTGTGGATGGATGGATGCACCAGTCCCCGTGCCTGCGTGCAGAGGTTTTCCTTCCTCTCACTTTTTCCCAACCAAAGCATTGACCACAGCGATGGAGGAAGCGGCACAGGGAAGGGGGAGGTGGGGGGACCACAGAACCCAGGGCTTTGGAGTAAAATGCTGTAGATTGTTTAATATACTAGACTTGGTTTTTATTTTTGTAAGGTACGTAGGTTTTTTTTTTTATTTTTTATTTTTTTGGTGTTGTTTTTTTTTTTTTTGTCGGTGTTTTCATTTTGTTTCGTTTTCTTTTTAACTACTCAGGAAATGAATTACCTCAGCGTTAAAAAAAAAAAAAAAAAAAAAAAAAAAAGTGTTTTTCAAAACTCTTTCAATCTTCTCAGAAGTGGGGAAAAAAAAAAAAAAAAGAGAGAGATTTTAAGGGTTTGCGGAGGTGGGACAAAACCGCCTCGTGCGTTGGCTTCCAAAATAATAATAATAATAATAAAAGGGTGATAGAAAGAAAAAAAAAAGGAAAAAAAAAAGAAAGAAACCCATAACAAAACTTGAAGCTGTCACAAAGATGAAAGCTGAATGTATTCTGGGTGCTTCTCACGCTTGCTGTGCCGCCCTCTGCTTTCCTTCCCGCTGCCCTCGTGGCGTTTGGGGTCCCGCCGTGGTTTTGAAGCCTTTCCCCAGCACCACTTTTTGGCTCATTTCTTTCTCCCTCCTCGACGCCCCGTCCGGTTGGGTCGTGGCGTTTTCTTTTTCGTTTCGTTCGTTGGTTTGTTTGATTTTTTCTGCTTAATGAATTAAATAATGAATAATAATAATGAATAATAATAATTAATAATGATGATAATTTTTGTGGTTTTTTGGTTTTTTTTTTGTTTTTTGTTTTTTTATAGTGCTATGTACTGTGTTTGGGAGTCGGTCTCCCCCCGAACCTCAGGGTCTGCGCACGCAGAGCAGGAGAAGAGCATTGGGGGCATGGGGGTGCTCCCCCCCCTTTCCCCCCGCAGTGCTCAGGATGCCAAAGGAGCCAATTTTTGGGGGGTCTTTCCCCCGTTTTTTTCTCATTTTCCCATTGAAATGTGCACGGGAGCCCCTGCACAAAGGGCATTAATGGGGACGCACCTCCGCCTCCTCCCCGTCTCCTCCAAAAAGTGGTACTGGGTTCCTGAAGACTTTTTTTTTTTTTTTTTTTTTTTTAATTATTATTATTAATGATCACTATTTGTACGCTCTCTGTAACCATTTCTACCTCATTTTGCAACGTATTGTACATGAAAATATTTAATTCATGTCTTATTGATGTCTGAAAATAAGAAATGCTTTCGAGCTGTAATGGTCTACCTCAAGAAATACTGTATTTTAAAAAGAAAAGTATTACACAGTATTAAAGAGATTACAAAAAAACCCTCCGGAGATCCCATGGTTTTGGCACCAGCTTTTGCCCAATCTCATCATTTTCAGCCCCAAACTGGGTGGCTGAGGGAACGGGGGGGGGGGATGATGCAGGAGGAGGAAGCATTGCAGTGAGGGGCAGTGGGTCCCCATCCCTTGTTAGGGGTGGTTTGGGGGGGTCCAGGAGCGCCCCATCCCATTAATAGGGGACAGCTCGGAGGAGGGGGCATGCCCCTTAATAGAGATAACTGGGGCTCAGCTCTGCCCATCCCTTCCATAGGAGCAGATTGGGTCCAATCCTCATTTGAGGGGGGTCCGGCTGTTCCACATCCCCTCGTCAGGGGCAGTTTGGAAGGAGGGGGTGAGTGTTGTAAACGGAAAGGTGGAAGAAGTGATCTCGTTAAGGCTTGTGTGACGGCTGCAGTCTTTGGAGAAATCTCTTCTCCGGGGGCAGCGCTGCTCCTGGGTCTGCCCCACTTTTGGGGGCTGTGCTGGGAGCGCTGAGCAGAGCGGAGCTGCAAAAACGGGATGGGAACGGAGTGAACCGATGGGAGGCGGCTGTGACCGGAGTTGCAATGCCACCTCGTGGTTACGGCGGATGGACGGACGGACAGACAGACAGACGTCCTGGAGGGACGGACGGACGGATGGATGGGTGAGAGATGAATGGATGGACGGACGGATGGTTGGTTGGACAGATGGATGGATGAGAGATGAGTGGATGGAGAGATGGATGGATGGACGGACGGATGGTTGGACGGACGAATGGATGAGAGATGAGTGGGTGGAGAGACAGACGGATGGATGGATGGATAGTCGGATGGACAGACAGGCATACGGATGGACAGACGCTGCTAGAAGTGCCCCCTGAGGCACTTTGCAGGCAGCACGAGGTTCTCGGCCCTTCTGTAGGGCACCCCAAGCTGGATCCATAAGGATCACTGCATCCAACTCCAGGCTCCAGTCAGCACAACCCAAAATCAAACTCAGTGTCTGAGGGCACTGACCAAATGGTTCTTAAACAGCGGGTTTTGGTGCTGCTCTGCTGCGAATGGAGAGCCCGTGCAGGCTGTCCCCGTGCTGAATTTAGGGGAGTGATGGGTCTGGGGCTGAGCTGAGAGCAGGAGATGCTCAGCACTGGGAAACGGCTGAGACACGTCCCTGGAATGTGCCACTCTGTGATGTCAGCTGGGGACACTGTGGTGGCCATGGGCGCTGGAGCGATGCTGGCACCTGCGGGGCTCGTCCTGCTCTTGGTGGCAGTGGGTGGGCATTGTGAGGACACGGTGGCAGCCAACGTTGGCCGTCACACCATGGCCCGCATCGCCGCGCTGCTGTCCCCATCTGAGTGCCGCCAGCTCCAGGGGCAGCTGATGGGACCCAGCGAGGGCACGAGGGGACCGGAGCGAAACCCAAAGGACAGCATTCATCCCCGCGTCCCACGCCATCGCCCCGGCTGCTCGGAGGCTCTACGGAGGTGGCTGGAAATGGAGGGAGAGGTGACATCGTGGGACCAACTGGCCCGCAGCCTCCGCCAAATCGGGCGCCCCGACATCGCCCGGGAGTTGGGGAAAAACCTGAACCAGGACCGGAGCCTGGAGCTACGCAGGAACGTGGAGGAGTACGGCCGCAGCGTGCAGCATCTCACCTCCTCACTGCTGCTGCAGGGCGAGCAGTACAGCATGGCACGGAGCAGGAGGGGATCGGGGGATGTGGGGGATCTGCGCTTCGAGAGGCGGCCGCCCCCTCCCTACACCCGCAGCCCCCTGGGCTGGGTGGGCCCCGTGCTCTCAGGTATCCTCGGGGGGTTCGTCGCCTCCATCCTCATTGCTGTGGTCACTGTGTTCTCCTGTCACTGGGCACTGGGCTCGGTCACCTCGTGAGGTGGGGGCAGGACTGAACTGGAGCATCACCATCAGGTGCTGGTGGGAAAATGAAGCAATAAAGAGTTGTGGAGCTGAGGCAGAGAGCAGCCCTGTGTGTTGTCCTTGGCTTAGGTCACCTTGAGCATCTGAAGGTGGATGTCCAATGGATGTCCAGTGGGCATCTCCTGTGAATTGTCACCGGGTGTTGGAATGTCCTTGGGTAGGGATGGAGCCAGGCTAAGCTCCCTTGGCCACATCACCGCTGCAACCTTGGAGCTCTCCATTGGATGGGGTCAACAAGGCCTTGGTTGGGTCTCCAAGTCCCCAGTGGGGTCTCCCAGCCTCCAATAGGGTCTGCAAAGCCTTGGTTGGGTTTCTGAATCCCCAGAGGTGTCTCCAAGCCTTGGTTGGGTCTCCGATCTCCTGGACTTGTGGTACCCATGGGATCTTTGAGCTCTTCTTCTTTCCCTTCCCCCCAGTGGGGGATTCTCTGCTGCAACCGTTGCCACAATACTCTCAGGATGTCTGGGAAGGGCATGGGGAAACTGTTCCTTCCTCATGTGGGAACATCCCCAGGGCTACAGGAATCCCCTCCTGCTGAACTTGAGCATTTCAGCATCCTTTGCTCTCCTGGAGCTTTGTTTTGGGAGCAGTTGTTGTTCAGCTGCTGTTACGTTTTGTCTGAGTGTCTCCGTTTCTTAGAAAGTTCTCTGCAGTAATGAAACTTCTTTTGCTCCGGATCTGATTCCACCATCTGCATTGCTGCCATTGGAATGAAAACCTCTACTTTGCATCACGAAACAGATTGCACCCATCCACAAAAATGGAAAGAAGCAACTAAAGGCCGAGTTGCACCGACGGCGCCTTTGAAAGACGAGCGAAGCAGTTAACCACAGAATGCTTTAAAAATGAAACCGTATCTCCTTCCCTTCAGAGAGCGCCGTTTCCTGGAGCAGCAGCACCGTGGGTTCCTGGCACAGCGCTGCTCCTCTCAGGGCTGTTCCTTCCAGGAAGGGAAGGTCAGAGCTGCACGGCGCCCCGCTGTTCCCGGACGCTGCTTTGCCATCTGCTGCGCTGCAGCACGTCGTCCACCACGTCCCTGCCAGCCCCAAGCAAAGGGCAGCAGTGTTCACTCTGGAGCGGAATGAGGGCTGGCCCTGCATGCTGCTCAGGGCTCGTGTGTTTGCAGGGGGAGGGGGAAGTCGTGGAGCACACGCGCAGTGGTTACAGCAGGATGTTTCTCCACGAGTGCAGTTTGGCCTCTCCAAAAGCCTGAGTGTGCCCTGATGAGTTTGGGGTGAGCTCCGTGTGGTTGTTGCAATGGGGATTTCCTTGTCCCACGTGGGCTAAGATGCTCTCTCGGGACACACTGCATCCAAGCAGCCTTTATTTGTTCTATAGTCTCCGCAGGGCTCTTCCCTCTGCTTGGGGAATGAACAGCTTTTGTTTCTACTCTGATGGTGATCACTTGGTTGGGCTGAGGGCATTGCAGGACTCTTTACAGAGCCAAAAGCAGCCTCTGCACTGCAGCAGCTCAATGCATCTCGTGCAAATGGCCAACCTCAACCCCAAAATGCTCAGCCCTGCGTGCATTGCTCCAGTACCACATCCCTGGCCAGACTTAGGTCGTGTTACTGATGTGCTTCTTGTGCTTTTGGGGCAGAAAAAGGAGTTTGCGTCTCCCCATTCCCAGAGCTGCCTGGACACCAGGGTGAATTCGCACATTGCTTTTGGTGGTGAATACTCTGTGTTAACATGAGGGGAACAGAACGACAGGGCAGCCAGCGGAAGGAGTTAAAATCAGATGGACAGAGCTCTTTATTGCAAATTCCAAAGTAAAAAGATGTACAGTACAAAGGAACTCAATGTTCAGACACAGAGCGCCCGTCCCACTGCTCTCCCTGGAGGCATTCCTCCTCCCTCCCACCCCAGCCAGCTCCATCCTCCTCCTTTCTTTGTGTAAAACAGCAGAACATAAAACCTGGAGGTGATGGGGATAGGAAACAGAGTTCAGACCAAGCTGGGAGCAGAGTGAAGGCACCAACCTTAACCAAATAGAGACCTACAAATATTTGATATTCCTATCTGATGAGTAATTTGGACCAAAACTCTACTAGGAGAATTGATGATTACAAGGTTCTCCCTTGGCCCTTTGCCTTGCAACAACTCCAGGTTAGATCCTAACCCCTGGAGAAGCAAAGCGCAGAGCTTGTGAGCATCTCAAACCTCATCCCCTTCTGGGGCCAGGCAGCGACGCCACACAGCAGAACCTTGGGGGGATTCTATGATCCTACGGCCCTGTGCCATGCGTGGGTCCCATCCTTGATATCCCCTTGTTACCAAATGCGGGATCTGAGCGAGCAGGGAGCAAAGAGTTGTCCTGCAGGAAGCGCCCAATGGATGGGTGATGGGCACCATCCTCGGTTGGGTGTCTCTTGCTCTGGAGCTGTCCAGCCACACCGATGCTGCAGGGCCAAGGGCAGGGAGTGCTGGGGACATGGGCACGGGATGCCCTGTGACCACCGAGCCCATCTCCAGGGTCGTCCCCAATGTGACATAAGACAGAGCTCCCACTGGGAGATGACGGACCAACGTAACCCCAACATCTCACTGTGGTCATCGCGTTAACATCGAACCAAACCAAAGAAGACCTTGGAGGAAGGATGGAGAGGACAACCAGGCAAATAACTGGGACACCGAGACAACCCGACCTTGTACAGTGAAAAGGGTAACATTTATTTTATTGTCTTTTGGCTTATAGTAACGTAATCCTTAATCATGTTGGGTAAGATCATTATGAGCCACCATGCAATTTCTAATACACTAATCTTCACTATTGATCTTTTACAGCTTTAACAATTTATTTTATTTTTTTTTTTTGCGGCGGAAAATTAAACAATCCGAACTCGGGTGTGGCCTCTAACATCATGGTTTTATTTTAATTTCTCTTTTTCTTCTTGTTGTTCAACATTGGCTTCTATATTTTTAAAAAAAGGTGAACAGGAAAAGTGAATAAGCAGCTTAAATTGGTATTTCCTTTTTGCCCTTCCCCTCTGCTCTTTTACACAGTAACAAATGAACCAAAAAGGGAGGACTTGGACACGGGGGGAGGGAAGAGAGCTACTTGCTGTAGTCTTGGCTTTTTGGCTACGTCCTTTCCATTGACAACAACACCCTCAGCTTTGTTCCCATAACCCTGAATCTGGAATATAAATCCCAGCGTACGCCTTTGACTTCAGACACCGACGTCCTTCATGCTTTTGGACCAAAGTTTCCCCTCTGTCCTTGGCTTCACCCAGTGAAGATGTCCAGAAACGCAGATCCATCGGCTGCAGTGGCTGATGGCACTGACTGCCCCCGAGCAGGAAACGAAGAGGTTGAGAATGCACCAAAAACCCAGAACCTTCCGTTCAGCCAAAGAACAGTGGAAGAAACCCTTCATTCCTGTTCCTTTGCCACCAACTAACGCCACCACCGACCTCTTGCGTTTAGTACGGATCTAATGTTTTAAAAAAATAAATATATATACAGAGTTTGAAGGGATTTCCTTTAGAAGGAACTGAGTAGCTGAATGGGATTGCCAGCATGAATGCTAATTGCACCAAGCTTCACCTGCGAGTCAATAGCCCAGCTTAAGAACAACTATGAAGTTTAGCCAAATCTTGCATAGAAGTGGTCGACTTATTGCACACTGGAACCCAAAAATATATACTTCTGCTGTTGCAAAATCCATTTGCAATAAAGCTTTTTTTGTTGTTTAAATCTATTTTTTTTGGGGGGTAGGGTTTTGGTTTTGTTGCGTTGTTTTGTTTTTGTTTTCTTTGGGGGACATTTACTGGCTATCTAAAGTCTAAGGAAAAAAAAGAAAGATATTAAAAAAATAAAAATAAACATGGACAATGGCATAAGCCAGAAGCCATTCTATTATTTTTGTAGTTCTTTGTATTTACAAAAAGGCATGCTGATAAAATAAAATGATATATTACAGTATTTATAATATTCTCTTAAAAAGTTCAACCACACTTTTCAGCTATTTTTTTTTTCTTGTGCTGTTTACAATGTAGCCTGTACATATGTATGTTTTCTCTGTTTTATTATACATCACATCCTAGGAGCAACTGGGGCAAAGAGCAAAGAGGATAGAAAAGGTTCCTCGCCGTGTTCCTGGGGTGGCAGAATGGCTCCATGGCCGTCGCGCTGGGCACGGCGCTGGGCACCCAAGTGGGCCGTGAGATGATGCCAACCTCTGTCCTCCTGCTACCGCCAGGTCCTGGTTCTCCCACTCTTTGGGGTCCCCTTGGTTCGGCCCTCAGCCATCACCGCCCTTCCTACCCTGGAAGAAAACCCATCCTGGCCCTGAAGAGTGAACCTCCACTGAGCGGCGGTTGGGTGCCGAGGACGCTGCGGTCATTAGGAAAAAAGAAACGTTGGGACTTCTCCTCTGTGGCATCGGTTGCTGCTGCAGCGAGAAGACTAGGCAAGAGGTAGCTCTGATTCCTACCCACCCTGCAGGGCCGTTCGAGTTCGCCACTCGATGGAAGTGGAAGAAATGGGAAGGAGGTGAAGGCACCTGGCGCCCGGCTCTCCCCCTGCACCCCCGGGCTGGTGCTTTCCCACTGACCACGGGCATGTGCTGCCTTTTGATTGAAACAAACGGGAAAAAAAAAAAAAAAAAAGACAAAAAAATCCAAAACAACCAACCCACAACAGAATAATCACAATAAAAATCGCTGTGGCTACGGAAAGCAAGAAAACCAAACTGTGCTGCACCAACATGCAGTGCTGATGGAGGAGCAGAAGGGGCCTGGAGCTCCCAGCCATCCCCTCCACCCAACGGCCATGGCACAGCTGAGTGATGGCCCCTTCCCCAGCCCTACCGAGGGGCTGTGTGCTGCCATCTCTACCATCCTCAGCACTTATCCCTAAACTAAAAAAAAAAACAAAACAAGTGTGTCTACGCAGGATGGAGGCAGAATCGTAATTAATGCTAACGACAACTATTGCGAGATACAAATCAACGTGCTGACTGGTATTCGAGCCCTAGATTTTGGTTTTACAGTGACAAGAAGTAGAACAAGCCATTCCCAGTTCTTAACGTCTCCCCTTGGACTGGGTCCAGAGCAGCATTGAGTTGAGTTCTATTTTGGTGTGCAAAAAGATGGCTGGATGGAAAAGAAAGACACGTCGTCAAACATACACACACGGATTTCATCTGCTTGTTTCATTTCTTTTTTTTTGTTTGTTTGTTTCCTACTGGCAGGTCTATGAAAGATTGCTGAGAACGGGTCAGTACCGGTGAAGGGCACAATTATTGTTAATCTCCAAATACAGTGTACGGTAAGTCAGTGGAGTGCCTCGAATTTATGGCTTAACACACTGCTGTGGACAGATTATTGTCTCGTGGTTTAATGGTTCCTCATGCATGGTTCCTGGTCACGGCATGCCATCATGCAAATCGTTTCTATGCATTGAACGAGCACTTTTATTTTTGGGGGCTCAGCCTGAGCTGGTTCCAGGCTGAAGGATCCCGATTACCCCATCTCCCAAACCAAGTAAAGCCCATGTAGAAAGTAGAATGCAGATAATAAATATCAAATAAACTATGACAATTAATTAAATGGCATGGGCTAAATGGGTGGTTAGTTTCTTTTTTTTTGTTGTTTCGCTTGTTTTCGCTTTTTTCCTCTTTTTTTTTCTTTTTTTTTCCTTTTTTTTTTTTTTTGTTTTCTTTGTTTTGCTGCTTAACTAAATGCAGATCTACTTTTGCATGAACAAACCCCTTAACATCGTGACTTCTGGGTTTTCTTTCAATAATAACCAACAAAATGGGAAAATAAAATCCATTTTTTGGCTGCTTTGGAAAATATATGAATCCCAGCAGCGGGTTTTATTTGTGTGTGTGTGTGTGTTTGTGTGTGTGTGTGTGTGTTTTATTTTGCTTGTTTGTCCTAAGTTGCATTGACTGATGTGGAACATGCAGTATCCACCTGCCTGAACAATAGAAAATCCATATTTTTTTCTTTTTTTCCCTGTTTTGTTTTAAATGTTTGTTCGCACAGGGGTCCTTTAAACAGGTGGAAGGTCACTGCTTTAGATGCAACGCTGTCACACAGGAAAGCAGACTATGTTTGGTATAAGATCTTCAGGTTAAGTGTCTCCACAGCTGTTCTGTATGGATATATTTCACCAAGTTTGTAAACAATCTTTTTTTTTTTTTTTTCTTTTTTCTTTTTTTTTTTCCGCTTGCAAATATAGATATATTTTTTTTTTCCCTAGCTTTGTACAATCCCAGCGTTCTGTCTCAACACTTGGATTCCCTGACGTCTTTTTGCCTTTTCGCCCGTTCCCGTCTTCCCTCCTCCGCCCGCTGCTGCTTCTCCTTCTCGGGTTTGGTGACGCTGTCGTAGGACGGCAGCGACGCGGTGGAGGGCGTCCCTTCCTTCTTCTCCCTGTTTGTTCCTCCGTTCTCCATTTTGGTGGGGAGGGGTCTTCGGCTGATGAACCCCCGCCTCGCCAACCGCGACCTGTAAGCCCTCTGCAACACCACGGCCGAGACCTCCTCCTGCTTGCGCCGCAGCGTGGTGGTGATGGGCTCGTAAGACACTTTGGAAGGATTGGAAGCCACAAACCTTTCCTCCATCTGTTGTCTCAGTATATCCAGCTCTCCACTGTCCCCCAGGACGCGTTTGGTGAAGGCAAACAGGATGTCTAAACAGTGGATCCTATCTCCACTTACCATAGGGAGGTCCATGGCGATGAGTTCGATGGTGTTGGGCTTTGGGACGCGCAGAGGATGTTCCAAAGCGTCGGCAAAGTCCGCCAGCTTGCTGTACTCTATGAACTGCGTGGCGTCGGGGTCGAACTTCTCCCAGATCTCATAGAAGGTCTCGAAGTCGTCCTCGCTCAGCGGGTCCGCGCTCTCCTCCGTCGCCACGCTGAAGTTCTCCAGGATGATGGCAATGTACATGTTGACCACGATCAGGAAGGAGATGATGATGTAGCTCACAAAGAAAAATATCCCCACCGAGGGGTTCCCGCAGTCCCCCTTAAAGCCGCTCCCGGGATGCTCCTTGTCCAGGTCGCAGTCTGGAGGCCGGTTTAGGATGGGCAGCAGGAGGCCATCCCAGCCAGCCGACGTCGTGATCTGGAACAAGCAGATCATGCTGTTGCCAAAGGTCTCAAAGTTGAACATGTCGTCGATGCCAGCCTCGTGCTTGACGTAGGCGAAGTTGGACATGCCGAAGATGGAGAAGATGAACATGACCAGGAAGAGCAAGAGGCCGATGTTGAACAAGGCAGGCAAAGACATCATTAAGGCAAAAAGCAAGGTGCGGATCCCTTTGGCTCCTTTGATCAAACGCAGGATACGTCCAATACGAGCCAGGCGGATGACTCGGAAGAGAGTGGGGGATACAAAATACTTCTCGATGATTTCAGCCAGGAACATTCCTGAAGAAGAAGAAAAGGATTGGGTTTTGTCAACATGTTTGGGCCAGGCAGGTTTAAACGACCCTTAAGTTGTATTTGTATAAGTTGCATTTGGGAGGTTACAGGCATCTCACAGATTAGCCACTAAAAACAAAAACTTCTTGGAGGAAACCGCTCAATTCAATTCCCAACCAAACAGAAAGCAAGAGTGCAAATCACATGCTGATGTAGGAAGTGCTGCAATGCTATTTTCAGTGGTTGGTAAGCATTATAACATTCTAAGGGGGTGAGTAAAAAGTCTGTTTTTAAAGATAAGGAGAGTAATTGTCAAGTGTTTTACTCCATACCACTGGAAATGAGCGCCAGGACAGAGGGAGGAAGGCAGGCAAGTTGGGCCTTTGAGCTGCCAAACTGCCACGGGTGAAAAGGGAAGCCAGGAGTCCAGGTACCTACACGTTCTCTTTGAATGCACCTTCTCTGCAAACACCAAGAAAGAAAAATGGGCGTTGCACTCACCCACAATGGACAGAATCACAACCACGAAGTCAAAGATGTTCCACCCAATGGTGAAGTAGTAGTGCCGCAAGGCGAACATCTTCAGCACACACTCGCAGGTGAAGAAGATGACAAACACCAGGTTGATCCAGTAGAGGATGTCCTCCATCTGCTTGCTCTGTGTGTCTGTCTCCACCATCATGGTCACCATGTTGAGGCAGATGAGCATCATGATGACGATGTCGAATGCTTGCTGAGTGACGAAGTCAAAGACAGCTCCCTGAATGCGGTTCTGTGCAACGAGAGAGAGGCCGTGAGCCAAACAGGTTGGAACAAAGATCTGCCATAAGTCAACAAATTGCTTTCTTGTTGGTAGAAGCACAAGATGAGGACACTGTTTCCCAGTACCCTTTGAAGATTTCAAGGCACGCTCTAGCCACAGATCACTCTGTGTGTGGGAAAGGTAGGAAGATGCTATTATTTATATCCCTATTACCAGCATCTCGTTCTTTGGTGGGAGCAAAGGCAAGCTGACAATTCCAATCACAACTGGAGGAAGCAGCCAGGTCTGCCTTGCAGCACAACTTACCCGTGATGACTTACGCACGGCATTACCTACAGATCTCACCATGCAAAGCCCTTCACAAAGCAGGGAAATGTGCCCAGGTCCTGACTGGTGTAACCATATGGCCCAAGACCCTACTCTAGTGCTAAGAGGAGACAAGATGATGATGTGCTGTCCAGCATGAGTTAGAACAAAGGATGCTTTTGGAGCTGAAGCTCCTTCAGAAGTCTGTTCTGCATTTTTTCCCTTTCTAATACACTCACCAGAGGTCGGGGAATTGGCTTTTGAGGCTTCTTGGAGCCCAGTTTTTTCATGGCGTTGTAGTATTTCTTTTGTTCTTCTGTCATGAAAATATCTTGACCTCCAAAGTAAAGGGGCAAAAGGAAAACTGGTTACAATCAGTTCAAGCACCAGAAGGGAAAGGAAGAACACAGCAGCAAGTCATGAGGATACCTGCCATATGGCAAGTTGGTGGCAGCTATTTTAGACAGCAATAACTTACACTAATACCCAAGATGTACCAATTTTCCCTTAAAGAAAATGGAATATTTTTTCCTATAGAGCTTTATTCTGTTCTATCCTTCCTCATCCCCTCTATCTGATTTGTGATAAACAGGCAGCAGAGGTGTCAGAGTTCTTACTAAAACTGATGCCATTTAACAAGTGCTCCATACGTGCAAATCCTTAGCTTGTCTCCCAAAGAGGAAAAGCAGAGAGAGATACTGAAAATGACACTGGCAAGGAAGACATCTTACTTCAAGCCTAATGCATTTCAGACAAGGAAAAGCAAATAAAAAAACAAACACATGCAAATTCATGCTACTGGGGAGAAGCTCCATCCAGGCTGAGTTCTTATATAAAGCTTCGGGTTGCCTCAGTTCACAGTGGTTCTGCAGCTCTCAGCTCTAAAAGGGGTTGGACTGGGCTGGGGATGGAGCTTCTCTGCCTCAGGATGCAGAAAAACCCCACTGTCATGGAAGTCGACGTTCCTCAAGTGGGTGTTGACCTCCACGAGCACACAGCAAGCACTTATCTTTTTCTTTTGTTGATTGAAGTTGTCAATGATGACACCGATGAACAAGTTCAGAGTGAAAAAGGAGCCGAAGATGATGAAGATAACAAAATATATGTACATGTAGATGTTGTCCTCGTACTTGGGTTGCTCTTCTTGCTGAATGGGAGACGAGAAGAGAAGGAAATGACATTTCAAAGACATCTTACCCATGGAGTCAAAACGAGATCTTTTCTCAGTCTATTTTCAGGCACTCGGGAGTTTCCCCTCCCCTAATAAAGCAACCAAACAAATGCTCTTTTGGGGGTTGCTTCAGCATCCTTTAACTTACCACCAGCAAATGAAAAACCACGCTATGACAAAATGAAATACACAATACAAACACAGCTCCACCATTTTTACTCTTGGTTTTATGAAAGCAAAATAGCAGTGTGAGCTGCTGGGGGTGAGAGTGCTTGTGGCCACGCACTGTACCTTTCTGGAATCTACTGCTGCATACATGATGTCCATCCAGCCCTTGAATGTTGCCTAGGAAAGAAAACACACGTTCCCTTAGACAGAAATTACTTGAAATAGCTTGAAACCCAAACAAGTCTGACTTGTGCCAGCTGTGTCACAATGGCACCCTTAATGTCCCTTTATAAATAACTCATAAAGGAAAAGACTAATATTTAAGTCATATTAAGTAATACTTAAGGGCAGGTTTACTGTCAGCCCACGGATGATTGGGCACAATCTTTAAAGAGTGGAGCTGGGGCCACTTGTGCTGGGGGACCCACATCAGGCCAATGGATGAACAATAAAATAGGGATTCTACTCCCAGCCCGAAGTTGGGTGGAATCCATGGGATGCTCTATTTCAAGGAGAGGGGGAAGCAGAGAATACACGAGAAAAAGCCTCTTTTTACCACTACTGTGGAGGAGATGAAGGCAACACTTACAACTTGCAGAAGAGCCAGGTATCCTGCCCCAACGTTGTCAAAGTTGATTTTCACATTCTTCCATCGGATCTCAGTGGAGTTGGGTGGCATCAGCGCCTCACAGTCTGTCTTGTTGTTAACAATGTCTATTTCAAAGCGCTCCTCAGATGTTTCATTAAAGCAGTAATGGTATTTCCCAGCAAACAGGTTAACCCCCATAATGCTGAAAATCAGCCAGAAGATAAGGCAGACCAACAAGACATTCATAATGGAAGGGATAGCGCCAACCAAGGCATTGACAACCACCTGTGTTGGAAGGGGTGGGAAAAAGTTTCAGTACAAAACACGAGGCAGGAGACAGCAAGCATCAATACAGCACTTTTTTGGGGGGGAATAGGAGGTAAGGCCACGGACAGATCGGTGTCATTGACTCCACGCAGAAGTTGGCAGTGAACTTATTCCAAGCTGTGAAAAAACCCTTCATAAATCCACCTCTGAAGCTCTGTTTTCCAATTAAAACAGGGCAGAGTGTTGGATTTGCTGGGTTCGGTTTTGGATCAGTCGTTTCTTTAGGCCAACGATCTCCCTTTCCCATCGTTTTAATCACCCAAAGGGAGATGGGGGCAATAATTAGCGAGGCTTAGCGACCTCACGTTGGCTCCTGACTGCAGACCACTCAGAGCGCATCTGAGGGTGCGTCTCCTGATGGATTTGGTGGCTCTTGGCCTGCAGGGGCCCTTACGGCCATTCCCCACTGTCAAACAAGGGCTGTGATGGTGTGGATGCCCGCTTCCAGCTCCCACCGAGGTCACCACCCAACGCGGCGCCGACTTCGGTGGCAACGGGACCGAGGCAGAAGTGCTCTGTTCACAAGGTCTCCGGGTGACTAAGCAAGGCCAACCGTGTCATCTCAGGCAGACAGCTGAGCATGCAGCTAGGCAGGCTCGAGAAGACAGAGAAGCCATGTTCCTCCCTCCAATGGCAGCCAACACCAAGATGGCAGTGGGCACCATCCCCTAATTTTTGCCTCTCCTCGTTTGGGAGCACCACGTCCTCCAGCATCCCTGGCCACCACGGGAGCAAACTGAAGCTCCAAGGCTTTTAATAGAGTTAAGGGCAGCAGGATATTAAATCTTTTATTATGTGCTCCTAAATCGGGTTCCTTGAATAGAGGAGCAGAGTCTGAACTGTTTTAACCCCTCTGCCTGAGCTTGGGCACACACAGAGCAATGCCACTGCTCCTGGCACAGCAATGTGACACCGTCCCACCAGATCTGTTTGCTCGATGCAGTCGCTGCGTGTGCAATGAGCTCCGTAGCAAGTGCCTGCCCTCCAGCACAGAGAAAAACTGAAGAAAGCAGCAATCCAGGCAATTAGCAGCAATGCAACAACTAGCAAATGACCTCAAGACTTCATCCCCTGTCTACATCGGGTTAAAAAGGCAAAGATTAGAGCCAGGCCCTAGAGATAACAAAGCTTTGCTTCCACTGTCCAAAGGGGATGTGCTCCAGCACAGCATCGTGCCTCTTTGTTCTAAGATGCTTCAGATACCCACTTCGTTGCATCCAAAGAAAGCACTATACCCTCCCAAAATAAATTTACACGTCATTATGTATTATTGCGTGACATTTGTGCACCACTGAAGAAGATCTGAGCGAAGGAACATGGCTTTTGTGCACAGACCGAACACCAGCAACTGACAAAAAGGCATGCATGTTTCACAGCACTGCTGTCGGACTCCCTGAATTACTGAAGAGCAGAGCAGACTCTTTAAAATGCAGATTACTACGGAGTAGAGAAAAGCAAAGAACTGCATTGCACATTTCCTTTGCAAAGGCATTTCCAATCTCTGGCTCTTGAAGGATGGTTCTGGCTTTACAGTGCAGCAGCACTCATCTTAAAATCAAAAAGAAAGGGAAAAAAAAAAAACCTTTGGTTTTTGGTAACTGATGGGGTTCCGGGGTCAGAACTCTGCATTGGTTTTGCTGTCATGGAAATTCCCAACTCGAGGAATATCCTGATGGTGCATTACAAATCACCACTTCTCGCTGGGCTTTTTATACCTCCAGGCTTAGCACTAATTCCTACGTGCCCACAGCAGCCCTTCTGCTGAGCGCCACGTGCAAAAACCACCATGTGGCAATAAAACTCATTAGAGCAGTGCTGGCTGCGTGCTGGGGGCGAAATCCTTCCGTCCTGATGAAATGCATCACAGCATTATTGGCTTATGGGGACAAAAAAAGGGACAGAGGAGCCCAATGGGCGCAAGGAAGGGATGAAGTGGCACATGGACGCTCGGTGCCAATGGAGGAATTGCCATCCTGTGTTGTTGCATTGCATTGTGAAGCTTAGCATGAAGCTCACAGAGCCTGGTAAGGTAAAAAAATAAAAATAAAAATAGGGGGGGAATGCATTGGGGACGAGGTAACCCTCTTTGGATTTATTCTCTCATTTCTTTCCATCACTTCCTGCAGAATTTGGGGATTCCCCATCGGTTTGTGGCCCCTTCTGCGCTGCACTCTGCACTCAGTTACAGCAGAGCAAATCCAAAGGAAATCAGAAGGACTCAGGGGGGATCCTCCAGTCAGACCATGCAAAAAAAGAAAAAAAAGAACTGTAGAACTGTGCAGATGCTATTTCTTCCCCCTTTTTTCTTATTTTTTTTCCCCCTATTCTTTCAATACATATAATATAACCTTAGCTCTCATAATCTCTCCCATTGTGAGCCAATCGGGATTCAACAAAAAAGACCTGAATTACTGACCTAGGAGCAACGGGAAAATCCATCCACATGACATACCCTTCACTCACATGTATTTTTTCTGCATGTTCTTGAGAGTGTTTCAATCCCAAATGGGAAAAAAAAAAAAAAAAAAGTATATATAGGCACCAAAATACCGATATGAGCAAAGAAAGCAGCAGGAGGCAGTGAAATAATTTCGAATCGTTCCAAATCTGGCTAACAATTTGAGGAAAGCTTGTTAAGTTCAATGCTTTGCTTGTGCTTCGTGGCTCGTGTGACGGTGACAGGACAGGGGACCGTCAAAGCAGGGTACAAGGGAGGGAGTGGAAAGGGAAAAAGCTTCACTACCAGACAAGGCTTCCAGTCACCGCCAGACTGGACCGAGAACAACAAGGTGCAACAAGAGGAATTAAACCAAGGCCGTTTTTGCAAGCAGCCCAGCTCCCCGCTGGTCCCTTCCTGGAGCCTCTCACCCCCCTGCATTGCATTTTTTGGCAGCCCCTCAGAGATTCTTTCCATCCGACCCCACCAAGAGGCGGCGGAGAGCCTGGGGTGGTTCGAATTCTGCTTCTTTGCACCTGGTGATTCTCCCTAGATAGAAGAGTCACAGCTGAGAAGCCCCCTCGGATGCTAGAGGTCAAAGCCAGGCTCAATGAGAACAGCCAAGTGTTAACATCGTCTACAAATGGCACGTGGTTGGGGCCGGTCATTAATGTAATGAGGCAGCTGGATGCATTCTCCCTTTCTTAATTGGGGAGTGCGCAGCGGTGGGCAGGGTGGGGGACATCGGCGGTCGAGGTGATCGAGTCAGCAGCTGCACCACACTTCTGATTGGAATTCTCTTTTCCACCCGTTTTGATCAGTTCTAGCATGCGTAAAAAAAACCGCTCCACGGGCATGCAGAAGGATCAGCTGCTGATGGCATCTTACCCTCATCCCCTCAAATCGGGACAACGCTCTTAAAGGCCTCAAAGCTCTTAGGGTCCTAAGGGACTTTATGGCACCTAGTTCCGAGTAGCCCAGGGCATTAGCTATAAGGCTGACTAAAGAGACCTACACAGAAAATAGAAAAAGAAAAAAAAGAAGAAAAAAAAAAAAAAAAGAAAAGAAAAGGAAAAAAAAAAAAAAAGAAGAAGAAGAAAGAAAGAAAAAGGAAAAATAAAAAAGAAAGAAAGAAAAAAAAAAAAAAAAAGAGAGAGAAAAAAAAGAAAAAAAAGGTTCCAGACTGTTAGCACGAGTCCCCTAGCCCTGATTGCCCAACCCCGGCTGCCAGCCTGGGCGGCCCCCATAGAGAAATACCGAAGACATGACACCAGCTGCCTACTTCACTTGACTGAAACGACCTGGAAGGAAATAATGCGGTTGAGAAAGGCAATAAGAAAAGAACATAGGGGAAAGAGAAGTGAGAGAGAGGCAGAGACACACAGACGGAGAAAAGGGGTCTGTCGGAAGGAAGAGCCCAAACGGATGACAAAAACCTTACCCTCGCCCTGTAATGTCTGCAGGATCCCAGCGGCTCCCATTAAATTAAGCCAGACAAATGTTAAAGGTACCTATGAGAAAGAATACAGATAAATACACACACTGCACCACCTGAGCTCCGTTTGTACAGCAAGCAGCCGAGCTGGCTTCTGGCAGAACGGCCCCGAAAAATGGGAGCACCCAACGGAGGGCACGCGGCCACGGCGGCTGATCCCAGCTCTGGTGGCTCATAAACCCAAGCAGCACTGGGGAAACAGCTTCGGGGAAAGGCGAGGGTAGATCAGCATCTTACTGATGGGGGGAATGCAGGATTACATGGCTGCTCAGGCTCTAATCCCAGAACGATGGCAGAACTGGGACCGGTCCATTTCCGCCCCTTTTTCAACGCCGCGAAGACAACACGTTCTGCTCACAGCCTGGAATCAACGCCAGGCTCCACGCTCGTGACTTTAGGATGAGAGGCAACGGCCTCAGGTTGCACCACGAGAGGATCAGGTTGAATATTGGGAACAATTTCTCCTCTGAATGAGAGGTGATGCATTGGCACGGGCTGCACAGGGAGTGGTGGAGGCACCGTCCCTGGAGGGGCTCAGGGACTGTGGAGATGTGGCACCCGGGGACGTGGTTTATTGGGGATGGATCAATGGTTGGCTGATGATTTCGGAAGCCTTTTCCAACCTTAACGATTCTATGAAGAATTTAGTAGCTTAGTGGTAGTAATGGTGACAGGAGGATGGTTGGACTAGATGACCTTGTCGGTCCTTTCCAACCTTGTGATTCCGAGATTCTATGATTCCATGAATTCCTGGCTGTCTTTGGCCAACTGGTACAGCCCGGGCTCTCACTGCATTGAGGAAAAGCTTGGGAGTGTGGGGCCATTTCTTTTTGGAGCTGGCACGTGCCTGTAGGGCAGCGCTCCAATCCCAGGTGAGCCCACGGGAAACGCTTTGGATTGGATTACGCATGACTCGGCCGTGTGCAAACAGCATCTACAGACACCATCCCATCAGCATCCCACTACCTTCCATTTCTGGCTGGCATCACGTTACAGACACAGATAAGAACAGAAAAGTCAGTCTTTTGTAAGGAAAAAAAATAAAAAGACATCAATATACAGCAACAAATAATGGAAAAACACGAGCGTTTTGGTGGGTTTCTTGTTTTTTGTTTTGATCCTATTTCCCAGAAGAGGACATTTCCCATTTACCCCCCTTCTTTTTTAAAGCGGACATTAAAATACTAACATGAAATTAATTACAAAGATGATCCTTATGAAACACCACATATTCCAGGAAAAATATCCAGATTTCAAACACAAACACACACGGTGGAATTCCTGTTCTCTGTTCTGCATTTCCTTCACCAATTGTGAAAATCCTCTTCCCACCTGATATGTAAGACCAAACCAAGGGCTCAGAGGGGCATAAAGCAACACCATCTGACCTAAAGAATCATCTGTGGTATGATGGGTTGGAAAAGCTCTTACCCTCTGTGGGTCAAGCACATCATCCAACACCAGTACCTGAGCTGTACTCATCTTCACAACAGTGGTTAACGCCACCCAGGCAGCAGAATAATTTCAATCTCTTTGGTAAAGGGATGTTGGAAAGACACAGATTTTGCCTTGCTGAACTGTGTGTGTGTGTGCTTCGTGCTTCTTCTATCTTTGCATTTGCCCCAAAACGCTGCTAAATGCCAAGATGCTACAATACAAGGCAACAGGGCTCTTTGGTTTCCCCATGTCGTTTTGGGTTGTTTGCTTTTTATTTTTAAGTTATACTGCTGGAAAAAAGAAAAATGCCAAGGGGCATTCCAAGGGTTTAAACTAAGCCCTCACGAAACAAAACCAGCCTATGTGGGATGGGAAGAAGGGCAGTGCAACCTTGGCACATCCACATCGCATCAGGTTGGGACTCTGATTGCACAGAAAAGTGAGAACATAAAAATTATGCTGGAAACAAACAGAATGGGAAGCCCTACAAGGAATCACCTAAGAAATGGGCTGCAGGTGAGACCAACATCAAACGGTGTTTGGAGGTTGTGGGGTCTATGGTCTATAGGTACAGAACCAAGGTGCGTTACTCCCTATATAAAACACAGACTTCACTGAATCCGCACTTTTAGAGCTTCTTCCCCTCAGGATAACGCCTCATTCCTGAGCGTGAACCTATCAGAATGGCAGGAAAATGTCTAAAGGCTCTTTCATCTTTCATGGGGCCCTTCCAGTGTTATTCTCTCGCACACTCCAACAGAAGACACAGCAGGCACCGATGTCAGACCAAAGGAATCCCAGATTGACTGAAAAGCAGAAGCCTTCATGATTACCCAGAACAAGACTTTGTCTTCACAAATACACCCAGCAAGCTTTGGGGATCAGAGGAGGAGAGTTATTTGACAATGCTACCAAACCTGAAAAATAACATTCAAGAGCGTCGTTATGATGCAAAGTCTTATTCTCTATCCGTTACGGCTGCCGCCACGTGACTCCACTCAACCCCATCAACATCACATTAAAGAATTTGAAAATAAAACGTGTTTAACAGCGACAGGATACTGCGCAGAGTTGAGGTTTTGCTGAGTAACATTCAGCCTTGGCTCATGCATTGCAACATCAGCTTATCCTACAGCTTTCGGCATCTCAAATTCCCATTTATTTTTTTGTGGACTAAAACATGCGAATTTCCCATCTGTGGCAGCAAGCAAAGAGAAATTTACCCTAAATACTGCGAGTTCAGCTCCTTGCATGGACCACTGGCACTGCACTTGCTCGTTCCCTGCAAATCTATCACGACCACATGCAGTGCAATTTGCAAATGGCACTTTGCTCGTTCCTAACAGCTGGAATTCGGCTCGCAACATGAAGCATAAGGACAATAAGTGTTATTTCTGTTGCTGAGCAGCTGCTCTTCTCTGCAATACTGCACCCCAAAGGGTTTCATTTTGTCAAACTCTCTCCCCAGAGCAGCACAGAGGAATAGGTGGCAGCTAGCGCTGGTTCTCATGTTAGCACTTGTGCTTAAGGCAGTGACAGAGTTATTTTCAGAAAAGAAGAGTTACTTCTTGGAGATGTGTGTAAGAAGGAAAGGTGTTATGGGGAGCAGAGCTTTTTGTAAGAAAAAAATGCAATATAAATATATATATATATATATATATATATAAAAGTCAGTTTTCCACAGGAAATGTAGACATCCTGAGTCACTTCTGCCCCTGAATTCCAAGGATAGTTCCTCCACCTACTCAGAAATATTTCCAGAGTGATAATGTTGCTGAACAGCAACTCGGCATCAATGAATCATATTCAAAATGTTCCTTCTCCCAACAAGAGCCTTGGAAGGTTTTTAGGTTTTTTTGCATTCTATTTGCTCTTGGGGCACTCACTACAATGCTACATCACAACTGGATGTGGCAAAATGTTTTTAAGAGAATCCAAGCACTTGAGATCCCCAAATTGCACGGGAAATGCTCTCCATACTCAAAGGGCTCAACCCTCCAACGCGTTTTGGACACACATCTGGGTTTGAATCCACACCAAATGCATGACTCAGTTAGGACACTTCTCAGGAAAAAGCATCACCCCAACATTCTGCTAAGTAACATGTGCTTTTTTTCCCAATCAGAAAGAGAGAGGAGAGGATACATACAGCCACAATGAGGAAATCCAGCCAGCACCAGGCATTGGTGAAGAACTTGACGAATCCATAGGCACACCATTTCAGCAACATCTCCAGGATGAAGATGTACGTGAAGACCTTGTCTGCGTACTCCAAGATGGTCCGGATGGTTTTCCTCTGCTCTATGTAAATATCCTCAAAAGCCTGGGGAATAACCAAGTACTCCTGTCATTACACCAGATCTACTCCACGGGTCAACGTGGCAATTAACCCAGAAGCTCATTCAAACAATACTGAGATGAGCAGAGGGATGACATTCCTTACACAGTTGCTCTAGCAGTTGCATCAACTATCTCAAATTACTACATTTCTATTCAAAATACAGCCAGAACCCAGACATCCAGGCTCAGCATCTTCATTTTTGGTTTAAACTAAACAGACTTACTGAGAAAGACTTTTGTACAGCACCTACCACAATGCAGACCTGCTGTTTGCCAAGTAAGAACCATCACAGTTTCCTTTTTCACACTTCTGTATGCCACTTACCAGAGCTCCACTGCTCAGCAGGATCATGAAGATGATGAAAGTCTCAAACCAGTTATGCTCCACGATCAGAAAACACGTCTTCCTCAAGGTCCACCAAGACTTCCCCAGCCCCTCCTCAATATTGACCTGACAACACTTACAGCGCTGCATGCAACCTGGAAAGGGAATGATGCACAAGGAGGGATGAGCCCCAGGTTTTGTTGGGTAGGGGATGAGATGCTGTAAGAACGTAACGTTTTCAGTGCTTGGAATTGATTTGGATGCCCATAATATCAAGCGTGCTGAGTTTCAGTTAAAACTCTGTGTGTTTTGGGGGGTTTTGGGGATTACTTCCATCATTTCTGTATCTGAGAACCTGAATTAAGAAGAATTCCTGAACAGGTTAAGCTAGCTATATTTGGTGAGAAATCCATGCACTTGACAGGACAGGAATGGAGAACCTGCCCATGGAATAACCTTGAGCCATTTACATCTCTTCGCCATGGGAATACCTGTAACGAATTGGCTGCTGAAAGACATTGAGGCCAGTGAGAGAGAGGGGAGGAAAAAAAAAGAAAACAAAACCAGAAGCAGATTCTTCTGCTTCTGAATACTCAACGCATCAATTGTGCAAAAGATCAGCTTTCCCTACCCATAAATCAGCTCGATCTTAGCAATGGCAGCTACAGCTCTGCAGGCCTTCACCCTGCAAATGCTTCCTGCCTACTTCAGCTGTGATGGAGGGCCCAAGAAGGCTCTCAAAAGAAGCTAAAACTCAACCCCAGACCTAAGCTGAAGGCAAGCTTACAGCAGATAAGGGTCCCAGTAACAGCTCAGAGGTTCCATCTCACTCAACATACCCTCGGTGAAGCACGCATCCGGGTCCAGATACTCTTCTGGTGCCTCCACGGGGACTTCTTCCACTTCAGGCTTTATATCAATGGTGCTGCCTTCGGAGGAGCTGGTATCATCCAGTTTCTTGAACACAAAATAAAACCCATTCCAACCTATAATTAGCTCCCACCAAATAGCAAAGCTCGTGGTGACTCAGCAAGTCATTCAGTGACTGTAGAGAAAGCTGTTTCCTCACTTGACCTCATTAAGACCGTGACCCAGCTTACATCTCAGTAGGGTGGACAGACACCTCATTCAATTGGTCCCTTTAATCACACGCCCAAATGCACTAAGTAAATACACAAGTATGCATGGTTCTCCATAAAGCAACCAGCACAAGAAGCTTCTGTCTTGGGTGCAAGACAACATCATAATGCAAAACAGAAGCCTGGTGCTGGAACTATCTAGTTCTCCTTCCCAAGATGCTTCCAGGTGCTCAGGCGTCAAAAATGACAAGAATGGATAATTAGCATTTCCACGTACCTCTTTGCTGCCATCAGGATCCGTATCGCTGCTGAAATCTTCTGTGTTGAGGTTTTCAAAATCTGATTCCCCGACAGCGATAGGCACCCGGACGGTGAGGTTGGGGTTGTTGATGAAGGACATGTGGTCTTCATCGATGATGTATTTCTCCACGCTGCTCCCGATTCCGCTGGTCGTGCCGTTGCCATTCTTCTGATAATCGATGTCTCTGTGGATATCGGCCCCTGTGTGGTTGGCAATGCAGTTCACCTTCTTGTCATACAGCTCGTCCAAAGGTTTGACCTCATCCGCCTCCCTCTGCTTGAAGTGAGCCTGCATGAATTCACGCACTTTCGCCTTGATCCAGGCAATGCCCTTCTTGATGCGAATCACAGAGATCTGCAGGTTGTTCATCTCCCCATCGTCATCCGTTGCTGCCAGGTTGTCTGCGCTGAAGGAGCTCAGCAGCAAAGCCAGGAAGAGGTTCAGCACCTGGAGGAGAAGAGGTCACGCTTGGCAGAGCCTACATGTGAGGGCAAGATTTCCACCTTGGGCCCATCTAAAGCTCAAAGGAAATTTGCCACACAGGGGCATTTTAGGGATCGCTCCCAGATTTATTTCCTTGCCCACGTCTACAGATAGTCCCAGGGCTCATTTTGTTTAAATCCCTTCAGTGAGAAACAAGTCCTTTCAGATAAGGCTCAAGCTCTACTCGTAAGATATACAACCGTTCACTCTGCTTCAATCTTACTTATGTTTTCCTCCATAGACTTTTCTTCCCAAAATGCAAGTCTAGAGAGAAACATCCTGATCCAGTCTGAGCTCCCCCATGACAGCCTGTGCCACTTCAACAGCCCCTTCGTGCATACAGTAATGCTGCAGGATTGAACTGGCAGATTTTAGAAGAAACCTCCAACCTTATTTTAGCACTTCAGGACCTTCCTGTCCCGGAATTTGAAAAGCTTTTACTGCAAACTGCTTGGATGCTGTTTTTGTGGGCAACTGGCTAAGGCCAAACAAAGCACAGCCTTAATATTTTACTACCAAAGTCAACAGGACTGTTCATCCATCAAAAGCCATGAAGGACCCCAACCAAACTGGAAGAGACACCCTAGACCTGTGGTCTCCCCGTGTTCTGTCCCTGTCCTGAGGTATTCCCGTGCTCTACCCCACCCAGAAGAAAATAATAAAGCCCATCAGTAACCATTTACTGACCACTAAATTTCCGATGACCATGACCATCATGAAGACAATCAAGCACATGGCCTGTCCTGCCACCTCCATACAATCCCACATGGTCTCAATCCATTCCCCACACAACACACGGAAGACAATAAGGAAGGAGTGGAAGAAATCGTGCATGTGCCAGCGGGGCAGCTCACACTCCGGATTGATCTTGCAGACACACTCCTTGTAGCTTTTGCCAAAGAGCTGCATGCCCACCACCGCAAAGATGAAGACGATGATGGCCAACACCAAGGTCAAGTTGCCCAAAGCACCCACTGAGTTACCGATGATTTTGATCAGCATGTTCAGAGTGGGCCAGGACTTGGCCAGTTTGAAGACTCTCAGCTACAAAACAAACAAACAAACAGAAAAACAACAGTTAATTTCATCATTTTTTAAAAAAAGGGCACAATCAGGCAGAACTGCATAAACCAGAGCCATCAAGAATTTTATGCAGCCATAACCTCCTGCTCTAGCTGCTGAAATCACTGGCAACAGGGATTGCTTAACTCCTCTGTCAATTCAATTTTGTGTACTTTGTGCTTAGTTATTCCTCCACATGCTGATCTCCATTAGCAAAGGAAAAGCTACACATACATCCTAGCAAATCTGACTTGTTAAATTATCTCAAGAGACCACAGAAAATGAAAGGTGTGTTCTAATGAACTCAATCAACATCCACATTAAGTACTCTGAACCAAGACACTACCAAGTCATCCCTCACTGCATCAGACTTCATACAACATAACAGCGCTGTGAAGAAAGAAGGGACCAAGAAAATGATACAACTCCACCCACTGTCCTCCCCAAAAGCAGAAAAAAAGGGGGCTTTGAGGGGAATATTCCTTTTCTTTAGGTAAGAGGACTGCAAGATGAATACCAATCGGAAAGATCGCAGCACAGAAAGCCCTTCCACATTCGCCAGACTCAGCTCCATTAAGCTGAGGGAGACGATGAATCCATCAAAGATGTTCCAGCCTTCCTGGAAATAATAGTAGGGATCCATGGCGATGAGCTTCAGGAACATTTCTGCTGTGAAAATTCCCGTGAAAACCTGGAGTGTTGGGAGAGAGACAGAGAAAAGAACGGGCACAGATTCACACCCGTGAACATCACACTTTGTGATCTTCAGTCTTCATATGAACCTTCCATTCATCGTGACAGTTCAAACACGGTCTACTCAACGCCGTGTGCTTGTCCCCAATTCTCAGCTTCAAATCTCACTGACCTACTCAGGCATACCAGAGACTTACAGATGGATTTTTGAGTAGCATTACATTTTGTCCAGAAAGGTGCACCCAACATCTCCAAGCTGCCGCAGACTGCAGCTTCAGGTTGGAGAGGGGAGGTTCAGGCTGGGTATTAGGAAACATTTCTTCTCCAAAAGAGTGGAGATGCAGTGGCACAGCTGCCCAGGGAGTGGTGGAGTCACCGTCCCTGGAGGGGGTCAGGAACTGTGGAGATGTGGCACGGAGGGACGTGGTTCTGGGCATGGTGGGGTGGGTTGGGGTTGGTCTTGGTGATCTTAGTGGCCTTTTCCAACCTCAATGATTCTATGAATATTTACCAACGCTATCTTACCAGATTTCCTACAGACAGCACGTGTTCAAACTCTGGGGTCATAGGATGATGCTCCATGGCCATGAACAGAGTGTTGAGCACAATGCAGATGGTGATGGCCAGGTCAACAAAGGGATCCATGACGATTAAGTTCACTATCTCCTTCAGCTTGATCCAGTAGGGGTGGCATTCCCAGATCAAGAATGTGTTGGCAAATTTGTACCAGCATGGGGGACACTTCCTCTGGGACTCCTCCAGCTCTACAGTTACAAAAGAAAACAGCAACAGAGTTCAGTCTTCCCCTCTATCACTGCCGGGTCTGCCTGGCTCTCAGCATGGCTAAAATGCTCCCAGCCTGGACATCCCGACCCTCTCCCCTGTCTCTCTGCTTGCACAGTGAGTTAACTTCCTTGCAGCAAAGTTACATTTTGCCTTCTCTTCAGCAATACCCAAAACCAAAGAAATAAATCCAGGCTGTGTGGTGATGGCTTAATAGAAAGAGTTACCAAGCAGTGGAGTTGATGGTCATGGCCAATGACAAAGACCACCAGGACGAGCTCTAATTGTTCTAAATGAAAGGATATATTTAACTCAGAACTGACCAAGGTAAAATGGCTTAAATAAAAGCTGCAGATTCTATGCTGCCTTTGGTGCCAGTTTTTAAATAACTTGAAGTTAAATTAATTCTGTGCTGAACGCAGGCATGATCTAAAAGAGGAAATGCATGACATCATGCTGCAAAGGGTTCTGAGCAGAAATAACCTGATTAAGACCAAACACATTCGTGTACAGAAACCAAGCACAACGCTGCGTCCATCTTTTAAACTGGCTTATTTCAAGTGCTTAGAAAGAAAATAAATCAGGAGCTTTCCCCCATCGTTCTTTGACTTTGGCGATGGCTTTATTGAGGCTGTACAGCTGCTCCCACTGAAGTTCTGTTTTTTCTTATGGGGAGGGAAAGGACCACTGCTCCCTTTCTCATTGGTTCTCTGGTTGCCTAGTGTTGAGTTGCCTTGGAATTTCTAAAGTTAAAAAAGAGGACCGTAGCACTGGAGCCTGTAGGCGTATGCGCAGGAGGAAAGCAGCAGAAGAGCCTTGCTCTGTTTCTAAGTATATTTAGTTTTCATACAGTTTTATTGCAGGAGACAGCAGGAATTTGAGATCATCAGCCTCATATGGCTGCTGCTCACCAGTTCTTGCTGGCTCCTGTGTAACATATTTGGAAACTGCATCTCTGTGCACCGTGTACTTCAGAACTTCCATCGTGCAGAAGCCCCTTTCTCCTTTCACAGCTGTTGCACTGCATCTTACTGCAGCTCAAACCTTTTCTCCCCATGGTTGTAAGCAAAGGAGGGTCCTTCCATCCCTTGGGAGATGGCAGAGCACCCATACCATTATCTCACTCCTATAACTGTGTATTCATTATTGTGAAATTACAACTCTTTGTTGTCTTCCCCTCCACACCTACGTGGTTTATATTTAAAACCAAGTAAAATAAAGCCTCATAAATGCTTTTGTATTAATGTTGGCTAGAAAGAAGCAGGTGTGGGTAAAAACAATGCATTAATATCTCCATTGTGCACTATAGCTCTAAACGACCCAGCCCTGACCTGAGCCTAGTATTCCTATATCTCCTAGTCCAAGGAAGGCCAACATTAGCAAGCAGCTATGGCTCTAGTCACACCAGCCACCCCAAAACCATCTCACAACGTCCAGCACCACCGTTCAGCATCCCCTTGGGCAAACGGGGTGGATGGGTCCGCCTGGTGGATGGGTCCTCTGCCTTCCTAAAACACACCACGAGAGGGCAATCGATCCATACACACTCATAAAACCCCAAAGCAAACCTCCAAACCATACCTACCTTCAACAAGGGTGTTGGTCAAGCCAGTCATCACGCTGTTGGTACGATCCTTCCTTCCATAGGAGGCGTTCACCTGATCCATCGAGACCAAGAGAGACCCACCAGGTTTCTTCTTAATTTCAATTTCAGTCGTACCCTGCAACATTCATATGCAGATTAATATGAGCTTTTCAACTTTCTGGTGTCTTACGTGCTACCAGCCTAGGGATACACGAGGCATGGCCAAGTGAGAAAAGAAAACAACAACAAACATCTTAATTCTTGCTAGACTTTCCACTTGCCTACAGGCTGTATAGGGAAGCAGTGGATGCTCCATCCCTGGATGTGCTGAAGGCCAGGTTGTACGGGGCTCTGGGACACCTGATCTAGTGGGTGGCAACCTTGCCCATGGTAGGGACTGGATATCTCTCATGTCTCTTCCAACCCAACCATCCTATGGCTCTATGATCTCTGATGTCCCTTCCAACCCAACCATCCTATGGCTCTATGATCTCTGATGTCCCTTCCAACCCAACCATCCTATGGCTCTGTGATCTTTGATGTCCCTTCCAACCCAACCATCCTATGGCTCTGTGATCTTTGATGTCCCTTCCAACCCAACCATCCTATGGCTCTGTGATCTTTGATGTCCCTTCCAACCCAACCATCCTATGGCTCTGTGATCTTTGATGTCCCTTCCAACCCAACCATCCTATGGCTGTGTGATCTTTGATCCTGTGGTTCTACAGCCTTTGAGGTCTCTTCCAACTCGACCCATCCTACAATGAAGACGATGATATGACAGAAGTGGTCAATTCAAAACTCAAGCCCCCACTTCTGCTCATACCATTGCTTTGCAGCCTCAGGCAAAGGGAGGATTATATCCTAAGAATCATTTCTAATGAATCCTGCTACAGTGCAAAGCAGTTTCTACTCTACTACTAACAGCAGGCAGGCAATGACTCCTAATGAGCCCATGCCTCATCCTGTCTGGTCAGTGAGAATTCAATCCCAGCTTCATTAGAGGCAACGGTTACAGCTGACCACTGGAGTATTTCATAGTATTGACATTCATTTCAAAATCTGCACCTGAAAACAGCAATAAAAGCAGCTCTAGGATTGCCAAGTAAAACTTTCTCCTTTACGCATGCATCATGCGGGTTACGATTCCTACCACGCTCATGCTGTGTTAAAAAGATAATTAAATACTGAAGCAAAATGTTGTATTAACATGCTAACGGGAGAAGAAAAATAAAAGTGGTAGCAACCAATGCTTAAACGTAACTCATTAGGGTCAATTAGGTTGCAAGAATTGAAACAGTTTTTAAAAATTGCTTGGAATTTATAGGCATGGTAACCAGATTTTGCTCAGAAATGATTTTTGATCTCCAGATTCTCATCAGCCCTCCCTTACTGAGCTATGACTTTGGAGCTGCGTTTCTCTCCTGAGTTGTTGATACACTTAGAAGGCTACTCAATACCAATTCCACTGACTAATTAAGGAAAAACCAAAACCCAGGAAAATTCAAAAATTAAAATTAAAGAAGTTTCTTGTTAACAGCTTTCCTTGGAAAATCAAGCCCTTCAAAATGTAAAGCTCTGAAACCAGTAGAGTCCCTCAGGAATTTCCCTAGACATACTTCCAGAAAGACCCGCAGTTGGATGTGGGTTCAAACAGCCTGCAGACTCATGGAAACATTCAGGATTTCTGTATTTCTTTGTACAAACAAAAGTCAACACCCCATCCCTGGAGGTGTTCAAGGCCAGGTGGGATCAGGCCCTAGGCAACCTGTCCTAGTGCCTGGTTGAGTGGTTGGCAACCCTACCCATGGAAGGGGGTGGGAACTGAATGTTCTTTGAGGTCTCTTCCAACCCAACTCCTTCCATGCTTCCATGGAAGGACCTCTGAGGTCTCTTCCAACCCAACCCTTTCCATGCTTCCATGATCTTTGAGATCTCTTCCATCCCAACCCTTTCCATGCTTCCATGATCTTTGAGGTCCCTTCCAACCCAATCCCTTCTATAGGAAGACAACTTCCTTGTTGGCATTCCAAGGTACCACCATTTCCTATGAAGATTCAAAGAGGCCTTTTAGTGAGGGTTGAACAGCTGCCTCAACTTCCCTTTAAGCTCCCAGCTTTATCTTACAGTAGGGAGCATTTGCAAGAAGCTTTAGTCGGCCCCCTTCCCCCAGTGCTGCAAAAAGCTCGGTGAGAAGCACCCTGACGTGCTGAGGGTTCTTAAATTCCAAGCCCTTTTTTTTGGAAGACGGGAGAAAGGCGGTGGGCTCGTTAAGTCCGATTAAGGGAAGAAAGGGGAAAGCCGAAGCGTGGGGATCGGAACCCAAAACAGACACCGGCGTCTGCAGTCAGACAAACCAACACTCAACGCATCGGGGTGCCCAGACAGCTCGGAGGGCGGCATACGGGGAAGTAGAGGAGGACGACAAGGCCGCCATGCCTACGCTAGCTACACATCAACCTCCTTACGCTGTCATCGGCAGCTGCCTTATCTATTTTCACCTCAGGCAGAAGGCGCCCGCCGGGCATGCTGGAAGGCGGGCCGCCGATGAGGGACACGACGCCGTTGCAATCCACCGTGCTGTTCCTCTTGATGTTGCGGCGGAGGTTGGGGAAAATCCGCGAGGAGCGGCTGCCCTGGCTGTAGCCGCTGTAGCCACTGTAGCTGCTCCGTCGGTCGCGGCCGCGGATGGGGATGAAGAGGGAATCCCTGCGGCCTTCGCTCTCCTCCACCGTGCTGTGTTCGTCGTCGGCGAATTCGTTCTCCGAGCCCGGGTCGCGGAATCGGCCCTTGTAGCTGAAGATGCTGCTCTTGCTGTTGTGTCGGGAGAGGAAAGGGGAGCCGGGGATGCTGAGGAGAGACTGGGAGGAGGGAATGAAGGGCAGTGGGGTGAGTGGCACGGACACAAAGCACCACTGTGACCTCCTAGTACTTGCAACCGAGATGGAGAGCGACTTTTTACGTGGTGTGATAGTGAATAGCACAATGGCTGTCAGCTAAAAGAGGGGAGACTGAGGTGAGACGTGAGGAGGAAGTTCATTGCTCAGAGCGCAGCGAGGCCCCAGCACTGCTGCCCAAGGGAGTGTGGGTGCCCCATCCCTGGAGGTGCTCACAGCCACGGGTGGGAACCCGGATGGCTGATGGGGGGCAGGGAGCAGCTCAGGGCAGCAGGTGGGGCTGGGGGGCATTGATGGCACTTCCAACCCAACCATCCTATGGCTTTGTGACCTTTAAAGTCCCCATCAACCCAAACTATGCTATGATTCCATCATTCTATGATTGTGAAGGCCCCTTCCAACACAAACCATGCTGTGATGTTATGGTAAGAGCTGTGAAAGCAGTATTGCTCCCTCTCCAGGTCCATGCCAACCACCACCACTCAGGACATGTTGTTCACTCTTGGCTGAGCTGTACCAGTGAAGAAGTTTGATCTGGGTAGAAAAACTAATCTCAGCAGCAATTTATGCCAGGGCCATGAGTGACATCCTGATCCCCTGCACGTGTCAATGTAGGGGGCAGATCCTTCTGATGTTCTAATTGGGATTAAACAGAGTATGATTCTGACTACAAATAAGCATGTTTATGCTAAGGAAGGAAATGAATACTACCTGGTTCATGATGGAAAACTTTCTTCCTATCCTGTTATCTGGCAGCCTGAAGGCTTTTCTCCTCATGCCATCTTCTGATTCTGACTTGAACACTTTCTCGTTGTCGCCCTTCTCCTCTCCTTCCGACAGCTCTTTGTCCTTCCGCTTCTTCCTCCGGTTACGGCGCTCCTTGGCACTCTTGGAACTCAGTTTAGAGATCTCCGATGAGCTCCGAGACATCCTCCCTCCACCATCATCTTCCACAGCATCCTCAGAGACCGTCCCTGCCGAAGTGACCATGGCAGCAGCCTGAAGGAGAACAGGGAAATAAATCAGAGCTTCTCAATGAACAACACCCCATTTGCTGCTTTAAGAGTGTGCCAGAAAGCCAACCATGGCACTGCTGCATTGTTTATTATACGTCACTGTGATTACAGGGAAATAGATAATTAAAAAAATGCAAACGAATAAAGAACTGACGACCAAAACACTCACCTGTGCCTCCTCCTGCTGCTTTTTCAATTGTTCTAACATGGCCTTAAATTCGGCCTCTTTCTGCTCTGCCTCCTCCAACGTGGCCTGGTTCTGCTCTTCGTAAGCCATGGCCACCACAGCCAGAATCAGATTGACCAGGTAGAACGAGCCCACGAAGATCACCAGGACAAAGAAGATCATGTAGGTTTTTCCTGCCGCTCGTAAGGTCTGGAAGGAAGAAGAACGGCAGAGGGAAGAGGAAAGGAGATGGGAATGCCATTTCCAGGGCGATGCATGTATGTGAGCCAACCCAAAGTCTCTTGACCTGAATGCTCCTAAGTAAATTACAGTATTTTCTGAATATATTTAAGATATCGGTGGTGCTGAATATAAAAATTCTCAGTGCTTCCACTGCAAAGCACAAAGACCCTGCGTGTTCAGAGCCATACACACAGAAGGTGACATCCCTCTTCTGAAGGGACCATCCAACGCACGCACACTGAAAAGAAGTTGGGTGTACAAAGCAAAACTCAAAGCCTAAACTCCTTCAAAACAAAGCAAAATGAAATTAAAGCAAACAAACAACATTTCAGCAAAGTTCCAAGGAAAAACTCAAATGAAGCTCGACACTTTCTCCCTTGTCTTTTCCCCTAACTCTCATGCTGTGCAACACCGAAGCAAAGCGTTCACTTACTAATTGATACAAGTTTTCCCAAAAATCCTGAGTCATAAGGCGAAACAGAGCCAGGAAAGCCCAGCTGAAAGTGTCAAAGCTCGTGTAACCGTAGTTCGGGTTCCGTCCTGCTTTCATGCACGTGTAACCCTCTGGACATTGACTGCGGAGAAGAGGGAAGAGATTTCAGGGCACTGATGCAGCGAAAGGGGCATGGCAAATCCATCACATGCATGTTGGCAGTGAGAACCAACCGGAGGCAATGGCACGGGGAAAGTTTCTGTTTCTGAGCCTCCATCCCTTATTTCTCTGATTGGACACAGAAGGAAATAATGCCACCAGACATCATCATTAGGCGTCCCAACCCCCGGAGATGACACGAGAAATGCCAGCTCGCATCACATCAGTGCAACAGACAGCAACAATGGCTTCATAATTAGATTAAGGAATGTGAAACATTTACATTTCACGTCTGAAATAACACCAGAACCAACAAAGCAAAGCAACAGGAAACATTCCAAAGGTTTTGTCATCATTAGCGAACATCAGTGGCAATTAGTCATTCCTCTTAATAAAGCTCAACCACTCACCCTGCATCGGAGCTGTTACCACAGAGCAAAGGATCAGGGGCACCAGGAATTATGTAAAAATTTGCTGAAGGAGATGAAAAAGAGAAGATTACATGCCCACACATATGGAAGTAGAGGATTTAACATACTACAGCACGATAAAAACCTCAACTGGAGTGTTGTCTACTGCAGTGTTGGTAAGTTTATCAATCTCCCTCTCATTAGCACAGGCACGGGGATGCTGCAAAGCACAGATGGGTGCCAGCAGCTCCAGGGCTGAGCAGAACCAAGGGAAGGAGCCCAGCCCAGTCAGCAGAAGCACTTTAATAAAGTCAGGTTTATAGAAACGGAGAAACATCCACAAAAGGGGTTTTCGTTGCATCAAGTTGGGCAGACCTCATCGTAGCCAGGCCAGAAATTCTGGGCAGCAGCATTAAGTGAAACAAGGAGGTTTCAGGGAGCATCGCTGCAGAAATACCTACACATATTGTTGGTGTATTCCTCCCAGTCAAAGCCCCGGGAGCCGTTATCCAGGAACGTCTCGTTCACGTTAATTGGCCATATCACACACTTGTTCCTCAGATTGCCCATAAACAGCTGCAGCCCAATCAGAGCAAAGACACTGAGACAAAACACCGTCAGGATCATCACATCCGACAGCTTCTTCACCGACTGGATCAGGGCACCCACAATGGTCTTCAGGCCTGCGGAGAGGAGAGCAAGACTGGAAATCACTCCTGCAGAACACGAAGTCATTGAAAACCCAAATATATACAGTACCTCCTCATGGCTATGGGGTGGCAAAACAACACCGCCATCAAGGGGTTGGGATTCGGGAAGCCAACACTGCTCCAGAGCATCCTTACATTTAGGATTTTCAATATGTGTGAGGGATGACCCATCCCCACGCCAGCTGTGGGATCACCAGTTTACGGGGTGAAGCAGCAATACGAGATCAAGAAATAGGGAGATCAGCCCTGAGAGTATCTGAGGTTTGCTGGATGGGGTGAGGATCGTGCTCTGGAGTCACTGTGCTGGAGGTCGGGTTTGTCTGGACACAGAAATCAAAGGGGTTTTGTTACAGCTGGGGGCAGGACTGCACTCAGTGCTGGCTCTGATATCAAAGCTCTCAGGGTCATTAAGCAAGGCTCGAGGATAAAAGCCAAGAGGACAAAATCCCATTTGTTTTCTAAACCATCTGGTCTGGAAAAGGAACCATACATGACTCTCTGGTTGTGTTACTGGAGTAAAATGCAGCATTCAGATTTAAGCAAGGATTTGGGATGCAGGAACACTGCCCATTAATTAACATTTCTGACATCAAGTCAACTGGAGTCAGTAAATGAATGGAGAAGCAGGATGGAGAGAGGAAGGAGGAAAATAACAAACTTTTCCCAGATTTCTTACGCAAAGCTTGAGGAGCAATTCCCCTTTTCCCCATTTCTTGGCAGTTCCTAAGTCAACCACCCACTGCACAAAGCTCAGCAGCTGTATTTAACAAACTGCCTCTGTGCACAAAGTCATTAAGTGCTTCAGGAACGCTCCTAATTAGGGCAGCAATAAAATACATGAAAAAGGAACAACTCAAGTCAAAGTCAGCTGGAAATGCTGAAATGCAGAACAGAGATCTGAGAGGAGATTCTACCCCAGGTCAAGCACTGCCCATTGCTTAAAAACCATTTTAAAGTCTTTTTTCTTGTCCCACACCCATCACATATACCCAGAATTAGTTCCTCCTAATTCACTCTATGAAAAGGCACTTACTTAAAAGTTGTGCCTTCTGCACTGTGCTCCCTTTACCCAAATTTGGCCCATTTTTACGTTCCCAAAGCACACACTCTATCCAACACCTCTGCCCTACCCCCCATCTCCCAGTGCTTTCATGTTTGTACCAATGATGCAAGCACTAAAGGAGATGTTATTCTTCTGGAGGACTTCAGGATTCAATCAGCAGAAGTACTTTCGAGTTCAAGAAATCATTTCAGTCTTATTTCAAGACTTAGTTTTGGTGAAGGGGCCAAAGTATCCTGGTAATCAACAGGCTGCATAAGGACCCGGCTCAGAAATAAGAGTGTAGAGTAAAATAGAAAAACAAAATGGGTTAAAAAAAAAAGCAGATCCATTAGTGCAGGGCTAAGGTTTGGGTCTGTGAGGCCACACTGAGCATCCTGCAATAAACCTTGGACAAGAAACCTCTCTATACCAACAGAGGTTTGGATCCATATCAGGAACAGAAAGAGTCTAAAGTTCGTAAAAAGGGATTTTTTTATGGGGGAATAATTTTTTAACGACGTCTTTTGTTTCCGTCAGAACTTTTAAGTCAGTGCCAAAGCCCGACTCAAACACCAAGCAGGCTGTTTGCTCTTCGTTCTGGCAGACAGATGCCCATTACAGCATTGTTTGCATGCTCGTCCCATCGCCCCGCTGCTCTGCCCTGCACATGCAGCCCCGTCCCCCAGCAGTTGTGATTCTGTTTTGCATGGCGCTCTCTCGCTGCGGCTTTGAGCCTCATTTTGGGTGTGATTTCATGTGGGATGTGTCAGGCTGACAGCTGATGGCACTGGAAAAATAATTAGCAATAACCCAAGTGCCAATAATAAACCACCATGGGTTGATGTGGTCTAAGGAGCCACAACATGAATGCAGTGTTTTGATATTTCTGTATTTCATCACAGAGCCTCCACCTGCTTCAACTTCATCCAGTGGCATGTAATGTCCTGGTGGGGTTTCCCACTTTTATCATGTCCATAAAACACCACGAGGATGATTCCAATTACTGATGGAAGACAATTAGCACTTCTCATGACAATAAGATCACCTCCTCATTAGGCACAACGTTAAAACTCCTTTTCCTTTACAGAGTGAAGCAGAAAGGGAACCCCTTTATGTTGAATATATTCACCTCTGCTCTTGGACTTGATAAACCTAATTTCATATTAAGTAACCAGAAAGGTTAATTACACAAATGCTTCACACTCCTCATACATTGCCAGTCATAAAACCAAAACAGGAGCAAGGTTTGTGCTTTGGGTCCATGCTGCAGAACCACAACTGGGGCAACTCTATCCCAGAGCCTAACCCACACAACCAACCCAAGTTTGGCCAACAAACAGTGAGTCCTGGCCATGGATAAATGCAGAGCACCCAATGCTCAGCCAGGAGCCCTCAGCTGGGTGCAGGAAAAGTGTGGCTGCACTGAACTGAGAGCTTGGATCCCTTCATCCTTTGCTGCCATTTGAAATAAAGGGAAAATTCCATTGGTTTTGAGCAGCGTGGAAGGAATGATACAAAATTGTTCTACTCCTTTCCATAGAAAGGCAAGGCATGCTGCTGCACATACAGCAACCAGCTCATTAAAGCTGCATCACCTTCATTTTTCTACGATGACAAAAGCAAAATACAGACGAAATTTATTCCAACAATGATGCTTCTCTTCAAGCAATGCAGTCAATACCTGTGGCAGCTGATAGAACCGCAGCTGCACTCCGGGTCTGCCCAGTGCACTGCTCACAGCAATTACCAAAGTACCTTTTGCTCTCTGTGTGTGCACTGCCAGACATTAAGGGAGGGAAGAACATTATCCTGGCATTCTCTCATTCAGTGCAAGGAAAGCGGGTGTCACTTGAGACCATCATGCACAACAGCCACGTACATCTGATGGGTTTAGCAGTCTGGAATGGGGACAAAGTGATGGGCCCCTACAGATCCATAGTTCATTTTCTGGTAAATGTATATGGGAGCATACCCTGAGTAAGGAAAACATCCATTGTCAGTTAATGCATCAGGAGAATAACATGAGGAAATAGAACAGCAAAACATATCAAGTGGTTCCTGAGGGTGAGACAGGTCGAGCACCCAAAAGCTGGAAAAAATCACAGCTGCTTCAATGCATTCAGTCTTAAGCTTGACCTTAAAATGAGGGATGCTCCTGAGGAACCACCTGCAGAAGGTTCTGCACGTGTCCCAACTGCTTTCTGTACGGGGACAGGAGAGTTTCTCACTTCTGATCATACTCTCAGTCCCTGATGCTCCACGGTCTCCTGCAGCAAAGGGCAGCGCTCATTCTTTGGCACCCAAAGTCCAGAAGCATCCCTGTAAGGGACAGCCCTGCTCTGGGGGTGCCATGCAAAATGGGCAACGTTGGGAATTAGGACCTGGGGCTTCATGAAAGCTCACACAGCACTTTGGGCCACAGGGCAGCCCAGAGTAGGAGAGAGCAGCAACTCATTCCAAACTCATCCTTGACTCATTCTGGACTCTACTTTCAGTCTGGCTTTCATTTCAGAGATTGGAGAGCCACACGTGTACACAGGGACGGAGACGTATGGAACAGCAGGCTGCTCATCCAATGGCCCAGGAGCCTCAATTTCCAACCATCCCATCCATACAGACTGCAAACCCATCAAAGATATCCCAGTGCCACTTCTGAGAAACAAGCAATGCAGGACGAGGGGGGAATATCAAAGAGATACAGCAAGACCAGCCTTTAATGCTTAACGGTTCTCACCTGGAATTACAGAGATAGTTTTCAAAGCTCGGAGAACTCTGAAAGTTCTCAATGCTGAGACATTCCCCAGGTCCACAAACTCTGTGACATATCTGCAATGAGGGAGGTCACACACAAAAAAAACACAATGACAATACACACGCCAAAAAAAAAAAAGAAAAAACAAAAAACCAAAAAAAAACAACCAAAAACCAAAAAAAAAAAACCAAAAAACAACCACTACAGACAGAGCAATACATCACTCACAGGGGCCCTGTACCCAACAGCTAACACCAACCGCAGGACGCCTTACCTGGAATTACAGAAATAGTTTTCAAAGCTCTCAGAACCCTGAAAGTGCGCAGAGCTGAAACATTGCCTAGGTTTACAAACTCTGTTATATACCTGCAGAATTAAACCAGAGTTAATGGCACCGTTGGGGTCACCCTGCAACACAGCTGGCTGTTTGTAGGAAACAGCTCGTCATTTAAAACCCTTCAGAATCCGCGTTTAAAAGCAGAGAGAGAACTCTAAAGGGAAAATTCAGTTTAAGACTCTTCAGATTGGGCCAGCTGCATGGATGGGCATTGAATTCTTGACTACAGAGGGCATGAAAATGGGAGGCCAACCCAACAGAAGAAGGGAATGTAGAATTCTTGGGCCAGCTGCATGGATGGACACTGCATTGACTACAGAGGGCATGAAAATGGGAGGCCAACCCTACAAAAGAAGGGAATGTAGAATTCTTGAGCCAACTGCATGGATGGACATTGCACTGACTACACTGGGCATGAAAATGGGAGGCTAACCCTACAGAAGAAGGGAAATGCAGCCCCACGGCCAAATATGCCAGGAGTCTTGGTGACATCACCTCTGCTCAGTGAGTTCAGGGATATTTGCTTTGCTTTCCTCTGAGTCTCAACAAAGCATCACCACCTTCTGCTTTGCTTGCTCCATTCTAATCCGCTTGGCTTTACCTGCGAGCCACAGGTAGGTGGGGTTATCCCCATTTTACAGAGGGATGAACCTGAGGCACACAGAGGGTAAGAGGCTTAGTGCAGGGCTACAGAGTCAGATCGTATCCCTCTCTGCTGTGCTGTCTGGTGGGGAGGAGGGCACCAAAAAGCATGAAGACGTGGCTGTATTCAAGATTTCTCCTGCTGCAGGAGCATTGTATTTCAAGAATTTTATCTTATTTACTTTGGTTTCCAAGACCAGACTCTCCTAAAGCAAGGCAACACAACTAGAGTAGGGCCCTAGCTAGGGTTATTCCATAGTTAGGTCAGCTCCAGTTTGGGCAGATTTAATATCCGTGCATTGGGCCTTTTGAAGCTGGCACACTGTTACTTGTTAATTTATCAAGAAACAAAGCAAGTGACCAATTAGCAGTGAATCTCATCTTCTGGGAGCGTGGCTCACAAAGGTTTACTCTGCACACAGCAGATCCCTGCCCACCTTAAAGCAAAAATGGCAGTGAGTTACGGGTTCTCCAACTCTTGCGCGCAATGTCCAACTCTTTGCAACTCAACTCAACGCACAAAGAGCTCAGGAAAAGCTGTGGCTCAGAGCTTGGAATACAGCCCAAGCAGGGCCAGGTAGTTCGAACAATTAAAGTATTTCACTCTGATCAAACTCAACTGCTCCCATCCCTTGAGAACTGGGCTCCTGCGACTTCTGCACGGTCCTCCAGTCTTCATTGGCCACCACTGACTATGGGAGCCCAAACGTGCACATGCTTAATACTTCAAAACGTAGAAAAGGGAAAAAATATATCTATCTTCCACCAACGACTGCCAGCTCACAGCCCCAGGTCCAGCTGTGAGTTCAGGCATCCACGTGAACTCCTCTCTGTGAGCCCAATGGAAGCTGATCCAGCACAAGAGAAGAGGAAGAGGAAGGGAAAAAAAGGCGTCTCCTTTTCCTGACACCGCATCTTCATCAGAAATTGCTCAACCTGCAACAATTCCAGCATGCAAGCCCAAAGGGGAAGGGGTGGTAGAGACCAGAACGTAAAGATGCTTGGCTCTTAATCCTACACCCAACAGAACATGCTGCTGCTCTGGCACATGAGCTCATCTAGATGCTAGATACTATTGTAAAATCTTATACTAACAAAGGCAATTTTTAGAAAATTGCTTTTTTTAAAATAATTTTTTACAGCAGCGTTGCTGCTACATCCATGGAGTTGCAATTGGGATCTATGCCTCTGTCTCAGGCTTTCTATTGAAAAAAATAACAATCTAAGGGCTCGCTTCAGCTTCCCTCTATTTGTTCTTTTTCATACACACCCACCCTCCTCCTGAGGTCTCATTCCCTCCCACGTGCCACAAACAGCTGAAATAATCTGAAAATGCCACTTACGCCATCATGATCACACTGAAATCTAGCCAGTTCCATGGGTCTCGGAGGAAAGTAAAGCCATCTATACAGAAACCTCTTGCAATAATTTTCACAAGTGATTCAAATGTATAAATACCAGTGAATGTATACCTGTTAAAAGGAACAAAGAGAGCTGTGCTGAAAAGTTTGCAGGCATGTAATGCTAGGCATGCTAACAGGTGAATTACAAACACTTCTGTCTAAACAAAGCGGATTCAAAGGCAACTTGCATTCAAGCCAACTGAAATACAAGCAAGAACGGGTTTCTGAAGAGAAGAAAAGCAACATTCTGTATAAGAATAGAAGAAATATTACTTACTCCACATTCTTCGACCATTCAGGTGGGTTACTAAAAGTCATGAATACACAGTTGGTCAAAATAGTGCACATAATGATCATGCTAAATACTGTGGAACGAAGTCAAGGATCAAAGGCACACTGGGGTGGCTCTTCACATCAGCTCCCAGCTCCCAAAGACCTCTGCACAACAATACAGCCCAACAACCATTTCCATTCTATTCTCTGTGTGCTACACAAACCAGCCAAGACTGCTTCCTGCAGTCATGGGAGATAAGAATGGGGGAATGTATACAAATAGTGCTTTTGTGTCTCTTTGTTTTCTGCTTTCTGGTATGCCTCAGCAATGCAAAGATCACATGCCTTAATAAAAACGTATTCCCAAGTAATTCTGTGTGTTCAGTGTCATCAAAAACTGCAGTCTGCTGATGCATTCCTCCAGATTGGAGGAATGTCTTGAGTAGCACAGAACCCAAAATGCCATTCCCAGCCTCAGCTCCCTAGTGGAGATGGAAGCAATAGGATATGGAAATCCCTTTTCTTCTTGAGGTGCATGAGTCCAGTAAGGAGAAACTAAAGCAACTAATGAAGGTGCTTTCACAGATGTGTTTTACTGTCACCTTCTGAAAATAAACCACCAAACAGGGCAGTGCATCCCATCCAATGCTGCTCTGTGCCTCCTCTCCTATTAGCACATGCAGGTGATGTTTCAGAGCAGTTGGAGCCCAGCAGCAGAATATTTTGGACGAGCTTTCCCTTTAGAAGGAGGTTTAAGAGTTGTCAAAGGAGCAGGAAATTAGTTGGTATCTAATTGCATGTAAAGTGCCTTTGGCTCCTTCTCCGAATATTAATTCTATTTAACCATTCCAGCAGCTAGTTAAAGCTCAACTGCTCTTCATGCAGAGCGCAATCTCACAGCTGTCTGTTCCAATGCTTAGCATCATAGAGTCATTAAGGTTGGAAAAGAGCTCCAAGATAAAGTCCAACCCCAACCCACCCCCAGAATGCCCACTCCACCATTGGTAGAGTCACCAACGTCAGAAAAGACCTCTTAGGATCATCCACTCCAACAGTCAACCCATGGCCACCATGCCCAACGTAGCAATATCCATGTATTGATGATGGAGTGGACACAGAAAGGCACAATTTAGCAAGGAACGCATAAATTAAACATTTCCTTGATTGGATTTGACTAAAGGGCCGTGCTTCCTCATTCATAACAAACCCAACTCCACTAGAAGTGTAGTTAATAAATAATGATTGAATTGAGCAATAAGACAATAGGCAAAAGATCTTTTAACCAATAAAGGCAAAAATACCTCAGTAGTAAAAAGGATATGAATGTATCAAAATTTTAATAGCTATTCTTCTAAACAGATTAAAAGGACTTAAAATGTACAAGGCAGGTGTGGCACTAAATCGGAAGAGTGTTTTCCCTCTGTTTAGTACTACAAAGGTCTGTAGAGAGAGAAAGAAAGAAAGGAAGAAAGAAGGAAAAAGAGAGAGAGAAAGAGTTAATGCATGAAAATCAAAGCATGAACAGCACAAAGAAAAGACCAACAACTTTTATGGTAAAGAAAATCCTGCGTTTTCTGCGTTCTTAAATGATAATCCCCTGTAAGAAGTTCCCACTAGGGTGAAACAAACCCACCAGCACATCATGAATAATTCTACTCCAAGCCATCCGTTCTGCTGGACACTGCAGACAGCAGAAGCAACATCTCCCATCCAGGAGCACGTACCTCCATCCCACAGGGCAGAAGCACTATCCCTATCCAATACATAACAACCAAGGTCCAAGGCACCCAAGGATCACAAATTTCACTGCAGAAGCAGCAGCTGAACCCAGCTCTCAAGCCACAGCCCCATGCATGAGCCCATCCTTGTGGGGCAGCAGCTGGGGTTGTGCCTCCTTCCCACACCTTGCTAACCACTATCAAACCTTACCTGCCAGGAGAGCACAAGCCCCAGTCGTCGCCACGTGCTCTTACTGCTGTTAATTAGTGACCATTAGTGAAAATTAGTGAATCTGGGCTCCCAATGCCCTGCAGAGGGGAACCCGTGGGGGCTCTCTGCCCACACAGCCGTTGCGCTCCCCCAGGAGCATCGATCTTCAGAGGTTTGTTATCTCCCTCCTCGTAAGGGAAACAACATGTTTCAGCTCATTTGGGTAAATTAGGCCATTGAGCAGTGAATTATTTGGGAAGGAAATGAAAATCAGATTGTGGTTCAATGCTAAGTGAGAAGTATTAGTTAGCACAGCCGCTAATGCATCTCCCAACAAAGAGCTCTTTAAAGACAACTTTGGAGAGCTCTTAAATTGCAGCATGAAGAATTAATGAACAGATTACCTTGACACGTAAGAATATTATAAAAGGCCAGTAGCTTTTCAAAGCTGCTGATTACAGGGTGCTCAAGGGCATCTGAGTTTTAAGACCCAGCTCTCTCTCCTTCCCCAACTCAGCAAACTCATCACGGCTCACCCAACGCTTAACCTTAAATCTCCTCTCATCCCCAGATTCAGAGGGGATGTCCACCACACGCTCGCAGGCTCCACTTGTAGCCCTAGCACAGCAGTAGCTCCCAACACTGCTAGCTTTTAAAGGAACAAAATCTCCAGTGTGACCGTGCCGAAAATCCTGCGGGCAAAGACAGAAAATCCTGAAAATCACCGTGCAACGGTCGTGTGAGATGGGCGACTTCCATTCTGCCTCCGTTCTACGTGGGGGAATCGGTGTGCAGTGGACCTGCAAGCCCAAAGCAAATCCACTCCTCACCTGGAGACCGACGCATGCTGCACCGCGGATGCGAGCCCTGCCAAGGCTCAGCGCTGAGCTAGAAGAGCAAGCCAGGCTCAACGGGAAGCAGACGCAAGCAGCTCCGTGCTGAGGGTCACACACGTTTGCAAAAGCCATTTCACGAGGAACGAGCCAGAAATTTGGCACACCCTGTTGGTAACACAAGCTGTCCAGGGATCAGCGACCGCCCACCACACATGAACTCCGCATTCTGCTTGCCAGCTTGGTCCACCTCCTGTTGCATGACCTTCCATGAAGCCCTTCTGTGTTTTCTCTTCCGTGCTCTGGCCAAATTTCTCTCTTTACGCTGTAATGGACTTACTGCTTATAGAACTCATCAAAACTGGGCCTTTCAGTAGCCTGGTGCATTCCAGTCTGCTCATCGATTCCGGTGCTTCCAAGATCTCCCAGGTGTATCTTATAAAATCCTGGGTAAATCTCCACTTGGCCTTCTAAATAGAACGATGGGCACAAAAGCCAAAACGCATTTGGCAATTTAAAATCTTGTCTTTGTTCTTCTGTATGCTGCTGACATATTAAAAGTCAATTTCAAAATGGCTGCATGCTCTTAAAACATTCTCTGGTTTGGGTCCAAGAACATCCTTAAGCTCTTTTAAGATCTGCTGAGGCAAAGCATAAAACTCAAGAGAAAGGCGATACCTGGAAAAAGGCATTTTGCAGTCTTCTTTTAAGAGACAAAGCCTGGCTGAACTTCCAAAAGTCTCTGTTTGATGTTAAAGAGTTGTAAAAAGATTCTGCCCAACTCAGCTTTCTTAACATTGGCTGGAAATCCCATTAGTTGGACATCCAGCTGGTTGGACACAATGGTTATAAATGCAATTGGTTGGACATCCCACTGGTTGGACACATTGGTTTTCTTAACATTCGTTCTAAAAAGCTGAAAACATTTCTTGTATCAGAGAAGTAATCTCACAAAAGTCAAGTTGTCTCTAAAATTATTTGCAAAATAGTGCATGAAAGAAGCTATGCTGGAGAGTGTGATGGAAGTGATCGAGTGATGGCAAAAAGAACTCCAGATATACAAAGAGTTAGACTAATCCTGCTTCATGCTGGTTTTACATTAAGCACTTCTGTAATGGCTGAAAAGTGAGGAGGAGTGGGCAGAAGGCTGAAGAAGAAAACAGCTTTATGAACAGCACATGAACATATGGAACCACATTCCTGCAGTGGTAACATGATGATGCCTTACTCCCAACGCGAAGCAGAAGAGAGCAGAGATGTTCTGAAAGCAATCTGAGCAAGTTCCTCTAACACAACTATTTCCAGGATGGATTTACAGGGAACTCCAGCGCCCTGAATGTTGGAAGAATATTATATACATACGTACATATACACAAAGAATTGAATAATATTTCACATTCATATTTAAGCCTGCTTTTGGCTCATCAAGTTGTACTTTCTGATACAGAAAACATTTTTCCATCCCTACAAAAAGGAGGAAAAATTATTTATAGAAATAGGGAATAAGAATTGTCTGCCACGTTCTGCTCATTTTGACCTCTTGTTTGAAGCCCCATATTGGAAAAATACATGACATCTTTTTGAAATTCATCAAATAAAACATTTCCAAAAAGATGCATTTAAGAAAATAAGCAGCGCTCAACACGTAATGTCTAGAGATATTGAAATTTAAGAGCACCACAGTCTGTCTACATAATAAAACTCATTCCATCTCAGAAGCAGAAGGGATGCTGCTGCCTTCCACCCATCGCAGCTGAGATTCTCTCACCTCCCATTCCTGCTCCTTTTAAGGCTGCTGGAGAGATGGAGTGGAGCAAAACACCGCTAGGCACCAAGTCCTGGAAAAGGCTTTTGGAAACGAAATTAAAAGCCTGATTTTTGAGATGGCCCCAACCTTTTCCTTCTTCCCTCTGTTCCTTCCTGGAGATGCTCATGAAGCTCAGTAACAGCATCCCTTCATAGGGCCATAGAGAAGTCCTAAGCGGAGGCTCTTGAAGCACGCGCGACACAAATGCCTCTTCCATGCTGCCTGCTCACATCCCTGTAATTTTCCCAGTTCCACACCCTCAAGGTGACATTCTGGGCTGGAGGGCCTGTTTCCAAACGATGCATGTGACTTGATGAAGTTGCAAGTCACTCCATTGGCACGTACCCGTGAGCAGGATCCTCAGGTGTCCATCTGCAAGATATAGGTGACCTCTGACAATCCCACTAGTGGGAAAACAGTTTTCTACAAATCCAAGGTTGATTTTTCCACTGAAACCAACCCAATCACTTGCTGAATATGTAGGGACCTTCCGCTGCCTCCTAAATGGAACAACCGCAGAAGCATCTGAACCCTTCACCTTGCTCTGCAGCAAGCAGGAAAGAGATTCACCAAGCAAAATGGATGGAAGATACTGAAGGAGAGAGGCCACAGTCTGGCCAAAGCCACACTCTGTGGAAAGGAAAAGGCAGGAAATTGTTTGGAAGGAATGACAGCCAAGCTGTAAATTGAAGAGAAAGAAAGAGAGGCCTAAAAAAAATGGGAAAAGATAAAAAATGAGAAAGAAGTTTGCAGAAATAAAAGAGGACGGCGACCCTTAACTCTTGCACAAGCAAGCACTGAAGAATGCTCAGCTCTCTGGTATACACTGAACTGGGGAATCTCCCATTTCTCCCCATTCTGCCCAGGGGCTCAAGAGCACAAGAAAGACGATGCAATTAAGTGACAAGTTCTTCTTCCCACTGCAGGAGATCACAGATACTTTTACAAATATCTTCCATCCAAGGGCACCCAAACCCCTCACAAGAAACGCCAAGACTTGCTGGGGCAGAAGGTGTTTGAACTGAGCTGGCAATAGGAAAATGCACAAACTCCACCTCGGCGCCTCATGGCAATCAGCTGGTTTGCTTTCATTGCCATGGATGCTCACATTGGTGTGTTCTCTGAATTTCGTTTGTACATTTAAACAAGGAAGTTCATGTGTGAGTTTTTGCTTTTTAAATGAAATTTTTCCAAATGTCCACACCAGATATCATGGGCAAGTCGTGCTTCTACCATGTGCTTCACACCAGGAATTGGAAGGTGATTATTATTTGGCAAAACAAAGGCCCATGGAAGAATTTTTCTCCGGCAGTTACATAAAGACAAAGAGGAGCTACCTTAGCTCCATAAATGGGTATCTGGGAGCAAATGGATTTTCCTGATCCTATCAGGAGTCATTGCTCCCACTTTGCAAAGTGAAGAAACTGAGTAGAGGAAAACAAAGCAGCTCAGACAAAAACACTGGGAGGTTCAGCTTGCCAGTTAAAATGCAGCTTTGCCTTTTCTTTAGCTAAACCAAGATCACCGTGTCCTACTGCAAGGAAAAACAACCAGCTGATTTGTTCCTATGCATGCTGTACATCTTGCTTTAAAAGAAAAGACCTATGATGCAAACCTTTCTGGCAAATGCTAGAGAGGAGAAAAAAAAAAAATCTCTTGGAAAACTTCCCATGATTCAGGCAGATTCACAATTCCTGATGATTCAGAGAAGGGCCTTTTTTAATGGCCCTAAAAAATTCCTTGTGGGAAGTCACCGACTATTTGAAGCAGCAAAGAAGGAACACACACCTAAATTCTTGCCATCCTGAAGCGGATGCAAAAGAAAGAAAGCCAGCAAAATGTTAATCTGGAGTTTGCGGGGCGAGCGAGGCTCTTTTTTGCAGAGCAGCAAGGAGGAGGTGGGTTTGCTCCATCCTCCAGAACCTTCCCTCCATCTGCAGCGGCTCCGCGGCGAGCAGAAACCTTGTGAGCATCTCCATGCAGAAAGGCACGGTTCTTCTGGAGGCACGGCAGATGTCTCTGGAATTGGGAATGTGCCTTAGTTTTCCTAAAACTGAGAGATTTATCAAGAGCACTGTGTTTGGAGGCAAATCTGATGACCAAGAAAGCATGCGGGCCAACGGTGCTCAACCCATCTCCTATTTCTGGTGGAACCAAAGACAACCAAGCCTTTGCCCAATGCTCCAGGCATTACTTACTACCCACTGAGCAATGCTTTCCTGTTCTAGCTAGAAGGAATACTGCCTGATCCTCCAACGCACATCTACAAACCATTCCTTGTTGGATTTGTGGTGACATTTCCCAGTTCCCAACGTGGCGGGGTGCAAGTGGCCAGTCACAGCCAGAGATCCTGGGAACCACTCTCAGCTCCGTGTGTTTCACAGCCTGCCCACACCAAAGCCAGGCAACAACAGATTTGTTTAATAATGAGAAAATATTTGCTTAATAAAGAGAAAATATTTCTGAGGGATAGCATAAGCTTCCTTCCTACCAACAACACCAGTTGTCAATACATCTCCTCAAGTCAAACATCCATCTAAACACCAATATAATTCATTTTCAACTTACACAAACCATCCTACTTTGGTACCTGTTCTCTTAGCACCGCTAACAAAACAAATGAGCACTGAAGTGCAAACCTAGAGGAGAATTAATTATTCTAAACGTCAGCGGCCAAATTCAGTTGACTTCATGTGAATGTTGCCCTGTGAGCTGCAGGATCACCTCCGAGCATGGCAAGAAGTGTCTGCTCCAACACAAAGTCATGACATATTTTGCTACCCTCGCCAACTTACTGATTTTATGACAGCCACATTATCCAAGTTTTGCACGACCACAAAGCTGTCTCATGTACAGTTGTCATGCACACCACCTTTCTTTCTCAATATTATCTCAGTTTATTCAAACTAAATCTCTATCAAAGAAAGTAATGCAATCAAAGAGCAGAGAAGCAGCTCAGTTTTAAGTCACCCAACCTTCACTCTTCCTTCACCAGGAAATTCCCCCCTCCGTTTCCAACAGCATTTGCTTACTCACCACTTCCCTCAATGACACCGCTTCATTTCTTAACATATTTCAGCACCATCAAATGTCTCCTGCCACATCACCTTAATTCCACAGACAATTTTAAAAAAATTTTTTTAAATCTGAGAATGAAAGCAATTTAAACAAGTTATCTCACTTTTTTTTTCTTTTTTGGTCACAATTTGATATACCACAGTTTTGTTACGATCAACTTCAAAACGATTTCTGCACTTGCAACGTTTACCATACCCCCTCAGTTATATTCTTCTCATTGCCCTCTTGGTTAAAACTGGCACATTAGCACAACTTTGTCTATTTTTAGTTTCCAGACCTTGTTCTGCTGTTTCTATCCAAGCAGGTGCTTACAGACTGATCATCTCTATTTTAGCTGGACGCAGTGAGTGCTCCAAAGGTGCATGAAGCACAAGAGAAATACTGTTAACATTCAAGAAAAGAAAATGACAGATAACAATAACAAAACAGCCCCATCCAAAGACTCCGTTCTTTGTCTTCTATTTAAACCATACCCAAACCTGCAACCTCCTACGAGAGAGGCAGTTTAGTGACTTCTTTCTTGCAGACTCACTTTCTGGGTCATATAATAAGGGTCAAAGTCCTCCAGTGGTACAGCAACCAGGCCTTTAGGGATGTCCCCATAGATGAAAGGCAAATTCTTCCCCGCCTCAAGGTCACTGTTTGGTTTTGGTTTGCTGTCTTCATCGTCGTCACGATGGCTGCTGTCTTGCTTTGGACGCTTCTTCTTTTTTTCTTCTGCAATGCGTTTCTCAATGTTAGCCAGAGACTCCGGAGTGAAAGGTTTAAAACTATCAGGGCCTGGTGGTGCGAGCAGCCGTGCTGCCATCTTTTCATCCTGCAGCAGCTTCTTTAGTGATGTTGCAGCCCGGACAGGTCAGCTCTGCATGGGACAAAGAGCACAGGCAGAACAGTCAGCAGTGGCAAAAAACAGGATGACAAACAGCAAGGACCCAAAGGTCTGCAGGTGCTCAGCAAGCACCGCTGGGTTTCCACCCCCATGCAACCTACAGGGTGCTCTCAGAACTGGGACCATTGCTCTCTACTCATTACTAGCAAACGGATTATTAGACACAAAATCCAGCTCGTCTCTGTTCCAGGGTCAGGATGAAGTGCTCCATCACATTGGAAGGGGCCAGGTGTTACCACCTTCCTGCTAACAAGGCCTTTAGCAAAGCACTCCTCCCAGCACACCAAGAGGAACACCTTGGGGTCAGGCTTCTCTGAGAGCCCAGCAGCCAACAGGCACAGAACTGAGGCTCTTTCAAGCAAAACTACAACTCCATGGCTTTGACAAAAATGGTCCCTCCTGCTCCATCCCACGTTATTACAGATTAGGAAAGATTTCTTTCCTGAAGTTATTGGGAAAGATGAGCCAGGGAGCTCTCGTTATTAAGTTTCAGGACCTTGGGCAGCGCTCATATAGAAAATCTATTTTACATATCTATTTGCATATAACTTATCAGGTTTTCTCTGAATTTCAGGCCTAAGAATGAAATAAACTTAAAGGCTTTCGTCAAGTACAATATTAATTGCTGAAAACTAAACTTCCATAGTATGTGGGTTAAATACAGAGTCCTCTTTCAGATGCAACACGAATGAGTTCTTCTCCATGGCACAGAGCACAGAGAGAAGGGAAGGCAGCAGCTGAGGATGGGCTCACAGAGCTTCCAGCCTGTAAAACAGCACAGACATTGCACAGGGCTACACACTGTCACTACAGAGAGCACCTTGCTTTCTCCTCCTGCAAGAGAGAAAAGCTGCTGGGACGTTCATCTGAATCCAGCTTGCCTACAAACCCTCTGCAGCTCTGCACCTTTTGCCAAGGTTTTGCTGGAGACCCAGCAAGGAGAACACATTGCAATTCTGACAGCGCTCCCACTTCGGGCTCTTCACACAACAGGAAGAGGCCACGAGAGCCGAGGAATCACTGAGAGCCTGCACTGATGCAACACACTGCAGTGCTGCAGGAACACCGGGCTGCTGCCTTCGGGGAGGAACCCACATGCAAAGCAGCCAGGGGCCGTGGAGCAGCAATGAAACACCAGCACATGGCACAGGAAAAGCCCAAACACTGCGTGGGATTAGGGCCCCTAACAAAGGAGAAAAGACCACCAGTAACACGGCCTTTTATTCTAACAAACACATTGCATCAAAACATGCATCAAAGCTCCTGCACCTCTGATAGAAAAATGACTTTCAAATTCCACGAAAACTGCACTACAGAACCGAACCATTAAAATTCAGCTATTTCAGCACAAAGTTGGCCACCAATGGCCTCTTCACGCCTTGGTTTGACAGAGCATTCTGAATTAAAGGGGGAATGCAGAGAGCACTAACATGGAGCCATGCTCCTGTCCCTGTGGATGGGCTGGGACACATTGCTCAGCCTCAGCAATGGGCAAACATACCCCAAAACTGAGAATCACAGCTTGCTCGGAACCTCAACAGACTTCACAAATAAACACAGCTTTGAAATATTAAAGTTCTCTTTGGTAAAACACCAGGAGATCCCACCCAACCTTTAATAAAGTACCTGGAGTATTCCCAGTCACTAGAACCACTACTGCAAAGGGTCCTTGCACGTGATTGCAGGTTATTCCTTGCAGCAGCTTCACTCCAGCCATGACAACCCCATTTGCACATTTTTTGTACATTGCATGCCAATCTAAAGCTGCCCCACACGTGCAGAATTTCGACAAGCAGCGTTTCCAACTGGAGTTTATTTGTAAATCCAAAAAACTGAAGTGCAGATCTTACTCCTCATGGAAGCACAGAGTGCAGCTGGGGCTGGGATTCTTTTCATTTAAATCTGACCAGATATTTCTGGAGTAAATGCAATAAAAGCAAGGCAAGAAGAAGGAAGAAATGCCAGCATCTTGGTTGTGTTATCGCTAGAAGCATCACAAAATATCCCACTGATTTTAAGGAAAAAAATTAATTTATTCTATTCTCGCAGCATTTGCATGCATTTAATTACCAAATTTCCCACATACTGTGAAACTATACAGCAGCATTGGGGATGTGGTCTAATTGAATGGCACAGATAAATATGCAAGGCCTGAATTTAGAAACCAAAGTAGCTCAGGGACACAGGAGCATAAAAAATTGGGAAGAAAAAAAAAAAAGGCACAAATGAATGCCTGATCTGTATGTGCAATGACATAACCAGTGAATGGAAGCAAGAAAATAATATGATAATACAATAAGTGGTCATTTAAAGTTAAAAACAACAACAACAAAAAACTGGTATACCAAAGCAGACTCTTCCTATAAGATGAGAGTGACAGTAAAAGTCTCTCACTCCTCAAGTTCCTCAATATTTGACACGGAAAATTCTCCTTCCCGTAAGGCAAACCCCAAAGTCTCTCAGATCCGACGCTGCTTCACATCTTGGCCAAAAACACCACAACTCTCCCCATCCCCAGGGGACTGCTGCAAATACTTCCCGTCCTTGGAAGGGGTTCTGCCCATTAATAAATCACGAGACACTCTGATGTTATTCAGATAAACTCAGCTACAAGTTCGCTTTGTGCTATTTGTGCTCATTCTGGGTGGCTGCAGTCTCTTCTGCTGTGGTTGCCTTTGTTGCTTTGTTGTTGGGACTCGTTCCTCGATATCACTACACACCAGCAGCTCAGCATTCCCATTCCTTGGGAAGTTCTACCTACCCCAATTTCATTTGTTTCCCAAGGAAATCACCCCATGCTAAGAGAACGGACAAAACTGGGATGTAAACTGAAAGGATGGGAATGGAATGCTCATTCAGCTCCTTAAATCAGACCCAAATACCCATTTTCAGAGTTGATGGCGTCGTGTTTTGTATCCTCACAATGACGAGTCAAGCTTTGCAGCTCCCATAGCCAACATCTGATTCTCGCCTTTACTCAGCGCACAGCGACAGAACCACCAGGATCCTTCAGGGACTCGATGTTGTTACAAAAATCACACGGATCAATAAATTGAAATGCCTCTAGCTACACATTCCCACCACATTTTCCACGCTCACCATTATATACTCAAAGTACACAGCCGTGCCACCAGCTCAGCAGAGTTTCTTTTGGCAAAACACATTCTTCCCATCGATTCTTCAACGTCCAACAGGAGAAGCACTTGGAACACCCAACCCATGGGAAACTGTGTGACACAGAGATGAGTGCTGCACTGAGTGCTGGGTGACTGCTTTGGGAACGGAATCACATCACTGCACATCCCAAAATTCACCCCGTGCACCTGGAGCTCAGTGCTCAGAACAGCACGTGCTTTGTAGACCAAAGATTTTACACCAGCAAAGAAAATGCTGCACTGTGGTGCCCAATTACGAAGACAATTATTTTTTATAAATGTTCCCAGCAGTCCGTTTACTGGTACATTATGAAATACTCTAATAAATTATTCAAGCTAATTGTCAAAAGAAATTAAAAAAACACTTTTGAGGCAGTATCTTCGCTTTAATACATTTCTTCACTTATTAATTTGCAAGATTCAGTCATTTGCAGTCCGACTTCCATCCCCCCAGAGAGCAAGTCCTTCCACAGGAGGTTTTATGTAACCCACATAGACGCACGTGGATTGGAACTGAACACGCAGTGCTGGGGCAGAAAGGAAAGCACCGTGCTGATGCAAAGCCCTCTGAAATTCTTCTGCACGAGGGCCTAAAAAACCCCGAACCAAACCATGCATGCATGAGAAAAACACATGGCTGCAAACAGCCTTCCAAGGGACTCGCAGATCTCTTCCATCTGCAGTGGATTCCGAGAGCCTGGAGCAGGCCAATTTTATCAATGAAAGGCAGCACAACCGGCTGCGATGCAGGAGGAAGCCTCTCCCTTGGAAAGGCATCATGTGATGCTCGATGCTGTAAGGTGGAAGGAAAAAGGGAATGCTTTCACTATCGAGCAGTATTTATCACCGTGCTGCTGGTGGCTCTCCCCACCCTATGTCGAACGTTGCAGGGGTTTCCCATGTGCTTGATTCTAAGCTGTGCTCGAGGGCGGACTCCAGACAGGGCAGGAGAGAGGTGATGCTCTTGGAAGAGCGACTGAACTGAAGCTGAATGCACACATCTAAAGGTCAAAAAGGAACGGAAACAGAGGGAGGGGAGAGAAGTGCAGCAGCACCAAACGCTACAGAAAAAAAATGTCTGAAAAAAATGCCGGTCCTAGCATTTAAAGAAGCACTACTGAAAAAATAGATCTAGTACTGCGGGTTTTTCGGTGCCTATCAGGAGGGTTATGACTTCTTTATTGTCTCCTAGTGAGTTACAAGAACTAAAAATAGCAGAACCAGTTCCCTCTGTTAGACGTTACTCAAAGCTGACTTGCATTTATCACCAACCTCACTGAGGAATCTGGGGATCAGGGCAAGCTACGCCAGCTCACACACAGCACTTTGGCTTCCCCTTTCCAAAGCCCAACATCTGAAGAGAGAATTGTTCAAAATAGCCATTGTGTAATTGTGAAGACTCAGCTGCTCGGAAGAGCAAAATCTGATTCCTCTCACAATCCATCCAGCCTATAAGTGACCCACAAAACAGCAGAAAGTCAACTTGTTTTTTACAACAATTTTGGAGGAATCCAGTTAAGGCTGCGGGGAGCTCAAAGAGTACAATTAAAAATAGTACAAACATGGGCAAACACGGAAGGAAGGAGAATAAACAAACCCTTGTCCAGTCCTCTGCCCTGACACAACTTAGATCACAAAATTTCTACGGCGTTCTGGAATACCACCCATGCAGGCCTGGCAGTTCCTTATGTCTTCACCTTTCCTTATTATCACCTGCTACAGTCATCAGCTGTCCCTGGCTCTGATAACACGGCCATCCCGCTAGGAAGACAATACAAAGTTCACCTCCTGCTACGGCCAGAACGTCATTGGCACAGCGCGTGTGCTGCTCAGCCTTACGGCTCTACAGCATTTCCCATCCAGGTGAATTTCTCTCACACTGAAGGGCCCACGCATCACATAAGCTGCACTTAAATCACTAAAGCTGTGACTGTCCACTCTGCACTGAACGACAATAACAGGGCGTAAGTGGAGAGCCCAAGGAATGGACTTTCTGACCATTCTTTGGTGCAACTGCCATCAAAGACAACTAGCAGATTATTTTTTTTTCTGCAGCACATTCATCTTTCTATGATCAGCTGGACCGAGATCACCAGCACAGTCCAAGCAAGAGATGAAACAGATCATTTAGTCACTCAACCACACGGGGTGCAAACCAGTCACCAAACGAGGACGAGCTCCCCGCAGCACTACCAGCAACGTGAGCCACGCCATGCAATTTCCTCTCTGTGGTTTCTTACTGCTTGTTCTCAATGCTGAAACTTCTGTTCTGTTATTTTACCACATCATCTTAAATCCAAACCATTTCTCCAAGCACAACGATGAATTATCGATCTCTGTGTATTTGTTTATTTCAATGACAGCTGCAGCCGCTTCAGTTGGAAGACGATCAATAGTGAATGGAAATCCTGTGACCACATGAACACTGCATGCCCCAGGAGTCACATATGGCTGCTGGAGCCAACTGCTTCTCGAGTCATTGAAAAATATTCAGAATCAACAAATATATTAGGCCATATCTGTTCATTTTAATGTAAATGCACGCTAACCAAACCAAACAAACCCACAAGTGAATACTGACATAATAACCAACAGAGGAAAGGTGATACCATATTTCAGATAGTTGAGCTACTTCACTTTCATTTAATACTGACGTTGTTTCTATTTTATTTCATCTCCTTTTAACTGCACATAAGAAAACATGCTCATGCTCAATTTCTTGCAACATGCAATCACTCTTTCTTCTTTTGTTTATTATAAACCTAGCGTTACAACTCTGTTCACAAAACAGTCACAAAATTAGTATTGCTCACTGGAGAAAGTTACATTATCTGTACCGTGATCTGGATATAAGCCATACATATGAGCTTATATAACCAGTTAAATTATTTGTAACAGATGCAGGCCCTAGCACTCAGCATGAATGACACTGTAGAAGCGTTGTAATGGAAGAAAGGATCAAGTAGCCCTTCAGTCACATTGCCAATCATTTTATTTAAACATCACACAAGCTAAGTACGTGGACTATCTAAACACACAGCTGGTGGAAACCACACCTAGCTGAGCTCTGACAGGCCTCACGCTTTGCTTGTATGGATAACTGCCTTTACAAAGTGCTCCAGTGAGTGCTAGCAGCTTGTCTATTACTCTAAAATACACTATCATGGAACCACAGTATGCCCCAAGTTGGAAGGGACCCACAGGGATCATCAAGTCTAACCCCTGGCTCCATGCAGGACCACTCAAAAATCTAAGCCCAATGTTTGAGGGCGCAGTCCAAACTCTCCTTGAGCTCTGGCAGCTTGGGGCCATGCCCACCACCCTCTGGCAAAGAACCTTTTCAAACATCCATTTGGACCCTCCCCTGACACAGCTCCGTGTCATTCACTGCTCTCGTTTGCACGGAGGACGTTTGCACACCCTTAGCAGCCTCAGGAACTTTACATAAGTACCCCCGCGACAGCCAGCGGTCGTTCCCCCCGGCACTGCCCCACCGCGCCGGACGCCGGGCCGGGAGCCGCGCCCGTAGCCGAGCCCATCGCCGGGAGCCGAGCCCATCGCCGGGAGCTGTCCGTTCAGCACCACGACGGGACGGGACAGCGGACCCCGGCGGGCGCCGTCCTGCACATCGCCTCTCCTGAATCTCTATCTCTTTTCAGACGAGCATCCGTCATGTGGCACGGATAAATAAGCAGTCCTACGCAAGGATACTGGCAGTCTCCCTCCCTCCAAAGCAGTACTGAAACGGACTGTCAGCCAGCAACAGCAAGAAAACAATTGATGGAACGCTTCCTCCCTTTTTGTTGCTAAAGATACAAGTAGGAGGGGGCAATCAGGCTCCTAGAACACCCTCGTTCCTACTAATTTAATCCTTCCCAGTGTGAAATGAGGACATACAGGTCATGGGTTCCCGTTGGGGGTGGAATGCTGCAGTGTTACAAAGACCAGATTACACACCAACACACAGCAGAAATACAACCAGCACCCCTTAATGAGACCCCACTTGTGAAACTCCTAAACGATCACATGCCAATCACCTGCAACACAGCACTCACAGAAAGCAAGCAGTGGGTTAATCTACCACAGCTGGGATCTCTCTCCAAAATTAAGCCCTGGCCCCTTACAGCCCCACTGTGTCTCCCCCGGCACACACTCCCCTTCCATCAGACTTTTAGGCTTCACCTCAGATCATCTGCAGCCATGGAACATCCCTTCCAGCTTCCCCACCCCCACATCAGCTGGGCAGAATTTGCACCAGAAAAAGAAGGGGGTGGGGAGGGGAAGAAGACACCCAGATTTTTCATAGAAAAACGCTTGAGAATGTGCAGTTTGCTTTCACTGGGAAGGAAAAATAAGTCTGCCCCAAATCTGTATGGTGGAAGAAAGTAAGAGCACGAAGCACAATGCCAACATTTAGGTCAGGCTGAAACCTCAAAGCCACCCCATGCATCTCCCCACAAAACTCCATCCTCCAACTTCTACCCCTCCCCTGGCAGCGGGAGCCTCGGGATGCTGAACAAGAGGAGAACAGGGAGGGTGGAGGAGGAATGTACAGCTCTGCAGCTAGGGCTGAGGGGGAAGGGATCCTGAGAACAACTCCAATTATCCTCAGTCTCTCCCTCCCCACAATGCAGACAAAGAGCACGGCCCAGAATTTGGGGCCTGGGAGAAGGGCCCCAAACCGAGGGATGGAGGAGGGAGGCCATAAGGGGGTTCCCACCGCTCCGAGCTGAGGCCGCCCCCTCCCAAAGGCCGGGACTGAGGCTGAGGAAGGGGGGAGGGGGAGGGGAGCGGCGGTGCCCCCTCCCCATAGGGCAGAGCTGGGAGAGGATGGGGCAGCGGCCGTCCTGGGGTAGGGGAAAGCTCCGGGCGCCGTGCTGGGTGGGCACGGCAGGGATCGGGGCACCCCGCAGTCCCCCCCGCTGCCAACGGGCACCGGCGGGGGCACAGCGACGGCTGCAGCGGGGAACCCCCCGCCCCTGGGACACTTCCCCCATACGAACAGGGGGAGATGGAGGGAGGGGGACGGGGAAGGGGCGACCCCCAGGAACCCCCTCCTGAGGGATCCCCCCACAAGTAAGCGGGGGGGGGAGCAGCTGGAAAATCGCTCTGCGGCAAAGCCCCCACCCAGCATGCGTGCGTGTGTTGGGGGGAGGGGGGATGGCAGGTAGAGAGCGTGCTGGCCGTGGGACACCGAGAGGTACGAAATCACGATCATTAACAAAAAATAAAATGAAATAAATAAAATAAAATACAGGCGATGCTCTCCGTAACCCCCACCCCGTAACCCCCCCCCCTCACCTCCCCCCGCCCCGGGCTGTCACTTACTGCGGCCGCCGCGCTAGCACGTCTCCCGCAAGGCGTTGCTGGACTGCGGAGGTGGGGGAGCTGCAGGAGGAACTGCGGTTGTCGCCATCTTGGTGCGCTGCCCCCCCCCCCCCCCCCCGGCGATGCGCGCTCGGCTCTTTGCAGCGGCGACGGCCGCGGAGGGAGCGTGGCAAAAATCCCGGAGTCCGCCCGGGAGCTTCCGAGCTTCCGAGCTTCCTTCCTTTCCCCCCCCCCCCCCCACCTCCGCCTCCTTCTCCTCTTCCTCCTCCTCCTCTTCCAGGCTCCCCGCTGCAGGGAGGAGGCTCCGGGGGGGGACCGGGAGGTGCTTACCGCGGGGTGCGGTGCTGGAAGAGAGCGGTTGGTGCGCGGAGTTTGGAAGCCGGCCTCCCTTTCGGCCAAGGAACGGCGCTCGGCATCGCTCCCCGCGCTGGGACTGTCGGAGTCGCTCCGCGTCGTCGCTGTTCCGGTGGAAAATAACCCCAAATGTACGAGAACCCAACCGGCCCCGAACGCCGCTGGGGACGAATGGAACGCGGCCGCTGTTCGTGCTGCAGCTGGGCTTTGTTCAGCCCAATGTTCGGCTTCGAGCTGACCCGCCCTCCGTGCGGAACTACTGAGAAATAAGTGCAAAAAGTCCAGCAGCAAAGTGTGCCGTGTGCGGCGTTGGGTTCGGCACCCATGGGTGTCCCTCCCATCGCAGGATGGAGTTCGATGGGTGAAAGGTGGTGGCAACGAGAGGAAGAGGAAAACTTTGCACCGTCCATCCAACCAACCAACCAACCAACACCTTCATGATAAGGCAGATCTTGAGGACCTCAGGCAGCCGTGCCCATCACTGATGTGTCAACAAGAACTGCTCCATGACCTCAGCCCTGGACCTGCACAGCCATCCCCTGCTTGAAGGTGCACGAATGGAAGCTGGCTCCAGGGCTGGAGTTGTTTGGGATCCATTGGGTTAAGAGGGGACTGCTGCTATGGGCAGCACTGGGCAGAGCTGGGATGTGAAGAGAGCTCTGAAGCGGCAGAAAGAGCAAAATCTATTGTTTGGAGGAAAACAAAAAGAGAAATGAGGAAAGGCAATGGAAGCAATCAAAGCTGAAGCTGTTGATGCTGGTTGAGGGCCGGACACCTCTGCTCCTCTTTGTTGCTGCAACACACGCTCAGCACAGGAGTGGATTTGCTCGCTGTCACTTTGGGAAGAAACGTGTTGGTGTAATCAGAGCACAGTTTTAGGGGAGAAATATCTTCGATCAGTCAAACTATTGGAAGACAGATGATTTTGGAGGCACAAAACCTGCAGAGAGAGCTGTGTGCAGAATGTGGCACCTAAAATTCCATTTGCTCTTCCCAGTCTCTGTTAGCAGACCTGGGGGAAGATGGAGTTTCCACTGAAAACCCCCTGTGTTTGCACTGTGATGTACTGCATGTTAATGCTGCTTGCTTCAGTGGCCAGCTCGCTGCTCCCACTGCGTGGCTTCCCAGTACAACCACCAAGCAATGGCCAAGGGAAGGCTCAGTCGGTTGACCAACAACCATGGGTACCTACGAATGGAATTTTGGGATCAGTTTTTATCACTACGTCGTTCTTGTTCTCCATAGGATTGCATCTGCATTGCAAAAAGCACAGCCTGAAGCGCCGGGTCGGGCTGCTGCTTTAGGAGAAATCCACCTTGTGGAAGTGTCCTCTCCATAAAACTGTAAATCTCTGCCCTCTGAGCAGTGAACTGAGCTGACAAGGCAACAGGACGCAGCACCGCGCTGCAGGACGCATTCATCTCACTTTGTTACCACATGGGAGCTGAATCTGCCCTCACTTCACATCGCTGGCTTTTATGGGACCGCCCCAGTGTGACATCAGGGCAGGCACAGCCCCATAAATGTCCGTCTCCCCATCCATAACGCATCACAACACACACATCCAATCTGTGTTTGCGCAGAGCTGCCGATTTCGGGACAGTTTTGGTTCCAACCGCACCTCCTTGCAGTGCTGAGGTTCTCCCTCAGGGTCTGAATTCCCAAACAGATGCCAAATAAGTGGAAATAAAACTGAGGAAACGAGGGATAAAACAATCTGCTGATGACAAATGGCTCCGAAAGAAGAGAGCATCTCCCAGACGTGGAGCTGGGATCAGTGCCCCCAGGTGGGGTACAGCAGGCACATGGGGCCACCAGAAATACTTTCTTTGAGGACGTTCTGGAGCCCCAGGGGTGTAATTGCACTTTGTGTGAGACGTCCTTAAGCATGCCTCTATAAGGAATATATAGGGCAGAGCCTTCAGAGGGTGATCAGTGATCACAAAAACAATGAAAGAAGCTCCTGACTGACACAGGGGGTCCCAGCAGAGCCTCTTACAGACCCCCCTGGGTCCAGGGCAGGAGGTTCAGCTCAACTCTGTGCAGTTACTGAGCAGTGCTCTGCTCATCCTTCTGCTGGCTCTGCCCATCAGGTCTGCCCAGCTCTGATCGACCATCAGCTCTACCCAGAGCGTTGGCCCAATCCAGGCTGAAAGGGAACACACAGAGTTCAGAAGTATTCCCAAAATACTGCTGCCTTGAGAGGCAGATACCCATAACAACTCCACGAATGATGTTGCTTGCCTGTCATCAGGCCAGTAAAGCAAACAACAGACATAAAACCCTCCCTTGGGTTCAGAGAGAACAAAACCACCCAAACTCATGCAACGCCACCAGGATAACTGTAATTCCCAATCTGAGCAGTTGCCACCTGGCACTGTGCTGACTCTTTTAAGCAGCACGTGGCTGTTCGGTGCAAATCAATGCATGCTTGATAAAGATCCTCTTTTCTTTATTTCATCACTACAGCCTCACTTCTCCCTTCCCTTTTTGTGCAGTGACCTCTGAAATGCACGCTCCGTTCCTAAGCTGTGGATAAGGATGTGTCACAGAGATAGCCCTGCAAAGCACGTGGTGTGGCTGTGCCCAGCTGACCACTGCTTGGAGCAGCTGAACAAAGTTTGGTAGTTCGGATGACTATCATTTGAACAGCTTGTTAGATGCAGACAGCCAAAGAGATTGCAATGATCGAGGAGGATGCGCTGCACCGTGAGTGCAATCCTGGTGTTGCACAAGCATGCAGTCCTCTTAGTGAGATGAGCCAATATCCAAAACCTGCAAGCTCTGGGGTTTGCTGCTGTCAGAGAGCACCATGAGACAGCAGTGCACAGAGCTGGCAGGCAAAGCACACGTGAGGGTTGGGGCGGTTGCTTCCCCTGACCAAGCTCAGAGCAGATCTGTGCTTTCTGCCTTTCATTGTGGTCCTTAATATGCAGGGAAAGCATTCCAGGAGACTTGGACGTTCACAGTTACACCTCCAATGTTGGCTGTGGGAAGCAGGAATGCTCAGCAGGGTTTGCTTTCCCGGCCCCTTTCAGGCAGTTTTGTAAGACTGCAGCTCTGTTGCTTTAAGACAGATTCTGGAGTGTGGCCAGACAGACAGACACATCCGGTTCAGGGGGAATCTGGCACCAGGAAACAGCTCCAGGGCTCCATGCACACCTGCTGCATGCAGAGCTCAGTGCAAACCCAATGCATGCAGTGCTCAGTGCAAACCCAATGCATGCACAGCTCAGTGCAAACCTGCTGCATGCAGAGCTCAGTGCAGACCCGCTGCATGCAGTGCTCAGTGCAAACCCAATGCATGCACAGCTCAGTGCAAACCTGCTGCATGCAGAGCTCAGTGCAGACCCGCTGCATGCAGAGCTCAGTGCACTCTCATTGCACGTGCGGCTCCTTGCACACACACTGCATGCACAGCTCCGTATGGATGGTGCTCAGTGCCCTCCTCCAGAGCTGCATGCAGCTCCTCATCCCGCCCCACATGTGGCCCTATGGGACTCCTTCTGTAGGATGGTTTTCCTGTATATCATGGCAAGGGTTGCACCAACCTACAACCACAAAGCCTACAAGCAGAATCGAGTCCTGTTCGACAACCTAAGACAATCTGCAGGCCCAGTAAACTTGTAGTCATCCCATAATAGCCACCTCCTTCAGTGAAAACCAAACGGGAGGCAGCCATAGAGATGACAAAGCCCAAAGCAAATACAAACCTTGCATGTGTGGCTTCTAGGAAAGGAGGTTGAGTTGCAGAACAGAAGCGTGGAAACCGGAGGGAGCATCCACAGCTCATTCAGAGCAAATAATGCTCTCCTTCTGTGGGACTGGCTTTCTGGGTAGAGCTCTTAGAGCTGTTGCACAAAAACCAGGAAAGAAGAGAGAAAACATCTTAAATAAAGGAGGATTGTGCACCCTAGGGAGATAAGAAGGGAGAGATGGAAGAAAGGGAACAGGAAATACATACAAGCAAGTGCAGAGAGCTAATGATTTCCTAATGGCAGAGAGTAACACCCAACCTTTGATGTTCCCATACATAATAGATAGAGCATCAGTGCAAGTATTTTGATTTCTGTCTTCCCATTCATTCCCCAATGGCAGCACAAGTCCTCCCTGGTGGGAATTCAGTTTATCTGGGGAACCACAGCAGTTCTCTGCCTGGTTCTCACCTGCCATATGATGCCAGTGCTGTCAGCTCAGATGGAACCCAAACCAGAGACCTACGCAGCCAGAAAGATGGACTTCCCCTTACTTTGGGAGAAGATTGGTGTTGGTTGACTCAATCAGTCTACACAGAACATACACCCAAAGGACTTCCCATTGCTCGGGTACCGCGAGGTGTGAAGGTATAACAACAGAGGTTATTCATAAAGCACTCTGACGATGCACCGCCGTGTGCTGGATTTGGGTTTTGCTTTATTGCCACTAGAGGGAGGAGGGAACTCATCGGACAGCAGGGCTGCCGGCACAAAAACAAAGTTCTCTCTCGTGGTTTGCAATGGAACGGATGGAATTCGGGAGCTGCGGTCCTTTCCCTACAGTTGGGTCACCCGAAACAAAGCAATTAAAAGCCAGCAGTTAATCCACACTGCACCCAGTGCTGCTGATTGCAACTGGAGAAGTTTGACAGAATGCAATTAGAATCAAATAGGTTATTAGCTGTTGACTGGAGCTGATAAAGCCAATAAAACCGAGCTGCACACTTTGTGCAGTGATTAATGACTTAATAAGTTGTTTCCTCTCTGGTCCATGATTCCCATCAAAGGTAACAAGAAAAGCAAAATCATTCCCTGCAAAGGAGCCCCTGTTTGTGCTGTGAAGAATTTTTGGTGCCCAAATACTGAAAACTGCTGTTGTGAGAGCCCAGTTCAGGCAGCAGACGGGTTGATCCCATCTGCAATGGGGCAGGAAACGACAAATAAGTGTGCTTCAGCTGCAGTATTCATCAAACTCCCGATTAAACATCTACAACAAACCCAGAACTCAACCCGACTTCCTTGTGCTCACAAACACAGCACTGTTCTGCTTTGAGAGATGTAACCTGAAACTGCAAACTCCACATTTGGGCACTTGCTGACACTTTGCCAGCACTGAAGCACGAGGTTGTGCTGCCCAACTGGCCGGGGTTACTTAACACTGCTGGCAGCTCCGGAGCTGGGCTGTAACTTTGGTTACACAGTTCTGGTTTTCCCTTCCCTGTGTGTGAGAGGACTTCAAATTCGCTGCTGGGCCCACAAGGCAGCGAGCTGGGAACGTTTCAGTGCAGCTCTGCCTGAGCCTGCGGGGCTGCGACAGGCAGCAGAACCAGATTTGCTTCATTTGGATTCCCTGCCCGCGATGGAGCTCACCATCCTCTTCCTCCGCGCCTGCCTGGCGCTGCTGGCCATGCCCATCTACCTGCTGTCCTTCCTGGGCATATGGGAGCCGTTCTGCAAGAAGATCTTTTTCCCTTTCTTCTTAGAGAAGCTGACTGTGATCCACAACAGGAAAACCAAGAAGCAGAAGCAGGAATTATTCCGAAATCTGCCCGACTTCGCCGGGCCGTCAGGAGAGCTGAAGCTGCTGGAGATCGGCACAGGATGCGGAGCCAACTTCCAGTTCTACCCTCCGGGCTGCAGAGTCACCTGCAGTGATGTGAACCCCAACTTCCAGCAGGGCCTTTCCAGGAGCATGAGCAAGAATCAGCACATCCACTACGAGCGCTTCCTCACGGCGGCCGGGGAGGACCTGCACCAGGTGCCCAATGGCTCCGTGGATGCTGTTGTCTGCACTTTGGTCCTCTGCTCAGTGCAGAGTGTGAGCAAAACCCTGAAGGAAGTGCAGCGCGTGCTCAGACCGGTGAGTGCTTGGAGGAGAAGTTTTAGGTTATTGCTGTAAGCAGCTATTGCAGAAGCAGAGCACAAGGGGAGAAAAAAGAGGGGAAAAGGGAAAAAGAGGAAAAGGGAAAAAGAAAGGGAAAAGGAAAGGGAAAAGGAAAAAAGGAAAAAGGAAAAGGAAGGAAAAAGAGGAAAAAGAAAGGAAAAAAAAGAAGTTTTTGAGGCTACAATCCAGACCCGGATTATAAGATAAGAGTTAGAGGCACTCGGCACTGCTGGGTGGTGCAAAGCAATGGAAACATACGGTCAAAAAATAAAAATAAAAAGGGAAAGCTGGGTTAATGTTTTGATTTTGTTGGGGTTTTTTGTTGTTGTTGTTGTTCTGTTTTTGTTTTGTTTTGCAGTAGGACGTCAGCCATTAAAATGCTATTTCCAAGCCAATACCCTGGGCTGCAAAAATCCAATGAGTTTTATTGGGGCTTTCACATTCCTCTCAGTCTGCACTGAAACAAAACAGCACGTTAGCAACTGTAGTGCAAACAAGAAGGCAACAAACTATTGCTGCAATCAAGGAGGGACCAAATAGGGGCATCCTGCACGCTTCTGAAATATGCACTTCAAGTCTGTGCTGATATTAATTCCAATCAACATCAGAAAAGCAAAGAGAGGGGAGGGAGAATGCAGTGGGGTGAGGGAGGTGGGGGTGATGGGCACCGAGCAGCGGGAGGGCAGTGTGTGTTCCTATGGCACTGAGCTGTGTTCCACCCCCAGGGAGGCGTTTTTTATTTCTTGGAGCACGTGGCCGCGAACCCTTCCAGCTGGAAGCTGTTCTGGCAGCAGGTTTGCTACCCGACGTGGAAACTCGTGTTTGATGGCTGCTGCCTGACCAGGGAGATATGGAAGGATCTGGAAGAGGCCAATTTCTCGGAGCTGAAACTGCAGCACATCAGCGTGCCGTTGCCCTGGACTCCCATTAAGCCGCACATCATTGGGTACGGCGTGAAATGACGTGGAGCTTCGTGCTGCTCACCTCCACAACTGCTGGGCATGATCAAAGGGCACAAAGAGCATCGACTAATCCTGGCCAATGAATGTAGGCAGCGTGGTTGAAAACGGTAATAAATGTTTGATTTGGATGTGAAATGGAGGAGGAAGGTCAGTTTTGTGAATATTTTTAAATTAAAAGCGCTTTGCTGGGTGTGCAATAAAGGCTTTGGAACCGTATATAGAGCCAACAGAATCATTAAGTTTGGAAAACACCTCTAAGGTACCTGGTCCAATGACCCACCTACCAACAATACTGTCCCCAAATACGTGGGCATGGTGGGACCCCCACACCACCAAAAAAGCAGAACAGCAAAGCTTGACAGACAAAACAAAGACATGAACCCCCTCCATCTGCACCTGGAAGTGCCCCCCGCTCCCCACTGAGGTCCCAGGCCCATGCTGAGAGCAGCACTGGCATTCACGTCCTTCTCCCTGCACTTTGAAGGCTCTCTGGCCTTATCAGACCAACGCAGAACCTCTGACACACAATCTTTGCTCAACAGAGAGTTATTTATTTGCAAAGAAAGAATGCTGGGAGGGTAACACCCAACACCCATCGCCACTCTCACTGCTTGGCTGCCTGCCTGCCCTTGTGTGGCCCTCAGTTATAACGCAGCTCGCCAGCAAAGCATTAAAAGCCTTGTGCTTAACACACTCAGGGATTTCTTTAAGGTGCCCTATGGGTGCCTCAGCCCCATTAGTGGTCATCAGAAGCTGTTGGTGGCCGTTGGTGGCCCTGCAGCCATCTTGTGCCCCTGAAGGAGGATGCAGCCCCAGCTGCCCACCTCCTCCGTGCTGCTGTTGTGGATCCTGGCCAGCACCATGCCCGCTGTGGTGGCACCGTGGATGTCCGTGGAGGTCTTTGTTGGTATTGATGGGATGGAGGTGGCCAACGGGCGGTTTGGGGGAGCAGTGGGAGGTGGTGGGAGTTGGGGCTGGGCTGATTGCTGTGCAGCTTCCACACAAAACTCCACGTAAAAACTTTGTCCCCAAACCTGATGAATTCACAAAGCTGCAGTGGCTGGGACACCGTCACTGATGTGCACAGTGAACCTGAAGGCAAGAAATACGCCTGCAACCGGGTAAAATGCGCTTCATGTGGAATGAAACACCCACATTTTCTCTCCAGAATCAGCACTCCAACTCCAAACATTAAAAAAAAAACACACAGCAAGTAACACAGCAGATGGAAAAAACACCACCAGCACCGCCAGCAAACACTGCAGCCAATGCACCAAAGGCTGCATTCGAGCCCCACAACCAACTTCGTTCTGTTCTGCAGAGTGCGGACGGCGGCCGCTCATGGATGGCAGCTCGGGATCCAGGATTGTGGGCGGCCACGACGTCCCATTGGGAGCGTGCCCGTGGGCCGTCAGCCTCCAGGTTCACCTGGTGGGGGTGGAATTTGCCCACGTGTGCGGCGGAGCTTTGGTCAGTGAGAACTCGGTGCTCACCGCCGGTCACTGCACGACGGGGCGGATGTGGGTATCAGCTGCTTTTTGTGTATGTATAGGGAAGGTGTAGCAGATGTGCAGATCGTTACTGTGGGAGCCTTTAAACAAAGTGCCAATGAACGGGACGTGGGGTGGGCAGAGCTCTGCTGATGCAGAACCCATCTGCAGCCCCACGGGTGGCACTGAACGCGCTGCTCGGCTCAGTCCTTTTGGGCCCAGGTTACATCTCTGTTGGGCTGGGGGCTTTCTTTTTGCTTTGCCTATCTTTTTTTTCCCCATGAGCTTTTGGTTTTTCAACAGACCTTTCTAAATAAGCAAAGCAAAGCTTTACCACCCTTTCTAAACAAGCAAAGCTCACCGCAAAAAGAAAATGTTGCAATACTCAGCTGAGAAACACAACAACTCTGTAGTGCTCCATTGTGTTCCCCCCATTCCATTCCCATTTCTTTTTTCCTGCTTAACAAGCAACAAATTCGACACAACTCCTTTTCCTTGACAACATGGGCACAAACCTTTTCAGAAGAGGCTTTTTAACTGCGCCCAAAGCTGCATTTTGGCCGTCCCAACACCGTAGTTGTTAACACAGTTGCAAAATCTACACAGAAGTTTTTGCAAGCTCATGCTGACTGCGTTCTCCCTTAGGGACCCGTATTATTGGAGAGCTGTGCTGGGCACAAATAGCCTTTGGAAACACAGCAAACATGCAGCAAAAAGAAGCATCACCCACATCTCCGTGCACCCCGAATTCAACAGAGAGACGTTTGAAAACGACATCGCGTTGTTTAAACTTCATTCTGCTGTGCACTACAGCGATTACATCCAACCCATCTGCTTACCCCCTGCACACCCTCAGCTGTACCCCAACAACGAGCCAAGGTGCTTTATCAGCGGCTGGGGACGCATAGCAGAAAAAGGTAAACGTTTGTTGATACGCCATCAGCTCCGGTGCTGATGTGAGGTTTCAGTCCTTTGGGTTCTCTGTGTTTGCTCGGGTTGTGCTCTCACCCCATAGCATCATTTCATCCTTTTGCAGCTGACGATCTGCTCTCAGTGCTTTTGCCATTGAAAGCAGATTAAGGTTGCCCAGGTGCAACTGAAGGCATCCATGCGTGGCCTTCCTGCTGAGGATAATGCAAATAAAGGAAAAGAAACACAGCTTTCAGGGTCACGATACGCTTAAGAGCTCTTCTAAAAGAGCTCCTCTCAAAGAGCTTTTATCTCGAAAAATAACAGCTCTCACAAAGTGCCCTCTCAGCTCAGAGGTCCCACTTGGTTTCAGGAGTGGCTGCTCTCCCTCAAATTCCATTTCACCACAATGAGAGCAGGTGATGCAACCCCAGCTGGCACCGTGCACAGAGGGGGTTTGGAGGAGAGCTGAAGGCTGTGTCATGGTGAGTACAGCACCTGTGGCATTTCCAGCAAGGCTAACGAGCCACGCTGTGCCATGGGAAGGCAGACCTCTATGCTAACACACATCTGAGCACGTACACAGATACCTTTAAGTTGACAAAACAGGAAAAGGACACCACAGCAAGAACTGCTACACACAGCAGCAGCAATGCCTGACTTTTCTATCTGCTGTCTTCCACTAAAGGCAAAACTTCGTCTGTGCTGCAAGAGGCTGAAGTGGAAATCATTCCTTCTCATGTCTGTAACGGCTCTGATGCATATGGAGGTCTGATCAATGCCAACATGATCTGTGCTGGCTCTCCATCAGGAGGCGTTGATTCGTGCCAGGTAAAATCCTCCCCCCATAAAAAACATGGAGGGCATCCTGGTGACCACTGTTCATAGCATCGTTAATTAAAATGGCACAAATGCTGGAATGAAAATAGATCCGACTGGGAAAGAGGCATCACAAATAGAAAGAGAGGTGAAACCCCACATCTCAGAAGCACAAAGAGCTCAGCTGAGCTAACAGGACGAACACCATCGTGGTATGCAGGTGTCACAGAGATCATGCACTGCTGAAACACGTGTGCACACACAGTGTATGCACGCAGTGTGTGCACCACGATGCATCCTGCGTGGTTTTGTGCTTTTGAAAAGGCAACACCAGCACCGGGCGCTCAGCAGCAAGAGCTGCATTTAAATGCTGAGCACTCAGTATCTCTCTCTCAGAAGCAACAGTTCTCAGGTCAGGAGCCCTGTGCTAAAATTGAGGCATCAGCTGGGATGCGGAGCCATTTATAATTAAAAAACAATGCATTCCTAAGTGTGTCATTAGTCTGATAGACTTCCTGCTTCCCTCAGCTCTTTTTCTCTAAGCAAGTGATTTGGCACAGATTCAGGCTGTGTTTTCATCGTTGTGTTTCCTGGTTATTGCAGACATACATTGTCAGAATGTGTCCTCTGCACAAAGCTGTGTGGACAGGACTCAGAATGCAAAGTCAGAGAGTATTTCTGACCCTACACAGCTCCATGCTGCTTCCAGTAACTCATTAAAATAAGTGGATTCATTACCGGTGCTTCTAAATCGTTTCCTGGAGAGGAATATAGTCACTAATTTCTGTTATTGTTTATTTATAGGGAGACAGTGGAGGGCCTTTGGCGTGCCACCACCCCACAGACAACAAATACTACGTGATGGGGATCACCAGCTTCGGGCTCGGCTGCGGCCATCCCAGATTCCCTGGGATCTACGTCCGATTGGCTCCATACAGAAGGTGGATCAAATCCCAACTTCTGCTGAGCAGCACAGCCACAGCTCCTGCCAGCACTGCCCTTCCCCTGACTGCCATAGGGATGGTGCTCCTGCACACTTCCTAAAGCAGCATCAGCACAGCACAGCTCGGCTGGTCCGTTCAGCTCATGTTCCACAACAGGTCTTGGAGCAATAGGACGTATTGTGTGCATCCAATCTGCATGTGTAAACAAGACTTTAAAAAAATCTGGAGTTGAGTCATTTCTTGTAAATGTAGGAACTACAGCAGGGTAATAAATAGTTCATACGCACATCCAGCAGTATTTTTTAAGGATGTGAGGTTTCAAACTGTGATAACCTCCCATCTTTTCTGAGGTTACATGAATTCATTACATTAAAACTCATTAGTGTATGTCACAATGATAACACAGCGATGATAACGTGATTATCAATTGTGTTTGTCAGAAGGAAGCAGTGAATTAACATCTCACCACTTTATGCACTGTGTTCTACTTAAACTCACTTCAAGGAATGCTGCAGTGTGTCTCACTGAACATCTTGGCATTCTTACAACAAAACACAATTTCCTTGAGATAAATCGGTGGCTTTCTCTTGTGAAAAGCTTCTCCCATGGACCTGCATGGAGACTGTAAATGTGAGAGTGTTAGCTTGGTGAGAGCAATCCTAAAAGTGTGAAATCTAACATTAAAAACACCAGTGCTCCCAAATGTGTGCAGTGTATTACCATCTTTTCTGCTTTCTGCTTTACTACCAACAGGAGAAGAAATGGTAATGACCTCGACCCTAATAATGAAAATGAGTACAGGAACTGCACCAGCTGGAAATGTTCTTCCCTACCCTACTTCTATGCTTTTCCAGCTGTCAGAAACAGGGACTATGGAATCCCACCACGGCTCTGTGGATGGCACAGATGCTCCCTCTGCTGGGTGAACGTCAGCAGAACACACAATGGTTTCAGTTACCAGAGGCTGAACTGAAACAAATACCTGCAGAAAGACCAAAAGTGCTCTCCACTAAGGATTGCACAACAGCGCAGCACTGTGAGTGCTGGGAGGACACACGTGGGAAGAGATCTCTGGTGTTGCTCCATCATCACACACTGCTTTCTGACCCCATGCTACACAGGACAGACATTCAGAGCTGCTGCAGTCCTGTGTTAAGTAAAAGCAAGTCGGACAAGAAATAAGGAACATCAGTTATCTTTTGGCGACTTTATTTACCAAGGTCAAAATCTGCAACCATCTAATTGTTTTGACAAATATTTACAGTTCATATAAAGCACATACGTTGGTTTGGAACAAAACAGCAGAGCAGTGTTTGGTACTACACTTCTCACTCTCAGGATACGAATTTTGTTCTCTCTCTTTGAAGTAAATCCAAAATCAGTACTTTGTGATGAGTGATTACTTAAAGAGCAAACCCATGTTACTGGTGAATACCTCCATGATGCAAAATCCAGCTGCTCTTTCCAAAAGAGGATAAGCACTGCCTAACGTTATGCCTGGCAGCACTCTGTATTTGCTCCACTCGCTGAAATACAGAAAGAATTGGCCACCATTTTTTGTACAGTCTTAACATGTGATGACTTCTTTTATTATGATGATTCCGTATTACAAAAGAAGGTAAAGGAACGACAGCACGCAGTGAGGATGAGGATACTGCACAGAGGAGCTGCCACACCAGTCCCAGCACTGCAGATCAGTCCCTCTGAAGTGTACACACACTGATGGCAGACAGTGACAGTCCAATTTTGGAGGTGCCGAGCACTCTCCAGGAGCAATTTACTCATCTAATGGCTTTCTCAGCATTGCTCGTTATGGCTGATGTGCAACAAAAGCATTCTTTTTGTGTCTGACATGACTGAGAACACGAGTGTACGCTCCAGTCTGGCCTAAAGGAAATGTGGATGATGGGCGCGTTCTATTCAGAAAGTCTGGAACAAAAATGTTTCTATAGCCTGCTAACAGTGGGACTGTGGAGTGCAGTCTCTCTCACAGCACTTGCAAGAGCTCTGCTTGCTCAGAAACCCATGAGTTCAAAATGAATAAAACAAAAAGTGACCACAGGGAAAGCAGTACACACCCGGGGAATGAGCACATCTCCTAACTTCATCCAGGTCCGAGCTAGCACAGCACACACACGTAGCTCTAACACCTTCTGCACAGCGTAGCCCATAGTGCAATTCCTGCTGACAGCTCTGGAAGCAGGATTCAATCCTAACTGTGGAGAATAGTGCATTTATGCATCATGCAAGAAGCACTGCGCACGCGTTTGTCTGTGTCACAGAATGGCAGAACAGCTGAGGTTGGAGGGAGCTCTGGGGGTGAGGAGGACTCCCAGTGCTGCCCACATGAATTTTAAAACCCAGAAAGCCCTGGTCACATCAAACTCTGCCTGAAACAAATCAAAGTGATACCAACCAGAATCTGTGAGAGCAATCAGATCTAATGTGCAGATATTATCAATGTAGGGAAAAAAGCCCCGATTCATTTTTTAACCCAGGATCCATTTCTTCTGTAAGTTGCCTACAGACATATAAAATTAATTCAAATATCTCCTACACCAAAGAGGATCTCATTTGACTTTGTGCTATCCATAAAAATATATGCTTGAAAATCTGGTTCACAAAATATTCCATTTGTTTACTAAAATGAAATATATAAACTGTCAAAATACGTATATAAACTTAATTTCGGAACTTGTAAAGATCACAATTCAGCTACAAAATATACCGACCATCTACCTGTTTTCAATAGAGTATTTTCTTACAAAGATACCATTACTTTGCAAAATATCACCTACTTTACAAAATTAGTCCAGAAGTTTCGCACCACTTTCAGCATACAAACCATAGAACCTCATGAAACCCTTTGGTATTTTCTTCTGTTCTCTGCTTTATCGTACTTCTATTTGGTTTACGTCCCAAAGCACAGTAGAATCTCCAGACAGAATAAACAGTGCATATTTAATTGTATAGATAATCAGCACACCATTTCTTGTTCCATTATAGATGCCTATTGTGCCCAGCAACTAAAAACAAACCATTGTGAAATCATCCTCCAGAAACTTCTGTGCACCATTCCTTATTCTACCAAACTGTGCTTTAAAACAATTGCATGTGTTGAGCTCTCTGAATTCAACACCAATCCATGCACCCCAGGCATTTTCAGGGCTGCTCCTCTCGCTGCTTTCTGCAGATCCTTTCCTAATTTGATAAACACAGCAAACATTGAAGGAAAAAAAAACACAAAAAAACAAAAAAACAAAAAGAAAAACCTGTAAAACTGTCAGCTGAAAAAGAGGAAACATAATTTACGCCCCGAGCACAGGATTAGCTTCTTATCACCTGCACCTGTAAATAGCAACTTACAGGTTCAAATTAAAATATTTACATACAGATAACTGAAAGGAAGAGCAAGGATTGAAAGAGTTAAGAAATCAAAACATACACTGGTTATAAATGTTACTAACAATGTTAACTATGGCAAGGATTCCATTCCATCCACGTTTTAATTGAAACCAAATATTGTCCCCATTACAAGAGGTAAAAACTGCCAGAGAAATTCTGATCACCTGCCTGGTAAAATGCCAATATCCTTTTGTTGTAGATGCAATCTTGGCTGTATGTAACGTTTCCAGTTGTGCCAGCAGGAATTGTGGTGAGGTTTTCTCATCTCCTTTTTGTACTTTGTCACCAACACGTTGTAAATAAAATCTATACAGTCTTTAGGTTGTGAAATCTAGGTAGAAAAGTTTCACTTTTGACCTTTCATCTAGTTAAAAAATTCAGTATAAAAAAAAAAATTCTCCTCTGAAATTTCAACAGTCCACCAAAGTTTTACCTCCTTTTTCTTACACGCTTTTATGACAGTAAAGATCTTTCAAAGTTTTTAGCTCTTCAATTAGAGTTTTGTTCTGGTTTTCCAGGACTGCAACTCGGTTCTCCAGACATTTCACATATTCCTTCTTCTTCCTACGGCACTCTCGAGCAGCTTCTCTGCAATACAGAACAGAAGTCATTGTTGTTTATCTGAGATTCGTCTCTTTTACCAGTGTTACAATACTGACCAACACGAGGAGGGAAGTGAAATCATGAACAAAACAAACAAAAAGCTGCACCACCACAGGTGGAAAGCATGACACTGAGCAGTACCTGGTAAGACATATCAATCTGCAGGGAAAAAAAACCTGTTTTCTTTAGATGGTGTGGGACAGACAGAGCACATGGCACATTTTGATCAAAATTTCCAATTTTTGGTCACCGTTTGCAGCACACCACACTGATGGCAGCAGTGTTAGCCTACATGACTGATCCCTGTCCTCTGAAGGCACATCTACCCTGATGAGAAAAGGCTGAGGGAGCTGGGTCTCTTTAGCTTCGAGGAGACTGATGGGAGACTTCACTAATGTTTATAAATACGTAAAGGGTGAGTGTCAGGAGGATGGAGCCAGGCTCTTCTCAGTGACATCCCATGGTAAGACAAGGGGCAATGGGTGTGAGCTGGAACATAGGAGGTTCCACAAAAACATGAGAAAAAGCTTCATGGTGAGGGTAACAGAGCACTGAACAGGCTGCCCAAAGAGGCCGTGGGGTCTCCTTCTGTGGAGACATTCAGAACCTGCCTGGATGCACTCCTGTGTGACCTGATCTGGGTCACACAGACCAGGGGGGCTGGTCTGTGTGATCTTTCAAGGTCCCTTCCAATCCTTGACATACTGTGATTCTGTGACCTCAGCACAATCAAGGCAGCCCAAGTGCACTCACATACCTGTTCTTCATCAGCCTTATCTCTCGTTTCAGCTGCGGATCGTCTGTCTTACTGGACTGTGATGTCAGGGTGACAGGAGATGTCATGACCACGGTTTGGGGGAGGGACGTGGTGGTCGGCGTGGTGCGGATCTGGTAGGTCTGCATGTCTCCTGATGCAGCTGTGGTGGTCACAGCATAACACGTCAAAATGTGGCAGCGTTACCAAAACACACCTGTGTTACTGATCAGCACTTGTAACCGATCCCATACTCACTCTGCACTACCACCTGGTTGCTGGGTACGAGTATCTGCTGGCCATCTGATGTCTGTGCATACTGCAGGATTGTCGTCCCAGGCTGAGTCCCGCCAGCATTCGTCATGGTTAAAGTCTGCAGGCCTTGCACTCCATCAGCACCAGCACTGGCCAGCTGCAATCCATTTGCAGCAATGGCAACTTAAAGAGAAAGGGACATGCAAGAAAATATCTGTCACTGTACATTATAAAACACAGATGAGGCTGCAGAATGTACATCTCTTCCAGTCGGCAAATCTGTATCTCAACCCACTGCTGAAAAGCACTGCTAATTTCAAAAGGCTTTTAATGAACCCATCTCTGGGGCCAAGGGGGAAAAGAAGTGAGAAACAGCAACGTGTGATTCTGTGATATGAACACCAAGGCCACAGAACAGGGGGACAGGAGGTCCTCCAGGCATTCTTCTGCGGCCCACAAAGAGCCTTTCAGTGCAGATCTCAGGTATTCAGTGGTACCCAATCACACCTTTTGGACTAAATCTAACAGACTGTTCTGTGCTTCATAAAAACATCCTTTGAATGCCTTGTCTGGATGTGCAAAAATTAAGATAATAAAGCAGAGTTTATCTGGAGCCTTTAGACACCTGTCTAATTTCAGATACGAAACAGTACTAATGTTATTAACTATTAGATAAATAACCAAACCTTCTGAATTTCATCTTAGTCTCAAATGTAAAAGAAACAGATCTGTATTTTACTGTAAGTTTAGCAGAAATCTATGCAGGTAGGCACACGTTTTGTACAACATACTGTACTGTCCAGTGCTTGTCTGGTAGATGGGTGTGGGAACAGACATGGACGTAACAGTGGAGACCCCAGGACTTTCTTCATCTCCTTTTCTATCCCGTGTATCTTCAGAAGAGAGATCTTTCAAAATTTTTCTATGAAAAAGAAGAGTTTATCAGCTGTAACAGCAGGCAGAGATCACAAATTAGAGCAGTAATAGTTGCCAACTACTATTCCTATTTTGCATTGCAGAAATGATCACTGATTTTTTGATAGAAAAGAGTTTGAGGATTACCAGAATTTTGCATGAGGTGACTGTGTCCAACTCCTTCTGTAATTACATTTCTGTAGTTTTACATTCTAGGTTTTTTATTTAATTATTTGAACCATTTCATGTGTTAAAAGCAATTCAAGACAGTTACTGATTTATAAGAGATCTGTATGTGCAGGTCAGTGCAAATCCCACGTTTTCAGTAATTATCCTCTAAAAGCCTGAAATCCTTGGACTGGTAAACCTGCAGTGAGAACCTGCACCACCCAGAGTAAATTTCAGTTATCTCCAGTGTGCCAAAACACTTCGTACTGAAGTCTGTCTTGTACTGCAGCTGCATCACTTCATTTCAGTACAATCCTGCATCAGAGTTTCCACCACAAACATTTTTCCAGGGGTTTATAGCTGGCCTAGGAAGGGATTTTTCTGAGTTACAACTTGATACTCAGTTCTCTCAAGAACAAACCTTGGATACCCAGTTAAAACCAGTTTGCTCTGTCTAATGTCTGAATAAACGAGAAAGGAAAAGTAACCAGAAAGTTATTTCAGAAAAGTTTTAAGTAAGATCTTTTGCTCTGTCAGCACACAGTGAGACTGCTTACTTGTTCCCTGCATTTATGACATCACAGAGTGAAATTAGAGCTGATAAACAATTTTCCCTGGGCCACATCACCTCCAAGTCAACCTCCAGTCCGTTAAGTCAAAGTTTCCCTGCAGCAAACGATTGCTCACGTGGCATCCTCAACTTGTGCAGTGCACGAGCAGATCCAACCCATGTTTCAAAAGGAGGAAAACAACGCAGGGGTCGATGGAACAGAGAAAGCTGTCAGAAGAAGCTGCTCTTTTGGATTCAAGTAACAGCACAAAATAGTGTGTGCAGCACTTACCGATAAGATGGACGACGTGCTAAGATCCCCCGAGCTTTCTGAGTAGAGCCTATGCTGTCTGATGAGTCCTGAGAATCCTCGCTCTCAGACAAAGAAGATACCTAAAAAACACATCCCATGTAGTTAACCTGTATGCTACATAACAGAAATGCAGAACAGATCACACGTGTTAGTTTTATATGAGCTACAGCAGCATGAAAATGACACAAATGCAGCTGATTACACAGAGGAAGAAAAAACGGTGGATTTCTAGACTCAGTGCTATCTAATTTCTGGCAGTTCTGTTTCAGTCAAACAACATTTTCACTGTAAAAGCAAAGGATGCAAACCTATCAACTCCCTATAAAAATAAAACTCAGGAGATTCTCCTATCATAAACTCACAAACTTCCACCACCTGAAGCCAATTGTTCTATGACTGCAGGATTAATCCAACCAGAAATTCTAAAACAATTTGAAGAAATACAAATAAAACTCTTACAAACCCAACTACCTAAACAGCTGATGCGGCCTGCAGAGGTACACTGCTCCCACAGATGAATTTGTCTGAGGAGTCTGAGGGAACAGAAACAGGAACACCATTTATGTACAAACACATGAAATAAATGTTTTCTGCAGAGAGACAAGCAGCATGTTTTGGTGGCCAGAAGATGAGAACCAAGTGAGAATAATATTTAAGGCAGAAGCATATCAGGGAGTAAATATGCAAAGTATTATCTCCAGCCTTGTCCCACTGTGTTCTCAGCCAGCTGCCAAGTGTTATTCCTTTCCTTGAAGCTCCTTATTAAATACAAGCTAACAAAACACGTATTTGTACTTATCTGTGTGCCAGCAACAAGAATGCACACAGCTCTGAGAAAAGCTTCTCTCACTTAACTGCTGCCACTGCCTCAGAGATAAGAAGCACAACCTACTATCAACACTTGAAAAAAAAAGCCCACGTTGCTCACATATGACTTTTTTCCCTCTGAGCAACAAGGCCACAATGCTCATAAATTACCCAAAAACACAAGGGTACCTTCAGTGGGGACCCTGCAGTCAGAATATAACAGGAAGGGGGCTCCAGACAACCCAGCAAATCAGGTGCTGAGCTGTTTTCAGCATGGTGAAATGTGTTTTCTTTTCCACTATCAGTTATAGCAACAATGGTAGCTGAAGAAGTGTCAGTGGTTTTCTTCTTATGGTTTATCAGTTGAATGTCACATGAATAGATAAGCACAGCTAAAAAGATGAGTAACCAAGGAGTGTTTCAGCACAGCTCTTCCACTCACTTGGTGGATTGCTGCAGTTATTTCACAGTGTAACTTCAGTGCCTTGCTGCCCAGAGGGCTCTGCAGCCAAGAACTGAATGGAGCTGTAAAAGACTCAGCTGTCGCTCCCCAGGGCACCTCTCTGAAGTGGCTTGAGCAAAAATCACATGGCGAGTGAGTAAGCAAGCAGAGCAGTTGGGTACCACAGAAATGGAGTCATAGCACACGTGGTGAGCAACCACCAGCTCCCCCACCATCACTCAGGTCTGCCTTTTCCAAGGACACATTTTCTTCACTGGGTTATTCTGTGCTCTCCTTACTGAATTATTGTAGTATGCTGGTTGCATGTCAGCTAAGAGCATCAGTTAGAAAGTTGTGGTTTGGTTTGTCTTTGGTTTCTTTTTTTATAAAGGGAGGTAATATCAAACAGTTTAATTTCAGTGACAACTTTAGCGCTACAAATAACTTCTACCTTAAATATTCAGTAAGAATGATGCATTCCCATCACCCTTTCACTGCACTCTCCCTATCTCTCACAGATACTTAGCAGACTGAGCTGCATCAGACAAGCCTTTACAAGTCTTCTTGTGCACTGCAGAACAGGATTCTTGGTTATTCAACAGACACTTTGTGGTTACCTGCACTGTCTGCACCTGGGGTGAGTGGATTACAGAAGAGGACTGTGCTGTCTGAATCACTCCCTGGACCTGGACTTGCTCTCCAGGAAGCTGAACAACTGTCAGAGGAGCAGGACCTCGCAGAGACATCTGCAACAAATCAGAGATCGTGAACAAAGCACAGCTTCTGCAGCAGTCAGAACACGTGAACACATGAAGGAAAGCGAGAGGAGAACATGCATCAGCAGAAGCTTCTTTTAAGTTAAGCCCCAGAAGTTATCCTTCAAAGATGTGCATTTTTCAGGTATATATCTGCATATGAAAAGGCTGAAACTGTTACTTATTTGCCTCAGGTGAGGCAGAAAATCAAATATGCACGATGAGCAAATGATTAAAGTGCTGCAACTTAAATACAGGTTGTCCTAAATGAAGGACAACAGAGCAGAATTCCTCAGAACCACAATGCTGAGGAGAGCAGAGCACAACTGCTCCCATATTTCTCCATCAGTGTTCCCAGTTAAAGGCCCACATTTACAGCCCTTCACCTTTGTTAAAGGTTAGATTCCATCTCAAGGGCGACTCGTAAGCAGAAATATGAGCACTCCGATTCCCACCAAAGTCAGTAGGAGTTTGGGGCACTGAAATCTAAACCCAGACAAAACCATCAACAAGTCCCAGGGCTGAGATCAAACCAACAGCACCAAAGCAATGCAGAAGGAGGCACGACTCATGTGCACATCGGGCTTCTTGCCCTCTCTTAAGCAATGTAATGAAGCCATTGTGCAAAGATTTCCAAGATAAGAACTGACAGGAGCAGAGCACAGCAGAAGCTGAATGATCTACTTGGAAAGGCAAGGCAGAAGGGTGGTATGAAAGGTATCGGCCATGAGAGTAAAGAAATGAGGCAAGGAACACGAGCTCTGGCCAAGCAAGCAGAGCAAAGAGCAGATTTTTCCAAGTAAAAATTACGGCATCTCTTTCAAATATTTTGCTCCTTAATGTTTTGCAACTATCGATTTCAAATAATGTTGTAGCTGAAATCTAGGCTTAATTGGCAAAACTTAATTACTGCTGCTGCTCCTGTATAAAAGACTGTAAAATAAATCACATTCTATTAGGTCTGCAGTGGATTTCTGTGTGGATTTTGCACGAGCCTTTGTGCTTGAAATTCATCACGTTACACATGCAGATGCACAAGTTTCCTCATCACACTTCTCCACCAGTTTTATTAATCTGCAATGTGTGACAAGATGAAGGAATCACTACAACTCACGCTGATAACTTTGCATTTAATACTACCTGTAGAGCATCACAATATCAAGTTGCACTGGCATCCTTATGTAAAACCAGATCCAAAGATCAGCCCACTGCAGACCAACAGCAGGACGCCTGCTGGAGCTCTGCAGTCTTTGACTCATGCAGTTATCCAAGTTTTGCATCAAATTTAAAACACTTCCATAGAGTACACAGCGGACAAGCTGCAAAACATTGGTTCACAAGAGTGCTGCAGGGCAGCGGGAGCAGACTTTACCTAGAGAAAGGTGCTTCAGATGCAGACATTTGAATCACGAGGAAGTCAGGTTAGAGCTTTGAATGTGATGTTACCTCCAGGAAACTATGTCAAATTTCCAACTCCATACGCTTTATCACATTAAATATATTCATGTTGGGCTAAAATCCAAGTGTTTCCATGGTGCTGAGCACCCAGAACTGCCATTGCTACAAAAGGAGCTGCAAATGCTTCTTCTGAAAAAAAATGAAAGTCAGGCCCTTGATTCGTTACCGAGCAGCTCCTGCAAGTCAGGCTGCTGGCCGTGTCAGAGCACATTCCACCCAACCCAACTGTTGGGCTGCATCTGCCCATCTCGCTCGCATGACATTAATTTTGGTCTTCTGAATACACACCCTTTTATTAATTGTGCTGTCCATCAATATGTATATTTCTCTCAACCTTCTCTCGTTTTTTCCTTCTCCAAGTGTTTCTAAAATTCAAGAATTAATACAGTTTGTAGCATGTGTGAAAAAACCATGGCTCTTAAGCACCTCAAACGTTTGCCGAGGTTTGGCCCAGGCTTTACCTGTTGAGCAATATGAGAGAGCTGAGCTGCCTGCAGTGCTGTACCTTGTGCGGCCGAGGGCTGGGAAGGCGGCACGGAGCTGCTGCTGCTCTTGTGCACCTCTTCCATAATCAGCTACGAGAGAAGGAACAAGTTAAATTGGTTAACAATAACTCGGAACAGGAGGTGGGAGCCCGAGCGATGCTTCAGAAAGTCTCAGCGCGTGGTGCTTTTAGCCTCACTTGCACCTTTTTAATTTGTTCAATTAGCACGCCGCCTCCCCAGGCCTCAGAGCAGCACAAAGCAGTGTCTGTGATGGCCCAACACGGCTGAGTTCTGATCGCTGGCACCGCCTCAGGCCCAGTGCTGAACTTTGCTGTTAAATACGTTTACCGAATATCCTGAGTTTTGGTGAAAATGCACCATCAGATCACGAGATGTGGGAAGAAAACCTAAACAAAGCAGCTCTTAAATAAAATGATTTCCCCAACGCTTCGCCGAGCTCGCAGCCAAATCCATCTTCCAGCAGCTGAAGGTACATAAACACAAATCAGGAATTCAAAGAACACAGAGCTGAGTTTGAAACCCCGCGAGAGTAAATTGGTCTCCGCATAACAAACCAAGTAACGCTTCTCTCATCTCCAAGATCTTATATTTAACTGTTCAACACGACCTGACAGCAAAGCCCTCCCAATGTTGGGGGATACGGCGATGTAAAAACGCATGCTGTTGGGTGGGGTGAGTGGGTGGACCAGCCGGGAGCAGTAAGAGATGATCGGTGAGCGTTAAACATTTTGTCACAGAAGGTTTCAAACTGTTGAGAGGACAGTTGCTATGAGACTGGAAATTACATTTCTTTCTGTGGAAATGTGAGTCATTGATTTTTCCCTACTGAGATAAACCACAGCTCTCTCAGCCTGACGTTTACTCAGAGGGTAAAAAGTCAGCACGCACCAGGAGCAGCGTTTGTTCACGCAATGAGGAGTCCCAGGGCAGAACTCCTCAGGAAGTCCCTCCAACTTGGGCTTTATGGAGGGATAAGTGAGGAGAGGGCAATGCTTTGGTGCTACACGAAGCTGTGTCCTTCACAGTGCGGGACAAACACCCTCAAACACCCAGTCCAGCTTCCCAGCAATTCGCCAGTCCAGTAACACAGCAATTCGCCCAGTGCTTCAGCTGCAGCAGCACGAGGAAGGCTGAATTGCAGAGTGGGTCTGTGGGAGCAGTGCTTGAGCTGCACCCAAGCAGCCCCATGCACTCCCTTCTCCCATTGCTGCTGCTGCAGAGCTCACTTCAGCATCTCAGGGGCCGTCTGGCTTTGTTTTTAAGGAGATAAAATAGAGAAGTGAAGGCATTCAAACATCTCAAAGCTACAAAGAACAGAGAGCAGAATGAACTGCACCCATCGCAGCTTTACCAAGGAAAATCTGCATTTTGCACCTGGGCAAAAGGAGATACGTACCAAATGTCACCAGTAAACAGGGCACTGTCAAACTGAAATCCAGCCAACAGCAAAAAACTAACATAAATTTCCAGTGCTGCAGAAATAACCCATTCATTTCTGTAGTGCTAAACCACATTCCCCGCTTCCCCCACTCTTTTACTGCTTGTCTCTGCTTGGCTGTCCCTTGAAAACTCGCAACAGCAGCAAAACTGACTGCAAGAAACAATGAAACTGATAGAAAACCACTCAAAATAAACAAACTGGGGAGAGAGCACAGAAACCTTTGCTGATCTTTCTCAGAGAGGTGTGAAGTTGTACTTACAGGAATAAAGAAAACAAAATATTTCCCATTACAAATGCATTTTCTCAAGTTCAAGAAATCAATTAAAGGTTCAGCCAACATCCATCAATTTTGGTAAAATTTGGCAGACAAATTTCATATGGTGAAAGTTATTCTTGCATTTTATACCCTCCATGGGATGCTACCCTCCGCTGTTGGGCTCTGCACACTGCCTGATGTGCCTCTGCCTTGCCACAACAACCCACGCACCTGGAAAACCAGGAACTTGGCACTGGAAGGGCCTCTGGTGAACACCTGGAATGCTGATTGCCATCTCTCAGCTCTCAGAAATTCAGTTCCAGTGAAAAACCTCAACCTGAAGCGCTCAGCTCAGAAGAGAAGTACTGAAGATGGGAGATAGGAGGGCTGCAGCCTTGGCAGCGCAGCTACAGCTGCCTCCAGCAACAACAGAACGTGCATTTATCAGAACTGGCTGCACAGTTTTGGGGTGAAGGAAGAGTTTTGTCACTGAGAGTTCCACCATGAGGGGACATAGAAGGGTACACCTGAACTTGTAGCACTCTGTGTGAAAACCACTTTTTATCATTAGATGGGCAAGGTTGATGCTTTTCAGAGCAAAACCTCTGTGCAGCTCACAATCACTTCAATGATTACGTGAAAGGATGCTGCAACGGCAACACTACAAAGAATGGATTTGTTTGAAAAGTTCTGAGAAGCGACTGCCACCACTTCCAATTCCACTTCAGAAGTGAGTTTGGATTCGTTGCCTCAGATGGAGTCCCAAAGCACAACTGTGGGACAAGAAATGAAAACACGGAATACAAAAGTTGTGCATAAGGCAGAGCACTGCGAGCTGCAGCGTGGGATCATCAGAACCCACCTTCTTAAATCTAACAGGTGGAAGGCCTAGATTATACCTCAGTATTGAAATGCTGTAAGAGGGACTGATTCTTTAAAGACTCTATAAAGTCAGAATTCAGAGAACAGCGGACTGAGTTTTCTCTTCAAATGCTAAGCGTGGAGTCAACTCTTTGAAAGGGTAGATAACAGCAGGACAAGGGGAAATGGTTTGAAGCTGAAGGAGGGAAGATTGAGGTTGGATGCCAGGGAGAAGTTCTTTGCTATGAGAGTGGTGAGGTGCTGGAACAGCTGCCCAGAGAGGCTGTGGATGCCCGTTCATCCCTGGAGGTGTTCAAGGCAAGGTTGGATGTGAGGCCCTGGGCAGCCTGGGATGCTGTGAAACGTGGAGGTTGGTGGCCCTGCATGTGGCAGGGGGTTGGAGCTTCGTGATCCTTGAGCTCCCTTCCAACCCTTTCTGTGATTCTGTTAATAATCAAATATGGGTGGATATAATCACAGAAAATAATTTCAACCATTTGGTGAAAATCCACTCCACCACCTGCTGAAATTTTGGATTCCCTAATGCCTCAAAATGCGCCGTCCTAACAAGCACATGTTTGTTGCTACAATGCTTTCTGCTTCACCCTATGAAGACGCTTTAGGAAAGCATTTTTCACCCAGAACACGGACAGAGCAGCAATTCTTTCTCCAGGAACCACCGAAAGCAGTGAAGGACAGCACATCCCGTGCACTCAGCCAGGAGGAGCCCCGACTCAGAACTGCCCGCTCGGCTCACAGCCCTGGGTGCGTTCTGCACCGCACCGACTGCTCCTCACAGCTCCGGCAGGATTTTCCACGCGTGTTTCCATCCATTCTGCCCCCCGTTTCTGCCTCAGCAGCGCTCGGAGCACGAGAAACAAAACCCCGCAGCCTCGGAGCGGACGGACGGACGGCCCCGCGGGGACCTCGGGATTTGTGAGAGGGAAAACGTCGCCGAGATCGTTACGAAACGACACCGCACGGCCACCTGGAAGCGGCCCGGGGGCTGCGGGGCACAAAGCGGATGGAAACGCGCGTCCGGCCTCAGCGCTACAGCAGCGCTACAGCACCGCCGCCTCCGCCCCGCGGAGCCCCATGGGGAGAGGCCGCCCAGCAGCTCGGGCCCTCCGCGCTCCCCGAGCCCGCAGCGGGGCGAGCCCTCAGGCGGCGCCCGTGGGGCCTCAGCGCCTGGAGCGGGCCTAGGCCGCACCCCACGGCCGGCGCGGAGGGGAGCGGCGCGGCCTGGCCTAGGCCCAGGGGCGGCGGGAGCGCCTCACCGGGCCCGGCGGGGGCGGGGCGGGGCGGCGGGGAGGGGGCGGCCTCCTTCACCCGTTCGTACCTCAGAGGCCCTCCAGGCCTCGCCGGTGGCCGCGCGTGGGGAGAGCCGCAGCGCCCGTCTCCGCCTCAGGAAAGCGGCGCCGGCGGCATCGTAAACACGGAGGGCCCGCGCGGGACGCTCGGGGTGGGCGGGCTGCGACCATAGAGTCTCCACGGAGGCCTCGCCTAGAAATCCCCACCATAGAGTTCTCACAGCGCAGAGCCCCGGAGGCGGGGGCTAGAGCGCCGCTCTGGCACCGCCCACATCCGACTGTTCCCGAGGACGGGGACCATAGAGAGGAGGAGGCAGAGCGCCGCCGCGGCCCGAGGGCGGGAAGGCGGCTGAGGTGGCGCGCGCAGGGCCGGGCGCGGCCTTCTTCTCCACAGCGCGTCGGGGCAGCGTTCGCCTCGCGAAAACGAATCAAACCTTTCGTTTATTTTCAGCTAACTGTACAAATTCAGGCGTAAAATAAAGCACAAAAGAGCAGCGGCGCTGGCTTTCACCACAGCAAAAGGCCCGTTAAGAGAGAATGACGTATTGTAGAACGCAGACCTTTGCCCTGTAATTTCTGGCTGATTTTTTTATTTATTAAGAGCAGTTCTGTTACTGAAAGGGAATTTCAGGCACTTTTAGCCTTAACTAAGGTCAAACGTCCACGAGCAGGGAGGATTTTGAGCACCCCGGGGTGATTTTAGGGTTTTCCCTCTGCTGCTCGCAGTGGTCATCAAGACAAAAGGCTGTGGGGTAGTAATGGCTTTTCACAGTAATTCTCACAGCACATAAAGGAAATTCCATTCTCTGATCGCCCCTGGAAGCGCCTCCGGTGATTTTCAGTGTTTCTAACTGCTGTCCCAGCACCAAGCGTAAAAAGCAGCGTTAAAAGGTTTCTGATCAAAGCTTTGGTGGAATATGAAAGCCTTGTAGAGAAGCTCCTTATCAGATGGATGCCAGGGATCACAGCCGTTGAATAGGTGACACCAGCACCTGCCCATGCCATCGGATATCGCAGGAGGCCAGGAGAACGCCCAGGAATTCCCTGCTCCCAGGGTCGGGGTGCTGGGGCCAGGCTCCAACCTTCAGTTTCCCTGTAAGCACCGCCGCTTCGCTTTGTTACGATGCACCCCATCAGAAACACCCACAGAACTCAACCAAACCCCCCAGCCAGGAGTCGATGTGGGCATGGAGAAGGTTGTAACGCTCTCCGCAGCAAAAGCTTGACGTTCTCAATGTTTTACCCACACCTGGAGGTTGTACTGGGAGGTTAAGGCACCTCATAACATGCCTGAGCCACAGCTGTGGCAACCGAAACAAGAATCTTCAGACACCCAAGAAATCTGATCACTCAAATCTAACATTTATGAAAAGATTTATTGGCTATTTCAGCTTCATTAATTGAACAATTCTAAGATTTTTTTTTTTTTCTGTCTTTCATTTTTCCTTTAGAGGTTTCCCAGTATTAATAAAGACTTACCGAAAATGAAATGTGCACAGGAGAAACCACTGTAAAATTGGCATTTGTAGTAAATAATGTGTTTGTGTATTCTTACCCAGAGCCACAGAACCACTAACAGGCACGTACATCAATGGTAGCTGCTGTTAGATGATCATAATTACATCCTCACTGCTAATAAACTGTATCTTAAAACACTCGTAGATGTTAAGTAAATCTTGATTAAAAAATTCCACTGTTTGTTTTTGGCAGCTGAAATTCTAGATCAATCCCACGTGCCACCAGAGCACATCTCATCAGCTCACTATGGAGCCTTACACAATTGCTTTGTTCTTCCAGTGAAGAGAAAGCCCCAAATCCTGATGGGAATTGCCATGGGAGTGCAGGGAGCTCAGCTATTCACAGGCTCAGGTCTCGTGTATTTCTATGTGAAATAACATAAGCAAAAATACCAGTTCTCCCTTTCATGGGCGAAACAATCTTGGTTCTTTACAAAATCCTTCAGGGAAACAGCAGATAAAGAACTAAACGAGCAATCAGGCATCAATATTTATTAACACAAGACAAAGGAAACACAATCAATGCGTTAATGGAACACTGTCCAGCCAGATGTTAAATTTAAAAATGTATATCTAATCTAATTTTAAATAAATAAAAACTTTTTACATAATTACATAATGCTGTAGTCTGAATTTGACAATGGTAAATAGGTTGACAGAAATCAAAGAAAAATTGCATTTAGGGCTAGAATTTATCATTTTTACAACCTTTTTAGGACAGTTAGTATGACACATCTTAATTACATTTATTTAAACCAGAGATGCAGTGCAAATGTTAACGAAACAGGACTCGAAATTACCTGTACCCAACACATTTTGCTTAGGGAGTATTCATAAACAGTAAGACATACAAAATATTTTAGTTCCAACTGGTAAAAATTCCTAGTTTAAGTTTCACTGCAGCTGGTAGCTTGGAATCCGACAGATGGCAAGAGGAAATTATTTGTCCTCTGCAACTGGATAAGCTGCAAAGCCAAACAAGCATGGGAAGTCTGCTTCTTGGGACTCAACACTTGATTCAGCAGTTATGGAACAGAACCCAACTCTGAACCTGAACACATGACATCAGAACCTTCAGCGGCCCTGCAAACTCAGTGAAGTTAAATATCTCACTTCTCATGCGGAAAGACACCAAGCAAGCATTTGAAAGTGAAATGGTCACATCTCTTGACAGCCCTCCCAAGACAATCAAATAATCATTTATCAGTTTGGAAGAACAAACTGACCCTGACCTCAAAGAGGCTAGCAATGAAAAATACTTAGCACTTAGTGCTGTACAGTTAGTTACCTCACAGGGATGTTGTAAGGATTAGGTAATATCCTCATCTACAGATGAAGAAACTGAAGGAGTGAAATGACCTGTTGAAGGCCTTGTGGCAAGTCATTAGCAGAGCTGGAGTTAGAAATCAGGGTTTCCAGATTCACAGCTCCATACTTCTTCCTCTCCAATACACTGCTTTTCACTGCGCCAAACATAGACAAAAGCATTCAATGAAATCAAACCCAGCCAGCTTTATATGTCACTTACTGGCAACCAAGAGTAGAATGTTATCTCGTTCTAAGGACAGGACTGTAAATTTAGTTCTCAGAGAAATGTAATATACCAGGAGATAAAGATTAAGAGCACGCAGTAAACTTGTGAGACAAAAGCCCAACATTTGAGAAACTATCAAATACTTCTCCATATAAAGACCAGAGGAAAAAAAATAAAGTCAGGTGTGCCATTCAAAAAAATTCCATTTCACAAAGTCAATTTGCCATGTACTGAGAATCTCTGATCAGATTAATATACCCACTTTTTATTTCTGAAAAGAAAAAAGGGAAGTAAAATAAAATACTAGATCTGTACTTGAAATCCATTTCTGCGAACAAACAAGGGGTTTATTAAAACAACTTTCCCAAAGCTTTAATCTCAGTAAAAAAAGGCCCTTTGTTGCTTTTTTCCTGAAATATGCAACAACAAAGTGAAGCTGCACTGCAGGTCGCTTTGCTGAGCAAGAAAAATCAAAAAGAAAGTGGTGCACAGCAAAACAAGGAGATTCTCCCACTTCACTGGCTGAAAAAGAACAACTTCAGTGCACTTCACACTAGAAAAAAGCAGCTGCAGTACCAACTGTATTAGTCACAGTTACACCTGTTGCTGTCCTTACACTGTGGCCAATTTGTTAAAACCAAACATACACAGCTTCATGTGAAGGTATTTTAGGATGCATGTTGTAAGGAACTAGACACCAGCAGCAGAAAACCTGTCACATCCACACAGCAGCACAACACCACAGAACGTTCATCTGCCATGCTGGCTCTTGACAGGGGCAGGTAGGGAAAAATAAACTGACACGTGCTTATAAACTGAAGCATTTGCAAACAACTAAACTCGAGATGCGCCGCAGAATCTTGCAGTTTCTATTTCAGCACTGAATATTTTCCAAAAATATTCGGAACTTCCCATCTATGTTGCAGAACTCCTGTCCTCAGAGCTAACAGAATGCATCAGGAGTTGTTCAAGAACCAAACTGTGATTTGCTTACAGATCTGCCGGGTTCTACGCTGATAACTGCCACAGGATCTTCAGAGCTCATCCTATAAACCTTTTAAAAACCACCTACAAATTTGGGACGAGGTAATGAGGAGCATTTTAATAACAAGTTTATTTACACTGTATACCGTATTTGACTCAAAAAACCCTGCTGCAATATGTGGTATCAACTCTCATTGCTTCCAAAATCGTATTTCCTTAACACCCATAGGAATTTAGAATATTATTCAGGATTACTTGAATAAAAGGTCGTTCTGAGTCAGAGCTTAAATGCCATCTCTCCCTTCAGCCCAGCGTGCAGTTGCTCCCTGGCAGCAGGAAGAACTTGGACCTGCTGCTCTACAGCTTCTGCTTCTTTATGTTGACCAGTGCAAAAGCTAACACAGCATTCTGAAGGTTGGGATATTAATGTTAACGATGCATTTACCAGAACTGCTGCTGCATTTTTGTGCCTCTTTCTGTAGTAGTAGAACTGCTCTCAGCCAAAACCCCAGAAATATCAAATTGCTTCCAGGGAACGTTTGGAAGGAATCTGGGTCACCATCTCCCAGCTTACAGCAGAGCTCATCTACTGTGATTCTCGCTATACCCCCAAGGGAATTGGCTGGAATAATGACTGAACTGCACAAACAGTGAATTTAACTGCGTGTTCATCCATAGGATTTTTTTCCTCCTTTAAACACGAGGTTTCAGAGTGGAGGCAGAGACTGTAACTCCGGTGCATCATTGCAGTCAAGCATTTTGGACTTAGCACTGCGACTTCTACCAGATTCAATGCAACTCTTTAAATATCTCAGCCTCGTTTAGGAAGATGTGCCTTTAAATCATGGGTTTCTATGTGCTACGACACGCTTCTGGCCAGCAATAAAAGACTACATACTGAAAGAAGAAAACTTGTGTGAGATCTTCGTATCTCACATTAGCTGTCTAACCAAATGTAATTATGCTAAGGACCACAAAAGTTACTTGTCCTTAATTTCTACCTTCAGCTGTCATCATTACCCAAGTTAATTTTCTATCTAAGTGAATTATGTATAATAATATTTACATATTTAAAATATAGGCAAAATTCTTTTTTAAATTCAAGAAATATCTATCTGAATAAGTAACTCTTAGATTCCGTAAGTTATTGATTTGGTCATGGCACAATTTTAAATAAGTTGTGTGATCCCACAGAATGGATAGCTACAGTACAGATGCAAAGTACATTATATAGTAGGGAACTGCAGAACTCCAATGACCCTCCTCTTAATAGTTTATTATCTTAACTAAATAAACCCTCCCCTTAGAGAATCCTAAAACAGTATTAGATAAAAATACAAATATGTACAACAGATGAAAAAAGTAACACTACTGTAAAGGCCTTAGGAATTTTGTAGCTCACATGCTTGTCAACTTTGCATTTGCTATAAAGCTAATATTTCAGTAAACCGTTACAAATGTTTTCCATTGTCTACCACATTTCCTTTTTCCATTGGTAGTTAATGTGATCTTAATATCACAGGATGAGATGAAGGGAATATGGCAGCAATCTCAAACTTTATATCAAGTATTAGTAATTTTCACCAGCTTCATTTCTACGGCCACCCTTTGTCGTTTGGTGGACCCATAAAGTTTCTGAGCATCACTCCCCCACACACTACATGTTATAAGCAACATATATGGGGTCTAACTGGTCAGCTAGAAAACTGTCACGGAGATGCATCCGTTGTTTCTCCCCCCTGGAATTGATAGGAATAACTCCGGGATCAACTACCACCACCACTCCCACAATGAGATAATGTTCTTCCAGGACCACGTTTGTAACCAGAGGAACTAAATCCAGGGCCTCCTGCTCACAGCCACACAGCTCCACAACGACCACGAGCAGGTTGGTCCATGTGAATACAGCACTGAAAGTTACAAAGAACAAACAAACAGAAAACCTAGTTATTTTCACAAATACAAAAATGCAGAGTTTCTACTTTTTTATCCGTAGACAGCATTTACCACCTGATTTGCATTGCATTACCAAGTACCATAACTCCAATGAATACCCAGTGTCAGTGTGCCAAACATCAGTTCAGACACAAATCAATTTGACGAATTAATTGCTGCCTTAAATATAATCACAGAACCGGAAATTGTCATTTCTATTTTGAATTAAGGCTTGTGAGACAAGATTCACAGTCAGTCAGCCCAGTATTATTCTAATCTATGGATGGGAAAGGAGATGCATATCAAGATCACACAACTTGCTGATGGTAACACAAAAAAAAGTATCTCACTTTGTCTATGTTCCATGTTTACGGGTTTTTTTTCCCCTTATTAAATCCTGCATCCTTACATAAACACTACTATGTTCCATCTATATTAGGATGAATTCATTTTTCACTGCAGTTTTACCATTCAGCAATGCTCCTGTGTGTCCGAGATACAGACGTCTCGATATCAATTGGGTGGTAACGCAGTCCCCTCAGTTCCAGAGTTTCATCCAGTGCTCCAACAACATACAGTGCATCATGGCGCTCTAGAGAGGAGAAATCAGAAGTGAAATGTACGCACACTACAAAAACAGGAAGATGCAGACAGCAAATGGGATTTGGATAGAAGACAAGTGTCTCCTTTACGCAGAAACGTTGATGAGAACTTATCCATTGCACTGCATGGGAGAAAACTCTTCATCTGAAAGATAAAGACTCATTTCTGCCCTACCTCCACTGGCAGCTGTAAGTTCTGTTCGACGCACAAAACCAAGGTACCCAGTCCGAGCCCAAAGTGTCTGAGCTGCATCTCCAAAGCTCAGACGAGTGTTGAAATGATCGGCTTGAAGGGTTTCGTTGTCGTAGATGGTGTAGTAGCCACTGGCTGTGTGTGGGCTGTTCACCCAAATCTGCAGAAGTGGAAAAACAGATCCACAAGTTACAACACAAAAGGGCATCTTTTGAGTGTTTAAATAAAGCAAATAATAAACTAACAAGGAGGGTCTTGTTTGGTATGAACATAGCTAAGGCTTTCCAGGTCCAAAAACGTTTTACGTTTAGCTCAAACTGCCAAGCATCCTAAAAATGGATCTTGAAGATATCCTCTGCTAATATCATTAAAATGAGGATATGGTAAACCTGTGGATTTTTCTAATTTCAACACAGACTGAATATACTGTAGTGTTACTGAGATAAGCAGAGCAAAATATAAATTAGATTATTTGGAAGCCAGTCATATGAGCAGTAACGCTCCAGCAGTAATTCAACTTAAAGAGGCCCACAGGTATTGCTTACCATCAACTTAGATAATCAAAGAGAGAATACAGATCAAGAAGCAGGAAAAGCTACCCAAAAAGTAACATCCGTGCTTACCTCTCCAAGATGAGAATCTCCAAGAGGCCCTTTTGTCTCAGGATTAACAATAACCACTTTGACTCCAGGTAAAATCTAAAGATCATATGAAGGAATATGCAAATCAGTTTGTGAATTATCTTCACACACATCTAAAGCACCAAGGCTGTTCATTTGTTTCCACAAAGCCATGGTTTCACCCATGGAAATCACTAACGTGTAAAACATGCTAGGGCATGTATGCTGAAGCACTATCCGAACAAAACTATTTCCTGTCTGAAGAGCCACACGGGTAAGGCATTCTAATCCATTATAAACCAAAGTAACCCTTCAGAGGAGCAGTGTAACCAACTCCTCATGCTATGCCACAAGGCCCCCGCTCCCAGCTACATGTCAGCATCATGAGGGATACTGGAGAAACATGAAAGTACCTTCCCAGATTCCGAAAGCAGCAGACTTTGTGGAGCTCCCCTTTCCACCAGACGTACTCTAAAGTTAAAGAAAATACAGTCAGGGAAAGAAGAGAGCTGAAATTTACTGAGAGGAGTGGTAGCTCAGTACTGTTACAACATTTTATAGATGAGTTACTCATAAAGCAAACTTACTGTACCTGTCATGTCTCAAGGATTTCAGGTCCACATACACTGTGGTGGGATCAGGCCCAGAGGTTCCCTAAAAAAGTAAACATTAAAAAAAAATACATTTTAGGCAACTTGTGCCCAAGCTCAAAGATTTCCAGGGGCTTCATGCTGACAACAAACCTCACATCCACATTTTCCCATCTTTGCAGTTGCACTCAGGGAAGCATGTCAGTACAGAGAGAAGTATCCTGTGTTTACTAAGCATAACACCAGTGCAGGATGCATCTTGAGCAGGGAAACTGCTACAGAGACAGCCTAAGTGCTCTGAGCTATCAGCTCTGGGGCAACTGGAGTCACAGGTTAAATAAAGGTCATATTTCAGTTGTTTTGGGTATTTGTGATGGAACCTGGCAGCTGAAAACAGAAGAAGCCACTTAAATCTTGTGCTAGCTGTTCTCTGCAAAGCAGATGTGGTGCTACGCTCACAGTGGAGAATCACATGCAGATTAGGAAGTTTGTGTTGTATTCTCAGTTGGTAACGCGGAAACCTGATGGCAGTGACAATACAGGCCCTAAAAGCATTCTTGTTACCTGTAAACAGATAGCAACGTTGACTCTTGATCCAAAGGTGGTGCTTACAGCACGAGATGACAGGCCAATGTCTTTGAAGAGTTTTGAGAATGAATGCGTGAGAGAAACTCGTGGTCGTTCCTCTGCAACAACCACACATGTCCGGACACAGGACAGATTGATTCCTCGTGCCTAGAAAAGAGTGTGCAAATGAGTGCACAGACCTCTGCCTCACTGCACCGAGATCTAAACCCCTGAGAAAGTGACTTCTTGTGCTCAAGCAATGTCCTCTTTTCAGCTCCTATTTGTTACTGTAAAATGTCTGACCAGAGCCCAGAAACATTGGTGGAACAAGATCATCAGCACTGCTCCTTCCTCTGCTAGAGAATGTAGCACCATGTGCTTCTGCAGAGCTTGTCAGCTAAGATTACACCTTTTATTCCCTATTTATATAGATGGAAACCAAACCAGATGAGAATGTGGAGTCATTTATGGAGGTTGCACCGAGCCTTTAACCAAACTGAGACCAGAATCCATTAATCCGTTTTACTTCTAAACCATACCATAAATGCACTGAACAGCATTAGCAGTTCAAACCCATACACTATTCTCTTAACTGGTGACATACCACAAGGCAGAGGGACTCTATGCCACCAACAGAACAAGACCAATCCTTAACCTTCTAGGATGGAGCGCACAAATTATTTCAGTAAACCCCAAGCAGAAAACACCTCAAGCTTTTTATGCAGCTGTTTTTTCCTTCCTCTCATCCCCCAGGAGAAAACACCTTTATTTAGCCAAGCACTTAAAGTGTGTGCTTTACATCATGCACTGATCTGAGCCTTCACTGCAGACTGTTATATAAGCAATTCCTCTGCAGAGCATTTTGCTACTGGCATCCTCTCTTCAGGGCTTGCCCAGCAGTCTCTGGCACTCCTTGGCAATGTGCCACCTACACTGCAATACATACACCTTATTCGATTTCAATCCTTTTAATTTCCTGGGGCTCCCAACATTCTTCTGTTGTATTTGCTTTCTGAGCAAGCTGTGGGCAGCAGGCTTGTGCATCATTATGCTGTTGTCTTTAACAACCGTGTCACTTCACTTGCTACAGCACTTTCATTAATTTATGTAGCATAATTGTCAAGAAACATTTCTCACCTTTAACGTTTCAACTTGGTTTCCAAGTCCCTTTGTGCACAGTTCCATGACTGAATAGGAACAGAAAGTGTCCCTTATTTTATGCTGGCTGACAGTAGATAACCAGAGAGAAAGATTGGATTCCAGCTCCATAGGAGGAATTAAAATTGACTGGTGTCCAGAATACACACTGTGAAAAACATCAAAGAGAAGAATATTTTTGTGTAGCAGGTAGCAATCTTTAAATTAATATTTACTATATTTTCATTTCATCTTACATTCCTCACAGACCAAAAGCAAGCTGTGGGACTCTGATCTGAGGCAAACTGATGATAGCCCCAATGCCCACATTCTGCAGCAACAATGTATTATAAATACAACTTACTTTACAAGAACAACAATTTATGTGCACACACTGAAAGCAAAGGAAGAGAATCAGCTCAACCACACAATTTACAGAAAGAAAATTCCCTTGCTGCAACATATAATCAAGGAAGAAAGGAAGAGAAGCATTTTGAAGCCAGTAATATTTGGCAGCACAAATATGCATGATCAACATGGGATAACAACTTGCTAACCTGCAGGAAAAGGGAACATATTATTGTCAGTTTAAGGCAAATTCTCCTCTTACTACAAGTTAGTCATTTTATAATGCCAAGATATATGCCTCATTACAGACGTGGACTGCTATTTCCCATTTCAAATCTCGCAAGAGTTAACCTTTACCCCTTTCTCCCTCAAGGATCCTACCTGCAAAGGCACCAGAGCACAAACCCTAGTCCACAGTAGGGGTCAAGACAAATGGCAATCTGCCGTGAGGAGTAGAGCTCACACTGAAGCTTGATGGCCCTGCAGAGACCGCTCACTGCTGCGTGGGACATCTGCAACACCAAAGACAGAGAAACTGGATGAAATCCTACTGTGATGTGAGATTTCAGCAAAGACAGGCAGGTAAGAACGACAACTGCCTTGATAGCATTTCTCAAGAAACAGTATTTCTTCTTCCCTTATCTCCCACAGCAGATGCAGAGCTTTGCAGAACCACACCAGCCAGAAACTGACACAACAGTTACTGCTGAAAGGCTTTGGGCTTCTCAGACTCCAAACAGAGCTGATCATTAATGACATGCTAAGGCTTTCATTTTTCAGTTTCATATCATCTTCTGTCAATTGCATTCCTATTTTGCTCTTAGTGTTGGGGGGAGAAGCAAAAGCACACAGCTGTGCTCCTCACACCCACTGCTCTCCTGTCAGCCTGCTCTCTGGTGGGAGGCAGCAGAATTCCTGATGCCCGCTGTAGAGACCTCTCTTTCTATATAGCAGAGCTGATTCTTCAGTCTGAAGTCACGCTGTATTGCATGAATGGAATTTATAGCTTTACTCACAGAAAAGTATGGCCTTTATTTAAGCTACAAGTCAGTTTTGGTGGAGGTAAGCAGGAGAGCTGGTCTGGATTATCAGCCAAAGACAAGAAACCAAAAAGTTTGTCTTCTAAAAGCATTTTACTGTACCTTCACTCCTGTAAGCATGCCTGTTGTGGAAACACTAAAATCTAGATATGCTAACATTTCAGACGTAGGTGGTTTATAGATCTGAGACAGCCGCTTCCTGGGCAAGTCATCTGTGCAAGAAAGAAACAAACATGTTTAATTTTTTTGTTACTAAATTAGTGTTTAAAAGAAGAACAGTTTTCAGAAAGACTGAGGTGGACCATAAATCTTGTGATTAAAACATTTTACAAAGATGACACACAGAACATAAAAAGAGTCTTGCAAAAATTCCCCTGGAAAAAGTTATTCGTTCTCTTCTGTGTGTAAACCAAACATTTTAAATACATGATTTTAATTTTTCTTAAATTTTCTTAAACTCCAGGGCCAAGGGATGAAGCATGACCAGAAATCAGGAGACACAATCAATCCAGGAACATATTCTGCCCTCTGAGTCACTCTACAGTGACAGACAGGAGGCTAGGTAAGTCAACCACAGCATGAAACGTTGTCATCAAGGAATTAGTTATCTGCTATGTGGCTTTCCATGAAAATTTCGTTCCATCAGTAGTTCAACAAATAGAGAAAAGAGATGACCAAACAAAGATCTGGCTCCTATCTTTCATCATTTTTCTAAACATTCTAACAAAACCTTATGAGCCATCTGGTTAACATCTGGAATGGGGAACAGCCTCTCCCTTTGGAAGTCAATGGTAACCCCTCCACAGAACTTGAAAAAGTCTTCCAAATCCATGGTCTACACCTGTATCAATGATGGTTGGCCAGGTTTTCACATCTACAGCAGCAGCTGCCTCTCTGGATTTCAGCAGTCTCATTAAGGTCTGGGTTGTGAGAATACAGGCAGCTTTGCTGACCTAAAAAGATAAATAATTGCTAATAAAGACAAAAGCAACTTCCTCAGATACTATTCATTGCAAAGTTTCATATACACAGAATATATTTTACCACCTGCAGCCACCTTCCCCCTGGTAGACTCGCATTGATTGCTGTGGCTTTTCCAACACTTCCTTCATTAAAACCTAAAACTCAGATTAAAAAGCAAACAACCAGGGCAGAACCTTTAGAGCAAGTAAATTATTTCAACAGCCCACATCTAACTTCTTCTCTGTGTTTATAATGTGGAGATATCCTGTCTAGATTACTGACTTGGAAAATAACCAACAGCAGGATTTGATTTGCACTCTCCAGTAAGGAGATCAGTATGAAATTTTAGGTAGTACCATCACATTAGTATCCCTCAGGAACAACCGTTCCATAGGAGAGGTGGTTCTGTCTTGCATCTTATGAATTAGAACATTGTCTTTGACCACTGTCATGTAAATACCATAGACAGCTGTGTTAACTATTCAAATGGGAGAGGCTGAAACAAGAGTGCTTCAGCCACACTAGGGCCGCATTACTCACTTCCACGATCATTCGCACAGTGGGCAGAGTAGCAGTGAGGCTCTGAGCATGAGGTGGTCTCACGGTCACTGGGATGCAGCCAGCATACAAACAGCCATAGAACGCGGTGATTAGCTCAATGCCTGCAAGGACACGACAGGCTGTAGTGTACAGCACCTTAGTGACACCAGCCTTTCCCCCGAGGGCTTTTTCTTTGAGCATCAGTTAAAATTTTCATTAGAAAAAGGTACACTCCCACAGCACAGGTGTCCAACACAAGCAGACCAAACTGTTAGGCCAGCATGGCAAGGAAGCTAAGGAAGCTTGGGGTAGGGAACTGGGAAAGCAGAGAACACTGACCACTGCAAACCATATCCATTTCTCAGGAAAAGAATATCCAAGTGTTGAATGACTCAAGTCAGTCAGTTCAAAATAGAGTCTCTGGCAGTGGAAGTACACAGCACCTCTCATCAGCAGTGAGCACTGTACACACGCCAAGTGATAAAGGTGTGAGCAGACAGAGCACACTTCCCACTGTTCCCAACCTACTGCTGTAGAAGAGGCAGCTAACAGAGCTGAAGGTGATGGCACCAGTCTGTACCAGAACCCACCCTGCCATTTCTCACAGCTTTCCCTGGATAAAGAGCTGCTAATTGTCAACGTGACTTCAGGCAAACAAGATCTGAACAGACCAGGAGCCAAGAGGTCTCTGTTAGGGCACATAATGCATTTCTCCAGCACATGCAGTGCAGTCACACATTTCTAGTAATCTTACAGTGAGCGTCATCATACCATAAGTTCTTTGATAACCACAAAAAAAAGTTTTTATCCTAAACATCAGGAGACAGTAAGATCCCTAGAGCTGAGAGCATCTCTCCAGGAGTGAGAAGGTACAAATCCACTCTTCCAAAACTAAAGAATCAATGCTGGAGTTGTGATACTGCAACTGCAAGACATGAGGACAGCCCTCTATGGAGTCAAAACTGATGTACTGGTGTTTCAATGATCCCCCCTGAACTTCCAGATCTCAATATAATTTCAAAGAAACACCATACTGCCTTTCCATGGTGGGATGCAGTTCTTTTTAAAGCTTGCTTACCAGGAGGATAAAGAAGCACCACATTGTCTCCTGCATTGAGATGTCCTTTGTCACAGAGCACTGATGCAATTCTTTCAGCTTTTTTGTGCAACTGAAGGCAGGTGGCTGTACACACAGCAGTTCCCTTGAAAATAAACAGACATGTTCTAACCACAGCCTCTGACACTAGTTTCCAGCAAGCTCAACACATGTCAGTAAGACAACTGCTGGAACCAAACCAAAAAAATATAACAGCCCAACAACCTTGCTTACTAGCATTAGTCTATAGCTACTAGTTATCAATACCTATATGCTGCTGGTGCTCACTGAGCTGTTTATTCACTACAATTTGGAAAAGACAGAATTAGAGTTAGATCTGTTCTAGAAAATTCTACCTTCCAGGAGTCAGTTCAAGTCTTCTTGCACCAGAACCTTGCCAGAATATACTCAACAGGGATACATCATTAAATGATACAGGAACCAGTGGGACCTACAAACATGCTCAGTTTTAAAATGAAGCATCAAACCACTGTGGGCATTAAGATGACAAGTGACCTGCAGGTTCAAAAGGTGCAATTTTAAGTTAGAAATCCTAGGGCAACATCTGACAAAGAGGCTAAATAGAGGACACTGCAGTGGGCAAAGATGTTAAACAGTCTCAAACTTGGGCTGAATAACATGCTGTGAACCTTAAAAAAGAAAAAAACAACAACAAAAGTGACTGTACCTTGGCATTTAATAAGAGGAAGAGTGCGTGGTCAGGAGTTGTGTGAGCTCTCCACTGTAACACCTCTGTCAGGAACTGGTGCTAAAACAAAGAGGCAGTAACTAAATACTAGTTCATCTACTTAGCCAATACTATGTTTGTCTCACTTTGCTGCCTTGCATTCAACCGTAGGCTAAACTCTTCTTGCATACTCCAGTTGTAACAAACACTGATTTACCTTTTTAACTAAATCGTTGTCTTCTATTTGACCAAGATCTCTTCCAGAGGCTTGAGCAATACGCTTCCCAGCAACCAGGTTCCCCACCATCACAGAGGCAGGGCCAACACCTGTTGGTTAAGAGCCACATAGAATCAGAATGCACTCACATGCTATGAATAGCATCTTTCAGTATTACCTGCAGCAGAGTAATGTTTAAAACAAGCAAAAGCTGACAGCTCTGGCAGCCTCGTAGCAACTTATAACAAAGTGACTTTTCCTTTGGTCACATACGAGGCAGACTAAGTTTCCTCTACCCAAAAACCAGACTTAACACAAGGAGAAAAGCTGCTGCTTTGTAAAGGAGGATCGAGGTCTGTGCTGCAATCAGGACTTGTAATATAAACGATAAGGAGCTGGCCTCGAACTGCAATCTGTTGAACACAAAGGCAGAAAGGTTTTCTGCTGGGTCCCACTGCTCCCAGGCACAAGTGAGAAGAGGCAATGAAATCTTGACAATACAGTCCAGAAGGCAGGGCTCGTCTCCTACTCATTGGCAGAGATAGTCTCAATGAGCTCAGAGGTAGGAATCAAAATTCCTGACTGCCACGAGCCAAGAAAGGCATCAAACTAGCCATGGGCAACAACACAAGTGCCTGTCTCTAGCCAGCAGGACACTCAGTGTCACAGGCATCATACAGCTTCCTGTATCTGAAGCAGTGAGCTTAAATTTACCAACATTAAACAAAAGAGACTCATGTTACCTGGTTGTTTCTGCCTGGGTTTTGGTAAGTTCGTCACACACGTGTGCGGACACATGAGGATGTTGCATGGATGCAGAGAGCCCTCCAGAAAGTGCTGTTTAGTTTGAGAGATATGGATCCCTCCCAGGGGAGTTTTTGGCAATGTATTAGCTGGCACAAGAGCAAGGCAATATACACCCACTTGGTGAATGCTGTCAATTGCCTAAAGAAAGGAAAGAAGGTCACTTGAATTTTTTGTATTAATGGAGATGGTGTAGCTTTACAGGCTTCACTGCCATGCCACAAAACAAAACCCTACATTTGTAAGGTACTGAAGGAGCAGGCCAGTCACTATCATTCAGTTTCACCAGTGTAACATTAGTTATTCTTACTCAGTGTTAAGTGCCTGCTTGCATCCCTAATCCAATCCATACACCAGAAGTTCATTTTTAAACTTTTCATGACTAAAATCTCAAAATATACACAGTTGCTTGTGATCAAAATCACATGATTTTGATGCTAGGATTTTATCCATCTGTCTCTCCACTGTATCATCACTCTGTTCTTTTTTTGTCTGCCTCAGCACTCAGGCAACTAATACATTATTCAGGTTACCAGGTACTTCCCTGATTTCTCTGCCTAGTTTGCATACCTCACCACATTCCTGCTTGCAGCTCTCAAAGTAAGCATTTACCATTTGTTCTACTTTCTCAGGACTATGCTTGTTCAGCTGTTTTAACTATTTTCTGTTTACTGCCTTTCTGTTGAAAATGTGTCTAAAAGATAAGGGCAACTTTAAAACCTGGCTTTGAACACTAGCAAGATCTAATACAGTAGCAGAATTACTGCATTTGAGCACTAGATCTGCTTTGCAGAGTTGAGAGGCAATTGTGTTTCTCTATACAGCCACTGTGCTAGCACAATGCTGATAAAATTGTCAGAGCTTATTCTGTGTTGCAGCCACTTTCTCAGGACCTTCAGGACACAACAGAACAGCTTGTACACAGCAGATGTACCCAGCTTGCAACCTTGTAAAACCACCTTGTGCCAAGAGGGATCACAAGACCATGCTCTCTCCATCTAGGTCATGCTGATGGCCTCTGATCTGCCCACACACTGAAAAACTGCACAAACTCCCTTTGTCTACTTTTATCACTGGGCTTACCTGCAGTACTCGACTCATCCATTGAAAACTGTCCTCCTCAGATGCATCTGGCCTCTGCTCTGCCACCACCACAATTCTCTCATCGTAGAAGACAGATACTGAGAATACAGCAATCCTAAGGACAACAGGAGAGCTATGTAGGCAGGAATTCTGAATGTATGCCTCGGCAACAGGCGACCAAGAGAATATAAAGCTTTCTCTCTTTCTCTCTCAAAAAAAATAATAATAAAAATAAAATAAAATCCCCACAAAGAAACCAAATCCATGGGGGCAAATAGAGAGAAAAAAAATAAGACAGCAGAACAGCACCAGGCTGATTAATGGCTAAGCCAAAAGTGTGTTTACTTTAACTGTCTTACCAAAACAAACCAGTTACTGAAGAAAAGTGGGAGACTGTACTGAAGATCCCATTTCATTATATTACATGGAGAAGTTTATGGGGAGGTGTGAGCTTTAATTTACTAACCTTCCTCTGTAAACTGTTTTTATTGACTCTACTGCCAACCCAGTTGCGACAATGTCATCAGCATTGTGCCTGCGCCCACTGACTGTCAGCAATCCATCCATTTTTCCAACCACAAACACCAAACTGCCCTGAAAGAAAGGTACCAGTTAGTGACACACACACACACACACACATATATATACATATATATAAAAAGCAGACAGATTCCAGGATTTGCATATTCTGCAACTCTTACTGGTTTCCATAGCTAGATCAACAGAATTCTCTCTCAACTATCTTGTCACTCACAGCAAGCAACCACATACACACATTTCCAAACACAAATGCTCTTATTCTCAACATTCTAGGCCATTAGCACAAGCTAACACAAGCTCAGAAGCTATGTTACATACTGGTCCAACAAAGCCCAGCAAGCCGGAACGGACAAATGGCACATCACCCACTGGAGAGCCAGCTGAGTTCAGAGGAATAACCTGCAACAGAAGGGAGGACATTGGAGGCAAAGTGGATTTGCCTGAGGCTAGAAAAACATGCTCCCATGATTCAGTATCAAGAGCTGTACTGTATGTGAGTGAAACAATAAGGAGGAAATCCCTGCTGCAATCATTTTAGCACTGTGAGGCATCCTCACGAAGGGGAAGCACAGAAAATATTTAACTATAGTGAGTTTTTCTGGGTTTCTCTTCAAAAACCAACATCAACATGTAAGTTACAAAAACAAGAGAACATCCAAGATTTGTTCTTACAGAGTAAATCAGGAAAGAAATACACACTCTGCTGTACATACCTCAAATGTATTCTTTGTCAGCCCTGCCAGCCCGTAATACATCATTCCTCCTGCTCTGGAGCTAACACAGATTTCTCCAATCTCATCTGTCTTACACAGCTGAGGTGGTCCATCGGGTTTCACTATACACATCATTCCTAGGACCAATTAAACAGAGTGATTCTTTTTCCAACACGTTCCAGTGCATTCTCAGACATCCTTAGGAAGGACTCCCATGTATTCTTACCTCCTGGCATCACGTGCCCAACATCCTGAACAGTGAGTGCAGAGTTTTTGTCTTCAGTGTTGACACGAATCACACCAAAACTCAACCCGTTCATGGACAGTATGGCTCTTCCAGGCAGAGGTGCCCCAGGAACCCCAGGCCTTCGAAAGACACAGAAGTCAGTATGCCAAATCACACATAAGATATCAGAACAACTGAAGAATGCAGACTTCAGAGTCTGTTATTTGCATAACAAATTTAAAACTGTACAATGGGAGCAGAGATGTCCTCTGGTGAGAACCAGGCATCAATCTCTAAGTAAGAAAACTTATTCTTGGGCAATTGCAACACATCATGTGAATCACAGCTCTTCTTCCAGGTCTTTAATTTAACCCGTGTTAAATACCAGCTCACAGGTGATTACAGTGCTACTGATTTACAGAGGGCAGCAATGGACAGAAACAGAGTATGAAGGTGGCTGTCTAATGTCATATTAATTTTCAACTCAGATTCAAAAAACACCCCACCAGCTTCATAAATCAGGATAGAAGAAAGCAGTGCAGACTTTTTAAAGGTCCTGTTGAGCTATTGCCCATCTTAGAGAGAAAAAAAAACCACTCACCTTAGGAGAAATGCTGAACAATTTAGCTACTTGAATACCCTGAGTACACAGTAAATGTCAGTGGAGCTTATTACATGCTGAAGTCAACTATGACCAACAGATGTGTGAACAAGCCTTAGCCAGCATCATTTACTCTAACAAATAAACTGCAGTGCTGAACAGGCATTACCTCCGTATTGCAATAGTCATCGCTTCTGGAGATGTGGCACATGGACAGATTGCCTCTGGTTTAAGCCCATGACTCTGAAACAAGCTCAGGAAGGCATCGCATGAGGAAACAGACCCTGTAAGGAAAGAAATATTTAACTATAATCTTATATATATTTTTTTAAGTCTCCAAAACTGCCTAGAAATACGTGCAGCTTATTGGCAGAGAATATATACAGTATCACTACTAAAAACTGTAGGTGACATCTTGTAAGATATCAGTGTCTGCTGAACAGGACTTGTGATAAACCAAGTCTGTTTTTCTGCTCCACAGTGGTTTAGGGTGCTTGTTTTTAACTAACAAAAAAACCCAACTCATTAATAGTACAAAACAAGAATGCAAATACTTTCCAAACTTCCAACAGTATGCAAGCATACATAGGCTCTGTCCCCATGCAGTAGTTGTTATCAAAAATTGGTCTAACAGTAGTCCAGTCATCCCCTCCAGTTGGTATGACCTAGACAAATACTTTTTTATGCCCCTTAGCTAGCCATACACGAGGTCTAAGAGAGGTGGAGCCAGGCTGCACCCTCTTGAGTTCACAGGTCAATTGCCTTCGCCTGTGCTCTCACATCTGTCCGGGTCTTCTCCCCAGGTGCTCAGTCAGTGACTCAGCAGCTGCCATGCACCACTGCTCTGGTGTTACCAGGCAGCTACCCTAACATATGTCTTCTGCAAGTATCTACAAAAGGAGTTAGATTTGAGCACGTGGTAGTAAGACGCTGAGAAATCTCTCTGGAGAACAGCAGTATGGGCATACTCACAGGGATTTGCACCGTCAGTTACAATCAGCATGCGTAGAGAACTCAAACTGACATCTCTTTGGTCTCGATGGGCCATCATGGCCCAGTGCAAGTCTCGACACTTGACTAAAGCAACTTTTGCTGCAACAACCCAACACAAAAAAGAGGTATCAGAATAAATGAAAGTTTTCTGTGAGTCATTTTCATATGAACATACACTCTAACACTACAGATGAGAGAACTCCAAGGCGATTGAGCCTGCAGTGATAGCAAATCCTAACACAGAGCAGCATCTGCTGTTACATGCAGGCTACTTCCTACCACCTGAGCTGCTGCAGTCCCTTCTCCAAGATGCCAAAATCATTACCACCACCTGAACACCCTCACTAAGGATTTGAGATCAACAGATCTCTCTGTGTTCAACTACTTTCTTTGTCTCATAAGAAGCACTGACTTCAAGCACACAGGTTGTGAGGTACCCATGAAGTTCTCTGCAATTTGCTGATTAAGACTTTGTGCACGTTTCGAAACAAATTAGAGACTTGGTCTGTTTGATTTGTCTCTAAAGAGCAAAAGAGAGGCTCCAAAACATTTTAGATTTTAATGCTCTTCTCTCATGTATTCTGAAATCTTCAAGCTTAAGTTGTGGAACATACAGTTACCTTTGTGAGTATGAACTCTCTGCACCCATGACAGTGGGCAGGTTTTCATCACAGAATAGGGCACACTGATAGTATGCAATTTGTTCATTACATTCTGAAAAGCAGAAAAAGGACTTTTAAGAAAATGCTCACAAAATGCATTACAAAGCAGAAGTCACCCTCAGCCCCCAAAACCCTCTCCATACTACAAGGCCACATAAATTTACTGATGATGCTTCCACACTTTCTGCCAGATGGACAATTCTCTGGAGAGAGAAAGGTATGACTGACTTAGTAGCCAATGGTCCCTAAACCATCTCCTCAAATGTCAGTTACAAAGTCATGGAATGATCTAGAAAGTCTTCACAAGCTCAACTCACCGTGAGAATGCCGTGCCACAACCCTGCATCCTTCTTAAAATCCAAAACATTCACTATTGTTTCACCTGGAAAGAGAAAGTTGTAGTTTAGAAGTAAGATGTGCCCAGACAGCTGTTATTCATGCTCAAATCTGCATACATTCAGATCTGTCATTTCACACTGTCAGATCTGCTCCAAGACATGCAGCAAACAACTGCAGAGCCTTGTTTGTCTGATTATGCATTCTACTACTCAGAATTCCTTGTTATGCAAAACATCAATTTAATAGAAGAAACGCATCCCAGAAAGTTTTAAGAAAACCACATTCCAGCATTTAATGGACATCAGTAGAACAGAAAGGGCCTTAACCTCTTTATGCATGAGCAGTAGCAGCAGAAGAGAGTAAAGAATATCATTCAAGCACTGACTCCAGAAGCAGTGGAAATTAAAAGTGATGAAGTGATGGCTTTCAAAATGCATACTCTGCATTTTTAAGTACTATGACATACAGCTCTAAAAATAACATTGCAGTCAATGGATGCACAGATTTGCTTCCCTCTCTCCCCCCTCCTGCACTTCTTTGATGTTTCTGTGACTTCACCTACCTTCAGAATAGTTGCAGGCCTGAGACAAAGCTTGGCAGTGAGACAGCATTGCAATCCGAGACACTGTGACACCCATAACACTGCCCTCTTTGCTGGTCTTGTACTACAGAAGGAGAAAAAGGTCATGGTGTGACTCTGGGCTCTACACATGAAGGAAATTAGAAGAGTCCATCTTAAATAAAATTTTGCTCCTCTAAAGCTCCAGAGAGGTACACAAAAAAATAACCCTTTCCTGTAGAAAAGTGCAAGCAAGGTGTACCACAGAAAAAACAGCGATTCAGGTATCAAACATTCAGATTAGACTCAGATTAGGTCCAGAGATGAAGACAGCAATTTAATGTATTCACGCTTATTTCATTACTACTGCTTCTCAGAACATCTCCTTCTGTGTCCATAAGTGAACTGAAAAATCAATTTGTAAATTTAGAATAGCCAAATTACTGTTACTACTTAAATCACTGCAATTCCTTGGAGATGCCTTATTGGGGCCTCCTACCAACGAAAATAAACTCTGCTAATAAGAACAGAAAATTCAAAATGCTGTTTGCTTAAGTAGTTCCAGAAATCTGTGTTATCAGATACAGGAAGTACACTTCTCAGCCTGGCTGACTCAACTACCAGCTTTCTGGAACAGGAAGAGTGTTTTCCAATTCATTCTGAGCAGTGCTAAAAGGCCACAAAAAATATTCACAACTAAAATACACTTCACTGCAGGTCGTACACAGTGAGATTTGTTTCAGTGACTAGAAACTGAGAATTTTAAGATAGTGAGGTGAAATTATTCTCCCTCTGATGATTAGAACATTAAATTCAGCTCACAGAAACTACTTTCTATTCTCCATTCACTCCTTACCTCAATATATGCTGGCTCAGTTCCTGCAGCTGAGATGTTGGGCTGCCAGTCCTTAGGAGATTTGGAGAGGTATTTTGAATCTGTCACAACCCATTTCAATCTAGGCCAACCTAGAGCCAAAATTAAAGTGGAGCATTAAGAACAGTTTACTTAGTGACAGATTTATATTGTGCAAGAATACACAAAAGCACATCATTTATCCAAGTTTAGTTATGCAAACGCAGTAACAATCCAATCCAAGCTGGTAGCCAGAAGGCATTTCTCATCAGGGAGTTCAGTGGGCAGCAAGGCACTTCCTCTACTCAGGAAAGATCCCTGCAGTATTCCTAAATATAGATTGTTCCATCATTAATAAAACTGCTTTTGAATCTGCCAAACGTCACCGAAGGGATACGAGGACAAACCATGACTTGTACTCCCAGATCAACACAGTCATTCTGTTAGATACATAGATCAATCTATGCCATACACACAAAGCCCACAACAGTAAGAGATGCTGCTGGGAAAGTTGTTCACTTTAAACCCTGAAAAATGCATTCAGACTTCTGACAACCAATTTCAAACAGTTCTGCTATGGCAAAAGTACAATCAAAAGTGACTACATAACCAATCTAACCTTTAAACTGAACAATTTCTCCATTTTGGGTTTTTGGAAGCCCTTTCAGACAGACTTCAGTGGTGAGGGCCAAAGCAATACCACAGCTTCCCAGAAGAAAACCAATCTGCTGACCACCAGCATCCTGAGGAAAGAGAGGAAGAGGGGGAAGAGTCATTCCTGTTCAAAGATTACATTAGTCAGCTTTTCCCTTACCAAATTCTAAAGACTGGTAATGCTCTGGAAATTTGTCGTTATTCTTGGTTTCCTCTTACTAAATTCTTTACTTTTAGACAGTTTTTGATATAAAGTAATATGGCAACATAGTAAAAGTTCTGGTAAGGGTAAAGAAAAGGTTTTTTGTTGCGTATTCACAAAATACTTCAAGTCTTCAACCTCCAGCAAAAATAAAAAAAACTGGCAGATGTGAAGCACGGCCTGAACAAGACCCCATCACATCAGTCAGAAAGCAGATACACAACATTATCTGTACCAAAGGAATTATTCACAATAACAGTAGCCAATGCCACCGTTGTCCAAACTACAGCATTGAGGCAAATGGACCATTTGCAGCTGCTCACAGCACAGCTCACTGGTCAATATATTTTTCCATGTTTTTAAACTCCTACTGCATGTTCATAATGGTCTCGCACGTTGTGTTAATAGAGAATGGCTGAAGCAGCTGTTCTGTGCTGTGAAACACTTTCAGAGGTTGGTGGTCTGACTTGATTTTCATCCCACATCTGCCTGTTACTCCTCTAAGTTCCATCAACGTTACCTTTCTGGTAAGAGGTACCTCTATAGGCACTGGTATCACTTCTGCTAGGAGACAGCCGTAAAATGCCACCATAAACATGACTGGGTCATTGTTTGGATACACAAGGGCTACCTACAATTCACAAAAATGTTTTGTTAGTTGAAATACGAGGAAAAAAAGTACAAAGTTCAGATCTGTAGTGAGTAGAAGTCAGAAGACTTTGTTATTTTTTATTCTAAGAGAGCAATTTTCAAGCACTGTTCTACATAACTGTACATGCACTTACTCCTCAAGCAAACACATCAGCATTCCCATATTCCACATACATATGAAGATGCACACAGTCAAAACAGAGTTCTAAAACACTGTATTTCTCCCAGCTGCAGTGCTCTCCCTTAGATGTACTGCAAGGTCCAGAGCCAAAAAGTTGCTTAACGAGGAGCAAGGAGGAGTAAGTTACAGACCCCAAAGCCCCCTTTGTGCTTCACAGGGAAAACCCAAACTCATTACCCTATCTCCAGGTTTTAACACAGGTTCATTTTTGGTCCCCAGTTTGTTAAGCAGCGTGTAGGCCAGCTTGAGACTTCTGCTCCACAATTTGCCTACAACACAAAGGAGAGAGACTTGCACAACTCTAAATCAATCCAGCATACAAGAAAATACTTCAATTCCTGACTGCTTTAACCATCCACAATCACCTCCTCTGTTTCACTTATGCTGCTTTGTCTACAAAGCTCCATAAAACAGGAAAATATGTGCAACCAGACTAACACCAACGATCCTGTGTTCTATCTGCTTCTACAGAACAGTTCAGCAATGGAAGCCAGGGCTCAACTCACCGTATGTGAGGGTATAAACTGGTTTCCCTGTAACATCCAGTGCTGTCAAACAGGGGCATTTAGCTTGTGTGGTTCCCCAGCGCTGCAGTGCTGCTTCTAAGGCAGGGGGCCAGTTACAAACAACTCCCAGTGGTTCTCCTTTCACAGGCGTCATCTGGCGTCCTTCTGGCTTGGGCTGATTTGGGTCAGGCTGTGGAACTGAAGGAAATTCAACAATGTTTCCAATACACCTTGCACTATTTGTTCTGAAGCAGTTAATTCCACAAGACACGTTGAGAACAAATGCCTTTTCCTTATAGCTTTTAGGTTTAACCACCCCGTGACACTTCAGTCTCTAGAAAGTCCTGCACAAAGCAGAATACCTCTGCCTCCTCCTAAAATGCTATTAAAAAGTATTCAGTACAATAGTGAGGAAGGTAACACAGAATTGGATAAAAGAAAAGCTTAGAAAATAAGGTTGTAATGAAATAACCAGTAAAGACAATTAATTTTGGAAATCTAAGTGAAGAAGCCGAAGCAAAGGACGAGTTTTTAAGCATTTAAACGTTTTTTGTTAGTAAATTTAGTTATTCTAAGAAGTTAGCATGGAGGAGGCCCCACAAAACTCAGCAGTACAGTGTGTTATTTTATTTTTCCTTTAACCAGACTCTTCATGAACATCTATTTGAGTCAACATCAAAAACAAAGGCATAAATAAATACAGGACTGCGTGCATCAAAAATGATTCACAAAAACATTGCGTGCCATTACCTTCCACAATTTCTTCAAAGTCGTCCACAAAGAATTCTTTCAGAGGTGGCCTCTTAGGCCTTTTCAAGGTGTTCAACAACTGCTGAATCTTTGTGGAGACTCTGCTACTCACAGGAACACCTGAAGGGAAAGAATTTGTCTAATAAAAGTGTGCATCACCTCTATAAATGTGCATGACCTACCTTCTTCCACTGCAGGATACTTCTCTTGATGTGTCCACTCATTCAACTATTGTTCCATTATTAAAAGTCGTGCCAAGCAGGATGACATTAATAAGTGTAATATCAATTATAATTAACCCAGTGGTGAGGAAATGCTAGGAATTAAAACTCATTTTTAAGGCATTTTTACTCCATTCTGAAGTCTGATCTCCCTGACTTCCTCTGACATGCTGCACTCAGTGTAAACCATTGCCTACAGATCTGCACCTGCACACAATATTGATCAACTGCAGTGGAAGAATCGCCAGCAGAGGGGGGGCACAACAAGACCAGAGACATTAATGCCACCCCTCCACACAAAAGTTTATGCCAAACAGCTTATAGTGACTATTATCAGCACCACAAGATGTTAATTAGAGCTAGAAGCTACATGCTTTCATTCATCTTACCTGTCATTCTCAGGACTCCAGGACAATAACTTTAGCTAACAGTTTACCCATGCATTTCTACTGCTTTCTAGAAAAAAAGTCTGCTATTTCTGCTATCATTTTCTCCAGTTCAGTTAAAAATAGGTGACCACTATAGCACGTAACCATTCTGATATCTGTGTGCTCTGAAAGGTTCCATACCATCGGCAGTGTCCATCAGACTGGACCGATTGGATCCCTTGTGCATGCCCTTCACAATCCCTGAAGGAGGAAGGTCAATTGCTGCTGGGCGAGTGGAAGAAGAGGAGGTAGTTGCTGTGACATCTGGGGGAACTGAGAAATTTTCTAAAAATTAAAAAAAAAAAAAAAAGAAGAAGGAGATAATTGAGGTGACAGTTAACATATACCTCTTGTTATCAGATGGAAAAAGCAAAGCATTAATTACCTGCTACCAACCAGCTTAAAAATAATTCAGTGGGTTGCATTTATAAGGTCTCTTAATAACGTTAAGCATGTTGCTTCCTAAATATTAAGCAACTCCGGGAAGCATATTCCAGAAAACAAAGGCACAAGATGAGTGGCTTTATCCATGTCAGGAAAGCTGTTTGGTAAAATATTTAGATAATTTGGTTTTGGTCACAAACCTTTGAAATCAAGCTTATCTCTTGACATTCAGTACTGTTAAAAAAAAGTTTGAAATCCAAGTGATGTCTGAAATATTCAGAACCCCAGAACAAAACCCTGCATCACCTGTACTGTAATCTCTCTTGCTAGAACTCTACTACATAACTTTTGTTTTGGCCAGTAAAGCTCTCTAAAACCAAACAAGCAGGAGTCTATTGACTACAGCACATCAGCAAACAACCACATCAAGCTTACATTTCTTCCAGCTCAGTGGCTGCACAGTGCAAGCCTGTGAGCTGGGTCTGTCTTTTGCTTTAAGTTGCAAGACACTGTTCTGCTTCTCAGATGAGTTTGTAAACTTCAAAACTGCAATAACTGCGTATTTCAGTAACCCATCAACTTCTTCAGTAAGCAGTTTTTGCTTACATCGGATTTCTTTATACAACACCATAGGCTCAATTATCTGATATGGCACAAATGTTCTATTCTAGCTTAATAGAAATAGCAACTGTTGCTTCTGAAGGGGAATAAAACAAATCTTGAAACTGCACATGAGCTTACAAAGATGCAGTCTGAAGGAATTCGGCAAGGTTTCTGCAACTGATTCGCTCTGCTCCTCTCTCTAAGAAAGAACTGCACACCTTTGGAGATACGGTGACAAGGAATATTTCCCATGCGCTCACTGGGAAGGATTCAGATTTTACACAACTTCAAATATTTGCAGGGCTTTTTATCTTTCTCTCCACAGAGCTGCACCAAGTTGTGTATACCAGAATTCCCATTCTTTTGAATTAGGTGTTATCATAGGATGAATGTGGCATCAGTGCAGCAAAAAAACTCAATGCTATTCTGCATAAATTTCTAATTACATCAGTTATTCTATAGATTACCTTAATTCATTACAGAAGTTAATGTGGCTTTCTGCATTCCCCAACTAAGAAGAGCCTCTGTGCCTCATAAACAGATTCACTACTTTGACTACATTTTACAGGCAACTTCCCCAGTCTGCCATTTCAGAAGACAACTTGCATCGCAGCAAAGAAACAAACAAACGAAAAATAACATGGGAAAAACAAAAGAGAAACAAAAACACCAGCACTTCTAGGCACTGCTTGCCCCAAACCAGTTAAGCAAAAGCAGAGAGCACACAACATACAGACATCTCCTACGATGCAGTAGTATCCTTAACAGCAGATAAAAAAGAAACATACACAGAGCAAAAACAAACTGCAATTTCATACAGAAGCATCAGCAGCAAGGAGCACCTCAGAGCCTCAAAAAACTGAGCCTGGGGTATCCAGATCCATAGGTTTTTGCTCCGTCTTCTCAATACCACGACGCTGATTATTTCTCAGACTAGTCAGGAGAGATCTATGCTACATCTTCACTTCACTGCAGCCATTTTCTCTGAATGACACATGCTCAGTTGTTCTCCTATTTGGCTGCTCTGTTGTTTGTGGGGTTCTTTTTCTGTTTGTTTGTTTTTCTTCTGATACAACGCAAACAGTAAACCGTTTGGTGAATGTTAAGATATAGCATTTCCCCCACTCAGTAGGCAAAGACACTGCCCATGTCCTGTAATCAGGGCACAGGTGTCAAATGTTATTTGCACACGGCAGCTTTGTGCATGCAGTACCTTCAACTAGCTGTAGACATAAGTGATGCTGTGTACAGAACCAAAGTCACGCTCACTGTCAGTGCCCTCATCACACCACAGAACCTCTCCTCTCCTCTTCAGTAACCTCTTACTCCCCACTTCCCCTTTTTGCCACCAACCCAGTATTCTGAAACTCCCACAGGGGAAAAAAAGTTGTGATCCTATCAAGTTTCACCAGAACTGAACTCTTGTTCCAAATTTCCCTTACACAACGGACAACTCCAGCCTTATACATACAGTCTGAACTTGAAGCAATTTTTCTGTTTGTACCCATCTCCTACCTATTCGAGTATTGGCAAATACATCAGCTAGTGACCCACTGGTCCCTTTGCCTTCTCCATGGGAAAGTGTAGAGGATGCTGATGAAGATGTGGATGACCCCTGAATAGATCGGTTGATCCAAGACTCAGCATTCTGTAAGCTCTGATGCAATGCAGCAGAAAGAGCAGCTTGACGCCTTAGTGACCCCTCATCCTCGGATGCGGAAGATGTGTCTGTGTGGAAGCAGAAAAGAAACTCCAGCTGCTTAGGGAAAAGCACATTGCACTGAACATGCTCTCCTTGCAAGTCACATATCAATGGCACAGGCACGTAATATGAAGATCTTTTTTCACAGGCTGTGTCAAACAAAGTTCAATAGGCCAAAACAAAGTTAAAGCAGCAGACATATCCAATGCGAATACATTTACTCCTGGTGTTTTGCCCTTGCTTACTGCATGTAAAAGATACAACGCAGGCAAGTATTCTTCTTCTGGGTTCTCCGTGTTTTATTCTGTCTCGTTACTTTTCCATTCATATTCTGTTATCAGATGCTGCATTGCCTAACCCTGGTAATTCTGAAATGGAAAGTGAGGGCTCAGTATCTGTATCAAAAGTGAAAATTCACAGCAACAAAGCAGAATGCAGGCACTGGGAAACAAATGTGCCAAGGCCACATGCAGAAAATGCTTTTGTATGGTATTCTAAATGGGTCCCTTTCAATGGCAGAAAACAAAACAAAAAAAAGGGGGGGAGGGAGGAGAAAAAACACAAAAGGAACCACATCCTGCATTTCCATGCAAACAGATATCTTGTCCTAAAGTTGCAAAATAATAATCTACCACGAATAAAACACTCATTACTTGACACATTAAGCTGTCCAGTGCTATGTACAAACACTTACCTGTTCTTCACAGTGATTATCTGCTGGAGGAAAAGACTGATTCCAGCTACTGCTAAGTGAATGCTAACCTTTATTTGTGTGGTGTCCACAGCTCAGAATTTGTTGCTGTACTGGACAAGCTAGTATAAAGCTGAGACCTGGGCAGACACCAGGAAAAGGCACCAGCACCCGAAAGAAACAAAGATAAAAAGAGGTAAAAGAAGAGTTATGAGCAAAGTGGCCTAACAGTGTGGTTTCATGTGAATTCCTAATTATGAGGGTTTTTACTGAAATAGGTGTGGGGGGAGCAAAAGAAGCTTCAGTACAGAAGGCCTGCTCAGTTCCTGCCAATTGATTCTTTAAAAGCTCCCAGAAGAAGACTCATTTTCTCTGTCCGAACAGCAGCTCCATGAAAACAGCTTCTCAAAGGTAGCAAGAGCCCTACAGGAGTAGCAGCTACCCCCAAACCTGCAAAAGATCTTGTATATTTTGAAAACTGCAACCTCTTAATTTGGAAACTGTTACAAACGCATACCTTAACATCCACACAGACAGTCACACTGTGAGAACCTAACCTGGGGGAGTGCAGGCATCAGCTGGAGACTGAACAAACGTAGATCGCCTTTTTGTGGGCATGGGGAGGGCCATTTTCTGTTCTTTGTGTTTTGCCAGTGCTGCTTGAACTGCTTCTGTGTGGATATCTGCAAAATGGAAGTTAACAGGCTCAATTTTGCAACAGTAGAGGAGTAAAAACACACAAGGCTTACATATGCTCAACTACTGCTTGCGTTCTACACTCATGCAACTCCCATTTACTGCACCTTCCCAAACAACTACATATTGCCATCTCATGAGGAGCCTTCCTAGAGTAGATAGGCACAGCAGTCATCAATTCCATGAACGAATTATTATCAGCCACTTCACCAAACCTGGTTACCAACAGATACGATTAAAAAAGGCTTTTCATTCTGCGAACAACTGGTATTGGAGAGCTGTATTCAAGAAAAATCAAGAAGGCAAAGAGTTATTTGGTATCTTCTACTCTGCACTTCAGCTGCTACAGTCCCACAAGTCTGATATTCCTTCACAGAAACCAAGGTAGGGTTTTTGGTCAGGGGACCATTAGCCTTCATTGGCAACAACCCCAGGTGATCGGGATCTGCCCTTACCAGATCTGTAGCGTTCATCTCTGGCTCCCCCTGAGCGGGCTCGGTGAAATTTGGATGATGATGAGGAGGGAGCTGGGGCTGGAGCTGCAGATGGAGTGGGTGTCTGAGTTCTGGATTCCTTCTGTAGAGCTGGATCAACCCCTGGGAAGACAGTTCAGAATTAGCAGTGTGATTGGTGGTACAGTTACAGATGCAAGTTTTTAGAGATCATACTCATTTACAACACTTTTAGGCACTGCTGTTAAGGGCATGGTGAGGAAAGGGCTCTGACTGATGCAGTAACGCATCACAAGTTAAGCCTCAGTTGCAAAAATACATAAAAAAATCTGTTCAGAAGCTGTTTGATGCCCAGAACTGCACTGATCAGCATGCCTTACTGACAGGAAAACCAGTAACGCACCAGCAGTGGCAAGAGCCTTTGCTGCACACATAACCAAACCAGAGCAGGGGCAACTTCCAGCATGTGCCAAGAAGTGAGTGGCTTTAACACCACAAAGAAGTTTGTTTTTCCCATGAATCCAATGAACTGAAGAGATAATCTGATAAGAAATTACTGCTTTACATAATTCACCAAAGCACGGCAGCAATGGTTGCTACTGAATTTTAATTTTAGAATCTGTGCCTCAGTGGGAATTTCTTGAAGACTAAAACCAAAGGTCATGGAGCTGCAATTACCCTGAGGTTGTCACCTGAAGTCACGCAAGAAAAGAGCAATTGTGTCATCTAAACATGCACTGCTTATGATTTCTCACAAACTACCGAAGGATTAGAGAAATGAAGAGGAAACCACAAATGCTGGGTTCCAATTCCAGTTACACCACTTTCTTAGTGTGTGGTTTTACATAAACAACTTAAAGCAAGCACCTCCAGTTCAGGGTACTTATAATACCAACAAATCACACCCAACTTGCTGCAGAAACATTCAGCCATCTCCAACATCCTAAAGAGCAGAATATTAATTTGTTACATTGAAAGCTGTTGTTTTTTCAGCATCATTCATCCTAAACTTGAAGCAAGACCAGCAAGCCAAAGTTTTAAAATTGACAGTTTAATATATCCTGATCCTAAATCCTAATTCATTAGACAGCCTCCTTATACTTTGCATAGCACCAAGCATGTTAAATTTGCATGGGCACAGACTGCGTGTGATCCAAATGAAGTCAATTATCTCTTTGAATACCAAAGCGAGCTCACCTAGGATACAAGCAGCAGTAGAGAACTGCCCCCTGATTGGGCCACGCTTATCCTCATCATAAAGGAAAGTTTTATTTTGATCCAAAGACAACACAACTTCACAGACAACAAAGAGAAGCGTCGCTCTTTCTGATACTTAAGCACTCATAAAGTTGAGTACCCACTAGATGTCAGCAGCACATTTAGCACTATTTGTGATAAATTACTGAATTCATATCCAGTTCTTTCTTCTAAGCCTTGCAGAACCACCTCATCCACTCTGCAGGGCACTGCCAGGCAAACACAACACTCCCTCTATGCTGGGATCGCACTTGTCAGTGAGCAACACAGCACACCAAGTGCCTCATTTGAACATCCTGAAGTGACTTAACAACACGTCACAGGAGCCCAATAAAGCATGTGAGCACACATCAGGAGCAATGGGATCAGCTGCAGCAGATCATGGGTGCTTATAAGAAAGTGACACAGGTGAGTTGAGCCCTGCAGGTGAGAGGTGATGGCCAGCGCTCCCTTCACAGCAGTGCTGCCACAGCTGCAGCTTCTTCTGGCAGCACTGCAAACTGTAGAGATGAGAGAAGTAATTGAAGGTTTGTTTCTGAAGGATGTGATGGATTTTTAATTGACACTGTTTTTTTTAGCAGATCTGAATGTTTTCTGATCCTGGCAGTTTGCTGAAGGTGGAGGATCGGTGATTTGGGCAATTTTTATAATAAAAATATTTTCAGACTAAAAGAATCAGTAAAAACACCACGTAAGATCAACAAGGAGAAACATTCACGTGAACAACAAGGGCAGAAGGGCTCCTTCATCTGACAAACTGCAGCAAACCTGTTATTCTGCTGTTTTGCATACAGCTCTGCACAGAGCATTTGTATGGGATATTCCTTACACCACAGCTTTCCAAATAAAAACCGTGTAAATAACAAACACAAAGAGCTGAGGTTTGCAAACCCTGAGCAGTACTCCCAGAATCATTCCTGCTCTCTCCCTGCACTGGAACTCATCATGCTGTGAAGATTTCAGAGACTGAGATGGATCTCAGCACTGCCCCATGTGAGACATGATGGGAGAAATCACATCTCCCATTGATTTAGGCCTGGAAATGATTTCAAAGATGGACAAATTGCTTTCCAAGAGCCAAGTGCTAAGCTTTATTTGTAACTGTGATAGCTCTCAGACTTCAGCAGGAATGATTCCCCATGTGTGGCAGCTGCAAGTCAGATCTTGTAAGAGGGTGAAACTCTTCCAACAGCACTAAGCTGCAGCGCGTGTGCGTGATGTACAGGTTTAGGCAAAGCTGGTCTATCACTGGTTATTACCATTTCACTTCAGCTCCTGTCTGAAATAATGCAGTGCAGAAAGAGGAAAAAAAAAAAAACAAAAAGGAAAAATGAAAGCAGAGTTGTGTCAGGTTATGGGGACAGGACACGCATGGCAGCCCATGTGCAAAGCACAGCAGAAACACTTCATTTCCAAAGAAATTAAGGAGTAAAATAACAAAGCTGTAATGTTTCCACCTATCCATGAATAACAAAAATGAACAAAGGAACAAAATAGACATTAACTACAAAAATTCAGAGACCAAACTGTATCAGCTTTGAACGTTATCAGTTTCCCCAGTTTCCAACACCCTTCCCTCATGCACTGGGACACCAAACACACCCAGCCATGCTCAGCCCACACTCCAAATTCCCTTCCAAATGTAGTCATTTTAAATAGTTTTGTTTCTTTCTTGATGAGAATAGAAAAAGGGGCAAGATCACAGAACTCCAGCAGCTAAAAAGAAAGGTCTGACAGCGAGTCAGGGCTAATGAATATAATTTCCTTTACACATTAGCAGAGGAACAGAATTATCTCAAATAGCAAGAAAACGTACTCTGCCAAAAGTATGCAAGGGCTGCTAATTTTGGCACAAGGTATTCCTGCATCCGCACTGATTGAGCTAAAAAGCCCTAAGTGCTTTTCCAGGTTTGCAGCAACTGATCCGAGCAGGAGCTGCTCCCCAAGGCAGAAGTCTGCCTGCAGCCCACAGCAAAGGCTCCTTCCAAGAGGCAGTGAGTTACTGTGCCATCTCCAGGCGCCAGAACAGTTCACCCAACAAGCATTTCACAAAGAAACAGCACTGCGTTACGTCTTTTTGGTTGTCACTCATGACTGACAGTTCCTCCAAAGCACCAGCAAAAGCAACACCTCCCTGCAGCCTTCCATTTAGCTACAGCTAAACTCATTAAGAAAGACACTCACGACATGGTGACAGCAGGGTGGCATTCAGTTTTGGAGAAGGTTGGTCAGCAGCATGACGTGAAACAAGCAACACTGAAATCTGCTGCATTACTCACTATGCAGAACCTGGAACACTGCTCAGAATTCCTCCTCCAAAGCCTTTTTGTGCAGCAGCCAGCAGGAAACAGGAGTAACAGCCCAGGAATGGTATCTCCATCACTTCAGTATGTTCCACTTACAAAAATGGATGTTGCACCAGCAAAACACATATCTTTAGGTAATCAACACTGTTGCCTTAACTCAAAAATAAGGAGGCAAGTTCCCAGAGGCAATGGGAATGGAGCACAGGTTTAGCAATCAGAATCTCCCAAATTACAATTCTGACATGCCTTGGCATGTCACCCCACCTTCCTTCATCTCCTTTCACATCTACGAAATGGAGACAATACATGAGCTTTGAGAAATGCAACGTGCTAAATGCCAGGAGTACATTTTTCTCTTGTTGTTGGGAGCTAAATTAATTTTCCGCTCGTTAAAGGGTGACCTGATTCTGTATCCCTCACGCATGACTTCAACGGCATTTTTACAACTGGAGATTCCCAGACACAGAGGCATCTGGCTACAGGATATATAAAGAGCTGAGGGCTGAGCCAGAGCAGCAGTCAAAATGCTATCTTAATTGGTGTCCTCCTATCAACCCGTGTCTCTTCCTAAACTTTGGCTCATTCTTCAGACTTGCAATGCATGACAATTAAAATAGCAGGGCCACAGACAGTCTTGTCTTCCCCCCTCCCCCCCCTCCTCTTAATTAAACAAGATTTTATGAAACAAACCAAATGTGCACAAAGTGATGGGTGTGATGGGCACATCTGCAGGCAGATGAAAAATAGTTTGAAGAGCTTCTGCCTCCACTGGGCTCCATGAAAGCCAATCTGCCAAGAAGGCACCTGAACATTGGAGAGGAGCTTGGACGGCTCAAGATCTGCTGGTACACACACTGGACTGAGACTGCAAGACTTGCTTGACAAACACCAACTTACAAAGACCATAAAGAGGGGTTAGTCACATGCATTAGTTTTGGGTTTCCTTAAATAACAGAAACAGATTTGATACTGAGGTACTGATTGTGCACATCGAGACCTCAGAGATTCCTATCACATCCGTGGTTCAGGGAGGAGTCTTCACTCAGAGTGCTGCCTGCAACAAGCTGAAGGCTGAAAAACAACTTGTCTTGCTACCTTCAGTCCATCAGAATACACTGCTTTTGTACATAAGCACCCACTGGGGCAGCCAGTCTCACGCAGGAGATACAGCAACAGCTCTTGTTGAATATGCAAACAAAATGCAGCTGGGAAACACTCGGGATGGAGCAGCAACCCAGGCACCAAGTGGTTTGGAGCTGCAGAATCCAGGTGCTACCACACAACAGCAGTAGAGCTGTTTTGTATTGCTCAAGCACTCGCCTGAACTGCTGCAATTTCCTCAGAAAAACCACTGCAACTTTCCCCAGTGGAAGCAGTGCTGATTGTCAATAAATGCACTTTTAGCCTTTGCTTTTTTCTTTTCTTGGCAGTGGCTCAGTCTCAGTAAATTACAGTAAGTCCAGTCACGGCTGCCTATCATACCCATTCACTCCCCACACTGCTAAGAGCCAGACGGATTAGTTTTGAATGGTTAAGCATATCAGAAGCACAATTATTTTGGGTAAGCAACCCCATAATAATTACTGGACATATTTTCAGCCTTGTCCTTCAGTTTAAAGCTATGTATCATTATCCTGCTGTGAGTCAGACCTATAGCTGAGGATCTCTGTTCCAAAAGAAACAGATGTAAACAAAGTATGTGAATTCAGCTACAGCAGTAAAATAAACCAACACAAAACCAAAATGCTGATGTTTCTCTAACAGGGAATTAAGATGGCTGGAAGAAAGGCACAATATGGACCAACTCTGCAGTCAATCTGTTTGTAAATTTTCATGAATTATTTGTGAGGACCTCACACTTTATGACTGATTCAAAGCCCTGATTTCTCTGCTGACAAGGGAGCAGGAAGTGATTTACGCACAACGGAGGTAACAACAGGGTGCAGATGGCACCCCACAAAGCCCCAACAAACAGCGGAACCAGCAGGAATCCCTGGAGCTCTGGATGAACCAGGGAACTAAAGGCACTGCCCATGACTTCCTGGCAGCCATGCAAACTGCACAAGTGTAATTATTAGACAGCTAAGGAAACGCAAATCTAAACAGAACGGCTCAGAGGCGGACAATGAAACGTCAGGGCTTTGCTCCACAGCCATTTCATGGATCCCTTTCATGTCAAGGCTATGCAAAAACATTACACCAACCACAAGAAGCACCTACCTTGTGTTTGAGGGACGTATGGAGCCAGGAGCTTTGCTCTCTTCTTCTCATAACCCTTTTGTGTGATGTCCCCTAAAATCAAGAAAAGAAAGATCACTTAAAACAAACAGAATGCTGAGGATGTGGTCGAGTTTCATTCGCTTTTCAGTGATACGAAGGTTTCACCTGAACATGTCAATGCATTTGCCAAAGGAAATCTGAAACCAAATCCATGTGAGTACATTATGATTTCAAAGTCCTCATAATACAGTTCCCATAGTTTCCCTTGGGATCACAGATATACACAACACACTATTTAAATGCAATAATTTGAATCAGAACAGCTATCTAAATCGAATATCAAAGCCATGAAAACCTAAAAAGGGAAACTCAGAGTGCATGAAAATATTGTGTGACCACAAAGCCAACCTTGGCTAAAGCTGTACAAAGCCATTCCCAAACAACAGAGCAAAGTGCACATTCAGAGCCTAAAGAAATGAAATTGAGAAGTGCTTCTAGCAAATAACAGTGAGCCCACTGTGGGAAGGAACATCATTCAGAGCACCTACAGAGTGAGGTAAGGATGAACAGAGCCAACTTCAAGACTACTGCTCTGGAAGCATGTGGTGCGATGCAGAAAATCAGACTTATTTGCATTGGTTTGATATTCAGTGAAAGCAAGCTGCTGTTTGTTTTTTAACTTGTTGATAGCTCTAATTCCATCGTTTGCCTGCTAGCAGAATGATGCAGAAGATAGGAGCTTGAGCTCCACAGAAGCAAAAACTCTGGAGGAGAAGTATTAGTAAACTTTTCCCTTAAAAAGAAAAAAAAAAAAAACACCCTAATCTGTCTGATCCTGGAGATGTACCATCTGGCTGCTGTCTTTTGTTTTAATTTCTCACATTACATCAGAACCACAAGAAAGAAGGAAACCTTGAAGGGATTAAAACAAAAAGCCCTTCAGCATTTCAAGCCTTCTCTTAGCCTGACCCGCACTTACAACCTCATCTCTCTCAGGGCTCAAAGGCTGGAAGTGATCAAATACATGGCAATAAGAAAACAGAGTTATTTGGTAGTCCTTACTCAAGCTGAAGTACAGCTCACATTCGTGTCACAGCAAGAAACTGTGATGGTGAGCAGCAAGCTGCTTTGCCATGAGCCTGATTAGCACAGGGTTGCAGAGCATTAGGCACTGATCAGCAGTGGCTGCTGCTCCTCAGCCAACGCTCAGCTCAGCTGGACGTGGAGGGTCACATCAGAAAAGTTTAGGCCAAAGGCCCCCCAGCATGGCTGATGGAGCACAGCTCAGTGGCAGTTCTGGTTATAAAGGTGATTCTGCAGTACTGAAATGCTTGAAGAAGGAATGGAGTGAGCTGCTTTTCCTGGACAGTCAGATCTCCATCATTCAACACCTACAGCAAGGGCTGAAATGGATAAAGGCACTGCTTGGCAGAGGGTGTGCACTTGCACACGCAACTTTATCTCACTTCTCTTTTACTGAGCTTGAGTCAGGCCCCAACAAGTCCAAGCTAATCCAGCAATAGAAAATTAGAATGTCCACGAAGCACTGAAATGCCAAGCAAAGCATTAATTTTAATGCTTGATTGCAATGTACAGCTCAGTCCAATTAATCCAGCTCATAAGAAAGGTATGCTGCTCTTGTTAGAAAACTGCACCTTCAGAAAAGCCCCACACAGAGCATGCACCAAAGGGGTAATATTTCCATTAAGCACATAAGCTAGATCTACAAACTGATCCGTGCTTTGCTTCTCCGTTCTGGGAGCAGTTCCAATTCCCTGCACTGTCTCCTTTGGGTGGCCAACAGAACAGGAGGGAACACCACGTCACGAAAAACAAATCTGCATGAGAAGGGGAGGGACTTCCCTTGGAAGCCAACCCACAGATCTGTTTGTAGTCTGTTATTTTGCGATTAATTTCTCCCCAACACTTAATTGGACTCTTGACATCGGTGGTTACATGCTATATGTAATGAAACGTCTGCCACAGAAAGCTGTTGGAATTACTCAGGAATACCAGGGCACTGCAAACAGATCCCAGTGCTCTGTTTAAGCACTCACAGCATCACATTCTGTTTTACATAGTGGGCAGCAAAGAATTCTTTCCTATCGCTTCTTCCACGCTAATATCCCACCAGCAAAACAAACCCATCATCACAGGAATGCAAGCCCTATGGGTCACAGATCTGCACTTGGAAATTTGAAATGGAGGTGAAATACCATTGAAGAACACAAGGAAACCCAGGTCAAAACATTATGTGCAACCTCAACTACCACGTGATCACTATCACTTGAAAGGATTCTTAGAGCCTGAACTAATAGAGAAAAAATTCTCTGCTATTTGGCAAGAGCAGGAAAGCTACAAGGAGTCAAATCCAAGCGAAATCAAGATGAGAAATTCCTGGGACTTCCCTGCAGCTCTGCTCTGCTGAACTTCCACGTACAGCCTGTAAACAAACACACAAACACACACACAAACACAAACCACCACCTGCAGGATGCAGGCAGCAAAACTCAGGAAAAATAAGGTTGTGTGCGTGTAGGGGTGATAGGTATGCGATCATCTTAATAAAGCCAAGGTCTGGTTACCACAACCACAAGAGCTATGGCAGACCTGACAACACAAAGCTTGGAAATAAATGTCCTTCCAAGTGCTGCACAAGTGGAACGAATGCACTGTGTGATCTCTCTGGTCCCACACAGTCCACATTTGGTATCAATTCACTGAGACAGAAATCAAAGACCCACCAAGAGAAATTCTCTTCTATGCTCTCCCCTCTCTGCTGCTCCACAGGAAATGGACATGGCTAGATGGCGGATTTCCTCACAGAAAATCATAAATTACAGCAACAGGAAGAGAACAAAGACAACAGGGCTGCAATCTCCAGAGCCATTTACTCCTGCTCCATAAACCTGGTAAATCTCCATCAACCCCGCTTCCATCAATTCAACGTTTCGTGACATCTGATGTGTTAAATTCCCCCAGATAGCTAACAAACAACTCAAGAAGACTATCTCCTCTCTGCACAGATGCAAAAGCATTAGCAAAGCAAGGAGAGCTGACAATGTAGCGTTAAAACGGTGCCAGTGTTTGTTCATCCCTAGGAAAGAAGTCACAAACAAAACCACTTAAGCTGAGGCATTCCTCTGGCCCTCTCCCAGCTACAACTGTTTCTGCTCAGTTGTGGGCTATATTTATCCATAGCCTAAGCCATGGCCGTGCCTCCACATGCTGAGGAGGCCCTGCTGAGGAAAAGGAATTCTTGTCAAAAGAAAGCAGAGTTTCAGCTTCATTTAAGATTCCCACATTGCAACCCTTCCTGTTGTCTCAAAAGCCAACCCTTCCCCACGCTGCCTTAATCTCAACTTCAGCAAATCCTATTCACCTCCTCACCCTGAAGGTCTCAGCTCTGGTAAGCTACAGCCATGGGTCATCAGAACGGGCTGAAGCACAGCCACAGCCCCTCCACTGCTGTGACCCATCCCATCAGCCCTGCACACACCGTTTCCCTGTCACAGCTTCTTCCATCCCAGCCAAAGCTCCACCATGCAGAGGATAACTCATCCCCATGTGAGAAGGTTCCTCCTGTGCTGCCACAGCTGTTTTCCTGCTCGTTTGCACAGTGTTTGGTGAACCAGAAACAGGACAGGTTCCGCTATTGCACTGCTTCAGCCATTCCTCCCCTTGCTGTCTATCCCCGTACCACCCAATGCTTCTTTTCTACTCCAGTGCTTCCTTTCTGACAGTTTCACAAGAAGTTAAAAATACTCTACTTTTCAAGACAGAGCAGGTCTTGCAAACACATCAGAGATGCCATTCCTTGGAGTCAGAGTGGGAAATGACTCGATTTACGGCTCACAGAAACAACAAAGTAAGGGAGCAGCCACTTTTCCCTGCTTGGAATACCAGAAGGGTCCCGAGCCCATGATGAAAGCCAGGAGGCTCTGCTCGTTTGTGATTAAACATATCTCATTTAAGGGAATTCCAAAACGGAGCCTGAGATTCCCTTCTCACAGAGTTCATCCTCATCGTATGCATCCAACCCGTGTTTTCCAACTGTTGAGAAATGAGAGATGAACTCCTCACAGGCTTCAGCAGGGCAGCAGGACGCCTGGCCAGCCCCAACCCACCAGCCCAGAGCTGCACCTATATTCAAATCCTGCAACAGAGGAGCTGAAAACTTCAGGAGCCTCACCGCCCTGTGACGCCAGGCTGCTTTTTAGCAATTAGAGCTGATGATCTGCTCTAAAGAGCGGTGCTCAATCAGTGTAAGGTGGTAACACCAGCTAATCCTGCTATGCTCTGACAATGCTCCTCTTTCAACATCCACGCTCCCCTTCCCCCCATGGAATGAGAACACTGAATCATTTACTGTCTAACAAAACCATAATTACTCCAGTGGAGAAATTAAGGAAAATGATCACGTAGCACACAGCATCTCTCCAACAAAGCCTCCAAACACTCGACTGTATCAAGCAGAAGATTCAAATTCGAAATGAGCGTGTATGCATTTGAAAAAGTGTTTGTATGCTTTTAAAACAACAGCAGAAACACAGTTTGGATGTTTCCAGCAGTTTCTGCTAACAGAGAACCCTGGCAATGCTTCCGGTTATGTTCATTAGCTCCAAAATACGGATACCTGCTCTGCTTACTTAACAGCAAACACCATAACAAAATCATACTAAGAAAGGAAATAATTGTGTTATCACCACTGCATCTGTACTCCAGGTCTTACTCACACATGCGACCTTCGTGGCTCTGCCTTTCTGCCCTCCTGCCCCTTCGGATCCCCAGGCACACACCCCAGCCCGCATCCCTGCAGCTCCATCACCTCTCACTTCCTCTGCAAGACCACAAAAATCACTCTGATTGTTTTGGATTCCCTGTCCGCGTCCAGAAGCAGACACCAATGGAGATGCTGAAACCCCAGAAGTGCAGCTGAAAGTCCAGAATGTTCTGCTGCACGCCACATCCAGATAAGGCCATTTAAAGCAGCAGGTGGCATGCTTGAGAAATTCAAAATAAGGAAAAGTACGCACTTAGCACTTCGGAGCATCTCAGCTATGGCCCAGGCAGAAAACAGCCATAAGACCAAACAGCACTTCAGGAACAGATGCTGTTGCCACTCCTTCATTTATTCTCAAGTTAGAGCTCATCTTCCTTCCACCTGTGGACAACAGGGAACTCCTAGGCACACCCTGCCACTGTTTTACCAGGGTTTGATGCTAGGACAATCCCAATCCCAGGCTGCAGCAGCCAAGGAGGCAACGCTGGGACCTTTATTCCAAGGCCATGTGTCCAAACAGAGTGTACCTGCCAATAGTCCTGCACTCCCAACGCTCTCTGGCCATGAATTCAACAGTAAAAACTATGTTTTGAGTTTAGTCAGTCCCCTCACTCTCTCTGTCCAGGTGATGATGCAGCTTCATAGATCCCTTCCTCTTCTGGTGAAGGCATACCTCAGCTTTCTTCCTGGAAAAGAACACCAAGCTCTGCAAACTACACAGTCTCCCAGAAAAAAAAAAGTCAATCATTTCTTAGACAGAAAGCAAGCCTTACTCGATCCATACATCCCTCCAAAAGGAAAACAAACAGAACAGGTTTGTGCCTTGCACTTTCCCTTTAACTGCACCACTCTGTTCCCATTAAGAACATGAATAGGCGGCTGAAAAAAACAGGGAGTCTTACAAAGCTGTGTTTGTTGAGTGGGAGCATTACACTGCTACGGTTCAGCACTCGAAGTTTCACAGACAGATCAGCTCCAGATTAATCTATACCCACTACAAGCCTACTTGGCTCCAGCACCTCACAGACTCTGTTCCACACTTTTTTCACCAAACTATGTGAATAATCTCAGCATTTATTTCTTCCAAGCAGTGCAGCTGAGGATGAGATTTCTGTGGCATGGTTCGGTGGCAGCGTCGTGGTGGCTCTGTGCCACTCGAGGTCACGCAGTGCTCTGTGTGTGCCTTAAGCCTTTTTAATTTGCTGCTGCTGTTGTTTTACCTTTAGACGACAAACACAACTACTGAAACTTCAGTGAAGGATCTCCGTCTTACAACAGCACTGCAGAGCTCCTGATGACCCAGTGTCCTCGTGTCACCCGTCTCGGCCCGTGTATTATGGGCTGTAATCTTAGATGCCATATGTGGTGCATCACCAACCTGGGTGAGCTGAGGACAGAGCTGAGTTGTCTTTGTGAGCAGGGGGTGGGCAATGGGAAGGAGGTGGCACCGGATCAGCTCCAGCTAAGAAGCCTTCCCTTTTCCCACAAAAAAAAAAAGACACGTATGGAATCTCAATGTGACCGCCGCAGAAAACAGCACTGTCCTGAGTTAGCAAAATGAGTTCAGGACGCTGAAAAATACTTGGAAGCTTCCCACTGTAAATAAAAAAGCCTCTCATGTATGAGCCGCGGGGTTGTTGGTTCTTCTCCTTGGAGCAGACACAAGAACATTCCTACACGTTACATGTGCACGGTTTTCACAGCATCAACGTGATCCCAGCATTCTGGGCTTAGGTTCCTCCAAGGATCTCCCCAGGTAAGTTGCTCAAATGAGCATGCAGCCAAACTAAGCCCTGCTTCTAATTCATCTGTATGCAAGAACTGCAAGGCAGAGATGCTTTCGTTGCTCAGACCTGTAGCAAAAGGACGTGTGATACACATGTGAATCAGCAGTGATGCATGGCCAACATCTTCCTTTACAACAGGTAAGTACAAACTCAAAGCCTTTAAACACAGCACTAAATCCTGTTAGCTCTATTAAATACTTGCTTGGTTCATAGCCTCTAACAGATATCTGCAAAATACAATTACTGAGGTCCATTTTAATACGAGCTATTACACTGCAAAGTGCAGCCATATAAATTTTACGTTACCAATAAAGCCAGCACACACACATAAATGGCTTAATCCCATAGACAAGTAATAAATCTTGCATCTAACCCCATCCTGGGGAAAAAAATAACAATCTTTTCAATAACTGCAGCATGTCATGGGGGCAAAATGCAATTTCCCTTCTGAGTATTACACATGGCAGTAAACCACAGCTTTGTCACAAGTACCATTTTACAAAAATCTGTTTAAGTGAATCATTTTCACCTATTCTGAACACAAAGTCCATCAGCAGAATTTGGGCTCAGGTGTTTGTAATTACGTTTGCAATACCCCTGGTGCTCCAAAACACTGCATTTAAACAAGGAGAAGCAGCAAGCTCCATGTGCACGTGTCTAAGAATTCACTATGCACACAGTTACTTCACTAAGTGCTGAGTAAAATGATGCATCTTCCAACCCCAGTGAAGCAGATCAGCCATGACAAGGCAGAACACACTCCTGACTAACCTGCTGATCACAGACCCCAACAGAAATTCTCATTTTTTTAACCCTTGCACAAATGCACAACCCTGCCCCCCCCCCCCACCAGACTAAAAACAAAAGTGTCGTAGGAAATGACTAAACTCTGTGCAAGAGCAGCAGCCCTGTGATTCAGCAGTTATTCACTGGGTGCATCACGGTCCTCCTGAAGGCAGAAACTGAGCTCCTACAACAGTGAGCTTTGATAAACTTCTCTTAGGAGTGGTCCATCCAGCCCAACTAGAAAAGCTCACAAACTCTTCACCTATCCAAAACAGCACACTTTCTCCACAAGACAGGCTAGCATGAAAGGAATTTCCAAATCAAGCTTGTTTTCAACACAGCAATACATGCAAGCATCCAAAGAGTACTCCTTATCTTGCCTCAAAATAATTAAGACTCATCTGGAAAGTCAATGAAACCAAACAGCTCCCAGCCTCAGGGGCTGCAGATCCTTCTTCATGGGGGTGTTTCCTCCTCTGCTCTCACACACAAAATCCTGACTTATTTCAGCAGCCTTCTGTTCAGCAGCAGATGTGGCCACATGGAAACAGGGTGCCCAGGGAAGCATGGCTGTCCCCTCCCTGGAGGTGCTCAGGACCGTGGATGGAGCCCTGGGCGGCTGATGGAGGGGTGGGACAGCCCAGGACAGGGTGTGGGGCTGGAGGGGGTTGGAGGTCCTTCCAACCCAACCATCCTATGGTTCTGTGATCTTTAATGACACTTCCAATGCAAGCCATTCTATCATTCAATGGTCCAGTGACCTTTAAATACTCTTCTAACTCAACTCAGTCCCAGCCCATTCAATGGTTCTGCGATCTTTAAGGACCTTTCCAACCACAGCCATCCTATGGTTCTATGAAAACCACTTGACTATTTTCACAGTGGATTCACCTGGGATAAGATTAAAATTAAAGTTTTACTTATCCTGCATGCAACACCCATCCCTAACCCTTTCAAGGCATACACATGGCAATACTTAATAATGCTCCTGAAGTAGGCTTTCATTTCTCTAACAAAAGCCAACTGCCACAGGTAACCCTGCTCCAGGTCTGACACCACAGCAACACCTTTGCAAGCCATCTGGAAAAGCAGTTTGGAGATGCAACCTGTTCCAGGCCATCTGTACCTCAGGTTACCCTTGTAATTAAATGCTAGATTCTTGAATGCCGTGTCAGAACTGGAAAAGAAAGAAGAGCAATTACTCCGCTATCTATTGATCAAACAGTGCTTCTCAACACAAAGTATTCAGGTATGGAAATGCAACTCTCATCTTTTAAACACAGTGTTAGCAGAGCAAGCTAGCATGCAGGTTGGCACGTCACACTGCAGTAGGGCACAATAATTATGTATTTGCAGATGGGAAAATGCTACTGCAAGTAACTCGATGAGCTCAATGATCATACATGTTGGAACAAAGAAAGATATCTCAGTGAAAAGCATTAGCACTTAAAAGAAAGATTACCCCCCAAACAAAAAATCTCAATCATGAGAATGAATTCAGCAAAACTAAAGAGATGAGACTTCTGTCACGATGTTCTCTCACGTGCTCCCTATCTTGGTTCCCTCAAAGCAGTGGTACCGGGCGTGTGTTCATGAGGATGGCACTCCCATTCCACAGAAAAGGGCAGCTGAGAAGTTGATGGCTGCTAAAGACAGCAAAATGCTGTTTTTCCCAAACATTCAAATCTGAAACACACACCACAGTCATTTTACAGCATTAACAAGTGCTTTCTCTCAGTTAGTTGCTATTCAACACTATTAGTCACCGCAGTAGGATCCCACTACTTAACATCAAAGCAACAAAATTATTAATTTTGATCCAGCCTCAAATTAGTGTGCAACACCAGTCATTTCACTTTCAGAAACTCCCACCAAATTCCAAAAGCATATCTGACAAAGAGATAGGAGGCACAGTCAGCGAGCAGCTAATAAATAAATCACTCCTAGTTTTGCTTCTTCACTTCCTTTAAGCCTGCCTAGTGGGAATCCAGGCAAAGACATCAACAGTCATCTGTGCTTTGCCAAATATCCTTAAGTCTGCTTTGCACGTGGTCATTCAGAATAACCCCATCAGAAGTAGAGTCCCAGGAAAGCAGAGCTGTGCTCCAGCTGGCAGCAAGCTGTGCCGGCACTGCTGCTCTGTGCAGGGATGAGGCCGCTGAAGAGTGCTCCCTGTTCAAGTTGGCTGCAAGCATGGGAAACCCAAGTGGAACAGAAGGAACAGAAGAAAATGCACTGGGCACAGCAGCGGGCCTCAGCCCTGCGCTCAGTGCGGGCAGTGTTAAGCTTTCAGCTCTGTTTACATCAGCAACCCTGGCTTCTTGAGGAATTTCACTGCTAAGGAAACCATGTTGGCATGTCACCAGCGAGCCTAAGAAAATCCATTATACTGTCAGCTGCAATGCTCTTTACAAGAAAGATCATGCAAGGAGCAACTTCTGTTCGGGCTCTTTTGGCGTGCTTGAGGAGTCAAAGCGTCTGCCTCAGAAGCACTTTGTTCAGATGCTGGATAGCAGGATGTGGAAAGATCCTCCCGATGTGAGCGCCTTTAAGCAGTGTGGAAGATCCAAGTACTGGGCAGCACATGGTCCTGCAGCACACAGCACACACAGCATGCTGCCTGCAGATGCTGCACCGGCTCAGCCCAGGAGCTGAGAACCTCCAGAAGATTTATAGCAATGCTACTGAACATAAATACTTCAATTGGAATTAAGCACCGCTCCCAGCATACCGATTCTGCACACAAATAAAAACTGCATTCAATTTTTGGTACAAAATACCAAAGTAGAAAAAAACGAACATGTTATTATTGCAAGGGAAGGAATAGGCCAGCTCAATTTGCTGGCCTTGTAATGCAGGATGCTGCAACACTCAGACCAATTACAACATGTATTTCTCTTGCTCCAAAATGACAGGACCACACCAGCTGTGTTTTTCATGCCTTGCACCAATACGACACCGCTGTCACAGTGTATTTTCACAGAACTGAAGGCAAATATTCTTTCTGCAACACCAGTGGACCCTGAACCTAAACAGACTTAGAAGCAAGGAAGATCCCATTCAACAAGCTATCTCCAGAATCACAATCACTGCTCACAGCACATTTCCCTACCGGGGCCTCTTTAAGGGTGCAGCATCTCCTTTTCCAATTTCAATAAACTGAATTCTCAAATGTCTGTCTTTCAGAGGGAAGGAAGTATGGAGAAATCAGTAAGATTATTTAAGAGCATGCAGTCAGCAACTTGCCAAAAAAGGAAAAGAACACAAACAAAATGAATGAAAGAGCACACAGAAAAAATACTGCAGTCCCTGATGTGGCTTTAGACAAAATTTTTGACAGAAAATTATTTTACTGTAAAGAATTCCTGTATTTATATTCCCAAATACTATGTGTTTATCACACAATGTGTCACTGTGGCCTCATCAAAAAGTCATTCCTGAGACTGCAGTTTCCAACCAAACATTCATGTAAGGAAAATTCACAGGAGAAAACTTCCAGCTTGCTGATTTCTCATTAGTGAAAAATAAAGGAGGAGATGACAACGAAGTAATCACAAAACAAATGACTCCAAACCACCTTGTGCGAGGTTCTCAGCGAGCAGGGAATAGAGGCACTCCATCAAACAAGGAACAGAGGATAACACAGAGCTTTGGACAATCACTGCTTTGTTCACACAACAAATAATTAAAGCCTCCCCAGCAGCCCCATAGCGAGGCTGAGAAAACATCTCATCTGAATTCCTCCCGGCTCTACCTACGCCACCAATTCTGCAGAGCTCCTCGGGAAGGCAGAGTTACTCAGGTCTGGCACTCAGCTCCTCTTGGGAAGGGACGCTTCTCGCAGCAGCACTGGGAGGATCCACGCACCAAGACCTTCCTGCTGGAGCAGTAAAGCTATCACCATGAGACTCAGCAGCACACAATCATCTCACTGACCAAAGAGCAAATTGGGCAGCTTCCAACTGCACAGCCTCCACTTTAGAGGACTGCAAAAAACAGGGATTGGCCCCAACACAACATATATGACACTTGTAATATTAATGAGTCGGCCTTGAACTACACACAGGAGCTGAATATCAATGAAAAGGAAGGGTGTTTTACACCTGGCACCCGGCGTATCACAGCAGAAAGGCAACGCTGCTTGGCTGGATAAGCAAACACCTCAACACAACTGCTCTCCAAACTGCTCTGTTTGGCTCTGATGCTCCTGCACCCTCTTCCCACGAAGGCCAGAGACATTTGATACAGTGGAAATACACTCATTGAGATTTATTTGTAATAAAATGGGAAGAAAAACAAACACATTCTCCTGGAAATGACACAGCTTTCGGTAGGTAAATTAAAAGCTCCTGTTAGTAAATTTGGTATTAAAGAATCAAAGGACAGCGCTAGCTATAAACAAATACTTTAAACAACAGATCGACTGATCCAGGGAAGAAACATGAGCTGGTAAACAAAAGCGTGCTCTGCAGAAACCAGAATGCTGACTGCATTTCCCCTTCGTTGTTTGCAGCCTGAACCACCAACAGCAGATTTCGGGATGCTCAGACTGGGGCTCAGTCATGGCTCTGGGTGCTGTCAGCTGTAATGCACAAACCCCTCTGCAGCTCTGATGAAGAACTTAATGAGCACAATGCAAAACCACCATGAGCTTCTGGACCACAGGCAGCTGCAAAGAGTGGGGAAAAATAACAAAAAAGATCAATCTCTAAACTGCTTGCAAGTGTTTCTCAGGACAAATCGTCTCCTGCCCTGAAAGGAAACCAACCTGAACAAGGGCTGCTCTCACGTCCTGTGCTCCTCATGTCAAGAAAATATCTTAAATTTGAAAGACAAAACTCAATTTCTACAAACAGGTAGAAATGTCATGGTGTATTTGTGCTAGTGAGGTTCAGTCTGTCCAAAAGCAAAACGTATCATTAAAATGCTGGGTAAAAAATGTGTAAATAAGCGCATCTCAGCAAAAGCCAATTGCTTCCTGGTCACCGAACACTGCCTGCTTTCATGAAAGCAATGCAGGCTCAATTTGAATGCAGAGCTGCCAGGAAGGCACCACACTGCACAGGGACTGTTGCTCACCTGTGGTTTTCTCTGCAGAGCCATTGCAGATCAGCCCTCATGGCAAGGAGGAGTTATGGCTGGGATGTGAGCAGTACCTGCTTGGCTGGGCTCGAGCTGCAGGGAAGGGAGAAGTGCTGGATCTGTTCTATGGCTGTTTACGGCAGAGCTACTTACAGAACAGGACAAACTTCTTGAAAGTTTTTTTCAAGTCATAAATCAAAATGAATAAAACCACATTTCATATTGTAAGTTCATCAGAGCGCTCTCTCAAGTTGTCCTCACATATAACCACCACAGGGAAGAAAGCCTAAATCTGCTAAAAGCTTTAAAAAGCCTTAAATTAAATATTAATATTCTGAAAGGGATGAAGCCAGCACAAAAACACAAGGCTCCTCACCACTCCAGTTCTGCAAAGCCCAGAGCTAAAGATGAAAGGTTTCTTGCAAACAGGGATGCATTTCTTTTCTCCCAAATTTTATTTAAAACATGCTAGATGGGATTATGAACTAAAAAACAAAACAAACACCAAACTGTACATGTTGAGAACTGAGAGCTGCCTGACAAAGCACCGAGCAGTGCACTGAAGACTAACAGCAGCTAATTGTTATGTCAGTTAATGAAAAGCAGAGCTGAACAGTTATCAGTACTGGGTTGACCTTATGGGTCTGTTTGCCATGTTGAAGATAAAGTTAGAATCCTTCCCTCCCAAATTCCACTTTTGATGCTTGATCACACTCAAGTCATCTCCAAGCCATGCAGCTCAAGAGGGAAATGCATTAAAAGAAATGGATTCAGCTTTATTTCCAACTGTTGCTTTGACTTGGTCTCACTAACCTCAAGAAAGACATCTCCACGAAGAGGTCCTCTGGCAGCCCCACTGCCCCAGCTGGTTTCTGCTCATTGGGCATTTCCTTGAGATGTTCCTTTGTATCTTTCAGTTACACAGACAGCTCCCTCCTGTTCCCTCTGCTTTAAGGATGCTGGCTGATCAGGTGTTAATAGCAACCTGGAGCAATTGCCAAAAGCTCCCAAAAAATCTAATGGACTGATGACATCAATTACTTCATTTTAATGACAGTGAGATTGTATTTTAATTTTTCATTCTGCAACAAATTTAATGCAAGGGTGATTGTGCAGTTTCCCTCAGCAACAGCCAATCTCCCTTAAAGTCAGAAGCACCACTTTAAGTAATAAACAGAACCCTTTGTTTACCACTAGCATTTAATTCTAACAGTATTAGCCTGGTTTTCCTACTATGTGAAATGTGTAAGCCCTCCAAGTTACTCATCTAAAACAGAAACCCTGAAGTGTGAGCTCCAGTTCTCACAGGAAGAAAGCCTGCAGGGCTAACTATGCTCTCTCTAGGCAGGGGTATAGAGACCTTTAAGAACACACAGTGCTAAGGTGTCTAGAAAGCAAACAAACAAAAGAAACAGGACTAAACTTAAAAATTTAGTGCCAGAAAAAAGCAAGTCTAATTTAACACCCTCTGCAATTCTTATCTTAGCAAGGACACAGAGGTCTCTGATCCCCATTTAAAAACACCTGATGGAAGGTACAACTGCATGTGGGTATACAGGGCAAAACTGCAGATGTTTGGCAAAGCTGCTGGTTCAGCTCCACAGCATGACCTCGGCACGCTTATCTGATGGCCGTGGCCTAATTCCACCTCTACTCTGGCTGGCTGAAAGGCAGGGACTTTCCAGGCCTCTCCCTCTAACTTCGTAACCATGGGAGCCCTCCCCATTCTAAGACCCGTCCGTTTTACACAGCACTGCAGTCTGCCCATCTGAGGACCATCCCAATTGCGGCCCTGCTGCACTGGCATACAATTCATCCCAGTGTCCGTGTTCCAGTGTGACTCATTATCCCTCCCCAGCCTACTCTGCACAGTTCTGAGCAGCAGCTTGGTGAGATCCTCCACCATTTCTCATGCTCACTCCCAGCCTTACGCTTGAAGAGATCAGAATCTAACACTTGTACTTTAGTTTTTCTGCGATTGATGACAACATAAAAAGTACTTGCATTAACCATCTGTTACTACACCTAATGGAGCCGTAATCACCAGGTATCACCCATTTCAAAGTGCACTAAAATGTTTATAAAACCGGTCTGTCAATGTAATAATGGTAACAGGAAGACACTCGTACCTTTTTGATAAAACACTACATTTGCAGCAGGCCTTGCTTTCAACTGCAAACATAATGGCTGTTTTAATAGCAGTCTGAAGCACCACAGACTATTCCACAGTTTGGGGGTGGGAGTGGGAAGGGCTAAGGCCGTGCTGACAGCAGGAATTTAAGGCAAGACAGTCTGCCTAGAAAGAAACTGAGGTCCAAGGAGAAAGCCTGCAATGAAGCAAAAGCTCTGAAAAAAGGAGGAACGCAGACAACAGGCATCGGTTTGGATTGCTGCCCTCCAATTTGTTCAGTAAGACCGGCCTGCTGGATCCATACAGTTTATATAAGTAAAATCTGTAAAAGAAAAATAAGCATATTTGGGAAATAAAGCAATCACTTCCCTTCATTATGCCTTACGCAAGAGGATATTTTTTTTCCTTAAGTATTTGGCATTCTAGAAGCACAAACCAGTACAGCAGATAAAACACAAACAAAATCAGTTCCTTGCCTTAGATGCTCCCACCAAACACGATGCTGGCTGTCTCAGCCAATCTGCAGTACCCAAAAAAAGCCCTTACAGACAGCAGTACCTCAGACACTCTTCAGACACTCTGCCCAGAAATTCCCTTTTGCCCTAATTCTGCACAGGACGATGCAACACAACTCCTGCAGCCTGGAGGTCACGCTCAGTTAGTGACCACAGACACAGGCTGTGCTCACAACATGATACCTTCACTGCAGCTCCCTGCGGCACGCCGCCTGTACTGACTGTTCTGTGCACAGATACCACTGAATACTTCATGCTGAAAGCTTGAAAAGGGAGAAGAGTCAGCCCAGAAACGCAGCCTGCAGGAGCCAACCTCAGCTCCTGCAGTGCAGCGGAGCAGTGATGTGATGTGACTGCTGGAACAGCTACACATGACATTAAAACCTTCTTTCCACGCAGAGAAAAGGGAAACGGCGGAGCAATGCAGATTTCAAAGTGTGTCCATTTCTAATTTGCTTAGTTTCACTGCTTAAAATTGAAGTTTATTTTGAGAGCGGAGTTTTTATCTCCCCATTTCCCCCTCCCTTTTTTTTTTTTTTTTAAATTTAAGGACATAGCAAATCAAGAAGTAGGAATTTATCACCAGGAGAAAGCAGCCATCAGAGGCACACAGCAGCCCCTGCCCACTGCAGACATCTCCTTCCCTGTGACCAGAACACAATCACAGGCAGGCTCGGGGCAGTTCAGTAGCAGACCAGTTCTGCCAGTGCTCTTGCTCAGAAGATCCTTTCCTCACGGCTCAGTTTCACCAGAAGGGCTAAGTGCTGCACTGACAGACCCACTTGATAAAAACTCTGAGAATTAAGCACGAGATCCTAGCATTCAAGCAACAACCAGGGTCCAAAAAGCTAATGTAGACTGACATGCAAAAGTGTGCAATCATTTCCATGCGGCTGCCTTCATCTTCTTTACATATGAGGCCAAGAAAGCCCCTGGGGCTGTACTAGTGCCTAAATGGGAGCAGGTTTCCTTTGGTCTCTAACAAAGGCTTTAAGCAATGGCAAGCTGCCCTGGCCTAGCTGCCTTCTTCCTTTTCATATATGCCTCCATCCACAGATAACGCAGGACGGCTCTGAACTCAGACAATCAGAGGTAAAGGATATCATAGGAAACCCAAGTCAGCTTTTCCCCTCCATGAGCTAACTCCCTGGAACAACCAGCACAGTCCCTTTCGTTTACGTATCTAACAGCATGTAACACTTAAACAGCAGACGGTATGTTCAAAGCTCAAGCATCAACTGGTTGAGTGAGTTAAGAAGAGAGATGCTGTCTGCAATTGCTTGAGGCAGAATGTGCTGAAGGAGCAGAAATCTACCTTTCAGCTGGGATTCCATGAAACAGCTTCAAACAATCCCTTCAAAACATGGAAACAACCCAACAACTGCAGGTTTGCCCCAATGCAACAATAAGTTTTGGAGACTTTTTGTCACACTTCACCCACAGAAAATGGAAGCTATTCTAAAATAGCTATTCTTGAAAGCAGAACTACAGAAAAAGCAGTCTTACGTTGCCCAAATCTCTCTGCTTCACTAGTTCCTTTCACTCTTCTCTCCTTGGACTGCTCTGCAGGCTGTTCTCTCCTATGTCAAATATTCAAAAGGAATACTACTCATTTTTTAAGGCTGTCAGCTCCTGTGGCTGGACCCACACAACTGAGGCTGTCACTGCATGGTAAGAGCGGCACAAAGCAGCAAGCACACCCCGAGCTGTGTTATTGCCATAACCTGCAGCCAAACTCACTTCTAACAGCAGACTACTTATTCCTTCCCCAGCTCCCCATGCCAAGCCCCTGCTTTTATCCTTCTGCCCAAATAGTTCTGTCCCGGCTGGAAGAGGAGCACAGCCTGCAGTGCTGTGCCATGTCTGCCTCCCTTTCACACCATTTTACAGCTCACAGGAAGCTGTTCTGGGGTGTTAAGGAAAAGAATAGAAATACAATAATTTTCCTAAGAGAAGAGACCAAGCTGTAGCATCTTGCGTGGCACTGGAATGCTTCCATTATTTGGAAGGGATTGTTGGAGGCAGTTCCACAGACTCCTATTTGGAAGCTGACTGGGGGTTGGAGCTGGATCATCTCTGAGGTCTCTCCCAACCCATGCCATCCTATGATTCCATGATTTCTGCTCCTTCAGCACATTCTGACCACCACCCTCTGCCTTACTTGCTGCTTCCCTCCCTCATAGTTTTGCTGCATCCATTTCAGTCCACAGAACACAGAAAGAAAAGCACTGTCTTTGTCACAGGAGAAGAGGGAGCCCCTGTGAACAAAGCCTGAAGAGCTGTCAGGACATGAGCCTTTGTTTCCACGTGGCTTTCTCCCTCAACTTTAAAACAAGAAATTACCTTTTCAACCCAGGGAAATACATGGGCTGAATATCATGAGCTATCACAGTGCAGCACCGAAAAACTGAGAAAGATTACTGCAGGTAAGCACATACGTGACAGATCTGGACAACTCCTTTGGGCTGAAGGATGTTTCACAGCCCCTTACAAACCCAGAGGACAGCAGTCAGTACAGAAGAACAATGTGAACGGTACATGTTTGGACAAGAACCAACAACCCAACCCTAACCTCCCCTAAAAAGCCCTGGAAGTGGTGACAGCCACCCTTGGCAGACAGGGCTTTGGGCCCTGGAAGGAGCTGCAATGGCAGGATCAGAACGTGAGCTGAGGAGAAAGGGTTCAGCTTTCTTAATTTTCAAAAATGTTTTCATTCAGATTTGTTTAAAATCAACTTATTCACCATGGAAGCATGAAGGAGGTGAGCTATTAAGTAAGTAATCACCTTGGAAGACACATGGCAGTAATCACAATACATCAAATATGACTCTGCTAGATCCAAACATCTCTCTTTACACCTCCCATGCTACCACCAGATACACCACAAGTGCTTTACTGAGGCTCTACACGAGGAATAACCTTTGGATACACAAAAGCCAAATAGGAATTACATCTTCCTGTTTGCTGCTCTAGGCAGGCTTTTTTTTTTTTCTTTTTTCTTTTTTTTTCTTTTTCAAAGGCCTACAGCAATAGAAGAACTGCTCTGAGAGCCCTCCATAGCAACAGCACCTCTGAGATTCTGGATCTTCCCAATTTGGGGGAACAATGACAGCAAACTTGCTGTGCTCAGACATCTGTGTCTGTGCTCAAAGTGACCAAAGCAATTTTCTTAAGTATTTCACACTCATGGTGAGCAGCCTTACGCCATTTTTACATGCTGCAATTTTAAACAGGACTTAACAAGTAAAGTGTATCAAACACAGGAATGGCCAGGCAGAACAGCAGTGTTTGTTCAAGGTTTCTAGGTGTGGCAGCAGCCAAGACATAATAGGATTATTTATATCTGACTCATTTGCTTTTTCTTCATCCACGATTCTCCTGCTTTAGGACTCAATAATTGACTTTTTTTCCTACAAAACAGGATATAAATACATTTTTTAATTCGGGAAACTTTCGAGAGGGACTCAAGAACTTAAAGCAGAGAGGGGCAATTCCACAGATACACACTGTACCAATGAGCTCGGCCCAAACACACCACCATGGTCAGGGCTGAACTTGAGATTACCTGAGTGTGCAGAGGGACACGTGGGCTCAGCACGCTGTGCAGACACACACACAGCACTTACCAGGCTGCATCTTTCCAGCTCTTCCCTGGCCAGCCATCAGGCAGCCGGCTGCACAAAGCTGGGGCTGAGCTCTGCTCTGCTGCTGAGCTCTGCTCTGTGCATCCCGGCTTCCTGCCTGCAAACTGAAAACAACACTTCCCCCTTTTCACTGGAGCGATTTCCAATCCGACATTGTGTAAGCGTGGAGCTTTTCATTCTAATTACAATAAGAATTGTTTGCTTTTTTTTTTTTTTTTCTTTTTAATCCACAAGGGATCACCTAAAGTTGCTGCCCTAAGAATAAACACAGGTCTCAGTCTGAAAAAAAGCCCCAAACCATTGACATGAGCACTCTGAGATCTACTTTTTGCTGACACCACACCTCCACTTTGTGCTGTCCAGTGTTTTCTTCAGGATTGCCAGTAAAGTTTTAATAATCTTACAAAAATTATTCATAAATCTGGTTTACAACCAACATTTCGCTGCACACATGAATGAAGTAAATGGCTCGACTTCCTCTTTTTAGAAAAGGAAACATACATTCTTTAAAAGCTTAATCAATTATCCCCTGCAGCTCCACAAAGCACACAGCTGAGACTTTGGGCTGTTGGTGGCGGAGAAGGGAACACGATGAGGTGGAATCCAATCCTGCTGCCAGAAGCTGTGTAAGGAGATGTGACTGTGGGGTGAGGGCACTGCACAGCACACACAGGAAGGAGCCCGCTGAAGCAGATCTCCCAGCAGCACCCCTCTCCATCCAAAAGCACAAACAGAAGATGGAAGCTCTGTTTATTCCTCCACCAGAAGCACTGGAGAGGATCGAGGCACTCTTATCTCCATTCGATCACCTGATGCTGCTCTCTCCAGCACAGGGTGAATAAGCAGTGCCTGGAATGTGCCGTGTCACTGCCAGCTCCTGGGAGGAACGCTGCTGCTCACTGCTCACTGCTCACTGCTCCTGCTCAGTGAGGAGGAGCTCAGCTGCTCAGCACAGAGCTGTAAGGAACACATCTCACCTTCTCCTCAGAAAGGCAAAGAGTGACCTCTACAACCATTCCACTTTGCTCATCGCTCTTCTAGAAAGTGACCAGAAAACTTCAAAGCCTCTTCCCCTCCCCCAGGGTTTTTTTTTGGCTGGGCAGCATATCTGTGTGATCACTGCTTCCAGAAGCACGTACAGCTCCCAGTGGGTAATTACAGGGAAAGGTGACGATGAAGACGTGACGACGGGGCAAGGAAAGCACTCTTATCAGGAACCCCACAGTGACATATGTGCATTCATCACTGTTCTCAGCCAGGACATTACAGAATTTCCAGAAAAGGTGCTTCACATTTGAAAAGGTTCTTCATTTCAAAGATCAGTCAGCACTCTAAATGAAAAGCTGATGCACTGAAGGTAGTACAGGTGAGACAGCAGCAACACAAAATTTCCTTAACACAGCCTCACCCAACCCTACCTTTCTCAGGAACCTGGATCCACAGCTCACTGCCATCTGCACAGCACCAGCCATCTTGCTGGCACTGCAGCTACTGAGCACAGGGAAAACTCATAGCAGAAAAATACTTATCCTTGGCTTCCTTTGATGAAATTCAGCAACAGACATGGAGTATGATGTGATCCATCAATTCCCAGCAGAACAGCAGTGCCCGCATTAGAGCTGCATGGCTGCAATGGCAGTGCTGCCTTCCCTCAGTGCAGGAGCTGCCAGGAGGTTTGAAGGGACAAGACACAACCAACACTTCTTTCCCCTGTGCTGCTCAGAGAGAAATGTATTATAGACTTACATGAGAGGAACAAAAGCTGCCATTCCAAAGTACATATTCTTAATGCAGAATGAGTGTGTGTATTTCCAGGTTGTAGCTAAGTCCTCTTTGCAGTACGTGCTTTATTTCCAACAACAGGAAGATTTTGTTCTCCAAATCCTTTATGACTAAGGTACAGTGGCACAGGAGAGGAAAAGCATCCCAAACAATCCTTTTCCAGCGCTGCACTTTAGACCTGATGTCTGACATCAGTCCTGATCCCAGAGGCAAAATGGGAGCACTTTATCCACTAAGTCACCCAGCTCCCACGGCTACAGCCATCCGAAATGGAATGCATTACTCCTGCATTCAAACATATGTTTTTGAAGGCAGCCAGCCATCCGGCTGCCCTGAGAGAGATTACAGAAGACCTAATTTTATCAGGCTGGGATACAACTCTCTAGGCTGCTGTTGCTCCCCAGGGACATGGAGCTGCTGGACGCAGGTTGTCTGACTGCTGGGGAACAATTCTGAATGGCTCAGCTGCAGTAACTCACATCCCAGGTTCCCAAATGCAGTGCATGCCCTGCAGGCTCCGTGGGCTCCCACCCCCAAGGAATTCCTACAGTTCCTATCAGCACTTCTCAAGCTCAGAAGAATTATAAAAAGTTGATGTTGGCAGAAAAGTTCTAAAACTTTAAGCAAGCCTTTTCTTTTCTCTCAGAAGTTACACTAAATAAAACAAGGTGTTCATTCACTAGAGCCTAAAGCATAAGGCACTCTTCCATCGACTGTCTTTGGTACAAACATAAGCTGTGTGTGTACACTGAGGTGTGCTGCAGACACGTTCAGCTTTGAAGTTTGAAGGAAAAAAGCGCATGCCGATAGAAACGGGTGTTTTACTCAAGAAAATAATGCAGGCAAGAGGAAAGAGCAGCAGTGGAGAGCGTTACTCAGAGCGAGGAATACAGGTGTGAGGCTCTGCCCAAGACTCGTCATCAAAATGTAATGGGAAAATTTGTGTAGCAGATGGAAGGCGGCCGCCCGCACAGCAGCCGTTAGCCATAAATCACCATCTCCCTCACACGTGGTGCAAATTTAACAATCTTCCATTCTAATTAATAGAATGAGGCACCCTGATGACTCTCCCCTGACTTCATAAGGTCTAGGAAAAATGTTGGATTGAACCAACGTTAACAGAAGAACGCTGCAGTTCCACTACTCAACAATGTCCCAAAAGGAGCTGAGCAGAGCGCTGAGCTCAGGAAATGCCTCTTGTAACTTCGAGGCAAGCAGCTTCAAGAAAACCATGTGAAGAAATTATCTGGACATGATATTTGAGGCAAATCAAAACAGGAAAGTATTCCGCTTCTGCTTGCACCTCTGGGATGTCTCACCATTAGTTCACTCTTTGGCTTCAGAAACTTGCCACTGAATAAACATGATAAATCCAATGAATAGAAAGCTTCATGGCAAAAACTAATTAGAGAGAGGGAATCCGGAAGGAACCCATCACCCCTTCTGACACAGCACCAATGAACTACAAACACACGGGGTCCTTTGCACTCCCACTTCTCTATGGAGCTCCAAGTGGTTTTCAGGCCTGCCAGACCTGCAACCCGGCTGCACACAGCTCTGCTGCCATCCATCACATCTACCCCTTAATGTTTCATGCTACAGAATTTCAAATAGGAAGCTGAAGATCTAGGACACCACAAGAAAACACCACAGAGAGCTTTACTGCAGCTGTCTTAGGCTAACAGCTCTGATCAACACTTCCAGCCCAAGCATCCAACTGAACTGCAAATAGCACCAGTAGTAAGAGCAAGCAGCATAAAGGCAAGACAGGAATCATTGCTACCAGATGTCCCCTCAGCCCAGCTGAGGAAAACTGGTTGTAACTCCAGCAAGACTTCAGAGAAGCAAGGGAGGAGGTGGAGGAGTGTCTTTAAAGCCTCTAATTTCTTCCTCTCCCCAAGGCAAAGGGTCAGAGCTGCAGCTTTTAAAAATAGCCCCAAACCCGCACCTCATTTCCTAAGAATAGGAGTGACAACGCAACCAGATGCATATTCTTAAACTCTCCTGGTTGTTCTTTGTTATAGTAACCTGGGTGCTCCAAATACTTCTCTTGCACAGTATAACCTACTCCCGGTCACAATCACAGCATTTAACTTTCTCCAAACCATTCATCACTCAGCACTCTGCTTTGACCATCTGCATGGTATAAATGTGATGTCCTCGTGGACCTTCTGTTTGATGGACTGGGGACAGTTTTGCTGCCCTGCTCCTCTGCTGACGATGACTTGAGCTGTATTTCCTTCTGGCTATCAGGCTTACACCACTTCTTTCCCTGCCGTAAAGCTTAATACAATATTAGAAATGAAGGCTCTCATCGGGATCTTGGTAGAGCCACATGACGCAGGGATGAGCACCTCTGAATTTGTGTGAACAGCTCTCCATGATGTGCTCCAAAAGGATTTTTCTGCATTTCAAAGCACTGCCTCGGAACTGTACCTTTGTTGGCTGCATACGGAGAGGCTGTGTCAAAGCCATACACAGATTTCTCAGCAGATTTGGTACCCATCTGCTGTCAGTCCTGCAGGTAAATTAAAGAAGCAACATAAAAGCTTTCCCATTACCAGTTTTGCCTAATGCAAGACTTGTGGGTGCAATGCTGCATAAAAGCACAAAAACCACCTGTGAGTCCTGTTAGCTACAAGACAATCAGATCTGACTTGCTTGTGCTCATAAGCTTCCTTCAGCCTTTTCTCTGCTATAGTCACAGTTCCCCTCTGAACAATAGGGAGAAAACTGAAGTGAAACCTCTCTGCCCACTCAGCAAACTCCACGTAAGCAGACCTTCCTCCGTCAATTACTTTCTTTGGTTCTTCCCTAATCTATTTAGATTCCATAATTCATCTACTCCATGTATTAAAAAGATCTTCACCTACTTTGATGGGTGCCTGGCAATCTAAGAATGAAAAGTGAAAAGCACAGCTTTTGAGGGAAGAGAAAAACACCAGGATTCCTCAGGAATTTCTCAAGCCAAACAAAACAAAGACTCGACCCAATTGCTTGAGTCAACATGTTTTCTTCCATTAAGGTTCCATCCTATTTGGCTGGCCTTCAGCCCCGGGTTTCAGCTGTTTTGCTGATACCACGTTTTCCACACCAGCCACCATCCCTTCTGCTTCTGGAAGTCCTTACACACAGCTTCCTTCTGCCTCCACTAAGAGACAATCAGCAGAGAAGGAACAAACACAGGTGCGCGGAGCCATTCACAGAAACACCCACACCAAATCACAAACCAGACAGCCAAATGGATGTTTAACCAGAAAAGTCAACAGAAACCGCCTCCTTCTGTACATGAAGCAAGAGCGGTGATATGATAACGCTGTCACATAACCCAGAAAGGGCAAATCATGCTCAGAGCCTGAACTGCAATCACAGGAATTCCTCCTTATTACTAGGCGGGGTTTTCCCCCTCCCCTTACCTCATACTTTCACAGATGTCACGAGCTGAAGTTCACTCTGCTCACATCCCTTTACTGCTTAAAAACAGACAGAAACTGCAGTCAAACAAAAGCCAACACCAAATCAGCCCTCCAGGAGAGCAGTGAGCTGTCCTACTTCCAATGCAGCAGCTCCAGTGCCACCACCACCCACACCGTACCAAGGGCACAAGCTTCACTGCGCAGCCAGCACAAACCTCAGAGCACTGCGTACAACAAGCGTACAGAATGTGCTTAATTAGAACCTATGAATCCAGCAATACCAGAGTTCCTTAGCACTTTTAACACAGCTGCAATGAGATTAATATGAGAAGAGCTGCTTGAGAACTGTCCCCAAAGCACCAGAGTGCACGGACATCTCCACGCTCAGCTTGGACATGGAGGATCTCAGGTGTTCACTGAGCTCTGAGAGCAAAGCTGTTAGGGAGCACCCACAGCCATCATCACACACAGCCGTGGTTCAGCCCCAAAGGTGTAAAACTGAGCTCCTGCACTCGGAGAAAAGTGGAACTGTTCGTTTCTTTGAGTCTTATCAACAGTTTGGGCAAGCCCTCTTTAAAGTTCATATCCCCAGTGCTTCTCCTCATCAAGCAGCAGCAGATGCAAACACACAGCCAGCCCTTCCCATCATTACCGATGCATAATGTGGGTGTTACTGACAGATGAAAAAAAAAGCACGAGAAAGAAAAAGAAACTGAAGTAAGAAAAGGAGGAAAGCATGAGTAATCAGTAGGTTCCAGGTTCCTCGTAGCTCCATGACTTAATTCATTGCTTATGTACAGTTAATCATTCTCATTAGAGGCAATGACACTGATCCCTTCTGTAAAGAATCCCTCTGTAAAATGTGCTGTTCGAGGTTTGGATATAACACATTATAGAAGACAACTGAATTCCTACCTAAACGCATTTAGAAATAAACGAATTAAACACAAATCAATCACTGAGGCCAAATAAGGACATGCAACAAAAGACTGAAAGAAATAAATTAGAACAATTTTGGTAAATGGAAAAAGGATTACTGCTTCCTGCGACACGTCCCACTATGCTGCTGGAACACTTCAAGTTCCTCAGGAATGGCACCTCTGTTACTTCCAAGAAAGAGGATCTGCTGTCTCACAGCAGATCACTGCAAACTATGATTTCTACTTTAAGCATACACTAACCCAATCCTTCTGTTCCACTCTGTCCTATATGCAGCACCTTCCACAAGCATGATGTCAGATGAGATTTTAATACTCTCTTTCCCCCATACTGCTACAGATTCTGCAAGCCATGAAGGTGAGTGGGGAAACAGCAGCACACAAAGCCCACAGCGTTTGTGCTCCCAGCCCACCCGCAGGGCAGCCCTCCTTCACACTGCCTGCTCAGCACTGCCCGTGTGGGATCACCCATCGAGGCACAGCCATCTCCCCACCCCTGTGTGCTGAAATTTGGGTCCCTGCAGGTACAGCTCCTCTCCCGCTCCCAAAGGGGGGCGTAGAAACCCCAGCTGAAACATTCACAGAGCACACAAGAGACAATCTGAGACAATAAAGCTGCAGTTAGGAGGGGGGAAGGATCAAGTGCTCTTATCTGAGCGAGAGCTAATCAGTCACACAGCAAGCACCACTGCCATTTTTAATAAAACCCTTCCATTCAATATTGTTTACTATAAACAGCTCTGTAGTTATACCCAGTTCACAATGCACGCATTCACCTTCAAGTCCTTATGCTGAAGTCTCAAATCGGGGTGTGTTTTAAATGGCATTACCCCACTGACTCCCCGCTGCCTCACAGGTCCCCTCGGTTATCTCAGGGCCACGGCCAAACACCATCAGCTGCACTCAAGGCTTTCTGATAGGAAAAGAGATTGGCACACAGAAACCTGTCATACGCACGTTAAAACACCGGGGTATTAAATCCATGAAGTGGTAATGGATTTAGTGTTCACAGAATTACATAACACAGGAAACTTCGCTCCAAAGCATGGAAGTTGAAGCTGTTAGAAGCTTTGTAAAGATTAGCATGATGTCACTGCTAGCCCTTCTACCAAAAGGACCTTAACAAGCACGGCTCGCAGTGCTGTATGCCAGCGGCTCAAAATAAAAGTCTTTCAGTATCACATGGAACAACTTGCAGAAAATAGAAACAAATGTTTGAAAACATTCAGCAAATTCTTCCAAAGCCCAACAATTACTTCTCATTTTATTTCTAGTGAGTGAAGAGGATGTTCTCCAGTTCTTTGTTAGCGTGGAGTACCCCAAGCCAAACACCAGGTAGGGTTATCGCCTTCGTTAAATGTTTACAGAAAGCATTATCTGGAAAAAGTTGGATAAAAAAAATCACACACACACGCTCACAAAAGCCAACAGGCAGCACTAAGCCCAACTACAAACAGCCAGTGCTAAAAAGCACTACCACTGCCTTTCCATCTGGCAATACACTGAGCACAGCATACCAACATGGGAAGCTGGAGAAGGAATTCAAATCTTTACAGCTATAAACAGTCTCCTTGATGTTCTGTACATTCTGGGACAAAGTGACAGCACAAAGACGATCGTAGCTCCATTTGCCGTCAGTTTGTTAATGATGGGGGGGATTATTGCACCCGTGCGGTGTCTCCTGACAAGGCACTGCTGTGGCACCGAGCTGAGCGCCGATGGGCTCCTGGCAATGCACACCCAGAGCTCTGCAGCACTGTGAGCTCCAGGAAACAAAGACACGGCCGTGCAGAACGGGAAACAAACTCGGTGGGTTTTGTTCTCAGCAAAAAGTGCGCGCGTCGGCCTGATAACAGCTACGGAAAAGAACTCAGAGGCTGAAAGCACATCCGGCTGCACGCTGCTATTCACCCCAGGGCCCTTCGAGCCCCCGCACTGCTGTCAGTCCTTCCCACCCCACATCCACAGCCTGCAGAATTGAGGCCAAGGAAGGAGAGCGGCCCGCACGGCCCCCCGTTTCCTCACAAGGTTCCCCATCTCCCCCCTCCCCTTTTTTCCCCCGCACAAAGAGGACCCCATCCCCCCCACGACCCCCAGCTATTTTTCCCCACACACAGAGCTGCCCCCAGCCCTTCTCCCCACACACTTCTCCCCATTCCCCCCCACACACAACATAAGGACCCCTTCAGGGCCCGGCCCTCCTCTGGCTCCCACTCCCCAACCCTCCCGCACGGAGCCCCCCCAGCCCCGAGGTCGCGGCACCCCGAGGGCAGAGCGGGGCGGGGCGGGGCGGCTCCCGGCGCTCCTCACCTTCCGAGAGCTCCAGCTCCAGCTCGGCCAGCTGCTCGCGGACCTCGCGAGGCAACGAGGAGATACCCGCGGCCGCCGGCTCGGCCATGACGGGAGGAGAACGTAAAGGGGTAAGGAGAAAGGGAAGGGGAATAGAGGCAGGCCCGGCCGCCGAGCTCGGCGCGGCTCCGGCTCAGCGCCGGGGGCTGCGGGTCGCGGGCGCAGCGGGAGCGGCCGCCACCTCCGCCATGCTGGCTACAGCGCCGCCCCAGCGCCGCGTCACACCGCGGGGCGGCGCGCGAACCTCGCGTCACCGCTTTGCAGCCTCCATCGCCTCCCCCCGCACGCGCAGCGCCCCTTGGCGGCCACGCGCCGCCCTGCACACAGCGGAGCTTCGCGCGTCCCTCAGGCGCAGCTGCGCCTTCCCGCTCTTTCCCGTCCCCTCACGCGGGGCCGCCTCTTCCCGCGCCCCTCAGTCGAAGCCGCCGTTTCCCACCTCCCCGTCCCCTCAGATCCCCACACGCGTAACAGACAGCGCTGAGAGAGACCGTTGTTGGGTTTTGTTTTTTTTTTTGTGGCTTTTTTTTTGTTTTTTTTTTGTGTGTAGTTTTTTTTTTTTTCCTTTTAAATCAGCTTTTTATTTTTTTTTATTTTTATTTTTTTCTATAACTGTTATTTCAATTTCCCATAGCACCTTGGCAATGTCAAAAACAAATACAAATACAAGTATCATCATTTGAACATTTAAAGCGTGGAACCTACTCGACACAAATTTGTGGGTTTGTTTTGTTTTGGGACAGTTTTGACAACAGGAATATACCAGGACAGACAGAGAAGCCAGATGGGCGTTTGTTTTTTTTCTCCTTTCACTCAAGCCCTGCCCTATGAGGAGCTCAGAGATGCTGTGGGTAAGCTGGATTCATCCGGGAGGAACACGAGGGCTGTACTCACATGAGCTCAATATATTATCTGAATCTTTTGTTTTCTATAAAAATCAGGAAGAAAAAAAAAAAACGAGAAAAAAGAAAAAAAAAAACCAACCATTTATCCACAGTTTATAGCTGAAATTGCATTTTCTGGAAACTGTATATCCATAACTGAAGCTCCATAAAAATAAACCTCTGGTTTCTTAAATATAAAATTTTTAGGTTGTTACAGGTTAGTTTGCGGATGGATTTTTATTTTTTCTTCAGAAATAAGTTGCTTTAACTCCATTTCAAGTCCTCCCAACTGTACATTAAAAACAGACTCCAAAAGCCTCTTGCAGTGCCTGTGCTAAAGGCACTTAGAGAAGAGCTAACTAAAATACAACAAACCAAAGCTATGTACCATCCTAAAGGAAGCTCAGACTATAGGTAATATATACACACACAGAGCATGAGAAATCATTCAGATTAATGGCAACAATCGTTACGTTTCAGAAGGAAATATCAAAATTAGAAACAAAAAAAAAAAAACAATTCTATTGCATATCTGTAGTCATCGAGGATTTACAAAAAAACTCATCAGAAGCAATTTCCCCCCGAAGTGCATTTCTGTTGCATCGTCTGTAATACAATGGTGCATTTTACAAATTTAAAATATCATCTGTACATATCAGATATTTCACCCCAGGCGGACACCCCCGGGAACAGTAAAAATAGCAGACATTTTCAAGACAATTAAGCTGATATTGACAAAGTAGTAAGGCCATAGCTATTGAACTACAGTAAAGCATTGATTAAGTCACTTATTTGCTACTGATTTGCCACAGTATCACCTTTCTCTTCTGGTTAATAGAGTGGGTTACATTTTTATTTTAGTTTTCTTTTTATAAATCTACCGCTAAAACTGCACCATCATACTGTGCCAGGCTAACATTTTTTTTATTATTTTTTAAAAACAAATATAGCAGGAATGTAAGATGCTATAAAACTAACTTAATTTTAGAAATCAAAAGAAAAAAAAAAATTTGCACTTTTTACTATCACATGCAAACGATTACTCCTCTTTTCACCCTCCAGCAAAAATGCAAGAGAGCAGCCCGATCTTTTCCATGCACAATAATTCGGAAAAGAATTTAAACAGGGGAAGCACACTTCTGCAGGGAACAGAAGTCAGCAATGCTGAACACAGCTCACAGTTCATGAAAGTCGCACGCGTGGATCATCCGCAGAGTAGGACAGGTTGTGTTCACACCGCGTGGTACGGAGCTGCCGAGAGCTGCTGTGCCACTACGGGTGCATTCTGAACACGGCTGTTGAACAAGGGACAGTTTCACCTCGAATGATGAAGTGATGTGACTCAAATGAAAGCCATGAGCTGCCCCAGCAGTCAGCCTGGCTCGGGTCACCTTTCTGTCCCTGTGTCCCCCAGTCTGTCAGAACTGGCAGACGTGATGGGCACACACAGCAGCTTGCCTGAGTCAATTACAGGGATGAGAACGTAGCAGCTAGCCCGTTTAAGCTTGCCATGCAATACGAGTACTGCAGGAGAACTTGCACACAAAACTATAGTTTTCACAGCCTTTACATTGACTTGGTTATTTCCTCCAATGCACAAAAGATTAGGAAAGAAAACAACAATATCAATGGCAGGGAAGAAGAGGAAGGGGAATGCTAATGTTAAATCCTTGCAGGTAAGAATTAAATAAATAATTATGAGTGCTCTAATTTGATCAAAGTCTTAATATGCTGGGGAAAAGAAAAAAAAAAAGAGCCAACGGGTTTACAGACTCATTCGCATACACTGTACAGGAGCCATGCTCTGCTGCTGGGAAATGTACATCCAGGACACACAAAGCATCCTTTCCATGGTCAAGTCTTCCCAATCACCATTCAAGAAAGACTGAACTGCAGTTCATTTTTTTCCCCACGAGTAATAAAATAATTTTTTTTTAAAAAAAGATCCATTTCACAACTGTTAAAAGCTCTGATTCCACCTTGGAGCACTACATGGTTACCAGGTGCACTGAGCACCCAGTGCTTCCTGCACCCCCAGTGACAGCACACATCTACCCACACATCTGTGACTATCACAGTTTTTCCAGTTTGACTGCAGTCGTCGTTTGTAGCCTTTAAACGGATCAAAAATAATTCTGAATTCCATTTCAGAACTTAAAACATTTCAAAATATTCGAATTTCTCTATCATTCCAACAAACGTAGCGTTATTGAAATAAATGGAGAAGGGTTCTGTAAGCATTCCTAAACTGTAGACATGATCAACAGTTATTATTTTCTTTTTAACTAAATTAAAAAAACCTCCCAAACCCAGTACAGGTAGTTTAACAGTGAGTAATGATTTTGGTTTGGTTCTCTTTTTTTTTTTTAATATATATATGTGTATATATATATATATATAACATGCGTAGAAATGAACAGTTAACTGCATAAATACATCATATTGTGTTATGAATCAAATCAAAGCAATTGCCAAGCTGAATAATAAGTTAGAGAAATGACAACTCTGGCTTTATATATATATTTATAAAAATAGATATGAGTGTTCTCAAAGCAGTTGATAGAGAATGCCTACTGAGTAAGAAGTTGCCAAGGGTTATCTGGCTAAGAAATCAGAAAATGAAAATTTTCACAGTTATTTTAACTGCCACTTACATTCATTCTAATGGCAACACTAACATATATTACTAAGATGTTTACGGTATATATCACAATTGAGTTTTCCAGTGTTCACAACTTACGACTTAAAGTTTGTACACTTGCTATTCGCTACAGAAAGAAAAAAGGCGTGATTTCTTACTGCTGGAACCTCCTCCTAACGCTTCACACAGAACTTTGAACCCTGGCATGCTGATTTTGGCAGATTAATGCGCTGAGTTTTCCCATTTCAGTCATTACGGTAATCACCTTCAAACTTAACCACTTACTACACAAATAGTGTTGCAAATTCAGTCGGCACACAGCTAGGCCAGATGCTACCTTTCGGGCAGCTTCTCTGAACACGAGGGTTTTTGTTCAATTCTTGACCCTTAGTTCCACTTGGAACAGTTTTTCAAAGTCAGTTGTTACTGTATCAGCTGTAAACGAGTTCCCAGTACATGTAAACCCTGATTTCTAGCATACAGCATCCCATGCCCTACTCCAGATCACAAGACAGGTCAGCGTACGGAAACCCAACCACGCCTGAGCTGCTCACTATTCCAGAGCAGACCCCAGCCTGAGCCTGGCAGGGCTCTGTGGGGCACAACTCCAGGCTCTTTACACACGGAGCTAACGCTGCGGACCGTGCAGCTGTCCATCACTCATCTATACCGGGTCTGCCTCACGAAAACATACCAAGATAAATGCACAGAAGCCTGCAATAAAGAGATTAGAGAAAGTAAAAAGCGAGATAAAAACAAACGAAAAACCCCATCACGTCGCCCTCAAGGAGGTGAGGAAGGTCAAATTAGAAGTTCTGACACGCTCCCTTCTGCCTCCTTCCAACTGCACGTACAAGACAGGTTTTGCCGTCCATGTGCTCAGACCTACAATCCAGTCTCCTGTAAAAATTATAGTTTAAAAAGCTTGCTGAATGAGTTATTAGTAAGGTCAAGAGATATACTCCAAGCTGGAAACACAAAGTTCACTACAGTAGTACATTCAGTTTTTATCATCAGTAACTAAGCCATGACAACATACCTGGCTGCACTCACTCAACCTCACACACCGACCAAGCACCTGGGCTGCAGACACGCTCTGCAATGCAAGGCCATCAATGGCAGACACATCATCCTACAAGCCAACTGTTAAATAGGTTAAAAAAAACTTCTACTTTTACAGAAATGCTCATTTTTTTTCAAAAATAATAATCTCTTATCCTTCTCCTCCTACGCCGAGCAACACGTTCATTCGTCGATTCACAATCTTTCACTTTGTCAAAAAGCTAGTTTCACAACCCCAAAACAGATTTCAAGCAGGAAACCCTCTGCAAATTAAAAACAAAAATACAAAAATTATAATCTCTATATTTCATATTGATTGGAATCCTCCAGCATTTGTGAAATCACTTTCAGAGATGAATTTTGGGACCCTCCACACCTTCTCCACACAAGCCACACTCCAGTTCAGTATTCCCCTTCACGAATACTCCTTTCTCAGTCTCCTTTGCTGCTCATTAGTCCACAGCTCAAATTAAACAGAGGAATGGGCCGGACAGGTTACTTTGGTGACCGAGGTGGCACGTACTGCTCCTTGCCGACACGCCGCGGCGCTCCCTGAGGCGATGATCTGCGTCCAAACTGGCGCCTCTGTTCCCTGATTTTCCCCGCAGCTCCCCGGGGCGGCCCGCTGCCTCGGAACCCGGAGTAATCCTTCATCCGACCTTCAGCTTTGTCAGCAGCCTTTTCCGAAGCCCTCTCAGCTGTACCACTGTCGTCATTTTTGGCAGGGGGAACTATGTTGGTGCGCAGTTCCCTGAGAGGCTGAACAGGAACGGGAGGCGGCTCCTTCGGGGGCTTCTGGCAGACTTCTGCGTAACTCAGCTTGCGCGGCTCCTTTGGGACCAAGGGAGAAGAGCGGTGTTTACAGACAGACCAGAATAACCACACCATGCTCTTCCAAAAACACACAATCAGTGCTGAAACCACAGCTGTGGCAAACTGCACTGAAGAGATCCCAGGTGCTATTTCAGCACACCTGAGGGAGAGCTCCCCACATTCCTCACTCCATCCCTGCTTTGGGCCTTACCTGCACCGACACCACGGGAGCTGCACTTGTGTTAGTAGGAGACGAGGTGGTATTGGTGGTATTTGTCCTTGGTGGCTTTGCGGTGCTGACAGGACAGACGGACACAGGTGGGGACGTGTGGCTTTTAACATCCTTCTGAACAGACACTTCTGGTTTGCTCTCTGGCTGAACTGCGCTGCTAAATCAAGAACAGTTTAACGTTAAAATCTGTGACAGACTTCAGAGCCATAGCCATGTTTTTTGCAGAATGGTGCAGCTTTTACTGCCATGATTTATTTTCATCTTCTGGTCTCCACAGGAGCTGCCTTCCACAAACGGGAAAGGAAGCACAAACATTACTGCCATCCTGCAGGATGTCAGCTACAGTCTTAGCCACAGAACACACAGATTTTAACACATCCGGTTCACATGAGCTGCATACCTTAACACTACAGCTTCAGTCTGACCCGATGAACTCACGCTCATCACAGGCTGCTGGACAATGCTGTGCGTTTGTTCCTCCTGAGCAGAAGCCGGACAGCTGGGCAGCAAATCTTTGCTTTCCTGTGCAGAAACAAGATGCAAAATATGAAGAGATGGCACACACGCTTGAATTGCTCCTCAACATGCCAGTACACAAAACCTGAAAGGTGGGATTTTTCCAAAGGCAACTCAAGTCCAGATTATAGGAATTCTGTTTCTTTTGGAGCATCACCTCTAAACCAATCACCATTTGCGTGGGTGAAACAAACAGTGGATAAAGCCCACAGTAAGTGTGGTAAGTGCACAGTAAGTGCTCAAGCAACAGATTCACCTGGAGAAGCCCCTGTCTAGACTACACACAAACTGTTCCTACAACAACCAACAACCCACATTTCCCTCCTTTATTCCACTCCAGAACTGAGCTTACACTATATGTAATTCTGCAATTACAGAAGCTTCAACTGAATACTCCCACGAAGCCAAGGAAATCCAGAACAGAGACAGAAGATGTGCTATTGTATTAAAACAGCAAAACGTTTGACCTTAAAGCACACTAATGCACAGCTCTAACAAGAATGATTAATTCTTTAGGCAGGGGAGAAGGAAGACTCAACAAGGTGAGCTACTGTGCTCTTGCCAGAGACTTAAGCAGATACCTTTTCTTTGCCGATTCCCTTGACTACATCAGACATCCTGCTCTCCAGCACAGGCTCTCCTGGTATTTTCGCTGTACTACCAGGCAAAGGTGGGAAATTTGACGCTAACAAATCAAACTTTGGTGTCTGAGTCTTTGTTTCTGCTGAAGGCTGAGGTCGCTATAGGGAAAGAAAATATCTGTTAGTTAATAGAGCCATGACTTGTAGTACTGAAAGAGCTGAAAGCGAGCATTAGGGAGTTTCCTGAGAAGCAGTGACTACCAGCAGTGTAATCTAAGAACTTAAGGACTGTGCCATTCCTTCAATAAATGCATGACTTGCAGTAAAGGAAATGGAACTTACTGAAATACGGTCATCTTCTCGTCTCCTCCGACCTCTGAAGATGTTTCTCCTTTAAAGGGAAAAACAAGCCACTCAGTCACTTATCTATAGCAAAGTACGTCACAAGGGGACCCATAGTAGAGGGACTCACAAAGCCTATTGATGAAGATTTATTTATTCTTTATACTTTATGCCAGTATAAATACCAACATTAATTCATCAAATGTTCTGGAAACGATTCTGGAGACAAATTAATTATTTTGGAATAAAGACATCTTAAAGTATTTGCCAGAAGAATTGTCAGGTATTCAGTCAAGCAGGAATTCACACTAACAATTAAGTATTCATCATGCTCTGTTTAAAAGTCAGTTTTCTCCAGTGACAATTTACAGAAATTTCTGTTGTGCCAATGGCTGATGATCCTTGGCTCAGCATCATTTGAACATCCAACACATTGCTGCATTACCTGCCCCTGCCAATGCCATAATCTCCATTCTGCTCCATCTGCACGGTCGGAGAATCCTTCTGGGAATAGCCTTGCTCTTGGTGCCCCGTTAGCGTGCTGTTATGTCGCTCCATAACAAAATTCCTTGAGTTGGTTCTACTCAGTGGTCCATCCCCCATTGACACAGTGCTGGCAGCAGCTGGACCCTCTGCAGCGTGCTCTGAGCTGCTTGACGATCGGAAGTGAGGCTTCACACTGCAGGGCACATGGCAAGAGGCTCTGTAACCCAGAGTTTAAAGAACAAACTGCAAATTTTCCACTGCCTACTGTTACTCTGTAGCTGACAAAAAGGAGGAGGTCAATATGTACTGGAACTCCATCAGAGAAGTCTTGTTTCCTGAACACTGGTCAAGAACAAAGAAACTGTTATTCCTTCCTTCCATCTATTCCTTCCATTCTAGCCCTCCTGCCACCTCTCTTCTCATCAAAGGTTGCCAGCAGAAAACAGAGGTCAACTGCCTGACAGATCCCAAAAGAAAACAAAATCCCCAAAGACCTGACACAGTAGAAGAGACAGCGTAACCCCGACCTGTACCTGCTGCATGGACACTGCGTTCTGGCAACTTATTTGGAGAAGGAAACCTAAAGAACAAACTTCACTCCAACACAAGCAAAAAATCTGAACTGTAACAAGGAACTGGAGCAGATGCATGACTGAATGTGCTGAAGAGACCTGGGCAGATCAGAGCAAGGAAGCCGAGAATCCTCTTCCCCAAAAGCCAGGATCTCAGCCCCACTGCTCCCGTTACCAAACACCTCCACATCGACCGTGGTTTTCCAAACCTTTTACCCACTTATTGATTAGTCAGCATCAAAGCTGTATCTCCTTTGAACCCAGATGTGGCTGTGCACACTCAGTGTTACTGTGTGCTACAGCTCCGGGTCTTAAACAGAAAACTGCCCAGGAAAACCGACCTGCCGGAAGGCAGAACAGAGCCTGTCTTGTCTCTGCCAAATTCTGAGTGATCAAATTCATCTGCTTTGCCAAAGCCATTTTAAATTATCTTTTAGATGGCTGGACAGAAGATATCAATTTAACTTAACCAACACTAACACTGAGGACTTTCTCTCACTAAACCCAACCTTCCTTTCCCACAAGGACACTGCAGCAAATCAGGGCAAAATAAACACAACCAGCTTAGACAAATGTTTAGCTACAGACAAAAATCCAATATTTAACTAGCGACTGCCTGTATGACAGAATAAATGAAGCTTAATGAGCCAGGACAAATCTGAAAGCAGCAGCTGAATGAACCTCTCTGAATGAGCTCTTCTACAGCTCAAGAGGAGATGCATCAAACAAAGATTAATTCATATTTCACAGCTTTGAGCAGCATTAAGAACCAATTCTTATGCCCCAGGAAGGCAACATCTTCTCAGGTCATTCTTCAGCCCTCAGATCTCATAATCTTAGCCATCATTGAGAAGGCCACAATCTTATCTGGGCAGAAGAGCAAAGCAGAAAAGACAAGGAAAGATAAGGAGGGAAAAAAAAAAAAAAGCAGACAGAAAGAAAGGTGACATGAAAGAGTAAAAAGAAGGAAAAGCATGCAGTGCAGACTGCCCAGACGCTGACTGTTGGACCTGTTCTCTCTTAGCGCGATACTTGATCATCACTGGGCCAAACTTTCACTCTTGTGCTTGCAAAGGAGTCCTGCTGAAGTATAATCCCTGTCTGCTTCTGGAACATTAAGATTTATTACTGTGAAAGCAGAGCTTGGTACAAGCACAGTGGCTGAGCAAGATGAGCAGGAAAGATAAGACAACCAAGACAGACCAGCAGAACCTGCACACACCTGACCCTGAACCTATAACTTCTCAATTACTGAACTTTGGCAAATGAAAAGTTTTAAATAACCAGAAGAGTTTTAAAAGCTTGAAGACGAGGCAGGTGCAATTTACAAGAAGTCAGTGAGTGTGTGGGCATTCCCAGATGTTGATCTTTGGGCGCATACAATTCTTGCACGTTTTTAGCATCCATACCTCTGAGATGACCCATGTAATGAGCAGCTTTTACAAGCTTTAAGTTTCAACACAATTTAAGGAAAAAAAACAACAACATTAATCAACTTCAAGATCATAGCTGTGATCTGTGCAGCTGTGACAGAATCAGCTGCCCCATCTCCTAAGCTGAATTGCCAGCTGCAGAGCCAGCATTAAGGCTCTGCTGAGTCACCAGAGACCACATTTCCAAGTTCATCCTCTGCCAACAACCACAAACCTTAACTGCATCACACAAACACTTACAGAACCGTCAGCTGTCAACTGCGTCCACAAACAGAACACAGCTCCATTTCCACGCTGCCAGCCACATGCTGAACGCAGCAGAAGAGCTTGCAAATAAACCCATTTCCACCCACACAAACAGATTACTACTCCATTGTATTTAAAGAGTACTGCTCCAGCAAATACAAAGCTGCTCCCTCCTCCCCACTGTTTATATCTGAGCAGTCTTCACAGTTTATCAGGAAAGATGGGGATAAAGTAAATAAACTACAAGTAACAGACACACGGCGTCGTGCAGCTGTAGCACAAAGCAGTCAGGGATGCAACTGAGTTGCACACGCTGAGTGGCTCTGCAGGACTAAGCACACAGCAGGAAAAGCTCATGTTTGCACTGCACAAGTTTGTAATCTGTGCATGACAAACATAATTAGAAGTATTACCTTAAGAGGAAGTTATTTGTCTGCAAAAATTCCTCTGAGGCTTTTAAAGGAGTTACCTTTGCTCTCTCCAGTGCACATGGCCATTATTTTAGGCTTTTAAGCTGATACCTCGATCCTTATTTTGTGATATAAATCAAGTTGAAAAAACACTTTGATAAAATAAGCTGGTCCCATTATGAGGCACTGCACTCTACAGGTGTGCAAAGAACACTTTGGGGTCTCAGTATTGTAAGTTCTCAGAAAGCAAACAACAAAGGCAGCTATCTTACCGATTCCTATGGAATGGGCGACCTATACTCAAAGAAGCAGCATTTGTTTTATATGATCCTGGTGTATTAAAGCCATTCACAAATCCACCGTTAGGAAAGGGGGCCTGCAACAGACAGAACAGTCTCAGTGGCTGAACATCAAAAAAATATTTGCAGTTACTCGGGATCAGTTTCAGCAGTTATTCATTTAGTCTGTACAAACTTTTATGCAGAGCTACTCCAGCTAGCATGCTGTAACATTACCACTAGAGAGAAAACCCCACCAGATTAACAACCAGTAGATCTCCTTCAGCGCAGTCCTCTACCTCCTGAAAGAGCTGCAGAGCTCATCCACTAACACCAACTACTGGATAACAGAACTGCACACTGAAATCTGACAATGGCAGACAATGGTGAGATCCACTGCCTCTCTCACAGCCTTGCTTTATGAGGTCCCCGACATAAAACAGAGCCATCTGACCAAAAATCCCTGCATTCTGCAGCTGCAGAGCCTGCTAACCTCACTGATCTGTTATCCAGGCCATTACTGATGCTTTGGGCTATCTCCCCCATTCTCATCACTCAGCAGCTGTTACTTACCAGTGGTGTTTCAAAGTAAGGTGCAGGATTTGGAGACCACGTCTGAGGCACAATGCTGTAAATAGAGTACTGCTGAGGACTATATACAGGTTGCATAAACAGCGGTGAGGCAAACTGTGCTTGTGTTTGAATGGGCTGAGCATAAACACTGGAATCCACTACCCGGTAACCATTCTTAGCAAAAAACGTGTTGATGGCTTTTATCCTGGCCTGTAAGATAGCAAATCAGATCCCACGTGTTAGCTGGGAGAAATGGACAAGTAGAACATGATACCTTTCTTGCTTATTGAAATTGTAACACAAGGGACACTAAGAGGAAGTAAGTTGATTACTTTTTACAAATAAGCACTGATAAAAATGAATCAGATTACACTTTCAGGAGCACAGGATACACACACTGCTTTAACTAGAGATGAAGTTTAAGGTAACACTGCTTTCTATAGCAGTAACCATCCAGACTCTAATTTGGACAATTCCTTTCATTGCACAACCAGTGGGCTTCAGCCTTATTTGCAGTGCAGTTAAGGAATCAGAGCCTCGTGAAGGAGAGTCCCCCTCCTGAGCTCTGCAGGCCCAGATTCCCAGGGAAGTGGAGATTAAACAGAAATGTATTTCACACTTCACTGGAAGCAGCACTGTGGTTGACCCACAGGCACCAAATGGTAACTTCTCAATGCTATCCACAACCTCATTCAAGTCAATGGTCTACAGAACTGCAGATTATCTCTCTAGTTTACATCTATCCCACTGCTAATTCCTTAACTCCCCACTCCAGTGTCATTCCAATGGAAACAATATTTCATTCTGAAATCCATTATGAAACAGCCTTACCATTATTGGCTTGCCCTGAAAGGTTTTCACTTCTTCCCTTAAGTATTTAAATGCCTGCATAGAAGAGATTAACATTAGAACACCTTGATGAAATTGTACCTCTTAAAAGAAATGACTTAATGTGCTTCCCTGTTAGCTCAGCTAACTTATCTGGTATCCTGAATTTGAAGTGTTAGATATCGCAGTTGTGGCTGGCAAGTTCTGAGACAAGCAGACAAGTGAACTGAAATCCTACAGCCTTCTAACTTCTATGTTAATCAGAATTCGGAAATAATCTCTTACAATATCAAGAGGGAGAATCAGTAAACAAAGAATACTTTTAGCTGTGGGCAGCATGCATGCAATTCTCTCAAGCAGGGAAGCACCAATAACAAAACAGAGGTATTATTAAGAGCTGAAGGCAGCCTTACCTGTTGAGCATCTGTATCAGACTGGAATGTAACGTACCAGTTGTTGTTGTGAGCAAACTCACAGCTTATGACTTTGGGGCAGTTTTCATTTTTAAACAAAGCCTTAACCTCCTAGGGGAGAGAAAGACATCAGCTACTTGTGGTTCTCCAGCTTTCCTCAGCAGCAAGTTTCACCCGATCAGAAATGCTCTTTTATTCCCTTTACAGAACAGCATATTATCCTCTACCAGTTAATGAGCTCAACAGCACAAGTGCAGTGTACCGAGCTCCCTAAGTAAAGCTAGAGGAATAAACTGGTTAAAAATCACCATCATAATGAAAAATCAATACCAGAGTAAAACTGGTGATACTTCTGTATGAAAGTAGCAAAAAATCAGGTCACTGAGACAGTCATCTATACAGAAAGGATTTAAAGGCATATTCCTCATTTGACAGCTTTGCAACAATCAATCGTATTTCACAGACAGGACATGCTAGGGGACAAACACCCCACGTTACAACTTTAAGAAACAAAGAACTAAATCGTTCTGTTAGCCAAATATCAGTAGGAATTTTATTATCCCCCTTCTCTGAACATAATGAGCTCAGCTCACACTGGGTCACAATGAATGGGAGATGTGTGTGTTTAAGAACATTTCTTGCTGCCAAAAGAACTGTCTGACTTCAAGTCAAGTCACTGCTGGGACAGAAATTCAGCCTGAACTCCAATCTGTGTCCTGGGCTGATTTCATTTTTGGATCTAAAGAGATCAGTGCAAATTTCCCACCAGAAAAGCCTCACTAACTCCATTTTGCTGAAAGTTTACTTAAGAACATTTTTATGTATTAGAAAATAACAGGGACAACAGTGACAAGGTCATTTCAGTTTGACTTCTTTTGTCAACAGATACAGGCAGGAGAAAAAAAAACAACACTTCTGTGGTTTACAAGAGCTTAGAGCTTAATTAAACACCAGTTGACCTTTTAAGCAACACTTCCTACTGCTGTCTAAAGCACTGCTGAAGAACCTTCCAAAAACACCAACTTCTCCATTCTTATAGAACTCTTTACCTCTACAGGTGTTGTTTCAGGGATCTCACGGAGAATGATAATACATCGTTTGTGGTTTGGTCTGACTTTCTCCCCTGTCTCATCCACTTGCACCATAGGAGAAGCTACAATTAAAATACGAAAACTGGCTTAAAATGGGACAACGTACAAAGCAAAAATCACCTCAGCAGCATCACTTCCAGTCAGTTCTTTGCACTGAGCAGTGAACTGGGTGTACTCTCAGCAAATCACTGCTAACACTCTCCCAAAGCAGCCTCTCACTAAGACAGATTTAGGCATTTATAACAAAGCATAACTAGAATTTCAAGAGTCTGGAACAGCCCCTTAAATGCATTCTTTGCCGTACAAGGTTCTCTTCAGCATTTACCAAACACCAAACACCCAGACTTACATCTCAAAACGTCCAGAATAAGGTCCATATCAGTTGTCAGCTTCTTAATACCTTCCATGTTAGCAATTGTCCATATTGGAACAAACTGATCACTATCCATTTGGGACATCAAGTAGAGATCCTTTGAAAGATTCTCACTAAAAAAAACAAATTCATTATTTTATAGAAATCCCACAATTTTTATTTCTTTTTTTAAACAGATGCCTCACAACAATGTACTTGAATGTTCACCAACACCACTCACAGATTTCATCCCTTGGAAAGTGTCTTAGCAGATCAACATAAAGAGTAAGATGATTAAAGCAACTACCTTGATGAAAGTTAGAGCATGCTTTGTGTTGCTTTCTCTGCTAAAACAATCTTGCCAAAGACATCTCTTCTCTAAATTACCCCAGCACCAGGCACAGAGGTCAGCCTGGGTTCCCACTCCTGACAAGGATGCATGGATGGGGCTGAAATGCACCACAGTGCTTCTGCAGCATTCCAGCAGACCTCATTCCATACTGCAACCAACTCCTGTCACCCACAGCTCACGTGTTTATTAATCAAACAAACAAAACTAAGTATTTGCTAGCAGTTTTAATAAAGAGCTCACACAAAGTTGAGCTGACTGTACCGTGAAAAGCAGAACTCGAGTTGTTTCCTCAAACATTCTCTAATATCTTCTGTGGACACAACGGAGTTGCCTTCACCTGAAATTTATCACATTCACCATCAGATCTCAGTTTCACATCAATACAAGAACCCTTTTCATTGCACAATTCAAGCATGAGTCCCTCAGGGTAACAAAGGAAAAGGTCACAGAAGATACATTTAAAGATGACCACACTGCAGGCTGTGTCATTCTGTTGTGCTGAGTTGGATCCCATGGCCTTCATCTACCTGGCCGACTGCAATGGCAGGCTTGGATCTCCTTGAATACACACTGAATGGGAAATGACAAAATTCCCACTTCTAATTTACAAGTCCTACCTTAAGGGCAACATGCACTGCAGAGTTACAGCTACTGACAGTGGTGTTCTGAATCAAATACCCACCAGCCACTTCATAGATTTGGTATCCAAGATCTTCTGTTGTTAGGACAATTCCATTGGCAGCTGCTTCATCGATTCCTGTGCCATTTCTTGCAGCTTCACACGACGTGGAGTACATCACTTCATATTGCTTGCAGCTATCCTCCGAAATCTCTACGTTACCTGGCAGAAGAATGCACCAGCAGCAGAAGACCAGCTATAAGCTTCAGAATAATTTCCATTTGAGAACATAAGCATTAAAAAACATACTCAAGAATGCAGTAATAACAAGGCTTGGATTTTCAATGCCTACATTGCAGAGGACAGCACTTCTCACCTCTCTATTTTCACAAAGATCTGGATTGCACAAAGGTCTCAGTATACAACAGGGTCCTGAAATTATAAGTTTCCCCCACAGCAGAGGGGTGGTTTAACACAAAGACCCTCTGCTGAAATTTAAGACATTTAAAGCTCCGCAAAACTTTGAAGAACTGCTCTGTAGTTTCTACTCCAGTAAGAGCACTGCTGTGCAACAGTTCTCAGCAACACCAGGTGATCTTCCAGGATTGTAAGCGGCCCTCAGAACTTATTTTCCAGTTCACAGGGTCAAGTTCATACTAAAGTGCAGCAATGGCAAAAAAGACATCTTGAACCCATTTCTACACATTTAGCATCTCGCTTCCCTCTTAGCGCGTTACAGTCATCACCGGGCCCTCTGAGTACCATCACCATCACAGCGGAGCTCCGGATCCCTCCTTAAATTCCTACTCAGCTCCCACACACCACAGCCCACAACAAAACCCAGTGCTGGTTCATCTCACCCTCAGTCTGAGTCCCCACCACAGCCGCCGGTTCGTGCCACGAGTGCTCTGCGCCATTGCTTGGCGGCGCCGCCTCGCCGCTGCCCTGGGGACCCTCCTGCCACACCTTGGCGTTGGGGTTTAGGCCAGCTCCTTTGGATGTTACCTGCTGAAAAGAGCACAACAACTCCATTAGGGAAAATAACCTCCAGGTGCTCCAACAGGCAAGCCTGATGGCACAGGTGAACTTTGTGATTTCCTGTACAGATCCACATGCGAGGTGGCCAGCTAGCTGCTAACCACCCCCGTCAGTTTTCATCACTCAAAACGGAAAAATCTCTGGCATTTCCATTTCCCAAGTATTTTATTTCTATATCCACGAAGCACTGCCTCCAACCTCTTTACTGACACCTGCTATCAGCAGCAGGGGAAGCTGCTGGCTGCAATGCACTCTGCTCACCCTCCAACTTGTAAAGGCTTTCAGTTCTCCTGTCACCTTTCAGCAGAAAAGGGGATTTCCCCCCTCCACATCCTATCCTAGACAGGAAGGTTAAAAAAATAAAACAACAACAAAGAAAGCCCATCACATTCCAAAAGGAAGAGTTAGCAAGGAGTTACTGAACTTAATTGGTGACATCTATCCTAACAAAGCATTGCTTACACTGGGCCAGGACTCCTCATGAACCCATGTGAGCATTAGCTGATATCTCTATGACTTGAAGAAAACTGATGCATTTTGGATGTTGGTGAACTTGAAACCAAAGAGATAAATGCTCCCAAAGACCCACAGTAAGAATATACAGCACCACAGCCTGCCTGGAGGTAGGGGGAACAGAGCTGCCACGCTTTTAAGACTGGGCAACAAGAACCACAATTAGAGTAAGAACTCCTAATTTCCTCCAAGCAATAAACAGGCTGTCCTCCAAACTGATTCCCTCTTCATGGACAGCCCACTTCATTCATACCACCTGCTTGAATTCAGAAGGCAAAAGCCACCCATCTCAGCTCTTATCTCACGAATTCGTGAATGAGGAAGTTTGATATTTCAGACGCCAGCCACCAGGAGTCTGAAATCAAGGAGTGGTTTACTCCCAGGCCTCAAACATAAAGGAGGATAAGGAAGCAGCTGCAATAGCTTTAGAGACAATTCTGCCAAGGTAGCACTGAGTTCTGAAGCGATTCGCTCCGAGGACAATTCCAAACCCAGTAACAAAAAGCCTCCAAACTGCTGGGAAGTTCAAGGCAGACACACCAGAGGGCGAAACAGAGGTGAAAGCTTCTGCAAGGCCACCTATAGAATTCAAAATCTTCCAGGCACAATGAATTCAGTCCACACTGTGATGGGGTTCTGTGAACGTTAGCAGAAGAACGTAGCTGGAAACGGAAAGGAGAAGCAGCAGTAGTGCAGTGCGAAGGGACAGAGCAGTTCCTCTCCAACAGAGTGCTGGAACCAAAGCTCAGTACGCAGCTGCAGCACATTCCCATCAGTCCCAGTGCAGTTCAGCAAACCCTGAACTGTGCTCTGCCCACCGTCGGTCCCTCTGTGATGCAGCACTGTGGCAGCAGAGGGATCTGCTTTGGAAAGCTATCACCACATTTTCCTTCAATTTACTTTTCATCAAATTTAAAACCAAATACCAACGCGCATCCAGGAGATGATTCATTACTTACAAATGCTACCTCTCTGCCTTAGGTCTTACAGGTAGAAACTTAGCTCAAGACGAAAATAATCGTAATGTGCAAATATGATAAAGTGAAACTGAAAGACTTCAGGGATATCACTTCACCTCTGAAGCAGATCAGAATTGAAAAGCAACCCTGGGTAAGTCTGAATTACTGCAGCACATCCTGGAAGTCACACATGTTAATGGGAAGTTCCGAAATCACAGGTGCCAGTGAAGAGTGGTAAGAAACTGAATAGATTCAGGCTGATTGAGAAATGAATGGGCCTATTAATACAGCATCTGAAATAACTCCTGAAACAGAGCGTGGGCTACTTCCTCTTTGTTGTAATGCATTTAATGACACATAATGTAGCTCTGGAAGACCCAGCCCTGATGTCATGCAGCTTAATAGCAAGACACCACAGGCTCTGAGCAGACAAAAAGTCCCTCATTTACATCAGCCTTTAGAGAATATCATGTGCTGTGCTCCGAGAGCAGTGCTGCTGTTCTGGCAAGTGGCTCTATGGGAGAGGAGGCCAAAACACCGATTCCTGCTTTTTTAGGGGAGGTTAACAAACATCAGGCCCTTCCATTGGCTGCCAAACAACCCTCCCTGCTGCTATCGGGAACTTTCATGATGAGGTTAAAGCTTTACAGAGATACAAAGGTTAGGAACACTCGCTGGCATCCACGAGCTGACAAAGCTCTCAGCTGAGCCTCCCCCACCTCACATCACTTTCAGCAAACGTGGTCAAAGATTCCCCTCCAGAAATTCCTCTAAGTTGGTCACTGAAGCATCTCTCCTCTTGAAAAGATGGCAAAGAACGCTGGTTTTTATTATATCAGTCTATGTTACCTTCCACAGATTCAAGTGAGCCTACAAAAATGAAAGGAAGCTTCTTTTACAGCATATTTTAATCCTGCAAAATCTTAACACTGAGTTTGGGACAGACTCCATGGAGCAAACTGGAGCATCTAGGTGAAAAAATCTGAAAGAGAATTCATTAAAATTTATTATGTGAGAAGCTAAACGTTTTCCAGAAGGAAAAACATAAACAGAGGAAAATAATAATAATAATTAAAGATTAATAAGGCGGCAGATCTATGGGAGATTAACAAAGAGAAATCTTATGATGGCTGATGAGGAAACACCTGCAGGGACGCAGACACGTGCTGTTTTCCATGGCCTTCTGAAAGCTCAGCCAGGCTGACAGGCAAACCGAGAAGCATTGCTGTCACACACAGAACTCCTGATTTGCCTGCAGGACATCCCATAATAACAGCTCAGCACCCCAAACATCCCCAAGAGTTCTCAAAACACGCAGCAGTGATCACAGGAGAACCACTGAATGCCGATGTTTTTGCACCACACAGTGGAAGCTCTTCCTGTAGCCCTCTGTAATGCAAAGGCACTGCGAGACAGTGCCACCCCCACCTGAGCCAATGGCTTCTGTGGGAACTGTGTCAGCCATCTCAGTGCTCACAGTCCTGGTTTTCTCACCGAAAAGCACCACTGGCAGCAATTAGGGCAGCATTTCAGCCATCCTGAATGCATAGATTTCTATTTTTTCCAATAAATCATCAAACGCTAACAGTGTACTTGCCATGGCTACAAGCAAAAAACATCTATCCCCAATATTAGCATGTGAAAACCAGTGAGCTTTACACCACTACCTCAGCTCAGCAAGTTTTCTGAGCTAAGAGACTTTCAGAGCAAACAAGAGCTGCACACGGTGAAGAAATCAATTTGCAATCAGCACGTGCGCACCTCAGCTAAGCCTAAAAATACAGCACTGACAGCTAAAGTCGGTGAGCTAATTAATCCTCCCCAAGCTCCTCGACTTCCAGCATAACCCCTCTCTGTAGTGTTTTTCAAGCAGCCCCACAGAACCAGAGGTGAAGTCAGGCCCTGCTTCAGTGCGCTGCACTCCAGCGATTCAGGACAGCCAGCTCTGAGCTCACATTGGAAGGGGAAGCGCCTTCACAAGGTCAGATGGGTTTGATTTGGAGCTCCTGAGAATATCACTGATGGCTCCTGAACGAAGATGGCAGAAACTAACAATGCTTATCGACAAAAAGGAAGGACGGAGACCAAAGAAAACAACAAAAATACGGTGTGTGCCTTTGTGGGATTCACTGCACACCCGCACGGCTCTGAGCCCAATGGGAGCACAGAACCTCCACACTCAGCCCAGCGCTGCTCATGAGCTTCAGCAGCTCCTCCTCAGCTTCCATACTGCAAAAACCAACTATCGCAATTTGTCTTTCTATGCCTGCACAGCCTTTCCTTTCCCCCCTTTCCACACAGCTCGAGCTGCAGAACGAAGTAATCACCGTAAAGGAGCGTTCCCAAAGACTTTGATTCACACGTTCCTCAATGCAGAACGTGTCAGCGTTCCCAAGGGAGCCCCCCGCCGCCCACCGGAGCACAACACGCCGTTACGGATCGATTCGCTTTCCTCGCTCCCGTCCCATCACCGCAGCCATTCGCTCCGGACGCTGTGGAGCCGCGTTCGGGACCCGCGCTGAGCGCACGCGGCGCGACGTGCAGCCCGGCTCGGAGCGCTGCGATCCGCGGCCGAGCGTTGCGGGGCCGTTGCGCTGCGCTGCGGCCGCTCACAGTTTAACGGAAGGACCCCCGGCCCGGCGCGAGGCCTCTGGGCCGTCCCAGCGCGAAGCCGCTCCCGGTGCGAGGCCCCGCGCCGCGCGTCACCTTCAGGGCGGGCCCAGCGCCGCCGCTCCCCGAAGGTCACCGCGGTGCCTTTCACCCCCCCCGCCGCCTCCACGCGGAGGCCCCGCCGGAACATTCCAGATCGCCGACCCCCTCCTCTCCTCCCCGCCCGGCGCCCCGCGCCCCCCGGCCCCGGATTTGCTGTGTCAGCCCCGTCCCCTCCCCCCGGCGCGGCGCGGCGTGCGCGGCCTCCCCGCCACATGGCCCGGCCCGGCGCCGCGCCTCACCTCCACGAACAGCAGCATCGCGTCCCCCGCGCTCCGGCCGGCGGATCCGCGATCCGCGCCGCGCTCCCCGCTGCCCGGCGGCGGCCGCGCCAGCGCCGAGGACACCCGGGCTCCGCCTCCGGCTGCTGCCGCCAGGCCCGGCCCCCGTCTCCCTCCGCCGCCCGCCGCCTACTTCCGGGGCGCGAGGGATCGCTTCCGGGGCGAGGGCGGAGCCGGAGCTGTCCAACCCCGTGCGGGGCGCGAAGGAACCACGCGGCCCGCCGGGGGTGGAGCGCGCGGCGCACGGGGGGGAGGCAGCGCCCCCCTGCGGACGGGAGGTCGCTGCGCCGGAGCCGGGCGCCACGCGAGGTCCTGGCGCTTTGTTTTACGGAAATAAGCCCAAATTCTGATCCTTCGCCCTCAGCCCTGCGTCAGGGGAACGAGCCGGGGCTCCCACAACTGGGAGAACGCACGGAGACGAGGAGAGGGCTTCGGCCACCACAGGATTTCATCCAGATGATGAAATCTGCGCGGCGCTGATACAGAAATGGCACAAATCCACCTCTGTGCACCCAGCTCAGCGTCACCGCATCCACGTGGGAAGGGCTCAGCTGAGCCCACCGGAGCTTCAGTCTCTTATTCTGTGCACCACACGATGGATATTCACAGTGGAGATACTCTCACGTTGGAGATGAGTGTCTGACTGACAGGGAGGGACAAATCTCCACTGTTGGAGGCATTGGGATGGACAGTAGGAAAAATTCCTTCTCCAAAAGAGTGGAGATGCAGTGGCACAGCTGCCCAGGGAGTGATGGAGTCACGTCCCTGGAGGGGTTCAGGAACCATGGAGATGAGGCACAGAGGGACGTGGTTATGGGCATGGTGGGGTGGGTTGGGGTGGGACTGGATGACCATAGGGGCCTTCTCCAACCTTAACGATTCCGTGCTTCGTGAGCACAAGGATTGCACTCTTCCACTCACTGCCCGCACGGACCCAGCAGCAGTGACACCACCGAGGGGATTCGTGCATGGAAAGCACCTCCAAACCTCCTCAAAGCAACAGACAGAGACTGCCCCAAAGTTACTGCATCAAATCTCGGGGATTGTTTTGGGCTTTGGGTGATCTAGAAATATTCCATTAAAGAATCGCAGCCCTGCAGTGGCTCAGCGTGGGTGAAGGATGCAGATCCATGGCAGTGCCTCCTGCCCTGCAGGGGAACCCCAGCCCCACTTAACACCATTACCTGCAATTACAGCCCAGTAAATCGCGTGAGTTTGAGCCAGAGAGGTAATCGAAGTCCATTGAAGAGATTAGAGGTGGTGGCACAAGCTGTGCCTCAAATTGATGGCCCAGATGGCAGATCCCACAGGCATCTCACTGAGCGACACGTCTGAGATGCACCTAAATGAGAAAGAAAAGCAAAATAATGCAGAAGGAGCAGAATAAATAACTCTGGGCAGAAGAAATGAAAGCTGCCTATTTCCCAACAGCAGAATCTATTCTGAAAGTGCACCTTCAGCCAGGGGATCCAAACCAGCACAGCAGCAGGAGAGCAAACCCCTTCAGATGGTTATTTATTGCTTCTGGGGGCTACAGGATGGAACTGATCACCTCCTTTTCATTCTTATCCCTCACCCACCAGATATAATCAGACTTAGCACATTTCATCTTCAAAGCACTTTGCAAACATTAATTCATTAATCCTTTTACCCTCCTGTGAAGTAATTAAGCATTATCCCTGTTTTACAGGCCTCTTTATCTTCAGAATCTGCTCATTCGTTTTTAGTGTACCCATGGCAATATCACAGCAATAGGGAAATCATAGCACAGAATTGTTCTGAGCCTCGTGTTCAGACCTACTGAGCTCTGGAAATCCTACAGAAGCTCATGGAGGCCCCAGTTCTTCTTTGCTCCTGCAGGATCTCCCTATTTAATCACACTGGTAAAGTCATTGGTCAGTTGTTGGCCAAAACAATTCCACTACTTGCAGAGCCCTTACTCACTTATAACCTCATTGGGTTTGAAGTGCAGATGGGGCAGAAAAACAGACCCAGTCTATACAGCTACTAAATAATTCATTTCACAACACTAATCGTTTGTCTTCCAAGGGAGCAAATCAGATGGGACAATTCAAGAAACAGAACAAGCTATAATCAGATAACATTTAATGCCCATCTGAAAGGCAAAGAGAAACAAGTTTGTGTTTACACCACAGTCCGGTTTCCTTCCTGTTAGTCACCGTCTTCTGTTAACTTACAGGAGGGTGGTGAGGCCGACAGCTTTCCCTGAGCTCCACCCGGAGTGCCAGCAGCTCCCAAAGGCTCTCTCTGCACAGTTGGTTTTGGAATCGCAGCAGAAACAATCGTGCCTCTGTCCGTGATGTGGCGGAGCAGAATGAATTGATGCACACGCTGAAATGAGATGTTGTATTGTGAGAACAAATGAAGGGCATGGAAGAAAGCTCCTTTTTATGGCTCAGCTTTGTAGAGTCAGACGAGAGAGGGATTTATTTTTTGTTATTGGTCAAATTATCTGATTATGAGTGGATGCCAGTAAAAACTGGGATTTTCCGCATCCTATCTTTCCTCTTCTCTATTTATTTTTGCACCTTCTGAATTTATCATTTACTTCCCTGCAATAGACAGTGATCTGGTGGCACATGGCATCTCAGGAGCACCTCATCTGCTGCTCCAGAGGAGGAAGCATGCTGGAAGGGGAAGAGGAGCCTGCCACACATCACCATAGAACAGTGAGCAAAACCTTTCCCAGGCACTGGAGCCAAGAGGACATTTCCAGCGCCCACTGATTTCGCAAGAGGAAACTCCACCTCAAAGCAGCGCTGAGGGCACAGCATCAGGAATTTATCCTGAAGAGGCCAGAAGGTGAATGCTGTAACCACAAGGCAGGCTGACAAAGGCAAGAAGCAATACCTATTGTAGTCAGAAGCCTGGAGCAGCTATGCTGGCAAAAAGATTAATTACCTCTGGGTGTGAGCTGGAACCACACACACAGCAGTCCCGAGGTCTGGGTTACTCCCAGCAAAGTGGGAAATGCAGATCTCTCCCTGATTAGACTGAGGCAAGGATTTCGTTTCCCTATTCCTCGGCTTTCACCTCACTTCTACCCACACAGGAACAGTCACTGGCTTCAGTCGCTGCTGAATACAAATGCTGTGTGTGTGAGGCGAGACTAAAATGCATTCTTCCTTGTTCTGATGGGATCCCAGTGTAGCAAAAGCTCTGCCTGCTAGACTGAACATCAGCCTGAGCGCAGCCAGGGGTAGGGATGACATTCTGGACTCCATTACAAGCCACCAACCTGAGAGATGATGCCAGCCCGGTTGCAATACCTCCAACCCCTACAATACCTTGTCCCAAGGTTGAATTTGATGTGTTTACTACAATCTTGCTATCATTTCCATTATCAGTGAGGAGTAAATACTGATAGATGGTGCACAAACACTGAGCTGGCAGCGCTGTGTCCCAGCCCTGTGGGTGCACTCATTCCGGACAGCCAGGGTGCTCCAGCAACTGCGGCACAGCTTTTGGGATCACAGTGTTTTCCCAACATGCAGTGCTGCAGACACTGGCTGGGTCTCCTTGATGGCTTGGCAAATATGTCAAAAAAAGGCTGTTCTCAGCAGGCTGGTTGGAAACATCTGGCTTTAATTCTTCTTTAAAGCTGTGACAGTCGTTTGGACACCAAACCACTTTCCTTTCATCTATCTGGAGGACTAACCCTGTGGCAGAGCAGCTGACTTTCAGCCTGCCATTACAGCGTGCTGACTTTCATTACTCTGCAGGAAGAAAGAGGTCACAGAGGAGCCAGGGCTGCACTCTTTGCAGGGGGAGAGATTCAGGAGAGGGCGGCCGCTCACAGCCGATGCCTTTTCCTGCTCTCCTCCCTCCCTACAGTTCTTCTTTTCAAGCTGTTTCAAGGCATACATTTCTCTGTCAACATGTCTTGAAGAGGACTCAGAGTCCAGCTTAGATCTGATTTAACTCGATTCTGAGAGCCAAAGCTCTTGAGGAACTGACCGACGTGGCACACTGTCCTGAGCAGGGAAGGGAGCACCACTGTGCTGCAGGGAGGAGCTGCATCTGTTCAGAAATCCCACAGCTGAGGATGATGAAGGCTTTGTGGATGGGCTGGCATGCTGGGAAGGAGTCTCTGATAAACAGGAATGCAGGCAGAGGAGTTTCCTCAACAATGCCTGGAAGACAATCCTGTATCAGTAAGTAGCAGTTATATCAGGGGGACAATTTTTTGAACTCTTTGCACAGCTGAGGAAGCCTAAAGCACAGAATGCTGGAAAGATCAGCTGCGCCATCACATGATCCATGTAACCACAGCAAAGTTTTATCCAAAGCCAGAGAGACTCTTGGCTCTGTTTGCAGGTCTGAGCTCAGCAGATCCTGCAGTTTTCACAAACTGCCACCGGTGCTGAAGCAAACTGAATGCTGTCCAGGCAGAACCAAACCCACCAGCGTGGGATCGGTGCCTCTCCAAGTGGATGAGCAGCAGTTGCTGGGGCTGACTCCAACCCTCAGCACCAGGCAGGCAGCACACAGCTGCAGCTCCAAGCAGCAGCCAGGCAACAGCACTGAACAATCGGTTTCCCATGTCAGACTGGCTACGCCCAAAGTCCTGGCAGTGCTGGAGTGTTCTACTGTGGCAGCAATATTAAATAAAACAGCTCTTCTCATCTGCCCACCCTCCTTCCCGGCTAACGTGCAGCTCTCTTGAAAACACCACAGTTAAAAGGATTTACCCTTTTAGTTCAAGTGCCCATAGAAAAGCAACATACACAGCCAAACAATAAGCTGTCCCGTGCATTCACAGCCATTGTCCAGCGCTGCCTGGAAGGAAAAGTGCCATGTGGCAAAAGCACAGCACTGCTAACAGCCAAAGAAAAGTCCTGAATAGCTCAAGAAAGTCTTTTGGTGACTGTGAGTTTCCCTCTTTTCCTTGCAGCACCAACATTACTTGCAGGGCAGCCAGGACACACAGGAGCTGATCTCCAGGATCCTGGTGCAGGACAGCAGGAGCCTCCCTCTGCCTCTTACTGCTCACCCAGGACCAAGACTTCCTGGCAGGGAATTGGACTGAGTGAATCACACAGAAGGAGAGAACCGGAGCAGGAAATACAGCTGCCAGGCTGACTCAGCACCGCTTCTCTCTCGGACCTTGAACAGATGGGAACTGTGAACGGTGTTAATGTTTAACTCCACCAAAAATCCCCTATTTAGGGGAAGGCGCCTGAGACTCAGCAGCTTCTATGAAAGGAGGTGCTTTGCTTTGCCAGCAGATGCGCTGGTGATGGTGATGATTCTTCAGTGGCCAGATCAGCAATTGCACCTTTCAGCAGCCAAATCAAATCCAAAGTGCCTCACAGCAACCAATAAGCTTCAGAAGGGAGATGGATAAAATCAGTTAATCTGTGCAGGTCTGCACTGTGCTGGGCACACCAAGTCACACCATAACTACAGACTCGCTTTATAAACCTCTGATGTGCGGAGCAATAACAAAGCACGCATCTGTGCAGAGGCCCAAATTGTACAACAGTCAGCAGTGAGCTGGAAAATAAGTAAACAGTGAAGCGAGAAATCTATTCGTGATATGGATACGGAACTACTCAGGGCATCCAGACTGACTGGAAAGAGTCAGGAAAGGATCCCACACCACTGGGCAATCAAACTACAGGCAACAAAATGCTAATGAATGCAAATATGAAGGGGCAAAGCTAGCTTGGCTGCAATTGCACAATGATGGGGTCTAAGTTTGCTGTTTCTACTCAGAAAAGAGCTCATGGAATCATGGGGTAGTGAGCTCTGCATTCACTGATGAAAACAAGCAGCATTTTTAAAAAGAAACACAACAAGGAAGAAAAGAAATCTGCGCTGATCTCGCAAGATACCAGCACTCATTTTTTTATTGCACTTTACCTGCAGGGTTCACACTTGGGTGTGGTTTGCTTGGTTTTCTTTGTTGTGGTGCTGACACGTGCTGTGTGAAAGAAGCAAACCTGGAGTCTTAAACTGTGCCTAAAGGAGAGCTTGGAAAGGACTGCAGGAGCCAACAAGGGCACTTGTGCTGTGACTGATGCCTAAGAGACACTGGGTCCTACCTTCTGCCTTTCTGGAACAGCAGTTTGCTGTAGGGCTTAAAGCCTCTCCTCAGTCCCAGTCACCACATCTGTGATGGTCTCTCCTTTAAGTTATGCTACGCTGCTGGAATGATGTATTTTTCTGCTGCCTTCCCTTTATTTCAAAACAAATAAATAAATGGAAGGGAATGTAAGGACTGATAGAGCGTGTTTGGAAGTGAAGTAAAATTCCAGTTTAATCGCTGATTAAACAAATGAGTGGTGCTGCTGGGAGGGGTCACATGAAGTTCATTGGTTGGGTGGAGGAAAAAGAAAAAAAAGCCACGTGGGTGTTCAGGCACTGTCCGTACCTTTGAGTTTCTTCAGCAGCTGCCTCACCCTACCTGCTGCTGCTGGGCCTCTTCTGTAGGAAGTTCAGCAGCTCCAGCAATCAGAGAAATCAGGCAGAGGATGCAGATTCCCTCAGTTCTGCTGCAGTGAGAGAGAAACCCTCAGGTGGAGCATCAAGAAGAGAGTGCTGAAAAGACAAAATAAAAGTTGTTTGCACTCTCCTCTCTAGGATAAATAATGCTCTATGAATAATGCTAGAGAAGATGCTGTACCTTTAAAAAAAGCATTAACAGAAAACACCAAACACCTGTTAAATAAAACACAAACCTGTTAATAATTACACCTGAGATTATTCTCCTGGAATATGTTGGCTGTTTCTCTCTGACTCATCAGCCTTTCTCCTTGCAGTTCACTACAATCTCTTACTAAACCACAAAGACACCAGAAAACACTCCAGTCTTTTTCAGTGTCTGCTGGGCTCAGAGCTGCCAGCTGCAGCTCGGGAAGGAGAGCACAGCATTGCCAGGGACACTTCTCTGAAGCCACCCCTCAGGGTACAACAGCAGCCAAAAGCTCCAACTGAATGTTGGCTGTTTCCAAGAATGACACCATGGTGAGGCCAAAGTCCTCATCTCTGCTGTTAGAAAAGTCCTCATTTTGCTCACAGCTGGAGCAATTCCGGTCCCAGCAGCACAGAAGAATGTGATGGAGGTACAGAGGGTCCAGAGGAGGGCAGGGAGCAGATTTTGGAACTACCAAAATTCTTGGGATTCACTCTTCAGTTTACAGAGAAGGCTTAGAAGGATCTCAGTGAGGCTTTTAAAGGTGTGAGGTTGGAAGAACAAGGAAGTGCAGACTTTGTATTCACCAAATTTGCCTACAGAAGAACACTTTACAACTGCAAGATCAGCTGTGGGGACAAAGCACTTTTTGACACATCTGGAACCTGCTGTTACAGAAAACTAGAAACTACCAACGTCTTTAAAAGGTTTTACAGAAAGTTATGAGCAACAGCAGGCACATAAACGTCTGCTAAAGGGCAACGATGCACCCTTTAACCTCTCTAACCCATTCAGGATGCTGGAGGGAAGAAGACCCAGCTCAACCAATGCAATCCCCCAAACCTTGCACATAACTAATTAAGTCATCATGGTATCTCCTAACTGCTGCACTCATCTCCCTCTCAGCCCCTCCTCGCTGCTGTGCCTCACATTACAGCATGGCCTCATTTAGACTCCAATCCTGCAGGAGTTCTGCTGAGCTCGGCTCCAGAATCCACTGCAGAGAGGGAAGCTGCACGTGTGGCATGGGCTCAAAGCTGTCTCACGTGTGCAGTTTGACTGTTTTCCTACATTATTTGTCACTGGTGTCCTGCAGCATCCCTAGCACCAGAGGAAGGAAGGCCAGGCCAGAGGGGCTCAATCCCACGGTGGTTCCATGTCTGCACGGACATCCCGGTGTCTGGAATGGCAGCAGCAGCTCTGAGAAGCAGCTGAGCCGTGCCTGCAGTGCCCTGCTGACATCACCAAAGCAAACACGCCATTCCCTGTGCAAGCCATGCCTTTCATAGCACCACACAGAGTTTATCTGACACTCTTTAGCAGAGTTCACATCTGCTCCACCTGGACGCACCTCCGAGCCTCCAGCACAAATTGCTGCGCCGTTTGGTGAAGTTACAAAGCCCATAATTTGAGCTGTGTGTATTTTCTAGGCCAACAATCGTGCTTTTCACTGGAAAGAGCACATTTCACATGTTGACGGCTGAGGTTACTCTGCAAGCAATGCCAGTTGTCAATTCCAACTCGTTGCTTCCTGCTTCTTGGCCGGGGTGGGTGGGTGGGGAGGTGTGCGAGCAGCTCTGCAGCACGGAGCTGTGCTGAGCATTGGGCAGAGCTGGGGATGGAGAGCCTCACTGAGCTCTCAGCCTGTGGGAGTGAGGACACAGCATTTTAACTCAAGGATTTCACACTTCACACAGTAGGAACGATAGAGAGGGTGTAAGAAAGAACAAAAATGAATAAACAAATGAAAGGGCACCTACAGCAATTCCTGAAGTGCACTGATCAGATAAACATCTGGAGGAGCCGCTTTCTGGCTGCAGACTCAGGCTCGTGTCACGCTAATGAAGATGCATAAACGCCCAGCATCTCAGGAATGCGGGTTATCAAGTCGGGCTGCTGAAAACCAATTTTTTTTTTTTTTTTTTTTTTGCCTTTAAACACAGTCAGGCTTTGCGGGACCCCATCACGGCCGCTCCTCGTCCCGGCACGGCGCTCTCCAGGTACGGCAGCACCACGCAACCTCTCGGCTCCGGGCTTTGAGCCCCGAGGGCAGCCCTGCGCTGCTGAGTGCTGTGCGTACCGACCCCGACCCCCATCAACGACCCCGCAGCACCGCAGCCCCACTCCACCCCCTCGGCTCGAGGCGACAACGCGACCGTCGCGCACGCGTGGAGAACACCCTGCGAAGAGCCGAGCTGCGCATGCGCTGGATGAAGAAACACCCCCCCCCTTTCCCAGTACAGATTGGGGCGTGGTCTGTGGCGGAGGGGCGTGGCCTAAAGGGATGAGGGGCGTGGTCTAGATGGACGAGGGGCGTGGCCAGCGCTGCTGCCCGGCGTCGCCGCCGGCGCGGAGGTGCAGTTGTTACCGCGCCCGCGACAGGTGTGCGCGTGGGAGCGCCTCCGGCCGCCGCAGGTGCGTGAGGAGGGCGGGGGGGCGCAGACCGCCGGGCCGGAGGGGGGCGCTCTGCCCGCTGCGGCTCTGTCAGCGGGGGTCCGGGCCGGGCTGCGGGGTCCGGCGGTGCGGAGTCGGCGGGCCGCTCGGCTGTCCTCGGCTGTTCTCGGGCTGCCCTCCTCGAGCCCGGCGGTGCCCGCACGGTGCCGGCCGGTGGCAGCGGAGTCGGGTGGTCGCGGAGCTCAGCACGGGGAGCGGAGAGGGAGCGAGGCAGGCGGGTTAAAAGTAAGGAAGAGAGGTGCTGCGTGGGTGCAGGTCGAAGAGGTGCCGCTCGCTTAGATGCAGGTGCCTGGAGCGCTGCTCCGGGCTGTGGGGTGGTCGCTACGAAGCAGTTTTCCTTCGGGCCATTGCCACGCGGGTGGTTTCTGTCCCACGCTGTGCTGCTGTATGGGCTGCACTGCAGCCCTTCCCTCCCTGGCATCCTGCAGGACTCGAGATTCCCCTCCTCCTCCTCCTCGGGACTCCGTGCCGTCTTTAACATAACTGTGGCAGCGCGCAGAATGCTCCCGATCTTGTTTAAATTCAGATCGTACAACAAAGGGCTCTTTCCCGACGTGGGTTGGAATAATTCTTCAGCGAAAGGAGGACAAAGGTGTTTGAATGAGATGAAACTGAAAGCGAATGGGGCTGAAAGCGTGGAATGGCGCTGGAAATGCAGGACGGTTCTGGGCATCTCGGAGTCCTGCTTCGTGTCCCTCGCAGCAGCTGAGCCTGAATGAATGCTCCTTAACTTCCCATGCGATGTCGCAGCAGCGGCTGCTGCTTCTGCACAGGGAGGTTGCCAGAACGGTGCTGATCGTCCTGGTGCACCTGTGGCTGTAAGGCAGCAAATGGTGAGGAAACCAAACAGTAACACAATGGTGGAAAAATTCATCCGCAAACAGTGACTGCTGAAGGCTTCCTTGCTTAGGTATCAAATTAAGGCCCATTTTTCTGCACAATTTAACTAGATTTTGTTTTCTCAGTGTTTTACTGCAACTGTCCTTCCGTGTAAGGTGCACGTCAGTCAGCAAGCTGCTGTCTGCCAAGAGAGGCTTCTAATGAATGCCCTGCTACTGTTTCCTGTGCAGAACTGACTCCTGTTTGGTGATTTGAACTGCAAAGTGGGGCTTCAGATGATCTTCTCTTGGCTCCAGATTAATCACCAAACAGAAGTTGAAGCTGTGGCATTAGACAGCTGGCTTGGAGGTTTTTTTTCTTTTTCAGCAGATGCATTTTTCAGGAGTAAATTTGATCTGCAATCTCTGTGGATGGATTTCGTGCCTTTATGGAATCTCTGTGCCAAGTGTTTGCTACAGCGATAGCAGGGGCTCTGTCCTGTCATCACAGAAATGCTGATTTATTTGCATGTGAGGTATTCTTGTTAACAAGGGAGGATGTTGAGCACCCCTCATATTTGAATTAGAACCATTATCTTTCTGGATGATCATTTGTGCAGCTGGTAAAGAGCGACAGCTTTTTTAGATCTGGAAACCAGAGAGCATCCTTACTCTTGTTCAGTCCTGACAGAACTCCTCAGGGTAACAGAAGAGGTGGTTTAGGGATGCAAAACGTTTTCTGGAAACCATGAATTTCAAAAAGTAACTCTTCAGTCTGAGTTTCTCTTGTTGGAAGGGGCGATGGCTGCACTTTGGAGGCTGCCTTCAGTGGGAGATGTGAGGCTGAAGCTGCAGCAAGCTGCGACTGGAAACGTAATGCTGATAAGTAGTTTCAGTGTGTTTCAACACCACGACCAAAATAGTGTAACTTTTCTGGTTTGCCATGATAGTTCAAGCTGTACATCTAAAAGCACCATCTAAATCACGATCTTGAAAAACATGTGCTGGCTTGGTGTGTCATTCCCTGCATTACATCAGGTGAATAAAGGAGTCTCAGAGAAAGTCCCATTCTTCCTGAGGGTTCCACCAGGCAGCGAGGTGTCCATCAGCTGCGTGTTTTATCTCTGCACAGCAGCAGGGTGCAGCATGGAGTGGTTCCTCTGCTTCCAGCTGGCACTTTGCAGACCCATTCTCTCCAGTCAGCATTGGTTCAGTTCTTCTGCCTCAATTTCGCATGAGATCAGTGAGGTTTCACTTGCTGCAGCTGAGTTCTTTTGGACTGAGATGCTGCAGGATCCCTAATCTTTGATGCTGTTGATGCATTATATGTGTGTGAGGATTTCAGATGATCATCCCTACGTTTTACTGTTTATATCAAGTTCCTAAGATGCCTTTTAAAGACTCAGATTTCTGGAGTTCTGTAGCCTAATGGTCAGCTAAAAAACGGATGGAAAAAGGGAAAGAGATCAGCCTGCCTGATGTCAGCACTGCAGGCTCAGGCAGTGCACTTGCTGCAGGCATTGTGCGACACGAGCCTGGGGTAGAAGAAAATAGGAAAAAAGGAAAGGCGTTGCCTCACAAGCTTTATTTTTGTCTTATCAAGGAACTCTTTAAATTAATCTCCCCTCCTTTCCTCCTCCAGAAAAGAAAACTATGTAAAAAATAAAAATAAATATATATATATATATCTGATACTGTCGACTTCTGTTGTGAAAAGCTGTACAAAATTTCTTCCAGTTTACAGCAAGGCAAAAGTAATCAAAACGATTCCTTTAGGTAATTGCTAGCTATTGTGACAAGAGATTTACAGCTGCCTCTGTGAACAGAAGACTTATGTTGGCTCACAGAGGAAACGGCTGCTGCGTGAAGAGTGAGCACCACCAGTGAATGAAAAATGTTTGCATAGGAATTACATCCTCTTAGCTTTCATAACTCAAGCCTTCTTACATAAATGCCAGAGCATTTGGTTCAGAAAGCAGAACAAGAGAGGGCATAGCAGGGCTTCCTGGAGCCTGTGGGTGTAAAGGAAAGCCAGAGCTTCGCGTCAGCATCCCTTTCAGTCACAGCCTGCTTCTTGCTCATGTTCTGGTTTGCATCCTATCTCTTGCCCCATTGTGGCTGGTGTTTTATCAGGGGCAGCATCTCAATGGCTTCTGCGGAGGAAATTGTGACTTTAATCTGATGCTGAGGGGTATTTTTTGGTCAGTTGATGGACGTGATGATCAGCACTTGGTGGGACGAGTAGATCAGCATCTCGTGAACTGAGTTCAAATGGTGATGATCAAATCACTCTGTGGAGCTACTTTTCTGCTCATATAAGTCATAGTGACTGTGCTTTCTTCCCAGTAGGTGTTTGTGGTGATAAGATGGAGCCTTCCCCGTTTAATAGAAGACAATGGACTTCTCAGTCTTTGAAAATCACTGCAAAAGAGCTTTCTCTCGTCAACAAAAATAAGTCATCAGCTCTCGTGGAGAGGTTCTCCAGGTAAGCACTGCGAGGAGTCCGAGCACAGTCAGGTTAAAGCTGAGATACTGAACAATTACTGCTTCACTGACAGTTGCTTTGCTTCTCTAAAATAATATTGCTCTGTGGGCATTTAAGTTTCTGGCTCACTATATGCTGTGCAAAGCTTCTTTTAGGTGCTGACATTGTTTCAAATATCAGAGTTATAATCTCTTCTTTCTGCTGTCAGAAAGTGTGTGATTACAGTTAGATTCTTATGGTATAGTGTTGGAGTGTAGGCAGCACTGCTGATGGACTTTCCTTCATCAGAAATGGGATTTTGCAGCTTCATGAGCTGTATGGGATTCTCAGTTAACGTGGGAGCTGGGCAGCCAAGTGATCCAGACTTGCATTAATAGTGTAGCAATGTTTTATTTAAATCTTGAGAATGGGAGAAACTTTCTGGAGTCAACAGAGGAAGGATAATTACATTCTGGACTTTACACAAACAGAGATGTTGCTCTGTAAGTACCCTGTCCTAGGAGAAGCTGCTTGCTTTGACCAGTCTCGTTAAGGTAATTTATTCACTCATTGAAACTTGATTACAGAACCTAGTCATCTTGCTAAATGTTGGTAATCCTTTGGAAAGGGCTTATTGGAAGTAATCCAAACTGCTATTCCTTAATCAAGTGGAGTCCCTCTACATAAGCAGTGTCAGTTCCTTGCAAAAACACAGCGCTGCTTACTGGCTTTGCCAACTCTGGCACTGACAGAGAGGAGTGTTTTTGTCTAAATTGTCATTACCTAAATATTTGTACGTGGAAATATTTTTTTAATCCCCGTAGTGTTTAAATTATCAGTTTTGCCAGGTCAGAGACATGCAAATTTGCAACAGCAGGAACTTGAACAGTGCGCTGCGGTGGGCTGACGCACTGAGTGCTGCCTGAAACTTTTCAGTCCTCGTTTATGTTTTCCAGTTTGCATTTTCATCCCCGTGTCTCTGTTGATTTTCCCAGTAGTATTGATCTCTATTCCTCCATAAACTTATTTTCTCAGCGTGTCTCATTCCAATTTTGGAAGCTCTGCAGTATACAAGACACAGGTTAATAGATTTCTATGAATTAAAGGGGGCCAGCTACAATTCTTCAGCAGCTTTCAGTCTGTGCAGTAAATGCAATTTGTAGAGCAGCAACAAACAAGATGCAATGTTTGCTCTTCTGCATGAGGAGAGGAGAAACCTACATAGGAGCACACAATTCACAGAAGGAAAACAAAGTCATTGAGGTTCATCAGCTGTAAGACAGGTATTTGTGTGTAAGTTTGTGTGTAAGTTTCTTTTTCCTTACGAAGAACCTGGTCCTTCTAAGGGGCTTTTTTTTTTTTTCTTAGAGCTCCTGATATACATTAGTTCTTGATTTGATACTAGCCATTATTTGAAGCCTGAAGCTGATGACTTCCAGTATTAGTGACTCATTTTTATGGCCTGTAGCATATTCGTAGCTTTATCAAAAGCAGAATTGCACAGATAAGAAAGACCCACGGATAAGAAAAACAGAAACATGTTGAGGGATGATTCTTTTCTTTGAAAAGCACAGCTTTGGTTACAAATGGCAAAATGTGTCTCATCAGATTAATTTGTGCATTTTGAAAGCAAAGTGCAGTCACTGTGTGCAGCATCAGTGAGGTCGGTGTGCTCTGTCCCAGCAGAGTGGCATGCAGATTGCTGGGAGTTTTCTGTAGCTTCTTAAAGGACTTTGATTCATGATCCAGGGTAGCTTATCTTCACAGGGCTGTGATTAACGTTTCCACTGCTGGGGTGGTTCAGCTGCTCATGAAGCAACTGCTGAATTGGTGCAGTTTACCACCCAGCATAGTATGATAAACTGGCACTTATGTAGATTTTCCTTGTATGCCAAGCTGTAATTTGTTACGGTTCAGCAGCTGCTGTATAAATAGCTGAGGCAATATTCCTGTGAGGGGACACAGCAGACAGCTGGATGGGAGAAACAATACAGCTATTCCAAGGTAAACTGCCTAGATTTGAGAATGAGAGTGCTTAGCTAATAAAAATTATCACTGCGTGTTATTACTGTAAGCAGGATGACTTAAAACGTGTCTGTCATTTCGCACTGTTCAGATGCTATTCACTACTGTTGTTTCCAGCCTTGGGTTTTATTTGGTGGGTCTGATAAGTGCACAGAGTTCCATGTGGAAGTGAAATCTCAGCCGTTTTCATGATCATTCAATATTCTAGTTTAAAACTGTTGTGTTTTTTTTTTTTGTTTTTGTTTTTTTTCTCCTTCCTGTATCCCAAAGGTATCAGAAAGCAGCTGAAGAAGCCACGGCTGAGAAAAAAAGAAATGTAAGTATCTGTTTCCTAGGCAATAAGCAACAGCCTGCAACCAGAATGGATCACCTGCATGAAGCGTTCCCGTGGCAGTCTATTTTGGAAATATCAAAACTGTTGCTGTGCATCCTGCAGAAAACTCAGACACAGTGTCTGCCTTTGACTCGTTTCCTTCTTCTCTTTAGACTGTGAATGAAAGGAAAGAAAATCAAGTGACTTGCCCAAAGCTATATGTTGAATCACCAGTTCACTCCTAAGCAAAAGGCAGAACGAGTTGGCTGTCATTTCTAACCACAATCTCTTTGTTCTTAGCTGTAGGCAGTTATGTGGTACCTCTTCCTTTCTTAACTAAATTTAAAAGTCTGCTTAAAAAGAAGCTGCCAGCCTCTCTGAAATCTAGCGTGCATCCCTTTGATAACTGCAGAATCCGTTAAGGGATCTTCTCTGAAATGCTGTACAGAGTTCAAACTGTCCCCGAATGTGGGAGAGCCATCATTTTCGGCTCTGCTAGAGCCCTGCATTCCCACTGCACTGCACTTACTGCCATGGGGTCAGGAGACGCTGATGGAAGACCAGGTGTTCACAAGCAGACCTTTTAATTTTCATTTTAAAAGACCAGCAATGTTTACAGGATATATAGGTATGTTTTTGCTGGAGCATGCTCACTTGATCTCTGTAATGCTTCAGAAGTCATTTTCCTTCTCTCTGGGATACAAGAGTGATAAAAATAAGCGTTTTAAAAATTATTCCCCAGTCTTAAGTTTACTTCATTGCTTCTATGATCAGGAATAGGCAAGTCCCAAGCAAAAATGACTGGGGCTATAAAGCATGCCTGGGCTTCCTAGCAGTGTGTCTCATATCCAGAGGTGGAAACCTGCCGTGCAGTTGTGAGTACTTCTGTTCCACTACAACATTTGCCTTACAACCTTAGTACTTTCTTTTAAGTACAGTTAGCAAGTGAGCTGATCTTTTTGAAGCCTAGATGGATTCAAGTTAATTTGCAAAGCAGTGTTCAAAATGTGACCAGAAGAGTAATGGGGTGAGAGACTTAAATCCTAATATAGCTGCTAATCCTGTTTAATTCCTGTAAGCCTTGCAGACCTGCTCCACTTGCAATGAGTCTGATACACAGTGGACTCCGTAAGGGAGGGACAGCAAAAATGCAATGCTGGCAGGTAATAGATTTGAATGAATCAAATGTGTGCTGGCCTGTTTCTTTGAGGAGAGGTAACTGCTTGTGAGCAAAATTAATTTGGAAAGCATTTGAATGTTCTCCATGTATTACCATCCAACTCACAATGGTAAGGCAGCACTTGTGCTTTGTGTGAATGTTTCCTGTCTAGAGCTTTCAGTGTGTTGAGAGAAGCAGAAGAGAAAGTCCAGCAAACGATCTGGTATTTATGAATGGGAGCAAACAGAAATATCTTGTCTGTGCCTTGCTTCAGCCTTGCTCTGCGTGGTACAAAATGCTGAAGCCAGATCTGTCGTAAAGTGAAATGCTTCTGTTTAGTGCTAGCATAAATGCAAAAGATCAAAAAGTTCTGGTTTTTGGAAGCTAATCAGTGGCTTTTTGGAAGGGTTATTAATTGTTGTCTTCTGAAGCAGCTGGAAGACGTTGCAGCTCTTGGCACACCACACATCTCTGTGGCTGCTGTTGTTTGTTTGTTCCAGGACTAGAGACCCTTGTTATGTGGATTTGGGTCCCCTTCCCTTCATGCGTGGATTCGAGCCTTTTGTGTGTCATTTAACTCATTAGACCTTGACTCCCTTTTTCCTTATAAGGCCATCCTGTTTGCTCACTTCCTGCTTTAGCTCCTGACTTTTCTCTTCTCCCCCCTCCTTCCTTTCCTATCCTGGATGCTTTCTCCATGTGGCACAGTTGTAACTATTCACAGCTGTCTGAAAAAGCAGAGAGCTGAGATCAGTACCGAGCCTTTAACTTCCTTTCTCATAGAAAGGAAGTACTTCATCAGGCACATAACTGGAATTTAACTTCTTGTTCTTTCAGAGCACAGAAAATCTTCCCCCTCATTTTAAGAGAGGGAATCTGAGCGTACTAAAGAAGAAGTGGGAGAATCCAGTGCCGGGAACGGAGTCTCGGAAGGAAACGCTCCGAAGCAGCTGTGCTGAGGGTGGGCACAGGGTCGAGAGCCCCGAGCTGGGAGTTGGAAGCAGCCTTGCTTTTTCCTCAGACACAGAGCAGATCCCTGCAGCCGGCACAGCATCTCACGCCCAGGCCTCTTCTGGCACCTCTGGCCAGCTGCAGTGTCCCGGTGTTGACAGCAGAAAGTCTCAAAGCCACTCACCAGAGAGTGGTAAAATGGAAAACTATCTGAGAGAGCCCAGGGAAGTGGAAAAGCCCGAAGCCAGTGAAAACACAGAGTCTTCAGGGAAGATAGAGAAGTACAGCGTTCCGCTCAGCAAGTTAAAGATGATGTTTGAAAAGGGCGAAGCAGCTCAGCCCAAGGTAAGGATCTGACTGCAAATCTTAAGGGAAACTAAAACTGCTGCCTCCTGGGCATCGGGAAAAATCCCCGGAGGGAGTGGCTCAGGGCTATTGACTGAGTGATTGTATTCATTGTTTTAGTTGAAAAATAACATAGCTGTGTTAATAACTTATTTGAGCTGCATAAATACGTGTGCAGTGCTGCTCCGCTTGGTCGATTGCTCGCTGCAGATGTGGGATGAATTTGCTTTTGATGGAAGGTTAGCGTTTAAGATGAGAAAAATATGTGTGGAATTTATTAAGAGTTTTTTTTCAAAGCGTGAAGGGAGTGTTTATCTCGTGTGAAGATGAGTTATGTAAACATGAATTGTGTCAAAATCTAGACGGTTATATATAAAAGTTGAAGAGAGCTCAACGCTATCGGCAGCCGCAGCTGAGATGAATGCGCTGCCAGAGCGGAGAGCTTTGTGTGCATCCGTGTGCAACACAACCAGATGTAGATCTGTGTGTATGGAAGTGCTGTGAAATACCTCCGTCTTTTCCTCTCTCTTCTCTCATCTTTGTATCTTAACAAATGCTTCTTATCAAAAAATCCTCGCAGGGATAAAGCAGCAAAGATCGCCACACGAGCTGCTGCCTTCACTCGTTTTGACTTGCAAATGCACAGGGCTTGCATTTTCCTACAACTGCTCATGAAATCTGATCCTGCATGTGGACTGCAGACTGTGTGTCCCGGGGGAGAATTGCTTAACTAGAAAATGAGTTGCATATGCCATTGACTTGCAACATAGTCCCGAGGCTGGTGGAGTTTCCAGTTTTCTCATACTTTCCTATACTTCTGGCTTTGTTTTACTGCGGGTGATTTTCTTGCACTGTTGAATAAAACTAGCAGATGCATACAAAGGTTTTTTAAAACATGTATCAAGAGATTGAGAGGGGCAACTCTTTGGTAAAGTAAGTTTGGGGTCTGTGTATGATAATTGCACAGCTTAGATTTTGTAGCCTTTGTCATTTTCTGAGAGCCACCCGTGCTATCAGGGCTGTTTTGCAGGGTGGGAGGTGGGGGGTGATTTCCTGATAGCACTTCTCTGAACTCCTGCTGGAGGATTAATTCGTCAGGATTCCTCAGGAAAGTACCATTCTGCAGATGGACGTGAAGTAATTTCATCTTAGCCTGGGGAATAAAATTGTTTTGGAGATGACTGAATCTGGAACTGATAATTCTCTTAAGCTTAGTCATTTGAATGTGGTTGAAATCTGAGTGAATGTAGTAAATATCATACAGTAGGTATTAAGTTCTTCAGGTCAGGTTCAAATCCTGTTCCTATTCCAAGTTAATCTGGTTACTTTATAATTTTGGAAGGGAAAAGGCACGAAGGGCTCTGAAGTTGAAGTCGGGGGGAGGGGTGTCTGATTAGAAAGCACTATTGTAAGGTTTCTGGTTCTGGGATTTTATCTGGGGATTGGAGGATGATGTCATGTAGTCACGTACAATGAAGATAGTTCAGCGCTGTGGGGACACAGATCTTTTTCACTGAGGTAGGAACTGACTTGCAGGATCTGCAGTTCTCTCTTCCATTTATACTCTTCCTGAACCCTGTTGGTTGATAAAATCCTGGCGTAAGTGCAAGCAAGGCTTCCTTCACCTGAGAAATGGTAATTTTCCTTGATATCTGCTTCAGTCTTACGGTATAAGCACTGCCAGAGCTTTCCTGACAAAAACATATGGATAAGCTAAGCAGCAACATGGCTATAGCTTCATGGCAGCAAAGATAAAATAACTTGCCTCGTTGCTGGGTAAGTCCATGGCAAGAATCCAGGTTACTGCCTGGACTTCCTGACTTGATCACAGACTCTGCACAAACCTATTCCGATTTTCAGGGCAAAACTTGCTCAGTTTATTCATCTATTTGTTCAGATTTTGCTCTGTCTTCTACAGCTTCGATATAAGGCAGATCATTTTCTTCCACAAAGTATAAATACTTCTGAACACATTGGTCTAGTTTGCTTCAGCACTAAGCAGAGGCCAAACATCGGGTCTTTTATCAATTTCAAAGAATTCTTCCTGTAAGTGATAGCAGAAACCTACCCAGGGAAGATCAGAAGAAAAGAAGGAGCAAGCAGTTCTGCAAGGCTCATTTAAAAAGCTCTCTCTGTGTAGGTTTGTGTTCTTCCTTTAAGGTAAAAATTTATTATGCCTTGTGTTTTTAACCTGATGCTCAGGGTCACGTTTGACACAGTTGTCTATAATGAAATAGGTGTAACTTCTTTTTGGTCTTTTGCCCAACAGCTCCTCGTGCCCCAGGCAAAATGCTGTTAACTCTGTGGTACCTCTGCACTCCTTTTGTCTTAGAACATTGGGGCTTTCCAGCTATGAGGAATATTTTATTTCATTTTGCAAGCAGCACAAGCTGCAGCACTGGAATAGTGGCCCACCCAGAATTATAGAGGGAACGGAGTGGGATAAGCCTAAACCTGGGAGTAAGGGATTCCTTCATGCTAACGGTGTTACCTTCCATGCACCCTAATCAGCCTAATTACTTGTGGTCAGGCTGTTGGTGGTAATGGAGAAAGTCTCTCACCTTCCTTTTGGTAAACGTTTTTCACTTACTGCTCTGCTTTTTTTTCTTCAATGGTGTGAGACTATTGATATAAAATCCACACAACATCAGCTTTACCCAGCCTGGATTTCTAACTGTTTTTTTCCCCAGACAGATGCTAATGGTTCCTTCCAGTGAAGTTGGAATCCCAGACACCAGATCTAAATTTCTTAAGACTTTTGTTCCCCAGCAGTGGAGTCTTCCTCGTGAAAGCTGCTCAACTTCCTGCGTGTCCCTACTACAAACTTTGTTCCATTTGTAGCTTCATCAGTCCTGCTGTTTGCAAGAGAGTGCATGCAATCCATATAACACAAAAAAAGCAGCCACAGCTTATCTGAATTCACTAGTTCAGAACGTCAAGTGGGATAATAAACTTGTTTTTTCTATCCTTATAGGATCTTCTCTTTCTGTGTATTTTGCCTATAACAATATTTCCTGTATGCTAGTGAAAACCTAGACCGTTTGAAGGGCCAATTTCTGAGCTGTGAGAGCTTCAAATGTGTGGGCTGAAGGTGACATGAAAGCAGGCATAGGCTGAAGAAGAATCATCTAAGGATAGTTTGCTCAGAATAAGGAATCTGCAAGTTCTTACAAGTGTGCAGGCACTCCCAAACTGAGCCTATCAACGCACTCAGTGGAAGGAAAAGGCTTGTCATAGCTAAGCTCTTTTCCAGTAAGAAAAGTTAACAAAGCCTTAAACCACAGAAATAAGAAATATTTCCCATGCTAATGGAAAAAAAAAAAAAAAAGTTTTCCAGCTGCATTTTCCTTTCCTGGTAAAGTGCTGTTTTGTATGCCAAAGCAGCCTGATTTTTCACAGTGATTGTCTTACAGTGCTGTTCTGTTAAAATAAAACTTTGGAATTTCCTTCAGGTTGGTGACCAGCAAATAAAGAAAGTTGTTGGAAGGAGGTGGGGGTGCAGGGATGTGTGGCTGTAGCATCCTGCCAAACCTGCCTTGCCTTCTTGTCTCATCAGCCTCAAAAGTAATTTCTGTCTCTGATTTAACCTTTCCTAAGGAGGGAGATAACGAAGATCTATCACCTCCTAGTATTTGGAATGTTGTCGGTCAGCTGTGAAGACATCTTATTTCAATTAGGTCCAATTAAATACTGCATTTTGTGAGCATTCAGCTGCTCTGATTTTTTTTTTTTTCACAATTCCTCTTACTGAGCACAAGGTTTTGGGGAGTTGCTCTCAACAAATGAGCCTTAAATTTGATTGAGCCAGCCACAACACTTGGGGTGTAACTACAAAACTGCCCACCAGTGCAGCCTTGCAAATAGTGATTATCCTGTTTATCTGAGAATATTTATCTCTAGCACTCTATAGCTTAAGCCTTACCAGACCTAATTAGGGAATTATTTGGTACCAAGTGCATGAGAGATCCAAATCAAAGCAAATAGCTCTAGATAACTTTTGTTACCATAGTAATTTTTTTCCCTTCTGTAGCTGAAAATCAATGCAGGTTTGTGTTATCTTACTCCTTTCATCATTCTTTTCAATTTTAAATCTTCATAACATGACTTTGAACAATGATTTCATGAGAAGTGATATGAGATGCAAAAATCTAGGCTGATGTTTTGTGCTTGCAGTGGTAGATGGCTAAAAAGCTCACGTGTGGTTTTCTGATTTTTCAACCAAGGTATCTTACTGAAGGACAACCCCTTCAGAACCAACCTCTTCGCAAGAGTGTTTTCCAGGTGACAGAGGGTCATGTATTCTGTGATCAAACTTAATATTGGTTAAATAAGATGTCACCTGCTAGACTTGTTTATTCTAGTAAAGCAGATTTGCTAGTGACACCTGTGCATCTTAAAGGATTAAATGCAACAGTCTTTGTTTGCCCAGGCAGCTGATAGGTGGGTTCTGCCTCTAATAGGTTGCTAGAGACCAGAGGAAGACAGCAATTGGTAGGAGGATTTCTGAAAACAGCTTCTCTTCAGAGGACCTTGATGTTGGCCAAGGAGAGAAGAGTCACAGTGCATCAGGTCAGTAATCCCCCTGTTTGTTTGTTTGTTTTCCCCAGTTTATATAATAGAGAAATACTATATACAATGCAATGGAATTAAATTTTGCCTTTCATAAGTAGAAAGAAGTGTAACTATCTCCCATTTGCAAAGTCTATGCAAACATCACGTTTAATTAACTCAATCTTGCTGAGAGTGTTAAAACATTGCCCCCTTAAGCAAGGGAAACTGAGGTACAGGAGATAATTAGCATTAATCAATAAAAGCAGTCATTCCTATGACTACTTTTAATAGTCAATCTCATTTAGAAGATAAGTAGTGAATTGATGATGGGTCTTCCTTGTTTTAATTCTTGTCCCTCCTGCCATATGCAGATGCTTCTAAGGATGAGTGAGGCTAAACTGAACTAATTTATGACATGTTTGTTGTTGAAATCTTCATCTTTAACATGTCATGTGGTAAATATTTTCATGGAGAAGGTGGAAGTGGCAAGTGAAACTCTTCCTTGTGTTCTGTCTTCTTTAGAAGACTAGCAGCTGTGCCTCTACATCAATGATGTGAATTCCCACTTAGCTGCCGTAGCAGCTGCTGTTTGCTTCTGAGACCACTGACTGAAATCTGTCAGGTGAATGTGCTCCTTCTGAAACTAGCTGGGTAGATTACAGGACTTAGAGCCTGTGACTGAAGGACTTCTGACACACTGGATGGGGTTTGTAATTTTCACACGTGCTGTTGGTGTTTGTGAAAGTTACTCTTTATTCATGTAATTCTTTTCATCTTGTAGATGGAAGTCCAGCACTCAGCCCAGAGAAGGTAGAGACCAAGAAAAGCCTAGAGATGCCTCGGTTGACAGAAACTTCAATAAAGGATAGGCTGGCAAAGTATCAGGCAGCTGTGTCCAAGCAGGGCAGTTCCCAAGGCCTCGTTACCACGGTAAGTCTGTTTGCCTTGGGTGGACGTGAATTTTAGCCCCAAACTGAGGCTGGAAAGAAGATGCTACAGAAACCAAGCTTTTTGAAGATAATACCGTCTTGTTTTGAAGAGACCTTTGTGCTCGTAGGACTCATTTCTAACGAAGAGTTGACTGTACTGCAGGGAGTAACGAGTATTTGCATCTTGCTGGAAAGATGCTTGCATCTTGAAAGTTTTCCAGGAAATTAATTGCTGGTGTCCTGATTGCAGTCCTTCTGAAACTTAACTGACATTCTTTTTCTTTCTGCCTGTCTGGAGCTCTCTGCATGCTAGAAATAAACAAAAGCCTCACTTCTATAATGTACACTAGCTTTAAGCTAGGGGAAATAGTCTCTACCTAACTGAAATGATTTCTCAATTTTGTCTGTGGTGTAGATTTGATTCTGCAGCTCTTGGCAGGAAAATCTAGTAACCTTCAAGGTCTGAGTGAAAAGGAACTGCAGCCAGTGCAGCAAATGTTGTTATCTGCAAATTGCTGTTTTGAGTCCTGTTTCTCACTTCTATTCAGTTTGCCAGATTATTTCTTCCAGTCTGTGGCTCAGAGTAGCAGCTGATTCAATAAGATGTGTCCTAACAGCAAGAGATTTACCATAGATTGTCTTTTCTCTTGAGGCTGTCGTTTGCAATTCCCTAGTGCTATCAGTTTGAGTGTCACTGCAGCCTGTAGCTCTTAGGAAGCCCCATGTAGTAGAATTTCTTTTGGTTTTGGCCTGGCATGTCAATAAGGGCAGCAGGTAAGGTGCTGATGAGGTCAGTGTTTGCAATACTTAGAATAGAAGCTGTAAGTCTTGGTTATTTTCCTTCTTTGCTGCCAAAGGAGCTAAGTTTCTTTTGATATGGCAGTGTGCTATTTATACTTCCCTTCTCTGAAAACGTGTCACATCTATGCTGCAAAAGAGAGACATAATCTCTCCTGGGATCAACTATTTTGTGGGCATTGTTGTGTAATTAGGTCTGGATTAAAACTGGTGGATGTTTTTGCAGCGGGTTAGAGGAATGGTGAGAAGCAATTCTTTTGATAGCATCACAGGTGACACAGAAAGGGTATGGAGAGATGGAGAACAGCATATTTAGAGATCTGCACTTAATTACATACTTGTTAGATGCGATTGGCTTACAGAATCCAGTGAGCTGCTAGTGCTGGCATTTGGCTATCTGTCTTCCATGTTACAAAGAGGATGTCTTGTGAATGGCATGAGTCTTTCCCCAATTATCTTGAATCCTGCGGCAATGGAACACGAGGTTTTGCTGGATTATTATTAAAGTGTGAAAGCTTCTTTTGTGTACATCTGAAGACAGTTTGTAAAGAATAGAAATCTTGGTAAATAACAGTTGTTTTTTTATCCCCTTTTTTTACTAGCATAGAAACAAGTAGGATTTGCTTTTATGTTGTATTTATCAATTAATCAGTGCTTTATATGGTGCTTATCTTGAAAAGTTAACATGTCTGGAAAGTGAAGGTGTGGAGTGAGCAGGAGAAAAATGGAAGACTTGATCTTAAAGGAAATCTGCAGTCAGAGAAAAGGGCTGTCGTTATCTTCACAGAATAAAATTCTACAGCCCAATCTCTTTTCCTCGTTAAAATCCATCACTTTGCAAATGTGTATTGATTTTTTTTTTTAAGCTCTTGCACTTAGTTATTGCTGTATGTGCTAGGAAAACAGTTTACAAAACAAAAAAAGCAAGTACTTTCCTAGGAGAAAAGAGCCTGTCAACTTTCAAGTGCTTTATTCTATAGAATGAGATTCAAGCCAGTGAAAATGAAATCAAGAATTACAAATCTGAGCAGAAGGAGAATATGCCACCAAGTTTTGAGGACTGCATTTCCTATCAGGATGGGGAGAAGGTAAGATGCTCATGCTGGTGAAGATCAAGGACTTCACTGTAAGTGGAACAAATTGCTGAGTTTCAGCTGAGATGTTTGTTCCATGCTATTTAGAAACTGAATCGAAGCAGGTGTCTATATACCTGCAGAATTCCTTATTTTTTTTAATCTAGTATCTGTATCTGCATTATAAGCTAGCAGATCTCATTTGAAGACTTTTGAAGTTGTAAAGAACATCTAGAGACAAGTCTTAAAGTTTTCTTGCAGATTTCCCAGTAATGACCTGAGTTAGTATGGCAGAACCCTTGGTTGTCATACTTAATTTTTAGTGGCTTCAGCAGCTGATGAGAACTGAAACCTCTGATTTGGGGTTGGTTTTCTTTGACTTTACTGTTAATATTTGATTATGGTGAAGTCACCTAAACTTTTGTGTCATACTCCCTAACAAGTAGGTGTTTTTTTAATATAACATAAAGGATGAAAAGCTCTGTGTGATGCGATGCATGTAAAGGAGACTTTGTCACCATTTCTTCTTTAGCAGCTACATTTTTGGTTAAGGTAGCAGAGAGAGCCAGTCTGGGTTTGTTCCCATTTTTGAGCTTCAGCTGTAAATTGAGGCTAAATTACTCTCTGAATACAGAGATAATAAAGCACGCTCAACCATTTGCGTACTAAACTGGGATAGCAGACGGGATAAAAGTAGCTGAATAATAATTGGGGTACTGTGTATTCAAACCATTCTGAACACGTGGCAGCCTAATGCCAGGAGGGCTTTTAAAGCTTTCCAGCCTTCCTTGGGCCAGGAGCCAAATTGTTGCTTTCAGCTGTTCGTTACTGACAGCTGAGCAGCTCTGTGTTTTACTGGTTGAGGCTGCTTATGCTAAAAGGTGAGTTAATTAAAAGAACACCTGTGAAATCAGAATACTTTTCTGCTGTTGTATGGAAGATTTGAATAAAAGTGGTTGTACTCAGCTGGAATGGCTAAGTTACTTATTGAGGAGTCCAGGTGTAATAAGGAAACTGAAGAGTGCATTTTTTGGGAAGCGGGATTGTCCGTTTGAAATGGCATGATGAAATTTGGAAATAAGCCTAATTAAAACTACTGGTATGAATGTCAGCAGTAGGAATCTTCAGGCAAAAAAGAGAGCAAAAGAAACCTGTTAACTTTCTCTGCCATTTTTTACATTAAATCCATGACAGATTTAGAAATCAGATAGGTGTGACTCTAACACCCACAGAACGTGCTGATGCACTTCCCAGTGCACCAGTGTTCGTTACTTTGTCAGTAGAACAACACGTGTTAATTTATGTAACTTGTCTCTTTTGTTACCTCCTTAATTTGCAAATGTCAGCTGCCTGCAATGGACCATTCAGTCGTTAAAGTGAATTAATGATGACCTGCCATTAATCTTGCTACAGCAGTTTAGTTTCTCAGTGTAGCTACTTAGAGCTATTTGATAGCAATAGTACCAAATTTAACAACTCTACATCAAGTGCTTTATCTGTAATGCGTTCAGTATCTGAAACCGATTTATAGCTACCTCTTAGAAAAACTGTGGAAGTTCATGGATTTTTTTTGTTGTTATTAGGCTTTTGTTTTGTTTTGGAAAGCACTGTCTTTGCTGAATGCTTACGTATCATAGATGTGTCAAATGTTGGAGGGAGCCATGAGATTTCCAGTAAATGTGTATTGCTTGGTGGCCAAGGATTTTCTCAGTAAGAACTAGGAAGTGCATCAGCAAAACCAGAGAGGCTTTCTAATGACTAAGAGATAAGGACATACAGGCTGCAGGTGCTTGGGGGGGAAAAACAAAAACAGTGTTTGTGTGAACACTACAGCAGATGATCTGAATGTCGCAAGAGCTGTAATTGTGAGAATATCTGCCTTGTAGCAAGCACTGAACGTTCTTGACAGTCAGCTGGACTCTGTCTTGGGCCTTACAAAACAAAAAAGTAGCTTTGTGTGTCCATTAGTATGGCCAGTCTCTTCCTGTCTGAGTGTTAATGCTGTTCACTCTGTGTTACTTGGGCCATGATCCTCAGGCTTCTGAAGGCTGTGGGTGCTCATTGCCCAACGTTCTCTTGCAGGTTTCTGTAGGTGAGAACAGCCTGTCTTTCCACTCCAGTCTTTCAGAGGATGGCAATGGTAAGCACTCATTTTTCTGCCTCAGCAAGAGTAGGATGTGTGAATGAGGACAAGTGCTCCCTCTTACCCATCAGTTGTTGGTAGGCTGCTTAGGACTGCTCCTGTCAAACGATAAATTTGACCTAATAAACGCTTTTCTCACACCAGAAGTCTGTCCTGTGCAAGGCTGAATGTACCTGCTAATGCTGCACAACTACCAAATACCTTTGGCACTGACCAGAGGTAGACAGTTCCCATTCTGTTAAGTCCTTCTCATGCTGCATTAGATTTACACCCGAATTCAGGGCCATGTGAGAGCACTTTGCAGAAATGAGAGCACAGTTAGGTGTTGGATCTCTGTATGTAAGTTTCTGTAATGTATCAACTTAACTATTCTGACACGTCAGTAGACTGATCACGTTTAAATGTATTTGCTTTATCTAGATCAAAAAGTTTAATAGCAACAAACATTTTAGCCCCTAGCTGGTAGAATTGCTATTTGGCCTTATCAGCGTAAACTTTCCATGGTTTTCATGTTACTCTATTGATCTTTTCTTCCTCTTTTCCCCTCCCTTAGTTGGACAAAACCTGGAGAGTGAGACAGAAATTCAGAAGCCTGTCAGCACAAAACAGCAAAACTTTGGTTCCAAATCACTTGGCCAGACAGATGCATCTCTGCCAAAAACAGTGAAGGTAAAGGAGCTATTTATTCTCAAACACTGGCAACAGTTAGAAACAACTCTCTTCTCTTTTTAATAGTGAAAAGCCTTAATTCAACCAATCTGTCAGCAAAGTAACTGTATTAATCTCTGATCTGACTGTGAGGGAACTTCAGTGCTGAATGGAGAAGCATCTCAAAACTTCTGTTCTTCAGATATGAAGCTTGAGCTGTGTACAGCTTGCTGCTGTTGCAGTGGTTTGCCCTGTGCAGAGGCAGCCTGTTCCTGTTCAATGGGGAAAAAGGGGTTTGAGCAGGGATGCAGATCCTGCCAGGGTTTGTCTATGCCTCCTATGAAGTCAGAGCTCCTAGATGTTGGCACTGGGGTCCTGAACCTGAGAGCCTCCTGTAGGCCAGGACCTGCCTCTCCATGCTCCTCTTCCAGCTGTTCCCAAAGCAACAGCAGTTGGTAGAAATTTAATATCAGAGGTGAATGGTGAGTGACTCCACAGAGAATGAAGTGTGGCATTCTCATTAACAAATCTCCAATGTTAGATTTCCTTTAGCAGGGGCTCTAAAGCAGATGGAGCACTTCTTGGGTAGGAATGTATTTGCTAATCTTAGCCATGCAGACAGCAGTTCTGAACGTTTTGATCACACTGCACTTGTCACATGTGCTGTCTGGAGTTAGGATGCCTATTCCCTGGGCTGCCACAGGCTTCCTGGCTCACTCCTGAGGAAACAAGTGTGCTTTTGTTGTTTTCCCCATCTTGGAGAGGAACAGCACTGATCTAAGCAAGACCAGTGAGATGTGGATTCTTAGTGTTCAGAGGTATAAATGCTAGCATAAGAAATTAGAGCTGCCTGTAATGTTTTTTGATCTATCTGTGAAAGCATACAAGGTACATGCAAGCTATGTATTTTGGTCCTCTGCAATCTCTTCCTATTATAACCATTTTAGTCCTCTACCTTGTTACTGCTTTTGATGCTGCGCTGCTCAGATAGAAACCTAGATGCTGTTTATTCACTTAAGGTTCCTATTTGTCTTTTCCAGCTTCTGTTTCCTGTTCTTGGTTCCTAATCTCTACTCCTGCCTTCTGCTTCCCTCCTAATGTGAGCTCAACTCTCAGCTTTCTCTCAAGTTCTTTACTTATTGGGCCTCACCTTCCTCCTGTAGCTCCTATTTGTAGTATGCCTGGAAAAGAATTTCTTTCTCTTCACACCCCAAAACACCTCACCATCAGACACAGGGCTCATTGTTATACAAGTAAGTTCCTCTTCTTAGATGAGGATGCACATTGCAGAAGCACATGCCAGCTCTCTAATGTAATGTTGCAAAACTGAGCTCTTGGGGTCACTTTTTGATGGGCAAGTAAATTGTTGCTGCCTTGCTTCCTGTGGCAAAAGAGGATGGTCAGAGTTTTATCTGAATTGGTGAACTCTCATTTTCTGAGATTTCATTTAGCAACACGAGATTCAGAGTTCATAGGCAGTTTTGGCAGCACATAGGGATTGTGGGTCTTTTCAAAACCAACTCTGAATTTTTGTTGGTCTAGTTGTCGTTGTAATTACAACTGTAATCTACTGTAGCTTAAAGCAGTGCCTTAAAAAGCTGAAATACCTATTGAACTGGAATTAAATTGGCAGCAAATTTTATGGCTGTGACAAACGGACTTCAGCTGGCTCTGTCTTCAGCAATCTGTCCCTTGCATATTGTAACTTTCATTGCCTAACCATTGTTTCTTGTCTGTTATAAATGAATTGCTGTAATTATGTTTTCCTGCAGTCTTCCTGTTTTTTTTCTTTAGCCACAATATTTTTCCTTGGAGCTTTTCAATAAGTTTGTAGCAGGTAATTCTGTGTCCAAAAAAAGTTTTTAAATGCTGTACTATCAATATTCTATGTAAGCCCATGGATATGGAGCTCAGGCACTCCTGTGCTGCTGCTGAAGTAGTTGCTGTCAGTGAGCAGCCTGAGAATGCCCGTTTCTCACCTGCAATTTATTTTTTTTTCTTGGAGGTATCTTTCCTACTGGCCAACCATAACAGATTCCGAGAAGTGAATGGCACCAAGTGACCTTTTTCATGGACAATGTGCTTGCTTCCTTGATGCTTTCAGAAAACAAAGTCTGAAACTGTTCCCATATAGCGGGGCAGCGATGCTTGACTCCTTAGTGTTTAAGTTTACCCTTGCACTAAATTCTCAGGAAATTCTCTTGGTAACTACATAAACAGTTTTAGCTTTTTAACCTCAAAGCCCTGCTCAGCTTTAAGTCTTGAGCAAGTTTGAGGGCTGTTTGTCCTGAAACCCGACTACAGTTTTTTTTGCTGTAGAACTGGAATTGCTTACAAATGAAGTCAGAAGCATTTCCTGCTGCCCACATCTGCACTGAGGCTATTTTCTCCTCTTTAAAAGAGTAGAGCATTTAGCAAAAATGGACTTCAAACTGCTGAGGGCGGTCTGCACTGTTCCTCTTCTCTCCCCAGCCTCAACCTTTTATGTTGAGGTTTTCAGATCTTTTTCTCTGTGACTTTCTTTATTTTGGGAAGTCTTGTAATGACTGTATCTACTTAAATATTTCATTGTTTTCCCATAAAGAAAAAAATGAGATTGCAGAAACAGATTAGATTTCTGGGAACTGTCAAAGTTACAGCTGGGTTCGAGCATTTCCATTGTTCCTTCTCAGCTTGTGATGCCCAGCTCACTGGGGCACAACCTTGGCTGTCAAACCGCACCGATCCCTGTAGGCTTGCTGTAGCTTCTTCCTTGCTCATTGCCCACCAGAACCCGCTCTGTCAGAATTAGCATTGAGGTTGCAGAAATCCTGCCGTTCTTCTGACAACTGTGAAAGCTGTGTGTGAATCCAAGCCAAGTCTCCTAGCAGTTGATTCATTTTCCAGCTAACAAACTTTCTCTTCTTCCCATAGAAGTTTCAGTTGCCAGCAAAGGAAACCTGTGTTGGGTGTCAGAAGACAGTGTACCCAATGGAAAGGCTCCTTGCCAACCAGCAGGTGTTCCACATCAGCTGTTTCCGCTGTTCCTATTGCAACAGTAAACTCAGGTAAACACGCTGCTCCATTTGGCTGCCTTCGAGGAAGTGTGGCTTTCCTATTCTCAGAAGCTGAGTAAGATGCTGTCCAGGCTTAGCAGAAGTGAAATCAACTATAATCCAGTGAACTGAATAGGAGCATGGTAATGCAGTCCTAGCTCTGCCAGTTGCCTTTGCACTTAATGTGGTGTATTTTGTAACTTGTAATGTCACTTTATGACAGAAAAATGTGGTGTCCACCTCCTGATACTTGAAAAGAGGGTGATGCAAGCACATTAGAACTGCAAACTTGTCTTCTCTAAACCTATTGGAAGGAATTTAATTTTTTCAGCAACGTAACTAAAATATACCCTTGTCTCAGCAGCTAAAAAACAGAATGCTAACATCTTATTTTGTATTTCTCTGTACAGTCTTGGGACATATGCATCTCTGCGTGGGAATATTTACTGCAAGCCTCACTTCAATCAGCTCTTCAAAGCTAAAGGTAATTATGATGAAGGCTTTGGACACAAACAGCATAAGGAATTATGGTCAAGCAAAACGGAATGCGAGGAGTCCCTGGAGAAAACTCTCCATGGTGTAAATGCAACTGAGAGTCCTCAAAACCCAGGAGTAGAGGATGCCCCAATTGCAAAAGTAGGAGTTCTGGCAGCAACTATGGAAGCAAAAGCTTCAGCTTTGCCTGAAAGAGAAGAGAAACCAGCAGAAACAAAAAAGCTTAGGATTGCCTGGCCGCCTCCGTCTGACCAGAGTACTCAAGGAAGCACTTTGGATGAGGGCATCAAAGTATTAAAACCCAAATGGCCCCCAGAAGAAGAGAGTACCAAGCCAGATGTGTTGGAGGATGTGGATCTGGATCTCAAAAAGTTAAGAAGATCTTCCTCACTGAAGGAGAGAAGTCGTCCCTTTACGGTAGCAGCCTCGTTTAGAACAGTATCTGTGAAAGGCCATAAAACAGACAATTCATCCTCTCCTTCTAAGGCAGAGAGAGACGTGTTGAAAAGAAGTGAGGAACTGGAGAGAGAGGTTGTGGTAGACAAAAAGCAAAAGGAAAAGATTGAGAATAGGAACGTGCAGAATGCTGAGGAGAAAAATGTAGAGGAAGAGCGGGAATTGCCTGGTATCAAAACAGCAGAGCACAACTTTGTAGAAAATGGCCAGGAGAATGCAGAGACAGATGAGGAAGAACATGCTGTGGAAGAGCAGCAAACCTCAAATGAAGAATTCCTTGAACCAAATTCTCCGAAACATTCCAGCTTATCCAATGTAACTGCAAAGGAATCTTCTCCTGAGCAGAATCGCAAATCCCAAGATGTTGGTTTCTGGGAGGGTGAAGATATGGAAGATCTATCTGTGGAAGAACAGATCAAAAGGAACCGTTACTATGAAGATGATGATGAAGAATAAATAGGCCTTTTATAATAAAACTTGCTTCAAGGTGCTGGGCCTTTTTTAATTGGTGTTTTTAGCTTTAACAAACAGCTGCCCTGTATGAAAGCGATGCTATACTGCACATCAACATTAAGGGAATCATATATACAAATTATCTCAGCCAGAAAAGTACTGTGGAAGCCTGAAGGAATGTCTGAGTGCATGGAGATGAGTATCTGTGGTTGTGGGATGCCTTTGACAGGTAACCTCTGACCACGGGATGAGAACAGAGCTCTTCTGAACTCCTATTGTCTTACCCTTTTGGAACTCTAGGACCTGTTTCACTAACCTGCACTCTGTGTTGGTATGGAACAGGCTTTCTGTAATACACTACTTTTACCACTACAAAATGCTACTGCAGTGCTTAGGGACCAGTTTCAAAGGGACTTTCCGACCTGCTTTAAAAATGGTAACTAAATGCACTTTAATACATGTTAAGGGCACAGTTTTTTTTAATTATTATAATAAAAACATTTTTTGGCCTTGGAGTCCAACAACTAAAGCATCTTAAACTGAGCAGAACGTAACTTCCAAAACTGCCTATGATCAATTGAAGATGAATACTCCATTTTTCTCTGTGCAACTGGAATAGCGTGCCCACTGCTGGAACAAATGTATTTTAGTGCTTATCCAAATGCTGTGCTGACAGAACTCCTTGATGGCAAGTCAACATTTTTTGCAGGAGCCTGCAGGGCATTACTTTTGCATTTTTATATGCATTTTGAATGGTTTTTTGTTTACTTAGAGTTCATTATAATTCATTTAAAACTGCACATAACATTTTTAGGGCCTTTCGACAATTTTGAAATCCTATTTGTATCGAGCTGCCATAATTTTTTTTTTCATTGTGGCTGCGAAATTCTGCTGCATTGCAAATCTTTGGAATAAAACCATATGAACCAGAAACTTTCTGATTGCTAGCATTGAAGCTTAGTACATTTTAAAACTTGACTGCATTTATTTTACGAATAATGGAATCTGAATGGTGGAAGGAAGATATCCCTTTATATTAGCTTTTATTTGTACTGTAGTTACAGGAGAATTAACTCTTAACTATATTTGAGGTGTAAAATATCCTGCTTTCTTAACAGTCCTGCTAACTTCAATAAAGTTTGGTCATTTACATAAAAAAAAAATAGGTCTGAAGACTGCATTCATGCTCGTTTCACAAAGAAGCACCATTTTAAAAGGAGGTGGGAAATGATGGGTGAAATCCCGGGGTTTACTTGCAGCTGGAGGCCAGGCAGTGACTTTTGGTGCCACTAGGTGACACTGTGGGTCCGCTTTTTGTGGTCGTCACAAGCAGACTTGCAAGGCTGAGGGCTTAGAAAAGGGTGGGCAAAATTAAGGAAGGACACGCAGGTATCTCACACTCCCGTTTCTGGCTTCAGCTGCTTCTCAGGCAGCTGAGGACAAGCCAGAGTTGGTTTAGTTTAATTTTTTCTTTCTTACAGCTGCCGTGTATTGCAGTTGTCTTCACTCAAACCTGGGGTAGTTTCGGTTCGAGGTTTGGGTGTAGTGAAAATGCAGTGAGTGCTCTGCAGCAGCAAACAAATGTGCTCCTTTGTGGCACAGAGACGGAACAGCCTGCTGTTGGGGTAGCATGCATTAGCAGCTGTGTGGCATGGCATGTACAGCCTACGGGCTGGTTGTTTTTAAGGGAGAACTAAGCCTTGAACAAGTAAAGGGAGATCTCAAAGCTAGGGAAGCTGATGTACAAGTGCATCTTTTCTTTATCCTCCAAATCCTTACCTTTTCTTAACAACATCTACTTGCTCTTAAACTCAAATCACCAAGCAACTTTGGCTGGAAGCTATTGGTCATGGATATGGGATGTATTGGATGTTCCAACTCCTTGTTTATCAGGAGATGCAGCTGCGCTTTACAGTGCGTCCCCACTTACATGATAGTAAAGCTGCACGGCTGCTGTTCACAGAGATTTGTTCTGGTTAAATCTCAGCCACCTGTGAGTCCTTGAGATACAAGGATTCCGACCGTTCAGTGGACGTTTTCACAGGGAAATTAGTGCTGAACTTGTTCCACTGAAAAAAAGTGCAGATATTATGAACAGCCACCTCCTTGCACCCATTGGTTACTGTAGTAGTTGAGTGCTCAATGGGCCATTTAATTTACTCTCAGCTGGATGGATGCCAGAAGGGCTATTATGGGACAGATGGATCTCTGCTACCACGCACAGGGAAGCTGGTGCTGAGTACCTTTATGGAGAGCTTTAGAACATAATTACGAAGCAGAATACAGCCTTTGTTCCTTGGTAACCCTCAGTCCCGAGCCCATCACGTTGAAATAATTTTCTGAAAGCTTTGAAAGCTACTGGGATCGTTTTCAACTTTTTCGATGTGTGAACCTCTCTGTTCTGCACTTAAATGCTAAACCACGTCTGTATTAATAAAACGAACCCTTGTTGTCTCACTATGAACGCCTCATGTGAGAGCTGAACGGCTGCCCTGTGGCAGTGAGGCTGAAGGCCGCTTCTCGGGGGCTCATAAGACAATCTTGAGACTTTTTAAAGAAGAACAATCAGACTTTTTTTTTTTTTTTTTTGTAGGAGCGCCCCGGCAGCGGGCGGTTCCCGCCCATTCTCCTCAGTGAGGGCTGCGGGCAGAGCGAGTCGCGCGGGCTGCGCTCTGCGCATGCTCCGAGTTAACGGTCCGCGAAGGGGGGCGTGGCCAAGGCAGCCCCGCCCCGCAGCGCCGCCTGCGCATGCGCCCTGAGTGGCGGGCGGAAGCGGGCGGGCTGAGGCGCGGAGCTCCGCCCGCTGTCGGTGGCCGCCGCCGGGGCGGGAGGGGGGACGAGGCGGAGGGAGGCGGCGGAAAATGGCGGCAGCCGCGGTAGCGGCGATGCGGGCCTGGTTCTGGAACGAGCGTTTCTGGCTGCCTCACAACGTGACGTGGGCCGACCTGGCCGGCGAGCCGGACGGCGGGCTGCAGTACCCGCGGGCGAGCCACGTCCTCTCCGCCTTCCCGCTGGCGCTCGGTATCTTCGCCGTGCGGCTGTTGTTCGAGAGGTGAGCGCGGGGCCGGAGCCCTCCCGGAGCCCCGCGGCCCTCAGGCGGCGGCCGCTGCCCCCTCCGCGCTGTGGTGCAGTGCGAGCCCGCCGGGGTCTCTTAGCAACGTGCGGCGGAACGGGGCGGGCTGCGCGGTGCTGGGCCCGGCTCGGTTCGGTGCCCCTTCGGTTCGGCTGGGTTCCGCTCGGCCCGGCTCGGTTCGGAGTCCCGTTCTCCCCTCAGGTCCCGTGTAGGCCTCAGGCCTCCGCCCGGCGCTCCTTTCATCTCTTCGCGCGGGGAGGGAGCGCCGTTGGGGCCCGAGGGCTGCGTGTGTCACGGCGGGGGAATCCCGCACGGCCCTCCCAGCCGTTCTGTACGGCCCTCCTGTGCCTTTCGGGGGCCTCAGCGCGCCTCTCTGTGGCCTCGGGGCTCCCCTGTGCCGTGCTGTGGGCCCTTACAGCCCCCTGTGTGCTGAGGGGTCACAACATGATGTCAGGAGCACCCCCCTGTATTTCCCGTTGCCTGGAAGCCAGCCCTGTGCGTGTGACTGAAGGTGTTGGGCTGCTCTCTGCCTGTGATGTGCTCTCCCTGACAGTTCCTGGCTGAGGAATTCGGGCCTGCTCTGCTGCCTGCTGTGTTCCCCAATGCTCTGTGGGTCCCCGCAATGCCGGAGGTGCAGTTGGATGCTGTCTGCCCACGGACAGGTGTGGTGCAGCATTTCTTACTCGGTTCAACATCCATACCTGTGTGTTACCTTCCCCCTGGGGCAGCAGTTTCTGCTCTTTGCGATGGATATCTCTTGCAGTCACTCGTGGAGCAGGCTGTGTGGCTGACAGCGATGCTAATTAGGAAAGTGGCTTGGTTAATGAGAACACTTAGGTGTTAGAAGCCAATTAAGACACCTCAGGTACCTATTTAAATAGTTCATTAAAGGCTGAGTCAGTTTTACATTTCTGGATGTAATGAGTGGATGTGTTTCTCTGTGGAAGGCATTTAAGCGGCCAGGGACTGAGTTGGTTTCATTTTTCAGGTTTTCTGTAGGAAATGCGCTTTTTTTTTTTTTTTGAGCTTTCAGAGCTTAAACAAAAAAAGGAGACTTGAGCAGAGCAAAAAGAGAGAACTGCAGAGAAAAACGTGGGTAGGAGAGAAATGGGAGCATCTTTTTTTCCCCCTATCAATCTTATCTCTTTCCCAGTTCCTCAGAATGCTGCTTTCAGCTCAGACAGTGCAGAGGACCCGGGAACACAGACACGTGGCAGAGCCAAAGCCCACCCCTGACATCCATGGCTACCAGCAGATGAAGAAAGGGATCTGGGAGGCAGAGCTGCCCCTGGCTGTTATGGGGGGGCTAGGGGAAGTCTCCTGGCTGCCCCAGTCCTGGTTGGCTCAGGTAGTTTGGGGGAGGAAATACAAAAGACTGTTTTCTCTGGTGAGGCAGACAGAGAGGTACATTGCATCCTGCTGCACCTAATAAGACATCATCCTGCTAGAGGCTACTTTGTCTTCGTAACGCTGTGCTTATTAAATTTCTTTTGCTGTATTAATTCAGGGAAGATTCAAGTGAGGAATTAAATGTTATTCCTCTAGCAGTAGAACCTGGAAACTGTGGCCTGGTTCCTGTATGGGTTGCTTCCTTTTCTTTAACAGTGCTTCATTGGTGGTATCCTGAAGTGAAAGCAGATTGTGAGAGTGAAATCCAGGGCTGTTCCTGGGATGTTTGTTTCAAAAAACCGTATGTTTCAAGAAATGTTCTCTTTTCTCCTGCCACTTTGAACGTGTCACGATGGTTCAGATTTGTCTAATAACATCCCCTTGTGTGCATACTCCAGCTAAGGCCTTGGGGATGATTAAGTCTTCCTTGATACACAAGTAGCAATCAGATTCAATGACTCAGAACTCGAATTCTTCTCTCCTGCTGCTCTTATTTTTCTTTTTTCCTTCATTTCTCTCTGTCCTCTGTAGGAGGTCTTCAGTGTGAGGAAGTGCTTTTGTTACGCTGACATAACGTTTCTGTGGGTAATGCTCCTGTAAATCAGCCTTTGCATCACGGTGTTGGTGAAATAGTCATTGGGCTAAGTGAGTGTGGGAGTTGTGTGGTGAAGAACTGAGCTTGCAGAGGAGACAGAGACCCTGGCTGAGCTGGAAATGGGTTTTGGAGCAGGCAGGAGAAAGATGGACTTCTGCTAACAGATGTGTCAAGTTAGAGTGTTATTTCTTTTCTTTCCCCCACTGTTCTTCTTGCTGTTGTTTCACCCTACGCATCTCATCCCACTGCAGGCACAGGTACTGGGGAAGACCTGGAGTCTGTTACTTGTACAAGGTGATTGTAATTACACTGGAACTCCTTTTTGCTTACAGTCACTCTGTCTCTTAGGAAGGATCTGTGATTTGTGCTAAGTCTGGTGCAGAAAGAAAAGAAAAAGAGGGTTTTAGATGTTATTTTGTCAGATCTATCTGGGAATTAGGGGCAGTTATGAGTGAGGTGAGCACTGAAACTGGGAGATCGTGAAGAGATGAGCTCTCACTTCGTGTATGTTGACTTCAGAATGTGCTTACTCTGTAAATCTTGAGTTTAGGGAATTGTTCTTCTTTTCAGAGCTGTAGGAGGGAGTTAGCAGAGAACCTGAACCTTCCAGAATGTTCATGAGGTACAATGTGACTGGAAAGTGCTTGTTAGATGCTAGTCTCTGTTCTTGAAAACTGGTGCTGGTTTCAAAGTCTTAATAACTGGGATGAAAATGTAGCTGTGTAGGTGTGACTTAGGCCAATAAACAAATGTGGGTTCACAAAACAGCAATAAAAGTATTTACACGATGATAACTCCTTGCTGGGAGGGCGCAGCACAATCTCGACCTTGGGAATAGCTCCTGCAGCAGATTTGTGTGGCATCATAAAATAATTAGGTAGGAAGGGACCTCTGGGTCACCTTGTCCAATCCCTTCCTTAAAGCAAGACCGACCTTGGAATCAGCTTGAATTGCTTGTGGTGCTGTCCAGTTGTGAACATCCCCAAGAATGGGGATTCTGGAGGAAGAGGGGATTCTACAATTAGGGTGGCATTTTCATGGTGGTCAGTGGGACCCTGGGGTGTGCTGCAGAGAGAGTGGTCAGCAGGGCAACGGAGATTCCCTTCCCCTCTACTCTGCCCTAGGGAGATCTCACCTGGAGCACTGGGCCCAGTGCTGGGCTCTCCAGCTCCAGGCAGACTGGGAGCTGCTGGGAGAGCCCTACGGATGGTGCAGAGCTGTCGGAGAGGTGGGAGAGTTCTTTGGAGAGATCTAAACCCACCTGGATACTTTCCTGTGCAAACTGCTATGGGGAAAGTGCTTTGGGAGGGCTTTTGGGCCCTGCAGGAGGCTGGCTGTGGGCTGGAATTTGCCCCCTGCTGCATGAAGCCATTGCTGGGTGAGAGGAGCAGCATTACCACGTTGGGCTGCACTTCCTTAACAGTATAGAGATCCTATTTCTGTGGCTCTACTCCATAACTGTGACTTTTCCTCTTTGCTTACATTGATATCTGCTTGCCTCCATGCACCAAGAAATGTTTGTGTGTTCTTTTGTTTTGCTCTTTGATCACCTGCATGCTTGGCTGAGTCCTGTGCACTGTCTGTAGCCCTACCTTGCTCTTTATTTTTTTTCCTTTCCTGACTTCTGTACACATCTGTATTTTGCCAGTGGAGGAAGCTTATAGTCTGGAGCAATTTTGTGCAAATCTTCATTGTGTTTGTTTTGTAATCAGTGGGTCCTGAAGTGAATTATTTCTGCTTATTTCTCTATCTTTTTTTTTTTTTTGAGGCGATGCTGTTTTTTCTTTCCTTGATGCTTCAGGTTTTGAATTCTCAAATAATGCCAGTTTTATGGATCATAGGTGCTTCCTTAACCTTTTCCTCTCCTCTTTACCTACTTTTAAACAAAATCAGCTCTTTGTGGAGCTGTAAGCACTGTGTTCCAGAAAATGAAACAGAACTGTTTGACATCCGGTGAGCACATGTGAGCTGCTCTGCTGCTGTTATGGTGCATCCTGGAGGAAAGAGGAGCAAAGAGATGGGCACTTATAACATCATTAACATCACTTCTGGCTGGTGGTCCAGATGGTAGAGGAAGCAGTGAGCCATCAAAGCAGGGAAGAGCCAAGCTGAAAGGAAATCACCCTTTCCTTTTTTCTTTTTTTTTAGTTCTTTAGCTGTGGATGTTGAAGCAAGCAGGACGTGTGAGAAACAGGGCAGGAACCCAGCACTATGGCTGCTATTGCTTGGGCGTTATTTGCTAAAAGCAGCAGAGATCATTGAGGATTATTTGTGAGCTGATCCAGAATTTCTCAAGGGGAAAAGCCTACAACCTGTGTCTGTTCTGCAGTGCACTTGTAGATATTCATAACTGATGATCTGCTCCCAAGCATGGCTGCAGCTGGAATGCTTATAATAATGATTCTGTTGAATTTGAATCCCATCTTTTAAACACAAAGGGAAATGGCAGCAAATGTGATGGTTGGAAAAAGCAGCATTTTCTGCTTAATCACACTCTGAGTCTTCTAAATGGAATACATATGTGTAATGAAGTTGCCTCTGGAACACTCTGTGTTTTGAAGCAAAGTAGATTTAATGATGCAAGTGTTGGGTCCTTTTCAAAATCGTTTTTGAGAAACAGGTTTTTGCATGCTCTCAAATTAATTGATTTTTTTTTTTTTTTAATTTGCTGTCCTTGAAAGCTGTTGCTCACCAACAGGAGAGAACGCAATTCAGGCATTCAGTAATGTGTGTGTTTTGTCTCTTGGCCAGTTTGACGCAAAGGTACAGCAAAACACAATTGGTTTTGAATGCGCATGTATTTGTGTCAGTTGCAAAACCAGGTTTGTTTTCAGAGTGTCTGTGCCATAAAATTCACCAAGTGCTCAGTCAGCCTCAGTCAGCTTTTGGAGAACGTGCTGCATGCAGTTCTGCTGAGGTGTGGGGCTCAACCTGACTTGGGATGTCTTCCCTACCTTGCCTAGGGAAGCAAGCCACTTACGCTTCTTCCTCTTAGGGGAAAATAAATCTGTGTTTGTGTCTTTTGTGAACTGTGTGACTCGAACTTCCTTTTTTTTTTTTTCTGAGCTATGTGACACCAAGAAAAGTTCTGGAAATAAGGTGCTTGATTTGTGGTGCTGCAGGGGCTCTAGCAGCCCTTTGCAGAGTGCTCATGTCAGTGATTATTTATTATTTATTTTTGAATGATGCAAGTCACCTGGGGAAATGTGTCCTGATCCTGCAAGGCCGGGGCATTTGAACTGGAGTTTTCACCTTAAATGTGTTACAATATGTGCTCCCTGCAGTTACCAGTTGGGTTAACTAAAGGTACATGTTCCTTGGAGCAATGCGAGTGAAGATCTTCAGAAGCGTTTTGAAGAGGTTTTGTAGTCTGTGAGAGGCTGGGGCTGTGACTTGGGGGGGAAAAACGTGCCTTGTTTTAATCCATCTCTTTGTGTTTCAGGTTTATTGCCAAGCCATGTGCCATAAACCTCGGCATACAAGACAGTGGAGCTCACAGAGCCCAGCCCAATGCGATTTTAGAGAAAGTGTTTACATCCATCACTAAGGTGAGTTGCGCAGCTAAGAACAGAGACCTGCAAAGGTGGGGATGTGGGTTTCTATCTCCCACTTCTTTGGTTTAAGAAATGTGTTCCATCCACAGTGTTCTTTATTTTCCATTGCCTCTGTCATGTCGGTCTTGTAGGAAAGTAAATTCGCTTTATGGCTGATCCATGCTTTTGCACACAGAAGAATCTTTTTTGAATCAAAATTGTCCTCTTTTTAAAAAAGTTTTCTTCCTTTAGTTCTCTGCTTTTGTCCCAGCTGTTACTGCTGTAATGGGCAGTAATTGTTGGTTTACAAAAAAATTGCCTGGCATCTTTCACTTCCTATTGGAAAAGCACTGCTCTGCTGTGATCTGCTTCTCTGCTTTCATTGGCCATCTGGGGGAATGCTTTCCTCTTCCTGTGCCAAGTGGACGTCACTTGCTCAAGTAAAAGCATTCTGTCCATGGAAGTGCGCCCTGACAAGTGGTGGGATGCTGAATGTTGGCAGCAGGTATTGCTTTTATTCTATGTTTCATGGCTTTTCTCTCGCTTAAGCTGGCAGTGCTCCTTCACTTTAGAATGACAGAGCTGCGTGCTGTCTGTGCTTTTGGATATTGACAGTTAAATCAGCACAGGTGGTGAGATGGATTTTCATTAAAGATACTGAAATGGAAGGCTTTATGTTCTCATTTGGTGATGCTGAACTCCATTTTGAGCAGAGTGGAAAAAGCACTTGGTGAATGGACAGGAAATTCTATAAAGCCTCAGCAGAACTCACCTCGTGGGAACAGTGAGGTTCAGGAGCACTTGGGATGAGACATGAACAGGAAGGCCCCTGTGATTTGATGCCATTTGCTGAGAGGACTTTAATGCAGGGGATGTCCTTGAATTTAATGTTGAGGAAACCCTTGGGGTTGCGTGCTGTGCAATACTTATCTAGCTTCTATGAAAACAGAGCTTCGTTTAACTGTGCCAGTATGCTTGTGTGCTGTCAGATTTGGAGAATGGAAATGTAGGGTGGCTCTGATGCAGAGGGAAGAGATTTCATTGCTATCTGCAGTGAGAAAGTCCTGGTTTTAGTACTGCAAATCAGATGACAGATTATCTTGTTTTTCAGTTCAGCAATCTGGTGACTCTGTATTACATGAGCATTCTATATAGCTTTCTGGGTTTGTTTGTAACTTAAGTGGTAAAATGTGTTTATCATCTTTCAGTTGTAAGAGCTCCCTGGCAGAGCTTGTTAAAAGGACACTGGTCTGAAACTAGCATGGCTTATCTCACCACTGGGCCATTGTAGAATTAGTTATCAGGTTTTGTTCACTTTTTCTGCTCCTGTAAATCCACTGTCGTTGTTCAAACAAACAAACTGCCAGTAGAGTTTCCAGTGAGAGAACAGGGATGCATTCTTTATTGTGCAGCTATTTCCGTTTTCAAGTTTAATTGTATCCATGCACTCTAAAAGTGGTAATGGAAATGACGCCATTTCTCTGATGCCTTTTTTGAATCTATAAACATCAGATGTGTTAAAACTGAATTCTTACTTTAAAGTTTCCATAAACTTCACAGTGAACACTGTCCCTTAAGTGAATTCAGCTGTCGTCATCTTCACTTTCAGACAGCCTGAGTTGATTTGCAGGTTTTAACAGGTAGGACAGGGCATTTTAAAAGCCCCTCCTCCCAAACGAAGAAACAGAACTGCATTCTCTGTAGTGATGTGCTGTCAAATGATGAAATAGATGAGGAAATGTTAAACCACAAGCATTCCGAGTACTTAAGTAATTAGTGGCTTTTGAAAGTTAAATATGAATGAATATGGCAACAGGTTCCTGCTTCTGGCATAGTACTAGTGTCAGGGTTAAAAATGTATGTAGTGCCTTCATCATGGGTTTTGTCATCTGTGTGTGGATCCTACTGTAGTGTACAGAGGATGTCAAACTGAAAGCAGGTTGAGGAGGAGGAGAACTGACGTTTGTTTCATTTTCCTTCAGTCTCCAGATGGAAAAAGGTTAGAAGGCTTGTCAAAGCAGCTAGACTGGGATGTTCGAAAGATCCAGCGCTGGTTTCGGCATCGGAGGAACCAGGACAAACCCACCACCATCACTAAATTTTGTGAGAGCATGTATGTTCGTGCAGAGGCTGGGATGTGCCTCCATCTCAGAGCTCCAGCTCTTTGTTCTCTCTTTTCACTGAAATTGTGGTCAGCTGTTAACTTAAACTGCTGCCTGGGGGTTGGCTGGTGGGAGGGAAATTCTCCTGTAGGCAAGTGGAAGAAGTGAGGACTGCTTCATAGCTTTCAGCTAAGTTTGATATATGAAAGCCCAGAACACTTGCACAGGATTTATTCTTGTCAGTGATGTGTAGCTTGTGAGAGTGAGCCATGGCCATAACGCAGTGACACTTCAGTGTGTGTGTACACATCTGCATGTGCACAATTCAGTAATTACACTGAAGACAAGTTGGCTGTCTGCACAGTTATGCTGTAGCATTTTTCCCAGGCACAGTGACCTTATGGCTTACAGTGATGTATGTACTTCTATAGATACATCCTGGATTTCTCTGCTTTTCCCTTCAGTTCATTCCTTTGTTCTTTGTTTCTTTCTGAGTGCTTGTAGTTCCCCTGTTAGTGCAGTAGCATCTGAGTGCTTTTTTCCTGACTTGTTTCTTCTGTGCTGGTTTCTTTCCTTTCCAGTAATTTTCTTCATATTAATTCTTCCCCCGGTATGATTTTGCCTACTTAAAGCCACAAGGTAAGAAGGATAAATACATGTATTAGGATACCTTCTAAATAACAGCTACTTTTCTTGTTATCTTGACATTGTATATTAAAGCATATGAATGTTGCATGCTCACTCTGAACTTGGCTGTCAATGCAAACAAGTGTGGTGTGAAAACTCTCAAATGGGTTTATCCTCACATAAAATGTTTACAAATGAAGGATTAACAATGAGTGGGTGAATGCTTTTCAGGTGTCAGAATTGCTTTTTTCACAGTTGTTTCAGGTTTTGTTACAAATGTTATACAGAAACTATTTCTGGTTCATGTTTTGCATTTTGCTTCTTTTTTCCAGGTGGAGATTTACATTCTATTTAAGTATATTTCTTTATGGAATCAGGTTTCTCTGGACGGTGAGTTGATTTGGCAAACCCCTACTTACCCTCCCACCTGGTTTTTCTGTGTGTTGTGCCACTAGGTTAGCACTGCAGTGCTGAAATCTCAGGGCTTTGACTACAGTGTCCCTTCTGTGCTTGCACCTAGCTTCAAACAAGGGGAGTTTGGTGATAGTCACCTCTGTGTGCCCTTACTTGAGATCCTGGAGTTTCTGTGTAAAGGCCACTTTGACAGTATGAGAAAGCTTCTGTCATTATGGAAATACTAGAAGTTTATTTGTTGTGTTACAGACCTGCTTTCTTGGTGTGGAGAGGGTTCTTTTTTCTTCCCATAGGGATGCACATTTATCTCTGGGTCTTTATTATTAGAGCTGCTTGCTGCTTCTTTGAATTTCTGTTGCGTTACAATTTGCCTTTGGGTGCAGAATGATTATTTCAAATCATTATTTTGTCTTACAGTAAATTTAGCTTGGAACAAAGGTAAAATTTCAGTGAACTGGAACTGTTGATGCCTTAGATAATAGGGAATTAAAAAGACCAGCAGAATAATAAACTTGACTTTTCCCTTCAGGCACCCTGGTTTTGGGACACACGACAGTGCTGGTACAGTTACCCCTTTCAGGTAGGAGATAAAAACTTAGTAGATTCAAATCTCCTGTGCAATTTCTTATTTCCATTAATGACAGCAAGTTGTAATTGGGTAGTCTTAACTCTTTCTCATTCTGTGGATGCTACCCAGGCCTGGTAAGCTTCCCAAGTAGTGAAGAGCCATCCCTTTTTGAAGGCACAAAGATAACAGTGCTTTGTATCTTCCAATTCTGCTTATGTAGGTTTGTCAACAGTGGTGTTTCCTCAGATAGAATAGACTCAACTCGTGTTCATTTTGTGTTTTCTTCCTGCTGAGATTGTAAAAAGTAACTTATTCACAGTGTTATTTTAATTATGCATCAAGTGTGATTGTAGAGAGGCCAACCAGTGTGGTTCAGTGTCTGTTTCTCCTAATCCAGGAGGCTGCAGTGTAATTTGTAAACATTGAACTTGATTCAAAACCTGAGATTCTCCTGTCAAACACGCAAGGTTGCTTGTGTGACTGAGCCTGTAGGAAGGTGGCTGTTGCTTAAGCTTGTGTTAACTAAGCCTTAATTCTGGATCTTTTAACTCATGCCTCATCATTCTGAAGGAACGCAGCAGGAGAGAAAGGAAGGAAAAAGTAGATTGTAAAGTAAATTTTGAAGTAGTTTGTCTTCTAACTGTGCTGTCTTTGTTTGTTTTCCAGCCTCTAACATCCAGGCTTTATTATTATTATATCTTGGAGCTGGCCTTCTACTGGTCTCTCATGTTCTCTCAGTTTACAGACATTAAACGGAAGGTGAGGTTAACCAGAATTGCACTAACTGCTTTGCTGAATAGACCAGGCTAACAAAAACTGTGAATGTGCGTGGCCAGTAAAGCTGAAGCATAGTAATAACTGAATTTTCTTCCTCATTCACACCTCTTTGTAGCTCCTTCTCTACTCGTTATACAATCGTGGAGGAAGGGAGGAATGAGTTGCTGTGTGACCTGGTGTATCCTTGAGAGGTTCTTTTGTCTTCCAGGGGAAAGAACAGAATCACTCAGTACCTCCTAATAAACAGTCAGCAAATTGTTGGGAAAAAAAAAAGAGATTTAAACTTTAAGGCTTTCAAGAGGACAGGAAAATAAAATGCTCCAAGCATTCTTGCTGAGCAGGATGAGAAAATGGCAAACACTAAAGCAATAGTACATGTTTTTTGAAAGTAATTTTTTGTCTTGCTGTGGCAGAATGATGACTGGTCATGATTGCTGGAATCTAATTCTGTTGTGCTGCATTCTAGGATTTGGTTCATTGTTGCTGTTGGAAAACAGTTCATAGTAAATCATGGCTTATTGCTTCTGCTGTACAAACTGCAAAGTAACAAAGTATTCCCATTCTTGCATCAGCTGTTGGGGAAAAAAAAAAGTGTTTGTTTTCTCTGTACTGAAATATTAGCTCCAAAATGCAAAATATCTTAGAGCTGCAGAAAGGAAGTGAATAACAGCATCTGTAGTACTGTTTACAGTATTTAATTCTATACCCTCTGTTACACTCCCCACGGTAAGGTGCAGTGATTTAAAATGTAAGTGTTGTATCCAGGGGACTGAACTAGAAAACAGCCCTGAATTGCACTGAAAAAAGTTTTTGAACGGGGCAGCCCAGCTCTTGCTGTTGGATTATCTTCTGTTCTGTGGCTGCTGTGCTCTGGCAGGCTTTTGCATGCTGACAATGGTAACAGCAGCGTACTTATTTGTGCCAAGTGCTGAAAAGACCAGCAGTGTGACTGTAAAACCGAAGGGAACCAAAAATAAGGGCTGTATGTTGTCCTGTTGATCCTTTCAGAGGATTCTGCAGCCATACTTATCTTTGTCTTGAGCGTTTGTGCCAAAGAGACTGTGCTGTGCCTGTGCATGCAGTTACAACTTCACAGAAGCACACGTGCTGGGAGAGACCTTTCTGGAGCCTCCAGTGATGGTGGCTGATGTGTGATGAGCTGAGCTTTGTGTGGAGTCTGAGTCTAAACTGAAGTCATCCTGTGACTTCAGTTGGTCAGTTTTGTGGCTCTGCTCCAGGCATACATATTTGTTTGACTGCCAAATTATCATAATTCATCTTTCTGTTTTCAGGACTTCCTGATCATGTTCGTCCATCATTTGGCTACAATTGGGCTCATTACGTTCTCTTACATGAATAATATGGTGCGTGTTGGAACACTGGTGCTGTGTCTCCATGATGCATCTGATTTTCTCTTAGAGGTGAGTTTTCTTTTCAGTCTTTCTGTACCTAATGCTGGGGTGCTCTCAGGGAAGCAAGCAGACTTCCCCGTTTTTGCTGAGCAGCATTAAACATGCTGTAATATCTGCGTTGCTGATCCTGCTTTGTCAGCTTTTCCTCATAACTGCTGTAGTGCTGAGAATAATCCCTAAGTATTCCTAACTCCTTACAAGTGTGATGTCTTGAGGATTTTGGAGCTCTACAGCCTGGTAATTACGTGAGTGCACAAAGGGAGTAATATTCTCATGTTTCTCATCTCTTCTAGGCTGCAAAGTTAGCCAATTATGCCAAGTACCAGCGTCTCTGTGATGCCTTCTTCATGCTCTTTGGTGTTGTGTTCATTGTTACACGTTTGGGCATTTATCCTTTCTGGTAAGCACCTTGATCTGTAAGGTCTTGTTTGACCTTCCAGTCCTTTAAGAAAAGCATTTGTACTTCTTGCAAGCAGTGCAGACTGTCCCTCACGGCAGCCTGAAGTTGCAGACAATCCAAGTGCTGTTTGGAGCAGTGCTTTTAAACAGAAGTATGAAGAAACCTCTCAGCAGTCAGTAAGAGAGAGTGTGAGAAGTGACTGGAATCTTAACACACAGCTGGCCCCTCTTTCTCTTGCTGCAAAGTGATGACAGTGCTCATTAGTGGAGCGCAGTCAGCTGCTATCTGAATAGCTCAGAGCACTGTTTGCTTCTCTTGACTTGAGAAGTTTTGGAAATAGTTACAGAAGAGGCATATTTTCTTGAAGTAAATTTAATTTCTGAGTATCTGGCTTAGTCATCAGTGCTGCTTTTGATTTCTTGTGTCCTGCCCTTGAGTCGTGACTGTTTAGAGCCTGAAATAGGTCTGAAGATTCTTGGGTGGTACAACCCTGGCTAAACAGATTATAGTTAATTGTTCTATAATAAGGTTCTCTGCTGACCCAGAAGGTCAGGCTCAGTAAGGGTGGTCGTGGTTATGTTCTCCACCTTCTTTCTGTTGAAAGAGTGCACAAAAAATTTATGTCTTGGTATCTGAGTTGCAATTAAAGCTCTTTCTGGTTTCCCAGCGAATGCATCAAAGGAATCAAGATAAGGAAGGGTTTTAGTATTCAAGTCTGCAGAGTTTCTTTCCCTTGATAGATGAGATTGTTGTCATTGTTCTCCTTGCTGTAGTCTGTTGTGAGGTGATGCTCTTGCATCATGCTATTACTCAGCAGCCCTGTAAATCTTTAATGCGTTTTCCACTGGCTGTAATGTAACTCCTCATCTTTACAGAGAAATCTGACAAGCTTGCTGTGGTATTGCAGACCTTATACTAGTCCACCTCACGTATATTCACTTCCCTATTTAGCAGTGTAAAGCACCGACAGACCTCTGGAGCTGCATACAATTCACTAATAAGCTGGCCAGAAATTAGCTGTTTCTGTAGCTGCACTTTGGGGCCTTGGGTTCTTCTTCAACAGGCTTGTTTCTCTTTTCCTGTGAAATGTTAAAAGCTATGCAAAACTAATGGTGCCTTTAAAGGTCTCTCCACGCATCTCTACTTCATGAAGTCTAAATTGTTTAATACATCACTTAAGTGCTGGCAATAACTTCCAGCGATGAGAACAGCAAAACAGTCCTGAAAGGAAGCAAAATGCTTTGTCTGTGAAGCATTTTGTTGTCTTCCAGCTTGGCAGGAGGAATCTGTAAAACTAGGAGGGAAGGGAGGGAGGCCAACTAGGAATAAAATGTGCATGATTTTTAAAAATGGGTGAAGGATGAATGTGTTAACAGTTGTTTTAGTGACCGGAGCAGTTTGACATCACTTCCTGTAAAGTTATTATAAACTCTGTTGAGAAGGAAATTGGCAGCAGATCTGTATGCGTAACCAAACTGCATAACATTCACATCTTCTCCTGTTTGTTGCTCAGTTCCAGTGTTTCTAATTGGATTTAGTCTGTCTCCTAACTCTGGCGAGAGATCGGATGCATCACTGCTCTGACAGGAGCAAAGCAACAGATGCTTAAGTGAGATGCAAACTGCTGTGCATCTGGCCAGTCATCTCAATGGAGAGCTGGAAGCCATACTACCAGCATAGCCGATCTGTAATGTGTTTCTGGATCTCTTAGGATTTTGAATACAACCCTATTCGAAAGCTGGGAACTGATTGGTCCTTATCCTTCCTGGTGGCTGTTCAATGGCCTTTTGGTAACCCTGCAGATCCTGCATGTCATCTGGTCCTATCTCATCGTTCGCACTGCCTACAAGGCCCTCGTGCGGGGAAAGGTAAGGTGTCGGGGGCTGGTTTGGGTCCCCTTTTCTATGAGCTCTGTGAAGAAATTAAGAGAAACGGAGCCATTAGCAAGGGCTGGTGCTAGTTCTCAAGGTAATTGCATCATAATTGCTTTGTAGAGCAGTTGGTTTCTTTTTTTAACCCTGGTTGCTCTGCAGACTGGAGCTGCCAAATACATACAGAGGCAGGGATGCTTTCCTCGCTGTTCTGTTCATGCAAGGAAACACCACCATTTTCCAGTACACTGAGATATGATGATGACTGCTTGCTGCTTTGGTTGGAGTGGTAGAAAGGTCTTTTTCAAATAATCATTTAGGATGTCTTTCAGCTCCTAGCTTTCCAACATCTGCTGACTCTTGGGTTGCAGTGAGAATTATGCATCTTCCCTTTTAGCAGTGAATGGCTTTTGACTGCCAGTGGGAGCCAGGCATTGAGCTGCAGAAGCAAAAGACTCTCAGAAGTACTGGAGAGCAAGCTGGTTGTCACTGGGCTAATGGGGTGCAGTCTAGCTCCAGTCCTGAGTATTCCAATTTTAGTAGGGGGAGGGAGAAGGGGAGTGTTAAGAGTGCTGGGTTGAGACTCCAGCAGCTGGTAAGTGGCAGATGCTATCATAAGAGCAAATAGTGCTGATGTTTGTCTGTAGCCTAAGTTGCCAGGCTTAAAAGTTGCACTTCAACTGGAGGCGTGAGACGGGGCAAGCAGCCTAGGAACTGTTTGACACCCAGCCAGCCCATCAGAAGCCACTTCCTTTGCATCTACCAGAGCGCAACAGATGGTTTGCTAGCACAAATGCCTTTTTTGTCATCTATCTGATATCTTGATCTGAGTTTCTCTCACAGCTATACTTTGTGTTTGACTTCTTAGCTGCCCACACATGAAATGTAACCTTGAAATACATATCTGTTTATGACAGTGTTTGTCAGGGGAAAATGTATTTTAGAGCATGCACACGAGTTTGTCATCTGTTCCCCACAGCTGCTACTGCGAGGCTCTTATTTTCTATGCAGCTGTTCCTACAGCTCAGGTCTGTGTCTTTTCCCTTTCCTTGCTTTTCTCCTGTCCAGGTGACCTAGCCAGAGAAGGGACTCTGAGCTTTGTCTTCTTCACTCTTTTCTCACTCCTTTTCTTCTGTGCCAGATTGGAGCTGGACAGTTTCATCCTTTGCATGTAAGTGTGATCTGTACTTCTGTTTCTACCCTGTTTCTAGGCTGAGAGGAACACAAAGCTCTGGTCTTGGGGCTTCAGCTGGGTGGTGTCTTCTCTTACAATGTTTGTTTCCCTGGCTGATGCAGTGCTGGCCCTGATCCAGTTTTAAAATGCAGGTTCTCCAAAGGTCTGAGCAGTGTTCTGTGGCTTGTTCTGATGTCCTCACCTGTATAATTTGTAGGCTCACAAAGACTCTGTGTCTGTAGTGCTCATTAACACAGTGCTGAGTGAAAGAGGACAGCAGAAAAGCAATCCTTTTTGTGAAAGCAGTTGTGGGAAGAACAGTGAGAGATCTCTGTTTCCTTCCAGTGACCCTTTGAACTTCCAGTATAGGAGGAGGTACCAGAAGTTTTGGCTACAGACAAAAGCAAATACATCCAACAGGCCCATCAAAACCCATCCTGGAGATCATTATCTGGTTTTTCTGCTACATATTCCTTGGAGCTGAAACCTTCCTACCAGGTGCTGTTTGAAAGCCAGAACCCAGGCACAGAATAGGCAGAGCAGGATCAAGTTCTGAAGCACCTGAAAGCAGTCTCCCCACGAAGTGCTTGCACATGAGGTGAATGAGGCTTATTAGTTGCAGACAGAAGTGTGGAGAGCCTGCCCTAGGGAGCAGGAGCCATTTGTGCATCCAGATGGCAATGGTGAGTTTACGGCTCTGGAGCCCAGCCAGTGACCAAGGTGCTTATTTGCAGTTGGGGCTGGGTTTATGGTCCCTTCTTTTGTGTCCTGGTGCACTGCATTTCCATGGCACTCCCACAGCAGGTAGCAACGATGTGAACCAGAGCTGTGCCTGAGGGTTGTTCCAAAGGTTCAAAACCCCACATACAAATGCATTGGCTGACTTTGTAGTCACCTTACAGCCAAAGCCATAACCATAGGGCAGTTCCCCATAGGCTGAGATGCTTTTTCAGCTCCTGGGCTGGTGTTAGGTTGTTGTCTCTGTGCTGCCCAACTGTGCTGCTCCTCGTAAATGACTTCTCACAGATGAACGACAAGCAGTGAAAATGGGAGGCACTTTGTGCAAACAGTAATGTGATAAATATAGCTGGTTAATTTTTAAAAAATCAAAGGCAGTCCCTGTAGGACAGAGTGTTCTTTCTAGAACTGATAGATACGTATTTTGTCATTGTATTTGTTGATTATTATGGTGCGAGAAGATTAATTATTGTTACTGAAAACAAATTTATCTGGAAAAGCAGCCTTTAACCAGTCTAGAATGCAACTCTTGGAAGACAAAAGCAAGCCAAGATCTCTAATGTCCTCTGATATGGTGAGCGTGAAGTGTGGTGCCTCACAGTGTGTACAGTGTTTGGAAAGCAGAGCTCTTGATTCCCAGCTGTCTTTTCCTACATCTGTCTTGTGTTCTGCATGTGATGACAGGCTCTTTAAGCTTTAAGTTAATAAGGGTGGAGTACAGAAGGCAGTTGTCACTGGGGCTGGTTAATCCCTTCCATACAACCTTCTACTGCTGTAACTTTCTGTGAATTTACCAACTTCTCTCCTCCCCTTTCCACTACCAAATCTCACTTGGATTGTTCAGGTATCCAAAGATGACCGCAGTGATGTGGAAAGCAGCTCTGAGGAGGAGGATGTGACATCCAACAGCACAAAAGGAGTTTTCAGCACTTCGAGCAATGGCTCCAACCGCATTAACGGCCACGTGGCCAGCGGGCAGTGGACACAGGAGGAATAAGGCCCTGGGTTGGCCTTGAGCAAACACGAACTTGTCTCTACATATTTAGATGTGTTGAACTCTGCATTCCCAAGTGATTTTTAATCAAGATACCCCTTCCCCAGAAACCTCCAGCAAATCTGAAACGGGCACAATCCAGACCAGTCAAAGGCTTGGCATGACAGAAGGGAGAAAGCCAATTACTAGGGCAAAGAGCAAGCTGCAGATTTCACTTTAAGCCATTTTGTACTTCAATCTTAGCCCCATCGACGTTTGCAGAGGTATCTTTGTATTTGACAGACTGGTTTGTACTGGGATCAACTCAAGGTGGAATGAGTTTGGGCTCAGCTGGCCATGGTTGGTGAATGCACTGCCAGCGACGACAGCTCATTCAATGCAGGGTCAGCATCGTCTCCTTGGTGCACTCCATAAGCTGCTCAGAGCAGGGGGAGTGCCTGGTTTTCTGCTCCCCATGTACAGGCTGCAGCAGACTCATCCTTTCATGCTACAGCCAAGCTCTGCGTTGCATTGTCCTACAACAGAAAAGTTGCTCCAACTTCTCTGGGGTGCTCTGTGCTAAGGAGGCTATAGCTTGTTAACTCTGCTCTCAAGAGGGACCAGGCCAGCATTTGCTGCCTCTTCTGGTGCTGAAAGCCCCTCTGAAGCCTCAGTGACAGCTGTCTGAAACAGGGGAGGGGATTCCTTATTGCCCCTAAGACAAGTATCACAATATGTACCTTTTAAATCTTTCTTTCTTTTGCAAGTTGTGGTTTTGAAAACATTTCTAGATCTACTGGATGCAGTTGGCTGAGTGAGGAACTTGAGGGCAGACCAATGCTGGGGGCTGTTCTCAGCTTTCCACATAATGAGGGGTTTTGGTCCTGCTCAGCTGGGTTTCAGGACAGAAGTTAGAATGGTGCTGCTCTCATTCTGCAATTTTTGTGGAGGAAATCACTGGGCTGGAAAAGCAGCCACACTGTGGGCTCTGCTTCTTTTTTTACTTAATGGTACTTGGGGGCAATGGAGGACCTGCATGTCAGTCACGAGCAGAATTTTGGAAACTTCTTGAGTTGTTACCGTTTTATACTGTTGTTTACTCTTATCTCGATTAAAAAACAAAAAACAAACAACCAAAAACAACAAAGCACTTCAGAACTATGTTTCGCTTTATTAATTTGAAGAAAATGAAATCAGTGGCTTTGTCCTGGTGGCCACCAGGACGACTGTGACCCAGCAGTGTGCCCTGGTGGCCAAGGGGACGATAGGGTGCGCTGCACAGTGCTGGACCAGCAGGGTAAGGGAGATCCTCCCCCTTCTCTGCACTGAGGATGATACAGCTGGAGCACTGGGCCCAGTGCTGGGCTTCCCAGTTCAGGGCAGACTGGGAACTGCTGGGAGAGCACCGTGGGGGTTGCAGAGCTGATGGGGACAGGCTGAAAACCCTAGGGTTGTTCATGTGGGGGAGAGGGCCAAGAGGGGATCAGATCAACACTCAGCAACGTCTGAAGGGTGGGGGTCAGGAGCAGGGGGCCAGGCTCTTTTCAGGACAAAGGGCCACTGGGCACAAACCAGGAACCAGAGAAATTCCACCTGGACAGAAGGAAAAACTTCCTTGAAGAAACCCTGGCACGCGTTGCCTAGAGAGGTTGGGGGGCTCCTCTGGAGAGACCCAAAAGACCCAAACCCACCTGGATGCTTCCCCTGCAACCTGCCGAAGGGGTTTGGGCTCAGAGGGCCCTTCAACCCCTCCGGCTGTGACCGTCAGTCCCTTCCCCGCGGTTCTCGCAGCGGCGGTGCTGACCCAAAATCCCCATTCTCCGTTCCCGCGGTGAAACGGGTTTTTAGGAACAAAACCGTAGGGCCCCGCTCCCCCCGCAGACAGCCGCACAACCACACTCGGGCGTTTCCACCTGGTTTTATTGCGCTCCGGGCTGTTCCAAGAGAGCAGCTCGGCCCCGCGGCAGCCCCGAGCCCTCCGCGCTCAGCTCTCGGGGCCGGCCGAGGCCTGCCGGGCGCGGCGGTTCTGCAGCAGGCGGTAGGCCCGGACGCCGCACAAGTACCCGCCGTACGCCGTCAGCAGCATCATGGAACCGGAGAAGGCCTTGTAGCCGAAATCAGCCAGCTGCTTGCCGGACACCATGGCCGTTCCTGCAACACAGCGCGGCGCTCACGCCCGGCAGCGCTCCCTCCGTCCGCCCGCCCGCCCCGTCCCGCTCCTTACCGCCACCCGTTGGCTCCGCTTCCGCCGCCGCGCCTGCCTCAGGGCCGCGCTTCCGCCCGACGCCCCGCCTCCTCGCGTCACGCGAGAGGGTGACGTCAAGCCGCACTGCCTGCTGGGAGATGCAGTCCGCCGAGGCGGGAGGCGGCACCGCAGCGCCCCCTCGCGGGGCCGCTCCTTCACCTCCACGGAGCCGCAGGCGCTCAGCTCCCCGCGCTGCATCCCGGCCGCCGCTCCCCGGGGCCCGCCCTGTCCTGCTTTGCGGCTCCCCGCGGCTCTCCTGACCCTTCTCAGCACCCTGAGGTGCCTCTGCTCACTAAAAGCGGCCCTGTGCGAGGCTGGCCCAGCGGCCTGGAGGAGACGGCTTTCAGCTTAGGGTGTCCCCACTGAGGGGGGCAGCGGGCCTCTCCCCCTCCCTGAGGGCTCCCAACCTGAGGAGCTTCTCCAGATGGACGCTGAGAGTTGTCCCTGTCCCCTCTCCCAAACCCTGCTCGCTCCTCAGGCTGCAGAGCTCTGAGCCATGCAGGAGCTGCAGCACGCGGATGTGCTGAGGCTGCAGAACATAACTCCAAATGGCAAAGGGAAGACTTTTTATAGCTTGTGAACTCCAAAACTTGTGAAAGGCGTGGGCTGCTGAAAAGTGGGGGACATGGAGCACCCCCAGGTGAGAACTGGGGCCTTCGAGGCCTGCAGGAATGGCACAGTGGTGGAGAAACGCCCACTCAGAGTGATGCACCTCCACAGCAGGCGGGTTAACAGCTGAATTCCAGTCTGGAACAAAGCTCTGCATCCTGCTGCAGGTGCTGGCAACAGCAAACTGAGGTGAGAAGCTGCAGTGTTTCAAGGGAGGAGAGCTCAGCCACGCTGCATGAGCCTCAAGTGGGATTTCTGAAGCCCATCAAGACAAAAGGGAGCAGATGAGTGCCAGCCCTGCAAGGAGACACTGGACTTCTTTTATCCTCCCTCCAACCTTGCTAAAAAAGTTCCTCATCAGAGAAAGCCAGAGCTGGCTACTTTGTGTGCTTTTCAGCTCAGTTGAATTTAAAGGTCGTAGGGTGCCACCAAGAACGCGTGTCTAATAAAAGGCACAGAAACAACTGCAGTGCCAGCAGATTAAATTCCCCTAGCAAGAGGGTGAGCAGAGAGCTAACGGGCCTGGAAAGGTCACTCAGTGTGAGATGCATTTCAAAGAAAGACAGTGACTAGGCAGGGAAGAGAAGCTGGGGAGAGATGAATAAAACTGCACAGAATGTCCCAAGGAACTGAGACAGCAGAGAAGGGGAGGCAGCACAGCGGAATCCTGACCTGATTCCTGCAGGCCCCAGGTAGGATTGGGATTCTGTACCAGCTCAGCAATGCAATCTCAATATTCTGCAGCCCTCAGCTGAGACTTAGCACTGGAACTACTGCTGAAAAAAATCAAGTGGGATGCTGTGCTGTGTTCTCACCCAGCACTGTCCTGCTGTGTGTTCTTACTCACTTCTGGAACAGCACACAAAGCTGCAGCCCCAGGAAGGAACTGACACTGTCCTCTTCTGCACCATTAGCAAGAGCAGCAGGCACCAACCCAAAGACAACGATGCACCAGAGCCACTGAGTGAACAGCCTCCCCTTCCCTCTCCAAATTTATTATGGTTTTACACATTCATGAAGTACACTGCCAGTTAGAGAGCCTGCAGCACTAGGACCTGGCCTGAGGGCATTCAGCAAGACCTGCAGCAGCTCCAGCCTGCCCCAGATGGGCAGTCAGAGAGCCACTGGACACGGTGCCCTGAGCAACAGCAGCAGCAAGCCAGAGTCAGTGTCTGAGGGGCACGTGGCAGCCAGCTGGACAAGGGGCAAGTTTCAAAGGCACAGCACAAGGCACGAGGCCTCTGTCCCCTGCTGTGCTGCTGGAGGGCTCTCTGTACCTGTTGTGGATCACGTCCTTTGCTGCCCCTTGTACTGCTGGTGGGCAGTCTCACAAGAACAAGGAAAGCATGGAACCTGCTTTCTCAGCTCTTGTAAATCCACACAGAGAAGCAAAGGCCAGCCTAAGGCACATAGAGGAACAAGCCAGAGAGAAGGCAAAAAGCTGCTGTGGATCATTCCTCTAAGAGCAACAGCCCAACTGCTTTATCAGGTACACTGCCAAAGGCTACGCAGCCTGCCACCTGCTCAGAAAGACTTTGGGCAGTTGGTCCCTGCATTGCCAAAGCCAGCCAGAGAACAAGCTGATACGAGGGAGGAAAGCTGGCCAGGGACAGCCAGCAGGCACAGAATTAGCACAGGCAGATCAGTGACAAAAAGGGTCAGAGGCCAGGGTCAGCTGTGAGAACAAAAAGTGAAATCGTTGAGCTCCAAGGGCTCTCTCTGGAGCTGCCCTCACACAGGCCAAGTGCTGGCTGTGCTGTGCAACAGAAGCAGCTGGTAGTGACTGAGGAAGCTGCACATGGCAGGGGGCAAAGAGCTATTTTATATAGCTCTTCTGGTGCTTCTTAGAAGAGTGATGATCAGCTCCTTTGGAAGTCTTCGGGAGCTTCAGTCTTTTGTGGAACCTGGAAGGAACTGACACCTCTACGAGACAGTTAAGACAAAAGCAACAGCAGCAAGCAGGGAAGAGCTGGTGTCATGCCAAGAGGCCCCACAGGGCTAATAGCAAAGCTTGACCTGCCAGGCAGTGCCTCCTGCATAGCCTGGATCGATCACGACAACCTAGCAGTGTCTCTCTGAGAACTGAATCCACCAAAGCAAAAGAAAGGGAAAGGAGGAAGATGCTCAGCCCCGCTCAGGGCAGGACCTAGGCAGCAGCAGAAGCTAAATGAGCCCTTCAGAGAAAGAGGGAGATCAGCAGATGCCTCCGTGCAGATGCCAGGCTCAAATTGGCAGTCTACATGTCTGACAAGGGGAACCTCTGCCCTTGCAGTACTCTGCAAAGGCTCCCAGAAGTCTGGACTCCTCACAAAGCTGTAGCAGCAGCAACGTTGGTGTAGGTGGGAGCTCACCCCTCTTCTCAGCAGGATCCGTGGTTTTGCAGGCAGAGCCCATTTACATGTGCTCAGGGTGGTTCTGGAGACACTTGATGACATCAGAAACAGGTTTGCCCTCATAGCAGATCTGATAGACAGCTGTGAAGAGGGGGAACCTACGGACAGACCAACACAATCTCTCAGAGCAGAGTCACAGCACCTGGTGCACTGGGCAGCAGCAGGTGGGACTGCAGCTCGTTGGGTGCAGACAGTGAGGGAGACAGGTGGGAGTTCCACCCCCAGCCCAGCCACAAAAAAGCAAACAAGGGAGATGAGATCACTCACTTATCCACCATGTTCTTGGTTTTAAGGATGTGATTCAGCTCAGCAGACGTCTGGGGACCCTGCAGCTTCTGCCCATTCAACATCTCCTTCTCCAGCTGCTCAATAGACTACAACAACCCAACAGAGAGGGAGCTGGACGCTGTCATGCCATCCACTACCCCATGTCCATTCCCCAGAGCTGGATTATGACACTGGGAAAGTGAAGGCCAATATCCTGGTGCTAACTGGCCCCACATTGTTGCAGGTTTCAGGCTCCCCTCACTGCTGCTCCCTGCTCTGCTCACCTTCCCAGTCTTGGCAAAAGCCTCGGCCACTTTACGGTTGCGACCACCGTAGCAGGTGGTGATGAGATCAGCGACCCCACAGCTCTCCAGGAAGGTGGAAGGGGTGACAGGGCCCTTGCAGAAGATCTTGGCAAAGCTAATCATCTCCATCAGCCCCAGACGGATAACAGCAGCCTTTGTATTGTCTCCAAAGCCAAGACCATCACAGAAACCAGCCCCAACAGCCACAATGTTCTGGAAAACAACAGCACAGTGATGTGTTCCCAGCAAAGCCCAGGGCACTGCTGTATCCACAGGTGCCAGTGTGATCCCATCAACAGACTGCTGCCTGCCCCTGCCTGTCTGGTCACCACCACCCTCCAAGCAGCTGAGCAGGATGTGCACAGAGCTCCCTCTGAAGCCAGGCCTTCTGCCCAGCTGTCTCTGCAAGCCGGAGTGCAATATCCAAAGGAGATCACTCAGTGCTCCCTGCAGAGCTCAAGCCCTGCAAACCACAGTGAGCAGCTCACCCACCTTCAGAGCACCACAGATCTCTACAGTGTCAGCTTCCTGCACCACTGTGACCCGAAAGTTTGGTGTCTGCATCAGCTCCTTCAGGATCTGCCCGTACTGTGCGTTCTTACAGCCTAATGAGACAATGAGAAAGAAGGGACAAGATGATGGAGCAGACCCTAAAGGAAAACTGCATTCCAGCCTACCCATGTGGTCTTGCTGCATTCAGCACAGCGAGAGGAATCCGTTGCCCAAATGATGGACATGGCTAAACATTTGCAGGCCCACAGAGTGCCAAGTGCATTGCCTGGCAGATAACCAAGGTTCAAACTTGGAATTCCCAGAAGACAGGGATGATCCCTACCACAGAATTGGCACGTCCACTTTTAAAGGCATCTTCAGAGATTGCAAAATTTGGGTTTGGAGACTGCTGTTCTCCCTGCAGTGCCCTGCACCAAAGCATCTCTGCGTGTTCACAGTGACAGCATGCTCTGCTTACACCTCTTCAGCCTCCTGCATGGCTTGTTTGCTTTTGTTCTAAATACAGACACTTTGAATCTTGTAACTTCTAACCCAGAGAACAGTTCTGTTGGTTTTGGCTGCTGTGTGTGATTCACAAACAGTGTGGAGGATGGCAGGAGCTGCCACTAGGTGAACTTTGAAGCAGCCCTGGCTAGCAGCAACACGAGTTCAGTTGAGTGTCCTTTGAAGCTCAGTGAAATTAAAGGGAGTGAACTATTTCCTCAAGGTTCTCCCCTGTGCCCACCCCATTCATTTGAACCAGGCTGACTGCCAGATGTTCAAAGTCAGTGCTGGCAGGACCTTCCAGATGTTGGCTCCTTACCGATGGTTGTTTCGCAGAACTTCTCTTCTGCCACTTCACTGGCAATGTTGGCCCCCATGAGGACACTCATCTCAATTCCCAGTTTCTCGTGGATGATGTCTGAGATCAACCTCAGCCCATCTGGTCCTTCATCCACCCCCTGGGAGACAACCAGGAGCAGAGATGAGCTCATGGCCTGGGAGTCCTGGCCCATTCACCCCAATTCTGTCATCCCAGCAGCCCCCCATGCTCAGCTGCACCCCACTCCTCACCCATGGGCCCTCACCCATTCCTACCCCATAATACCTCCAGATCCCTCCAAGGCAGTGCACCACTCGAAACCCAAACCCTGTTCACTGCAGGGGTGTTGGTCTAGATGACCATTAAAGGTCCCTCCCAACTCAAAAAATCCTATGACGTTAAGATTCTATGATTCCAATTTCTCCTTGAAAAGCTCATCACCCTCCTGGCTCTGCTCACACCTTGATGAGCGACATCCCGATTGCACCTTTCTTCACATGGGCCTTGATCTGGTCGCAGACTTTGCCGATGAACTGATGGGGCACCACGAACAGGAGGATGTCAGCCCCGGAGCAGGCTTTCACCAGGTCAGGCTCTGCCACCTGCACAGCACAGCTGCCATCAGAAACTTGTCCCCAATGCTTGTAGAGGGGGGCCTGCCCTAACCCACAGCAAGGGGAGCAGGGGGTTTTGGGGACAAATTGCCCCACGCTCCCTTTCTAGAGGGACTGGAGAACCTCAGAGCGAAAGGCTCAGCCTGGCTCCCTGCACACCAGCTTGGAGGCAGCAACACAGAGCTTGTGGCCTTGAGAGCAGCAGGTGAGATGCCAGAGCAGGGGCAGAGGTGGGCAACGAGAACAACCAGGGCAGCAGCTCACCCCAAAGTGTGCCACGAGGTCACCGGGAATGCAGGAGCCCCGCCGCACCCCTTCCTTCACGCTGCTGGCACATGGGGCTGCGACAGCACAGCAGCATTTATTACCTGTCATCAAGGTGATAAAACACGGCCCTCGTCCACAGCAGGCCACCAGCAGGCACTCACCACGTTGTGGGGTAGTTTGTGCCCCGGCAGGTACTTGACATTCTCGTGCTCCGTGTTGATGATCTCGGTGAGCCGCCGGCCGCCCACCTCCTCCTCCAGCACCCACATGTTCACCGTGTTTTCGAAGGTGCCCAGCCGTGCCGCATTGCTGCCCACGATCTTGGCGATGGCCGAACCCCTGCGTGTGGAGGGAGGGAACGGAGCCGTGGGCGGGGGGCACCGGGGCTGCCGGCACCGAGGAGATCCCAAGGCACCGGGAATGACGCAGCGCCCCGGGACGGCAGCTGGGATGGGGGGACCTGGCGGGCGCTCACCAATTGCCGGAGCCCACGATGCAAACCTTCTTGCCACCCATGGCTCAGGGACGCAGAGCGCTGCGCAGCACGGAGCCCAAGGGCGCTATTTGAAGGCTGTGCCCGGTGGGGCCGGCCCGGCCCGCCCCCCGCCCGCCCCGATCCGCCCCGTCGAACCGGGCACCGGCCCGGCCGCGCTGCTCGCTGCCCCGGAGCGGAGGAGGAGCGGCTCAGGTCGCTCGCAGCCGGCGGTACGGCTGTCCTGCTCTCTCTGCCCCTCTCCATTTTCTGCAGAAAAGCCATTTCTTTCCTCCCGCTAAGCGCCTTCCCTCCTGCCCCCCCCCAGTAGGAAACATGAACCGTCTGACTGCAGACCCAGAACGCGACCCAGCCTTAACCTCAGCGGTAAGCAGCAGCGCTGACTGCTTGACCTTAGGAGCTGCCCTTGCTTCTGTGCTCAGATCCCACGAGCGTCCTCAAGCTTTGTGCAAAGCATTACCTAAGGGCAAAGCCCCTCCTGCCTGGCTTTTAACCCATCCAGGTAACCTGTCTCCAAATTTTGCGGTGCAGGCACTAGGCTGGCCAGCATTCATCAGCAGCTTGGCCACTGGATTTCCCTTTTACTCAAAGTTCTTCGTTTTTTTTTTTTTACCATGAAAGCACCCTGCAAAGGCTCAGTGGACTCCATCAGCCAGAGATCCTTTCACAAAAGGCTCTGTGTAAAAGGCTAAAGTGGGAAGAACATTTTCTCTGCAGTTCCTTAAACCAGCTGGCTTTGTTTAAAAAGTGAAATTAATCTTCTCCCTTCCCAGGCAAATACACGAGTTGTCATCCACCAAGGCAGCTGCTGAGAGAAAGTGTACTGTCAGCACTGAAGGAGGACAGCTTCCTTCACAGGCTTTTATTAAAACTGGGTGACATCTACAAGGATACAGTACAAAAAAAAAAAGTTTGGTCCATGGGAAAAAAAAAACATAATAGTTAAGAAAAGCAGTTATTCTGCAACAGCTATGTTTGCCTACGCAGTGTTCAGCATCCTTCATGTGCAACTACCCTGAGGAGTCAGTGGGCTGCTTCATCAGCACCAAGACCTTCACCCCAGTACCACAGAGGAGCAGTTTCAAAAGGGGGCAAAGGAGAAGGGGAGGGTCTATTACTCACAGACATGTGGGAACACAGACACGAGTAGGGCTCCCAGAATCACAGCAACCTTCCCAACCACACCACAGCCAGGTGCAGGGATGGGGGGGGTTGTCAGTAACATGGTTTTGCAGCTGTTCCAAGAGAACATGACCAACTTTGTATTACAGTCCATTTGCATTACAGTTCCAAGCAGAAATACTGAGATCTAGGCTGAGAGAGGTCCTTCTCTTACACCTGACCACTGGTTCACTAGTAAATAATTCCACGAAGAGGCATAAGGGCTGCTACTCCCCATGGTAAAAGTCTACTTGTACATTCCTGATCCATAACTTGACTAAAAAACACAAGAGTTTCAGCATGGAAACATCTGTTAACTCAATGCATGCTTGGGGCTACCTCCACTCCCAAGGGATGGATCCACACTCCCAGATCCACAGGAAGGAACCTCTGGTCCCCACAGCAAATGACACATGATAACTGTCCCAAAGGAATGAGCATACAGTAGTCTGCCCCTGCACAATTGCACTGGGCAGCTGCTGCATTCCCTCCCCACTACAGGGAAAGCAAGCAGCCAGCTGGCTTGCTGGAACCATAAGCAGAGTCTTTTTCTCAGCTCTCCAGCACTTCCACATCTGTGCAGTAAGACATGCTTCATCTCCCCTGTGATTCCCAGCTCAAGGCAGTCTTTCATAAACGTGAAGGGAGCAGGACAAGGAAAAAGGGACAAGGGAAGAAACAATTCTCTATACAGTCCAGTAACTTCCTCAAGGAGGAGAGTGACCTGTGAGGCAGCCCAGTGCAGCAGCCCCCTCCCAGCGAGGGAGGGGAGGGCTGGAGGTATGTCAGCATCCTGCCCACTCCATCTCCTGGTACCTTGCTACTAACTGAGGCAGAGACCAGACTAGCCACAGAACTCCGCCCTTTGAGCAGATCCTGACTTCCCAGTCAGGTCTCACGTGTGCCACAACTAGATGCTAGTTGAAGAGGAACGGGAAGAGGAAGAGTTTCTGAACTTGAGAGGAGCTCAAAGTCAGCATTCATACTGGCTACTGGGGACACTACAGGCAGCACGGAGTCAAGGGGAGGCTCTTGGAAGCCTTGGGACTGACAAGGCAACAGTCAGGAAGAAAACCAGGTAGAAGTGTGTACTTGTTGGAGCCTGTCTGCTTGCCACACCCCAGAAGACCCCAGGTCGTAGAGCTGCCCCAGCAGAGACAATGCCAGGATGGATGACGGTGCAGGCCTTGGCACCACAGCGTGGTTAGTGAGCCTTAACTGTGTGCTCTGAAGCACCCTGTCTCCACAAGCAGCTCTGATGCCTTCTGGTTTGGGAGGAGATGAAGGCCTATGTGTTGCGGATCCCCAGGGCCTGCTCCAGCTCCTGCCGTCTTTGCTGAACCTGGAAGAGAAGAGTTGCAGCATTAACACAGACAGCAGTGCAGTGTTCAAGTACCACAGGGCCCATCTGGATAGGGCTGAGCACAAACTGTGATCATAATGCATTAGCAGTGTCTGAAAGCAACGCTTAACACTGCCCCTTTTCACCAGGGCATGAGCCCCAAGAAGTGGCAGGTACACCAAGCCATTGGGTCTGGAAGGGTCTCCTGCCTGGGGACACTCACCTTGGAGTAAAAGTATCTGCACACAGCTTCCTGAGCCCATGGCTGGAAGTAGAACTCAGCTCTACGCTCCTCTTCAGGATTCCCAACAACATCAGTCATCGTCTGGAAAGCACAAAGGACAAAGCAGTTCAGGGAGTACAAAAGCTCTGTGCTGAACAAAACTACACCCCCTTTGCCTCAAAGAAACTTCAGTTCAGTCAGGTCAAGTCCTTATGTTTGATCTCAGTTCAAGTCTTGCTTTCTGAGCAGGAAATTGCCTTTCTCACTCTGTGGGAGCTAGTTATAATGAGGGAAGCATGTGACTGGATCCACCTTCCACACAAGAAAAGCTTTTACCTTCAAGTCCCGGCACTGGGACTGGAGCCAGTCATTGATGAAGCCCTGAGGATCTCGGGCAAAGCTCAGCATGAACTCACGCTGGGTCTTCAGCTGGTTAATTGTCTCTATTGTTTCATGGATCTGAAGGAGATAAGAACAGCATCAGGACTGCTGAATAGGGAAAAGTGTCAGAGAAACATAGAGATCCAACATGTGAAGGTGAATTCTTATACTCTCTGGTTGGCTTATCCCAAGTTCTTGCTGCAAAGGTTACCGGTTTTTCCACTGCCCATTTGCTTTAAAACACTTCTTCCAGGTAAAGCCATCTATCTAATCATTGTTGCCCTACTCCAGCTTCCAGATGCCCAACAGAACAAAGCTGAACTGTCACATTCAGAGCTCATCTTGCTCCACAGATACACTCCTATCTGGTAATGAGGATTCATTCATTCAGGCAGACCTGAAGGAGCTCTTCTTACCTTGTTATCCAGAGCAGCAATTTCCTGTTGACTGGCAGTTGATAGCAGGAATGAATTCATCTGAGTCTTCAAGGTGTCATCCACCTCCACATCGATGTCATAACAGGCTGTTTTCTTCTGGTCATTAGGATCAACACTGGGGGCATCCACAAGAAAGGAACCAGAAAGAGTGAGTAGTTCAAGAAGCCATCACGTCAAACTGTGACTGCTCTAGGGTGATGCAGCATAAGAACTGCCAGCAGGGATAAGCCAAGTCAGTGTCAGCTTCACCTCTAGCACCATACAGCAAGGCTTTATTGATGTCTTTGCTGCATATGGACTAAGTGATTGTTCCAAGCAAATTTCTACCCACACACGTGTAATGAAAGGCAGTATGAGTTCCTTGTGAAAGAGAGGGATACAGTAAGTGTCAGAAGTGCCCATTCCTGTGTAAAGAAACAATGGCAGGCAATGCAGGGAAACTACTACTGAAAAATCAGAGCACATCACACCATCTTCCTGTGCCAGCCTCATCCATCCTTTCCTCTCTTCTTTCTAGAAATATGAAGCCAAGTAAAGCAGCCTCACCTGATCACATGGTTAATGATGATTGGTTCTGGAGGCATAAGCAGTGCATGAAGTCTTTGTGGAATTTCAGAGAACTTCATCCGCTGAGATTCAAATATCTGTGACAGAAACACAGGGCTAAGGGAAGGAACACAAGCCCTGCCAGAGACCGCTGCCTGCCGACCAGGGAAAGCTGAAGCAGTTGCTCATTCCCACCACAAATCCCATTACCTGCTGGAGGTATTTGTCACAAATGACGTACTCCCGCTCATGAGGGTCCTGCAGCTTGTGGGTCTTGATATATTGCCACAAAGCCTGGATGATCACTGGGCGAGTCTGAGTGTGAATCCCCAGGAGACGAGCCAAGCGGGGATCCAGTTTGAACTGGGGAGGCTGAAAGAAAAAGCACAGAAGTGAGATGGGACTTACAGCCACAGACACAGCAAATGCTACGTATGCCCAGCACTGCTATCCAACATCTCACCTGGTAATCAAGCATCAGAAGGACAGTGCAGCGCACGTTGACATCTCCTGGCCTCTTCACCTGGAAGCCATCTGTCTCCTGAGTTGTAGCAGTTCTGTGCCACTGGAATACGTGCAACAGGAGGGGGATTTAGCTGCACCCACACACTCGACTCTTTCTGCTCCTGCTGCTTGCCACCCAACCTCACCCACGACAGAAGATTCATCTTATTCCCATTTATAGTTTGAAACAAGAGTTAATGCATTTATTCAGAGCCCTGGCAAGTCAGTGGAAAAGCTAAGTAAGAATTCAAGAGAATTCAGCCCTGGCTCCCAGCCACCTGTTAAAGCCTTAAATATCCCACTTCACAAGTTACTAATTACAGACAAATTCAATCTGCTGGAACAGCAACCCATTTGTAGAGATAATACAGCAAAAAGAAGCAAGCTCACCTCTACCAGGTGATTGTCAGGGCCATAGAGGTCTTTATCAAGTTCAATGACCAGAGATTTAAAGAAGGATGAGAACTTTCTTTTCTGTTTGGTGGCATCATATTTGGACAAAGCAGACTGCAAGCAACACAGGAAGGAAGGGAGTCAGGAGAGCACGTTCCAGGACTCAAGCACAGGCAAGGCATATGACAGTGTTCCTTTAAGTTGTGAACACTTACATTCATCAATACATACTCGAAAATCAAGTTCCAAGTCAAAAATGGTGAAAGACTGGAGATAAAGACGAGCTTGGAGGAATTAACTTACTCAGCAATTACATAAAATGCGAGTGCCCTGGTTTTAAGAGCCAGGGTACACAAGTGCCACTGATAGGCTCTCACCATTAATTCTTATAGCTATAAGAACTTTGTATAACTCATGTTCTGCCATGGGGATACCCATCGGTCTCCGAGTTGGGCTCTCGGTCTCGTCACCATCAGACTCCTTAGAAAACAGAGATGAAGGAGGATATCAAGCCCTTAGCTATGCTCCCAGACACTAGGAAACTGGTTCAATTGCCAATTCCAGATCCATAAAATCAACTATGTGGTTGGGTGCCTCACACTCACGTCTTCTAGCAGCCGTCCTTCCACTCGAAGCTCCCAGGAGGCCACTGTTCCTTCACCATCCTCTGCATCTGACTTGGCTGGATTGAAGGTATTGGAGATAAAAATACGTAGCTTTCGCTTTTGCTGCAAGAAAAAGCATCAGCTCAGTATTCATTCTGAAGCAAAGGGATGAGAATCTTGCTTATGTTTTGTTAAAACTAAGCTTAATATTCTTCTTTTCCTCATACATCCACTCTCTCAGGACAAACAGCACAGAGAGGCAGTCCTGGTTCTACCCCAACTTAAGTCTTGAGCATTACAGTTCTTTATATGCTTACAGGGATATGACACAACCTTCAGAGTCCTCCTACTCTCCTGATTACAGTAAGAGTCTCTAAACATCCCTTGCCCACCTTAATGGGTCGTTTCAATGCCTCCTGGATATCCAAGCGTTTTCTCATGATCGTCTGGTCCAACTTCCTTTCAAAGGCCAGCAGGTCCATATAAGCTTGAGACTCAGGCACAAGTTCACGAATCTACAGCAGAGCACAAGGTCAATCAAAAATGCAAATCACTGTTGATTCCTCCACATCTCTGTATCTACAGAAGCTGTCAACTGCACATGCCACTCACCCTCTGAGGTAGAATTTTGTCTGCCATCTTCTTCTTCTTAGCACTGCAAAGTAAGGAATGCATTAAAATGACAACCACCGCTAATTAACAGTGGACCCTCACAAAAGGAGATGAGGTTTGTCTGATTTAGGACCATACATCAGCAATGCTCTCAGCCCTAAAAGCTGATCACCTCAATACATCCCCAAGGAAAGCACTGAAAGCAGGGCTGCGTTATTGAAAAGGAAGCAGTGACAGAGCAACCAAAGGGGCTTATGGCTCAATTTGCTTTAGACAGACTTTTCCAGGAGATTCAGGATGCATTACCAATATTACCAAGGCATCACACTGTACTGCCAGAAACCAAGCGTAAACTTGCTCTTGTCCAGCAGCTACACATTACTCTTTTATCTGCTGGAATCTCCCCTCTCCCAGAGAAGAGGCTGCACGAGAACATCAAAGTCTCTTTCAGTCACCCAACAAAAAGCAGCAATGGGAGGCCCAGGCCTGGCCCTGCACACAGAAAAGCTTTGTGCTGCTATAAGCAGCCAGCAGATGACACCAAGTCAGCGCCTGCCCCTTCAGAGAGGACTTGCAGCTCGCTCTGATTTCAATGCCTGTCCACACCCTGAAACACAGATCTTGCCCTATGGGGCTCTGTGGGGAGAGAAGCAATATGTCTGCACCCACCTGGGGATGCCGTGAGCATCCTCACTGCCCTGGGGATGCACAGAGAATGCCCTGAGACTCCTCCTTGCCCTTGGGGCTGTCCTGAGGAACCTTGCTGCCATAGGAACACCCAAGAATGCACCCAAAACTCCTGTGCTGTCCCAGGGATGTCCTCAGGACCCCTGCTGCTCTGAGGATGCCCAATGATACTCTAAGCCCTCCGTCACCCTGGAGGAGCACGGGGAGCAACTGAGAGCCCCCACTGCTCCAGGGACCCTTCCTATTTCAGGGATACCCAAGGATATCCTAAGCCCAAGGATATCCTGCCCCAGGGACGCCTGGCAGCATCCTCTGGACACCAACGCCCTGAGAACCCCCCGCTGTCAAAGGGATACCTGAGGACGCCCCACGAGCCTAGTTGCCCCAGGGTCGTCCCAGGGATGTCCTGAGTTCCCATCCCCCCCCCCCGCTGCCCCGGCGACACCCAGAGCCCCCCGCTGCCCCCGGCCCTTACTTGTGGTTGCGGTTGGGCACCGCCTGGGGCTGCACCTGCTGCAGCTGCTGCGGCGCGGGCCTCTTGCGGGCCTGGTCCAGGCCGGCCTGCGCCATGCCGGGCCGCACCGCCGGGCTCCCGCCGTAGCCGGGCGGCCCCATGGAGGGGCCCTGCGGCGCCAGGCGGCTGCCCGGTAACATCCCGGGGCGCTGCGGGGGGAAGAAGAAAACCGCTCCAGTGCCCACCGGTGGGGGCCGGCCCCGTCCTCGTCCCCGCCGCCCCCGCTCCCTCCCGCCCCGCCCCGCAGCGGCCCGCACGCCCCCGCCGGCCCCTCCCCTGCCTCACCGGATAGGCGGCCCCCGGCAGCGGCGAGCGGTACAGGCCCTGTCCCGGGGCCGGGCCCATGCGCACCGGCCCGCCCGGCGTGCCCGGGCCCAGCGCTCCGGCCCCGGCAGCGGCCCCGCCGCCGCCACCGCTGGGAGTCACCGACTGGAAGCCCGCCCGCGCCGCCATCTTCTCCAGCACAAAGGGGAGCGGGCCGGAACCGGAGCTCTGATATAGAGAGCGCGCGGACACCGCCCTAGAGCGGCACCGCCTGCGCAGAGCGCCCCCTGCCGGCGGGAGGAGCTGCTGCTGCTGGTGGGAAGCGGGGGGTGGGGGAGGTAGGGCCTGGAGTGGGGGGAAGGGGCGGGGTCCTGGGGGGATGCGGGGGTCCTGGGGGGGAGTATGGGAGCGTGAAGGGTCCTGGGGGCTGCAGGGGTCCTAGGGGGGGGTTCAAGGATCACTACTGTGGGGGAATAGAGTCCTAGAGGGGAGTGCATGGGGGTATGGCAGGGTGCTGGGGGGTGCGCAGGGGGTGGGGAGGGCAGTGGGAGAGGCAGGGGGCTGGGGGGGGGGGCAGAGGACTTGAAGAGGGCTATGGGAGGGTGTTGGGTTTGGGGGTTTCAGAGACCAGGGAGGGGATGGGGTATTTGCGGGGGGGGGGAGGTGAAAGAGGTGTGGGAAGGGGCAGTGTGCTGGGGGGGGGAGTTGCATGGACCATGGGGAGGTGCAGATGAGGGTGCAGTGCTCAAGGCATCGAGCCTCGATGCTGTGACTGAGTAGGGCTGTGGGTGCCCTGGGTCCCCCATTCTCACAGGTGCTCTGTGCCCCTGTCTGGGACTGCTTTGCTCAGGGTTGGGGATGCTCAGAGGGGGATTCCTCCCTCCCTCAGCAGCCGCTGCAGAAGGCACAGCGCTGAATTAAAGGCCACTTTTTGCAAGTATTAGCATTACTTTCCCTGTCCCCAGGGCACTCATCCGTGTGGTTGTTCATAGAGCAGAGGGACCTGCATCCAGCCTGCATTAATCCATGAATAAAAACCAAGAGAGCAGTCACACCGCAAGTATTAATTAAGCAATTAATGATGATCATGGGCCATTTAGGAGGCTGTCCTGTACAGTGCGTGGCATTGTTGACTGAGGAGAGAAGTGGGGAGATGTTGGCACCTTTTCCACCAAATTCATTGTTTCCTGACCTCGATGGAAAACACGATGCTGTGAGCACAGCCATTAGCTGTTGTCTCAGCATCCGTGTGTCCATGCAGTTAATGTAATGCCACCTCCGACAGCCTTGGCGCCTGGCTGCCTGATGAAATATTCATGGAGAGGAGAAGCGGTGGAACTTATCTGCTCTGTATTGTTCAGATGCAGCAACTTCAAGTGAGGCTTAAAGCCTGGCAGGAGCCTTTGGGCAGGCTGGGAAGTGGCTGGGAGGGACAAAGAGAGGGAGAGAAAGGAAGGGCTGAGCTGAGAGATGAACTCTCTCCAGCAGCAGTTCTCTGTCTGCCTGGAATCTGGGAGCCCAACACTGCACCCAGTGCTCCAGTTGTGGCCTCCCCAGGGCAGAGTAGAGGGGAGGTGCACCTCCCTCCCTCACCCTGCTGTGCAGTGCACCCCAGGGAATCATTGGCCTTCTTGGCCACCAGGGCACACTCCTGGCTCATGGTTACCCCGTTGGCCACCAGGAGACCCATGTTCTTTGCTGCAGAGCTCCTTTCTGGCAGCTCAGCCCTTGTCCACTCTTGTAACCCACACTTACGAAATGCAGGGTCCTAAGAGATCCCACAGTGCATGAGCTGAGTGTAGTTTTGCCCCAGCTCCCTCTCTCCAGGGATGTTCTGTTGCCAGTTCTCCTTGTCCCCTGTCATTAGCTGTGTTTCATAAGAAGCAGGGGGGGAAATAACCCCAGTGTCTCCTTACACTTGTCCTTTCTCCTCCCCTCTGCCTGAGGGTTTGCTTGGTTCACTGCTCAGTGAAATGCTACCCGTGCACCTTCGTTTCCTGCACCTGCTGGCATGAGGCAGCTCTGCTGAAACCTTCCCCAGCCCGCGTGGCTCCAGCTCCAGGCAGCCGAGCAGCATCCAGGGCTGTGTAATTATAGCCCAGCGCCTGTTTCTGCTGGCAGCGTTAGCAGAGAGCAAGTGGTAACCAGGAGTTATTGCTGTGGAGGAGAGGAGGTGATGCTATCTGTGCTGCCACTATCTGCATGGTGCGTGATTAATCCTTGCTCTGTAGGGTTTCAGCAGCCACACAATCAGCGGTGTGCAAGCAGGTGCTTCCCAGCAACCTCAGGCTGAGGCGTGCAGCACCTTGTCCTCACGTGCATTGTCAGTGATGCTTCCTGGGGAGTGTAATTAACTCCTTGTCTCGTGCACAGTGTGCACCAACAGCCTTGGATGCACACTCTGCATGCATCACACACCTCGCAGCCCGCCAGCTGTCCGCAGCCCATCCCTGTAATCCTGAGCAATGCAAGGATCCTTGTTCCTTGCTCTGGTGGTGTATGGACGGTGTGCACGTTGGAGCCTGGGGTCAGAAAACGTACAACTTGTCCACTGCTCACATTGGGTCCTGTCTGGCTTCTGTCCGTGCACGCATCCCTCACCTACTGCCGGCTCCAGGGCTGGGAATTGCTCTGTCTGTGCTGCTTTTGAGGTCCCTGCACCCCTCTGCGAGGCTGTTCCAGGCTGTGGCTTGCAAAGTGCTTCCATCAGCAGCAAAGACCTCAGGCAGAGGCTGAGGATTCAGTGCAAGGTTGCAGTGGATGGAACCCAGCACGTTCTTAGGCAGCTGGGGAAGAGACTGTGGGGCCAGGCCTGCTGCCTGCCCCTGCAGCAGGAGCTGCTGAGTGCCACTGCAGAGGTAGTGAGCATAGTGAGCTGCTCTGGCTTCACAGTGTCTGCCTGCAATTAATTTAGGTTCATTAACTCCCTTCTGGGCTTAGCTATATCGTCCTGTTCCTATTCAAAGCCCACCCTGTGGCCTTTGCAGCACCAGCTCTGGCAGAGGAGGACTGGAATAGCAGCAAGTCTCTTCTAGTTTGAATGCACACCACCCATCTGCTATTTCCAGGAGCAAGTTTGGCATTTCAGCATACCCTGCCCACTGCCCATTTGCTATTATTCAATCTCCATGGGGTCCCTAGGGCTTTTTTGGATGCCCAGTGCTGGATTTGGCATGCTACTTTAGTTCTTTGCAGCTAGAAATCTGAAGGACAGAAACTGTTTACAAATGGCTTGTACTACAGCTGCTACTAACTTGGTTAAAATAAAACCAGGTAATATTTGAGCCGGTGACTCGTTTCTGCTGACCTCAGGGATCTGTCCCAAAACAGAAGTGTTGGAGCTGCTGAAGATCAGCATCTGCACAGATGTGAATCCTCCTCCCTCTCCTTGGGAGCAGAAGTCCATTCCCATCCTGCACCCCCAAAGCATCTATTGGATGTCCTCATGGTGGAACAGGACCAGGGATGTGGGGCTGGAGCCCACCTGAGCACCAGGGCTCACTGAGGAGCATTTCCCACAGCACAGACAGGCTCAGTGCTCATCAATTTTATCATTCTTTATATCGTCGTTAAGAGTAGCAGGTATTGATGTACAATGCATCTGTCATCTTATTGTGCTTCCTATGAAAATGTGTGTACATAGTACAGATACCAGAGAGAATTCAACACTTTATACACTTGAAGGCATTCAGAGATCAGTAACAGAAAAAAAAATGGCACAAGAACAAGGCCTAGATGCTACGGAATGGATATCTACACTGATATGATGCATGTATAGATATATATATATATATATGTACACATATATATATAGTCATATATATTATATATAAGAAATATAAAATGCAGATGGCATAATAGAAACAAACCAAAAGTTGTATGTTCCAACAGGCGAGCCTCAAGGTCACATCCCAGCCCCATCTTTAAAAGCTTTAACGGGTGGAAAAGGAGGAAAATAAATACATGAAATGCAGTGAAACATTAGGAAAAATCCATAAGAAAATTTATGGATGCGGCCAACCTTTTGTCTTTGGGTGATTGCTGGATAACAAAGGACTGACCCCCAGTTCCTAATTTTGGTCAGGAAGCAAATAATAATAATGAGGATAATAACGGGGGAAAAAAAAAAAAAAAAAAAAAAAGGAAAAAAAAATCTAGAAATAAAAAAACTACTAAAAAGACTTATTGCAAAAGCTCTTAAAGAGAAGAAGCACTTCAGCCCCAGGAGGGCTCTTGCTTGGTGCGGGGGGCTGAGGGTGGCCAATGGCCCCACTGCTGGGAGGGGGCAGCGATGGGGAGAGCTGGGGGGCCCGGGCCGTGAGCTTTGATGGTACCCAGGGCTCGTGGCCCCCAGGGGTGGCCGTTGTTGGGGTTTGGGAGTGGGGTTGGGAGCCTGCAGCCCCGTGGACAATGTGCCGTGGGGTGTCCCTTAAATCTGTCCCTTTTTTGATGCTGGGGCTCCTATGGCTGCCCAGGCAACTTGGTGCCAATGGGAGCCAGAGCTTTCCTTATGCTTTTCTCCCCGAGGATGGTTGTTTTGAGGGCTGCATGGGGGGAACCCCAGATTTCCTGGGGTTTGTGGGGGTAGGGTGGCCACGCTGTGACAGGGCAATGAGGCCCCACACTGTGACAGGGCACCACACCATGATAGAGCCCCACACCATAACGGGGCCCCACACCATAACGGGGCCCCACACCGTGGCAAGGCCATACACTGTGATGGGGCCCCACGCCATAACAGAGCCCTACACCATAACCAGGCTGCAGCCCTCAGCGATCCCCCAAGGCACAGCCCTCCACCCAGCGGCCCAACGTTGCCCTCCCCGGGGCGGAGGCCGAGGAAGACATTTTGGAGAGGTGGAACTGCTCCGTTTTGTGCACATGGAGCGGCTGTGGGCGCCCAGGCAGGGCTGTCGTGGTGAGAGATCGCCCAGGGGGCTCTGCTGGGGCTCTGAGATGATGCCAGGCACGGGGACAGGCGCAGGCTGAAGCCTGGGGAGCAGAATGAGCATGGAGACAACGGACGGACGGACAGACGAACAGGGCTGTGGATGGAGACTCTGCGGCCCGAAGGCTGCTTCTTCTTGGCTTCTGGGTTTCTAGTTAAAAAGGCCGAGGGGAGCCGAGGGGGAGGAGACGGGGCAGGCCCGCGCCCCGGCCCGCTGTGCGTGGCTCCGCGGCTGGGCTGCAGCCTCCTCGAGTCTCTGAGCCAGCGCGGCCCGGCACGGCCGCCTGCCCCGAAATCTGAGGCCGCCGCTCTTGTCCGCGTCCCGCCGTGGCTTTGAGCGAGGTCCCCTGGCTGTGTCTCTCCTCTGGGAGAAGGGCAGCTCTCCGGAGGGCTTTGGTAGCTCGGGTTGTTGTACATCCAGACGTCGGTTAGCAGGTGAAGTCCTCAAAGGTGCCCCGGGCCGGGTGGTGAGGTAGGATGTTCGCTGCGTAGGTCATGCCGGCCGGGTGACCCCGTAGGCTCTCACAGGGATTCTGTAGGGGCAGAGATGGGATGCTGTGCTCACGGGTTTCACCCAGAACTGAGCCCTGTTTCCCTAGAGCACCAGTGCCTGCTGCCACTTCTCCCCCAGATGCTGCCACTGCCCCCCAACAAGACCCCCTGCCCGGCACTCACGTGGCGTTTCACGTCATCCATGCTCAGCGCAACGCCCTTGTCCGTGTTGTTCCTCTTGTGGTTTTTGCGGCACTTGCCCCGCCGGCACAGCCGGTGCTTGATCACCTGCAGGAGATGGCTTTCAGCTCCAGGATGGACCCCACCAAGGGGGGCTGCCCCAGCTGACAGGGGGGACGTGGTGCCAAGAAGGCTGTGCCAACCCCACAGGAATTGGGCACAGCATTTTGGGGCTCACCTCATAGGCGTAGTCAAACAGCTCCAGAACGGTGAGGATGCTGGCCCCGATAAACAGCCCCATCTGTCCTCCGATGTCACCTGGGGAGGAGAGGAAAACTCTCAGCAGGGTACTGGAGATGGAGCAGAGAAAGGGCAGAACTCATTGCTGCTGTGACCCTGGGGGTTGCTCTGTTCTGCACCCATGCTGTGTGCACACCCTGATGCCCCAGGATTGGGTTGACAGCATATGGGGCCACACTGAAGGGTGCCAACCTGAGCCCTCGGCACAGCCACCAGCCCGCAGTGCTCACCCAGCAATCCAGCCACCTCATACGCCTTCTTCTGCTCGATCGTCTCATAGTTTAGGGCTTCAAAGAAGATGTCCAGCACCAGGATGTTCTCCCTGCATGGGCAGAAAGCGGCATCAGGTCGTGGTGCTGGAGAGATGCACTGCCGCCCCATACCTGCGGTGCGTTACCCGATGTACTGCTCCGACTTGTTGTACTTCTTGGCCAGGTACTTGGCGGAGGCTTTGCTGGGGATCTTCACCATGGAGAGCTCTTTGCCATAGCGAGTGACGTTGCAGGGCATCTCACAGACGCAGTACTCATTGTCTTTCTCCACCAGGAAATCTGGGCAAGAAGAGAGATTTAAATGGGGATGTGGGAAACCCCGACGCCATCGGTTCAGTCCCATGGGACCGGGCAGCCTCACCTAAAGCTGGATCTGCGCACTCCTTGTACTGCTCTGGGGTGCAATAAGGGGCATCGCCTGCAGGAGACAGAACAGGTTTCCCATAGGACCGTATGCCCTGGGTTTGGGATGGGAGATAGTGATGCATAGCTCACCTGGCATGTGCACCATGCGGCAGTTGCAGTTCTCCACCAGGTAGCGGGTCTCGCAGTCGATGCGGCAGGCGGTGATGCTGTAAGTGTCGTAGAACTCCGAGTCACCCGTTGTTGCCTTACAGTCGCCCCAGGGAGGTGGCAGGTAGATGAGCTGAGAGGGAAGCCAGGGATAAGGAGAGAAGCACACGTCCCTGCAGCCCACAGCATGGTAAGGGGATGGAGCCTTGTGCGCCGCTCCCCATTTCCATCCCACTCTGGGGCAGGAGACAGGGATGCAGGGAGGGGGCTCAGCACTCCAGGGGGTGGGAGTGATTGAGCAGGGCCCACAGCCCCTACCCGCTGCTCCTGGCAGGATACAAAGGTCTGGAAGCCGGGTGCCACACCGAAGCCCAGCTGGTCGATGAGTGGAGGCTCATCCTGGCTGTGGATCTGCACCTTGATCCCAGCTTCAAATGAGGTCTCATCTGTAGCAGAGAGGAGCAGAGAGGAGCTGAGCCCTGCTGCAAGAAGGAAGAAAACTCTTCCTGTCTCTCACCCTTCCCTTTGGTGAATTCACTCCTTCACGTGTCCATGCACCCATCCATCCATCCACCCCGTGTTCTTGTCCCCTCCAACCCTGTGGTCCAGAGCTTGGAAAGAACAGTGTGGAAAGTTCCTGGCTCTATTTATAAACAAGTGATGGCTGCTTGTCTAAAGCGACAGGGAGTTGCCATGGCAAATAGCATAGACAAGGAGGAAAAAAGAAAGCAAAAGACCTGAAGTGGTGAGAAACAGAAGGAAGGAGCCTTGGGGATGTGGTCCTGTGAGGTGTGGAACTGGGAGGCTGCTGGAAAGCAGCCCAGGAGCTGCTGGGTTACCTGTTTCCCCCCACACTGGGAGGTACTCGTCCTGCTGGATGTCCAGCATGATCTCCAGGCCATTGCCAGTGCCCCCCTTCATGGTGATGAGCCGGGGTTTGCCGTCCTGCCCTGCATTGAAGGTGTAGCACTTCCCATAGCGTGTGAACACCTGTGGGAGAGGACACAAGGCTGAGGCTGGGGCCCCTCTGCTGGCCCCAAACTGCCACTGGCACCGTGGCATAGAGCTGGCACCAGCCCCAGAATGTGGCCATGCCCAGCCTGCAGGACAGACCAACCCAGGCTCCTGCCCCATGGGGTCTCTTAGCATCAGAGCTGCCTTTGCCCTGGTAGAAGGACAAGATCCCCACCAAGGCGATGAGTGCAGGTCAGTGAAGATGCTTTGCAGATTTGCAGCACTGTGATCCCGCAGCCCCAGGATGGCAGCACTCAGCCCTGTGCCCTCACCAGTATCTGCTCCATCACCTCCAATCCCACAGATGGGGGCTGGATAGGATCCTCAACCTCCTCCCCTTGCCCACCCCTCCTCTCACGTATTCCAGCTCTCACCGGCTGCCAGCACAGCTCCATGCTGCTGAGCTGCCACCAGCAAAGGGAGCATTTGGGGCCAACAGGCTGCAGGCTGCATACTGCCAAGCCCAGACCCCGAGGTGTGATGGGGATATGAGGATGGAGAGGTGTCTCATCAACACCAATGCCAGCAGGATGCCTGGCTGCCTGTCCCCAAGCATGGACAGCATCACCCATTGTGGCTGATCCAAAATGATGCCGGTGGGAGCTGCTGCCTTGCCCCTTTCCTCTCCTTATGGGGCCAGGAGACAGGCAGCAGGAATGCTCCAGGAGCCTGCTCTATGCCCAGGGCTTTGCTTTTCCCCATCCCAAGCTGCGAACGCGGCGCTCGTCACACTGAGCAGTCCCAGGCAGTGGAAAGGGGAGAGGAGAAGGTGCGATTGTAGGGCAGGTAAGGGGCGACAGGAGCCAGGAGACGACAGTGCCAGGCAAAAGAACTGTGCCACCATCTGGTCCCCAGGACAGTGGGACAGAGCTACTCACCGCCACGAAGTCTCCGGGGCCACACTGCTCGCCCCGGTAGCTGCAGCTCAGCAGCATGTCCTCCAGCTGGTGGCAAGTGCGGTTAAAAAACCCGTGCAAATTTAGGGGTTCATCCTCATCCCAAGAGCTGAACTGGGCTGGGACAAAGCCCAGCTCCATCCCAGGCTCATAGTCAACCAGGGGCGCGAGGTAGAGCAGGTCCTCGTGGCTGAGCTGTGAGACCCGCACCCGGTTGATGTTGCAGAAGGTGACAGCAGGGAAAGTCATCTCGGGGCTGTCCTCCTCACTGAGCAGTGTGACGTGGTGGTACTCCAGGTAGTACACAATGCGGTCGGCCACCTGGTAGAGGAAGACGGAGAGGGACAGGAGGAAAGCCAGCGCCCAGAGCGCCTGCCGGGCACCCAGGCTGCCCTCCACGAAGATGTGGCTCAGCCCATGCAGTGTGCAGCTGCTGGCAAAGGCCACGAAGTCTGTGGCTGCCCCTGCGTCCTCCTCTTCCTCCTCTTCTTCCTCCTCCTGCCCGTACAGGAACTCATCGGCTCCGTTCTCTCCTCTCCCAACTGCTGTGGCATCTCTTGGTGCTTCCTCGCTGGAGAAGGAGATGGTGCAGAATATCTGGAGGGGCATTATGCAGAGCGGGGATCCCAGGTGTGGGGTGGGGGTCCTGATCCTGCTGCAGGTTGGGGGTCTCCAATGGTGAATCAGTGCCTCATGGAGTGGGTGAGAGGGACTGGGATGGAGGAAGGGGAAAAGTTGGGAGCAGAGAAAGAGAAGGGAAAAGGAGTGAGAGGTGTGCAGTGATGCGCGGAGCGAGGGGAGAGGAGCAGAAGAAGAGCAGAGGGCTGCTGGGGGGGGGGGGGTGGGAGAGGAGGGGATATGAGGAGCCGGGGAGGAGCGAGGGGCGGTTCTGCGGGCTCCCCGCTCCCACGGGAGCAGCCCGGCTGCGGCTGGCAGGACGGAGTGAAGACGTTGCCGGCTCTGGGATGCGCTGCTGTGCTGGGAGCTGAAGGGCTGCCAGATCCGGGGTGCACAGCTGTGCATGGACGGGTGTGCACAGATGGGTGTGCATGGATGGGTTTACATGGATGTTGTGCGTGCAGGCACCTGGTATGCTGCATTCTCCATCCCCGGCAGCCTGATCAGAGGTTGCATCCATGCTGTCCCGCCGTGTGCCAGGCTGTTTCCGCAGCCTCCATCTGCTCGGCTCACCAGGGTCTCCAAGCTCTTCACCGTGGCAGCCAGAGATTGCCCAAAGCTCTGTGTCACCGTCCTGCCGTCATGTCCATCTGGGTGGTGCCAGTGAGGATGCTGTAGTGTTCCCAAGTGCTCCGTGCTGCTCATCCTGGTTGCACTCAACCCCATGGGCTCACCTCCCCGCACAGTGGGACAGCGATGTGAGCGTAGGCGATGCCTGAGGTTGGGTGTCTTCCAAGTCCATGCTGCTTTTTGCAGGATTTGGGCATTGTCATGTTTTGGGCGATGCCTCCTCCTGGAGAGCCACGCAGCGCATCGCCCCATGCTCTGCTCCATGTGGGGCACAGGGGACCCCCAGGGTCGGCGTTCAGGTGTGCAGGATGAGATCTGGGAGGCAGCCTTGGGATGGCATGGGGCTGGAGCTGGGTGAATCCAGGAGCAAAGGCATCACCCCCCACTCCCTGCAGCCCTGCGGCAGCACGGCCCCTTCTTGTGGTTTGCTTTTTTCCTGCACTCAGCACTTTGTGAAAGCATCCAATGTGACCACAGAGCAATCTCCAGCCCCATCCCAGCACCGCAGCCGCCATCGGCAGCCCGAGGGGAGGGGAGCTTCTGCATGTGGCACCACTTCAATGCACAGGAGCTGGGCAAGGGGGTTTGGCTGATGCATGGGTGCAACGAGCACACCCCAGCCCCTGCGTCAGCTGTGCATCCTTCCCCAAATGGCTCCTGGTCCCTGTGAACATCTGAGCTCATGGACACAGGTATCCCCAAAGCAGGTGAACAAATGAAATCAGGAAACCACTGAAGAACGGCTCTGATCCCTGTGTGAAGTTATCAGCTCTGCCAGAGCAAGAGATGAAATGTGTGGGGCGCGCACAGGGGACTGCCATCAAGGCTCAGCCAGGAGGAAAAATGCCAATGGGACAATGATGGGACAGCACAGTGTTACCTGAGGGTCCACCCTAGGTATCCCCACTCAATATTCCCCCAAACAGTCCTTTGTGTAAAGGGGACAAAGCAGAAGAACCAGACACAAAGCCAGGGAAAGCAAGCAAGCAAGCATGTGTGACCTTGGAGACAAGTGCCAGAGCCACAGGATGAAATTTCATAGGGCTGAGAGCAAGGTTGTGCCTTTGGGGAGCAACCTGGAGAGCCTCAGCTGGAAAAATCCTGGGAACGCAGCTGGGACTGGGGAGCTGGAAACCAGCAAGCCATAGGGACCAGGTCACAGCCCTTTGGTATTTGGATGGAGATGAGCTACAGCTGCACCATGGGCAGGGCCAGGCTTTAAAAGGCATCAGCTGGGAGAAGGCTTGGGGATTTGGGGCTGTTCAGTTTTGGGAGGTGGGGGTTTGGGATGTGGTCCAGGAGCTAACCCTGGAGGATGAGCAGGTGTGAGCTGGTTGAGGTCAGGGTGGGTTTTCTTCTGGTTCTGGTGTGAGCAAGTTGTTAATGCAGTCTAATGGTACAGGGAGCGGGGGGACTTTCGTTGTGCTTTTCAGAAGCAATTGCAGTAGGGTGAGGGAGGTGCTGTAATGAAAGCACTCCATCATTGTCTCACTTGGCTGAAGCCTGTGGGGAGCTCTGGGGCTGTCCCTGGGGAGGACAAATACTGCTTGGGGGTGAATGCTCAAAGGGATGAAGGTGACCAGGGGTGGGCACAGCCAGAAGTGTAGCAGAACTCGGAGGAACCCATCCTGATCCTGTGGCTGGGGACAACTTATGGCTGTGTCCCCAAGTTGGGGACATGCGGTCACCGTCCCAATTCCTGTGAATTTTGGCGATGTTGGAGGAGCCCTTGGACTCTCTCCAGCTCCTCTCTCAGCGGGAGATATTTTTTACCCTCTTCCAGGTAACGCTTTTGCGGGGGAGGGGGATGGGGGATGCTATAATTAACTGTGACATCAGCCCCCGTGGCAGCATGCGCCGGGATGCCGCCGCTGTGCCCCAACCTGGGTACGGGGATGCTCGGTGCCGTTGTGTCCCCCACAGCAGCAGGACCGTGGCAGCAGAGCGGTGTTTCCTTGCTCCATCGCTGTGTCTGCCCTCTGTCCGATCCCGCAGCGCCGGCACGGGCCGGGAGCACCGAGGTTCCCCGGAGCAGGGGAGCACGGAGGCGGCGGGGAGGGAGGGAGGCGGATGGGGGATTTGACAGCAGCGGCAGCAGCGCATTTCACAGCCTGTCACGCTTTAATGGCAGAGGAGATCAAAGCCGGGATGGAGTTATTCATAGAGATAAACCAATCCCCGAGGAGGCGAGGAGAAAACAACATTGTGAGCTCTGTTATCCCAGGCATGCAAACCGCAGCCCGGCCCCAGGAGGTGTCGCGGGTTCGCCTGGTTCCGTATCCAGGCGCTGGGGTGCGATGGGACTCATTGCAACCCCGCAGCAGCCGGGAGCAGGGGAGGGAGAGGATATTTGATGGGGCAGAGGGGCTGCGCTGCACCTGCATTGCGCAGCAAGGGGGAGAAAAGCAGATTTGCAGCGCGCTCCGGTGCCCGGAGGGGCTCTGCCCCACCACGAGGCGGAGATGGGGAAATCTCCGTCGCTCAGAGGCGGAGGAGTGGGGTGGGATGCGGGGATCCTGCAGCACTAATCCCACCGCCTTTATCAGATGCTACCACCTTGCCTTTGCTCGCTCCACCGGCCAAGCTGGGCGTACTGGTGTTATCCGCCCCTTTATCCCCCAGATTAGACGCTTCACAGTGGATTAGCATGTCACATTCTAATGCAGAAAAAAACGATGATTTAAATAAAAAATAATAAAAAAGAAAAGTTTTTGTCCATCTGTATGATTCCCCACCGCTGTCTTTTCCCCCACTTTGTCCCCGTGGGTGCAGCTGTGGGGAATGGAGCTGGTGGGTGATGTGGGATCGCTGCTCCCGACTCAGGGGACAAAGGATGGGGACGAAAGGCTGCTGTGGGGATGGCACTCTGCCCCAATGGCCCCATGCCACCCTGCCTGGGGCTGTTGGCTGCAGACCCATGTCCACAGCACAGGACTTTAATAAGAAACACATTATGGTGAATAACGCACTAAGTGGACTTCATTACAGACCTGGGGCCTCCCTGGCTGTTCCGTGTGATTTCCTATCAGACGAGCCTTATCTCCTTTCCAAACGTTCCCATTTAAACTCCATTAATCTTTCAAAACCTCCTCATCTCGGTGCTTCCCAGCCTGGTGCAGGTGCTGGCAGCACTGCAGGGCTCTGCAGCCCCACTGCTGGGGAGGGTCTGTGGACAAACCTCTATAGCTGTGCTCCTCCATGCACCCGCTGCCATACCCAAAGTGCTGAGCACTGATTTCTCCTCCTATACCCAAAAGCATCTGTAATACCGAGATATTTCTGCGTAACTTTTTCCCCATATGCAGCATTGGTTTTGCATTGTGGGGGTCGGTGCTGAGGAGCAGGGGGTGCTGTGAATTCCAGCCTTACTCCGTGCAGACACTTCTCCAAAAGCCTTCCTGTAGTTTTTGCTGCTTGCAAATTGCCTGTAAGCTGAGTTGTGATTTCTTTCTGACATCCTTCACGATTGCTTCGATGCTTGGTGCAAACCAATCCAAACAGACGCTTTTATTGGTGGGGGGGAAATTGTATTCTCATCCGGTTCCCTCGCTGTGTGCTGCGTGGTTTTCACATCTAATCTAATCCAAGCAAGGTGGATTGCTCGCACGGCCCCGCTCTGCAGCTGCTCCGGGTGCTGCAAGAAGGGGTTTGAAACCCCCACAAAGCAAAGGGATGGGGGACTCTGCCCTGGCTTGGACCTTAGGGAGACTGCCTGGATGCAGCGGGGAAGAAAAATAATGTTTGGGAATAATAATGGTAATTTAAAACCAAGAATTGTAACATCCAGTTGGGAAGGCCAGTATACATACAGAAAGCCTGAGCCTGAGATGGTGAAGAGCATCTCGAGTCATGGCTGTTTCAGGAGTTGCAGTGCAGCTCGGAGGGCTCTGACCAAACTCTCTGCAGATGATAAAACAGCGGCAGCTATAAAAAGGCAGAGAAATTAGACCTGAGGCAAAGGGCTGTGGGATGGTCCTTTTCTCAGCTCTCTCTGTGCCCTTCTGCCATGGCTCCTGGCTCAGTGCTGGGGGACACAGGGGAAAGGAATCACATCAGTTGTGCATTTCTTCCAGATTGCTGCTGTTGCCCATCACGCTGTGTGCTGGTGCTGCTGTTCCAATGGGGCCTCTGATCAATATGGAAAGGAGATGAAGGGGAAATCATTTGCACGAATTCCCATTTCCTGGTGGTGTTTTGGTGCTGCGTTCCCAGCCTGCAGCTTCCCCTGGAGCTGGTGGCCATGGGGCTGTGCCCAAAGCTCTGCGGTTGTGGACTCCCCACCTCCATCTGCACACCCTCCTCATCTCTTTCAGCAGCTGAAGATACCATTTAACCTTATTAATAATTATTAATAATTCATTTGTTAATGGTTTTGTGTGCAAAAGCATCTCAAGAGGAACAGTAACAGCCCTGCAGGACCCCAGCGTGCATCTGAGGTGCTCTGAGCTCTTGGCACAACATGCAATGTGCTTTTGGGTGTGCAAAGCTCTTGAGGCGTGCATGCCACCTCTGGGTGTACATGGTGGATTGGGGTGTGCAAAGAGCTTTGGATGTGTACATCACCCACGGGTGTGCACTATGCACTGAGCGTGCAAAGTGCTTTAGCTGTACAAGATGCATGAAGGTGTGCAGTGTGTTGGATGTGCATAGCACCTCCAGGTGTGCACAATGCATTGGAGTGTGCAAAGTGCATTAGTTGTAGAAGGTTTTTTGGGGTGTGCAAAACATGTGCTTTGGGTGTGCATGGTACCTGCAGGTATGCATGGTGTGTTGGGGTGTGCAGAGTGCATGAGGAGTGCACAACACCTCTGTGTGTGCACAGTTGTGCATGCCTCAGTGGCTGTGCAAGACATCTGTGGGCATGCAAAGTGCTTTAGGTATACAAACACCTCTGTGTGTGCAATGTTTTTGGAGTGTGCACCACACCTCTGGGTGTGTAAAGAATTTTGCGTGTACAAAATGCACTGGGATACACAAAGTGCTTTGGATGAATTTGACATCTCCAGGTGAGCAAAAGTACTTAAAGTTCACAATGCATTGGGGTGAGCAAAATGCTTTTGTTGAGCACGGCACCTCTGGGTGTGCATTGTTCCCACACTTGCACAGTGCACACACGTGTGCAGCAGCTCTGGGCGTGTTGTTGGGGTGGGCTGCATCCCCAGGCTGGGGACTCAGTGCCCTGTGCTGCTCCTGCTGCTGCTGCTTGTTCTCTTCTCTGCCTCCCTACCTCCTGGTAGGAGTGGTGCTGCTCCATGCCCACAGCTTCCAGGTGCTAAATGATGCATCTGCTCCGTGGCAGAGCTGCTGGTGAAGCAGCTGCAGGGTGCAGACATACATGAGCCCCCGCTGTGCTGTGTCCAGTGTTGGTGGTTCCCAATGCTCCTCTGCTGCTTCTGGCTCTGCCAAAATCCCACTGGGTTCAGTGGCATCGCTCCCATGCAGGAATAGGAATGGTGAAAACAGGTGAAATGCAACAGGCTTCGAGCAAACGGCACGGGGTGAGCAGAAATGTGCATGGCTGAGGGATCCCAAACTCCATACCCTGAGGGCATCCACTGCTGGAAAAGCCCCAGCAAAGCCAAGGAGACACAGAGCAGAGCTCCCGGTGCCTCCGCTCTGTGCCCAAGGGCTGCATGGCTTAAGGGCTTCTTTGCTTTGAGCAAAACACCAACAGGCAGAAATCCTCTAAGCGGGCAGAGCCGGGTTGTTCCCGACCCACCTGCGGCCGCTCCTCTGCTCCATCACCTCCAATTACTCTGTGCAGCACAGTCGGATCCCATGCGGTTCACTTGGAAAATGCTGCAAGCTCCGGGGTCAATGGAACCACAGCTCAACAGCACAACGTGGGGGGAGCCAGGCCTGGCGGTGCTGCTGGGGGGGGACCCCGGGGACAACCGCCGGAGGTGCAACATAGCATGGAGATCACAGCGACACGCGAATGGTTTCAAGCGCTGATGAGTTATTTAGCAGCCTGCTTTCAGGAGCCGTTTATGTGCGTCGCTCGTGTGTTTTACACCATTTGTAAACGTGGTGCTCTGCAGGGCTCATCCGTCAGGTCCCCAGGTTGGTTTTGCAGAGTGTGAATGGAGCCGTGTGGTTTTTGTTTGGGAACTCCGTGCAGCTGTGGGATCTCAGCGGTGCTGCGCTCTCAGCTGTGTCGGAGATGCTCCACACTTTGTGGTTATCCGTGGGCACTTTGCTGTGGGGACACTGAACTCACTGCAGGGCTCTGGGCTCACGATGCTGGTGTCCATCAGTGGGTGCTGGGGGGCTCAGAGGGGCTGGAGGGACAGCGAGGTGTTCCTGATCCGTTCTCCATTACAGCAGCTCCGGAGAAGGGAGGAAGAAAAGGAGGAGCGTGGTATGGGTTCGCACCAGAGCCTTCCTGCTCCCTCCCTTCTCATCCTCTCTGAGCTCATTGCTTCCAGGGCAGAGGACACACGTGGCAGTACCATGATCCCTGTGTCAGACTCAATTCTCCCCAGTGCCAGCTCAGCCCTGGAGCCTGATGGGAGTGGTCCAGAGGTCTCAACCCTCTGCAATGATCCGCGGTGCCCCCATGTGCTGCCAGAGGCTGCCAAGCCCCAAAGCACAACAGGGATGGGGACATGTGGACATAGCTCTCCCTCAGGATGGGCTGCAGAGATGCAAGAAGGAAAACTGCAAACGTATCATAATGGGCATGGCAGCATCATCTCAACAGCATTGTGCCCAAAAGGGATTTTGCAGAGTCAAGCACACAGCATTGCCCCCAGCTTTAAGGTGGTTTGCATAGGACAGCCCCACTTCTCATCCCAAGTCCAAGGGTGAAGAGGATGTTTCTCCTCCTTTTCCCTGGGATGCAAAGAAAATGAATGGGCTTTGAAGCCCTACTTAGAGATGGGACTCCTGGGCCTTTCTCTTGCTGGGTGAGGAGCAGATCCATGGGGTGTGAGCTCCCTACACATCGCCAGCCTAGAATGCTGTGGAGGGAGGGGGAGCTTCATGGACCCCAGGCACCCACCTGGTGCTGGAAAGGCTGTGAAGAGCCAGGGGAGGGATTGGTGCCTCCATGCTGCATCCCCAGATCTCTTTAAAGGCTTCGGTGCTCTAAACAGGACCAAAGTTAGATGGTTGCAAAGGTGATGGAGGCAGAAGGGACCAATCTCCGTCCCCAGCTGTACACAGCTTCTTTCCAGCACATGGGATCTGGGCAGCCCTAAAATCCCCCTGACAGTGCTCCCAGATACAGCATCTCCTCTGTATCAGTCAGAGGAGGGGGCAGTGCTGTCTGTGATAGTGTCTGCCCAGGCATCCCTCCTGCCTGAACTGTGTTAGGGGGCCCAGAACATAGAGGGGAGCACGGGGGCAGTGGGACCAGTAATGAGGCAATGCAAGCTGGGGGATGTGGTGCATCATATAGGGATATGGAGCATCACATAGGGACATGGAGCATCACATTGAAACGTGGAGCATCACAAAGGGACATGGATCATTGCTTGGGGACATAGAGCATTGCACAGAGGTGATAGAACATTATACGGGCACATGGAGCATCACACAGGGACACAGAACATTGCATAGGGGTGATGGAGCAACACATAGGGATGTGGAGCATTGCATAAGGACATGGAGCGTCACACAGGCAATGGAACATTACATGGAGACAATGGGGCATCACATGGGGAAGTAGAACGTGATGTAGGGATGCAGAGCATTGCTCAGGGATGGTCCCACTGCTGCCCTGGCACCCATTGGTTTCAGTTAGTGCCATTGGACCCAGAGCAGCACAGAGGAGCTCAGCACAGACAGACGCAGGAGGGAGTGGTGAAGAGGAAGGAATGAACCTTTGGGTCAAACCAAAAGCTGCTGCCAAACCCACAAGGGGACAGGGTCAAGGTTTCCCAAACAACACCATCCCCATCCCCAGCACACACAGTTCCACCGGCGCACGGCTGCAAGGGAAATCCAACGAGCAACATAAATACAGCACTGAGCCAGCTTTTTCTAATCAAATCCATTAAATCATCCAAACCTGCTTGCAAAGAATAATCCAGGCAGTAATAATAAACCAGCTGCACGTCTATTTTGCTTCTCCCGCTTTGAGCAGAGGGGGAAGGAGGGTGCTTGGATCCTAACGGCGGATATAAGGACACAGCAGGAGGGTCCCTGAGGATGCTCTGGTGCAGAAAACACTGGGGAGCACCAAGCATCAAAGCTTGTGGTGGCACACGTGGGCTGGGACCTGACCCTGCTGAGGAGGATCCAACCCCCTCGCCTCCATTTAACAACCAAACAACAGAGGAGCTCTCTATCCCAAGAGCCTGCCAAGGGAATTTAGTGCTGGAGATTAAAATCCCTCATATAGCACTGGGATGTGTGCAGCAGCCCTGGGGACACCCAGCCGGTGCCTCGGCACGTGCTGCAGCTTTGTCATGTGAGGTGAGCAGGATGTCCCCAAGGCCACAACAGGGACAGGGACGGGGACCCCAGAGCTGTGTGCTCCACACCAGAGCCAAACAGACAAGGCAGCTGATGGGGAGAGGCAGCCACGGGGCACAAAGGCGTTATTGTGCACTGGAGCCACGCGTCAGTGTGAAATGCAGCCTCTGTGCTGCACTGCTGGGACCCGCTGTCCCCAAGGGCTCACAGGGCTTCCCCTGCTCCTTGCTGGCCATAGCCAGGCCTCTCCCTGCTGTGCCACCAACACACGTGAAGAAATCACCAGCTCCCAGACAGCCACAGGAGGAGGCATCCATCCATCCCTCCATCCATCCCTCCATCCATCCCTCCATCCATCGCTCCATGTGCAGTGGTTTCCAGCTCAGATATCCAGCCCAGCATGCACAACCCTGCATAACCCGGAGTGCTAAGCCCAAGCAGCATCCCCTGGAGCCCCCTCAGCAATGCTGCTGCCCCTTCTTTGGGATCCAAAAGGAGGGAGGAATGGTGGTAGGCAGATCAACGCCCTCCTTGCATGGAATTCACAGCCTGGGGAGGGGGCTGTGGGGGCACTCACCACTTTGAAGTCTTCGGGGCTGCACTGCTCTCCACGGAAGAAGCAGGAGAGCAGCATCTCCCGGATGTCGTGGCCGGCACGGTCATAAAACTCCAACATATTGAAAGGTTTGGGTTTGAAGTTTCGGAAGTTCGCCTTATCCTGCAGGATTTCCAGCTGCTTCTCATCAGCTGTCTGCGTGTCCGGGATCTCGTATCTTAGGGGAAAGAGCAGGCAGAGGCTTAGGCCTGGCTGTGGTGGCTTAACATGAGCTGCTCCTATCCCAACCCAGGGCAAAAGCACATGGCATCTTTAGGGCTCTCAGCAACACAACCTGGATGGGCAAAGAGGTGTCCCATGCATTCAGCCATCAGCATCTTCCTAAAGGGTCACCACAGCCCCTTTGACAGCACCAAACCCAGACCAACTGCTCCACAATCAGACCTGCAGAGGTCCCAGCTCAGGGCAGCCTAGTGCATGCCCTACGTACCTAAATATGCACAGGCAGAGACTGTTGCTTGGCCCAGGAACATGACGGTGGCTCAGCAGCACCAAAGAGCTGCTACAGGTATGGGGATGGGCTGGGTAGGGTGGATGAGGGGTCTCACTCTGGCTACAGCACTGTGGGGTCCTGCAGCCCAAGGGATGACTGCAGTGTACTGGTAGCAAGCAGGAGCTTCACCTGCTGGCCGTACAGCATGGAGCTGCGTTTTGAGGCTGGAATCACATGTGCTGGGTCCAAGCACGGGGACTGGAACCACGTGTGCTAGGATCCATGCACTGGGGCTAGAACAGGGTGCCCTGAGATCCATGCACTGGGGCTGGAACAGGGTGTTCTGGACCCCCAGGAGCAACTCCATGCCCAGGAGCAGGAGCTAGACCTGGAGGACACCCTCCAGGTAGGGCTGTGCATGCTTGTACCCAGGTGCAAAGCCGAGCTGCCTCAGGATGCTCTTCCTTACAGAGATGAAAGCATCACACAGCAGTGCAGCAGGACACATGGTGACACGCTGAGCTGGGGACAGAGGTGTCACCTGGGGCCACTTCAGGACACCCACCTGTTATTGAGCAGGGCGAGGAGCTCTCCGGCGTGGTACAGGTCGTTCTTGGTCACCCGGCTGAAGCGGAACTCGTTGAGGTTGCAGAAGGTGACAGCGGGGAAGGTGAGCCTGGTGGCAGCCACCTCGTCCAGCTTGGTGACATGCGGGTAGAGGAAGTAGTACTGGATGCGGTTGGTGCAGACGAGGGCGAGCAGCGCCAGCGAACCCATGAAGCAGAGCGCCCAGACCACGCGCTTCAGAGACAGCCGCTCGTAGGAAAAGATGTGTGAGATCCCGTGCAGGGTGGAGCTGCTGGCGAAGGCCTGGATGCTCACCGGCTGCCCGCTGTCCACCTCCTCCTCGTCCACCTTCAGGTCCATCATGGTCCGCACCGGCAGCCTGGGGGGGCCACTCTGTGGGGAAAGGGACCGTTGGGTGCCCAATGCCACCTCCTGGGTGTCACCGCCGCCTGATGCGTCCCGGTGAGGGAATGCTGGGGTGCACCTCTGAGCACTGCCATCCCCACTGCTGGGGGTGCACTCTCACACGGGGCAGCGCTTTGCTGAGCCCCGCTCTCCCCCCGCACCCTCTCTATTCTATCTCTGAATTTCTTGGGGTGCAGCATCTTGCACCTCCTCCCTCCTCCCACCTCCTCACTGCCCTCCCCATCCCACAGCACGACTGAGGTGTTGTGCCCCCCCCCCGGCACCCCCGCAGCACGCATCCCCTCCGCCTCCCCCGAATGGCACCAACGCATCGACAAAGAGACGAAGGAGGGGAGGATGCAAACCTGGAGTCAGGGCCGCTGCGACGCGGGTGCCGGGGATGGGGCCGACCTCCCTCCGCCGGGGTGGGAAGACGAAGCCGGGAGCGGGGATGGAGGGTGCGAGCGGCACCGAGCCCGGCAGCGGCGGGCGAACCGGAAAAGAAAAGGAGGGGGGGGGGAATAAAAATAGCCTCGGCGGTACCTTTGGTGCAAGCGTGGGAGCGGGGATGCGTCGGGGCCTCGCTCAGCGCTGCGCAGGGGGACCGGAGGCGACCATTGCCGGAGAGAAGGCGACCGATGGGTGCGAGGAGAGGAGCGGGAGGCGAGCGGGAGGCTGCTGCCTTGCCAACCACATGGAGCGATGGATGGAGGGATGGAGGGATGGATGGATGGATGGATGCCTCCCCCTGTGGCTATCTGGGAGCTGGTGATTTCTTCAGATGCATAATCCGCATGAAGTCATTGTCTGTGCGCTGGTGGGGCCGGAGGCCGCCGAGGGGTGCCGCAGGCCGGTGGGCAGCGAGGAGGAGGAGGAGGAGGAGGAGAAGGAGGAGGAGGGAGAGGCGGAGGAGCCGGGAGCTCCAGCGATTGCAGGCTGCTGGCAGGGGCTGTTGGTGCTGCTGCCGTGTGCGTGTGGGGATGTGTGTGTGCGTGTGCATGCGTGTGCCGCTCCCATCCCCCAGCGCCTCGCAGCAGGGCTGCAGCTCCCCGCATCCCCCCGGTTCCCCCCCTGGCCCCCACACCGCTCTGACCCCGCTCTCCTCGGGTCGCAGCCTCCGCTGCCCTCTGGGTTTCACCTGCGGGCGGCCAGATCCCACCTGATGTCTCCGTCTGCTTTGGGGCAGCAGTGTGGCACTCACTTTTGGACACGACCCCGGCATGATGCTCGCTGCAGCGGGGACCTGACCCTGCAGGGCTGCTGTCCCTTCCCCTCTCCTGGCTGTGCACCTTTGGCTGCTTCTAAAGCAATCAGAATGGTGCTGCTGTCCCCTGGGTGCTTCCCTACGGGGTGCTGGGTGCTCTCCTCCTCCCCAGATCAGCACAGGAGAGCTCAGGGTTCTCCCAGCACTGCAGCATCCCTGAGCCCCTTCCCCTCTTTCTCCCCACCATGAAGCTGGGGGGCCCCCACTCAGCCCCAGGCATGCAGCAAGCACCTGTCCGCCGTGCCCAGGAAGGTGGCTGCAGTCAGATGGAAAAGAACGCCTCGGCGTTCCAATGTGATGTTGGGAGGACAGCCTAGCCTTACCCTGAAAGCGTCACCTGGCCCAAAGGTGCCCTCCCAGCACATCCTCACTGTCTGCCTTGTGCCTCATGGGAATGTGGGGAGTTCAGGGTACAGCGAGGTCAGGCATGTGCACCCTGTCCCCAGATCTCATGTCTTGGACATGCTTGGTTTGGTCTAACTCTGGAACACACTGTTCTAGTCTTGGACCTCACCCTTCCCTTGCTGGACCAGAAATCTGCTGCTTTGCAGTGGGTCCCTATAGGGACACCACCCCTATAGGGACAGAAATGGGTTTTGGGGATGCCCCACTGAGCCTGTGCCCCCCTTGCTTGCCCTGTTAGTGAGCTATGAGGCCAACACCTCCTCCGGACAGCCTCCTCTCCACTGGGGCTGCCAGTGGAAACCTGATGAAGGATGTGCTCCTTGTCTAAGGGATCAGAACCTTCACAAAGGGGTTGTTTCTCCCACACCCTGTTTTTTTTTTTTTTTTTTTCCCCCAGATGACAGCTCATTCTCTGCAGTGGTTTTATTGACAGTAAATGCACCGGCAGTGGCAGCAATGGGGTTTCAGGTTGGAGCAGGCGCACACGTAGATGCTCTTGCAAACCTTTGCTTCCCACCACGCCAGAAACCCCAGCAAAGCTGCTCTGCACCTCCAAATGGAAACTGCATTTCCTGGGGGGGCTGACGGGGCCCCCAAATGTTCCAGGGCCACCTCCTGCAGGAGCTGGGGAGGAGGTGAACAGCGGGAGGAAACTTCCCCACCGCTGGCCCCCAGCCAGGAAGGATGCAGCTGCATCCTTGGAGAGGAGTGGAGCGTGGGGAGCACGAGCATTTCCGTGTTATTTTTTGGGAGAGCCACGTGACGACTGAGTTGGTTCCTGCTGAGAGAGGCAGGGAGGTCGACAGAGGGCTGTGGGACTGGTGAGGAGTTAACGATTAGCCCCAGGCGTTAATTGGCAGCAGCAAGACTGCAGGCACGAAGGTTTGAAGGTCGGGGCTGGGAGCTGAGCACAGTGGGTGTGAAGGGGGAAAGCTGCTGTGGCTGCATCCTTTGTAGGGGCTGCTCAGCTCTTGTGGATGCTGAGCTCCCCTCGGCTGGCTGTGCGTCAGCCGTGCTCACTGATGTAATTAGCAGGAAAAATGTAATCAAGGGAAGGTGCTGCACTGCTGAGCCTCCCAGCGCAGCCTCCAGCAGGGGTGTCTGGAGTACACCTTGTGAACTGGGGTCCAGGGCTGGCTCCAACCTCATAGGTTTTTTTCCACTTCCAAGCAATGCTTGTCTCCATTCCACCATGCAGATCTTTGTTACGGAAACAAACTTCCATTCTGTTTCTTGGAAGAGCATCCCCAGGGCAAAATCACTCCCAGGGCAAAGCTGGGTAAGCGATGCTCTCCCTCCCCATAGGGTCGGGCTGCTCCCTTCTATTGCTCCCTTGGATCAGGCAAATTGCTTCTTTATCTACACCTGCCACCCAGCTGTGCCAAGGGAGGCAATTTAATTCCTAGCAGTCTATTAAACACCACGTGAGCTGGAGAAGCTGGACGCTGCTGCTTGCTTTCCTGGGGTGGGAACACCCTTGGGGTGACCAGCCCTTCAATCTCCATGTATTTAAAGTGGGAGTTTGATTTAAAATATGGCTTGCCATGGAGACCTTGCTCCAAGGCATTGGAGGCAGCACTGTGGTGCTCACTGCTCTGCAGTGAGATGGTGCCATTGCTTGCTCCATGCTCTGCCATTGCTCCAAGCCTTGCACTTGGGAGGAGCTTTGCAATACTGTGCAGTGTCTGTCCCTTCTCATCATCCCCATCCTATGAGGGGAGGAATCCTGAAGGCAGTGGGGGAACCCAAGCCCCCCTAAAACTCGGGCTGAGTGACACATGAAATATCCTCAGAGCCCATTTCTGCTAATGGGTTGCAAATTACTTTGGTATTACAGATTGCTTCCCGGAGCCCATTTTTGGGGCCAAACTCTTCCTAGCTTGGGGAAATAACCATCAACATCATTAGCAAAAGTAAATTGTATTCAAATGAGGCAGCGTGGGGACTTTCTATGTGTACCTTCCTCACTGGTGGGGCAGCTTGGGGCTGTTCCATCTGCATGGAGATGGGCACCACTTCTCCCTGACCCCATTGGGGTGGCATCGCCTTGTTCCACCTTTGAACCACTAGCAGCTTCTGTGTCTGCACAGAGGTCATGGTGGAGCTCCAGGGCTTCCTAATTGTTGAGCACGCTGTTAATTATCTACCAAAAGACAAAGCTTCAGCGGGACTAACAAGGCTGTGAGCAGAGCTGCTCCTTGTCGACCTCTGGTGTTGCCATCATGGCTTGGGCGAATGGCAGCAGGGATAAATCTCACATTTCTTCTCTTGGCACTCAATTGATCCTGTTATTTCCACCACGCCTGCCCATTTCAGACACCTTTCCATCGGAAATATCCACATCTAAATCCTCAGAAATGAGGCCCAAGCATGCACTGCTTGGTGATGCTGCGGGATGCCTGAATTCAGCGCATCCCCATTGCCTGAGCAGCACAGCTGAAAAGGGTCGGGGTGCAAACCTGGAGCTGCTGCTGCTGCTCGCAGAGCTGTGCTGGGGTTACCCTGAGGAAGATGCAATCCCTGCAGGCAGCTCCCAGCTGGGGTCATTCACCCCCGTGCAGTGTTGATTTATGCCACGCCGCGCTCCTGCTCGCACCCGCTTGGCTCTCCCAGCGCGAGGAGCAGCCAGTCCATTAAACACTGAGTCATCCTCAGCGGCATTTAATTCGGTGAGGGGCAGCAGTTTGGATAATTAAAGGCCTCTGTGGCCAAAGCTGGCAGCAGGGCTGGAGGGGAATGCGAGGACACCCGGCAGTATTGGTAAATGGTGGCAGCTCCCCTGTGCTCCCTCCTCTCTCCTGCTTGGATTTAAGGGTGGATTTTAACCCTGTCCTCCCCCCAGGTGAGGACTTCCTTAGCCCGGTGAGTGCAGTGATGCTCTGTGCTATTTCTGCCTGGATTAACCACGTCCTGATGGGATCTCCCATAGGCAGAGCTGCTATCTGGAGGCCTTGGCTTATTAAAAGGACAAGCTGTTCGGGGAGCCGGTAATAAAGCCATGAAAGCTTTTACATACCAGAGTTGAAGGCACTAATATCGCTGTGCTCTGCGTGGGTGAGAAATTAGACAAGAGTTCCTCCATGCTGATGGTTTTTTTTTTTTCCTCCCCCCTATTCATCTTTCTCAACAATTATCTTTTATTTTGATATCTTCCTATTTAAACCTTCAGCATCACACTCGGGATAAGGAGGAGGCTGAGTCGCTTAACAACCAGCACAGGGACATGGAGGTGCTGGGGTCTGTGCCTGGGACTGTGGGATCTGACCCCAAGGGGCAGAGTATAACTCCCCAGGACCATCATCTGCAGGTGAAGCTCTTTGCTGGCAACCTTGGGACGAGCCATGCACCTGCATCTGTATTGCATCTGCATCACATACTTGGGGTATGTCATAAATCACATCTGGGATCCCCCCCTCGTTTTGCTGCTCATCACCCTCAGATCTGGGTGCCCTTTTCCTGCTCTGGCTTTGCTGTGTTTTTCTTCTGATCCCTTCAAGGCTCTCACTGCTTTTCTGCCATTCTGGATATCTTGTGATCAATCAGCTGCAGCTTTCCAGAGCTGTGGCCGACACGTTGCAGGCTGGAAGAGGATGGAAACGCTGTGCAAAGTTTCTGAGCTGAACGTGCAGCCTCATTGACTTGAGCAATTAGTTGAGGTGATGCAAAACCACTGTGCAAGGACCGTCCTGGACCGCTTTCCCTGTGCACCATCTCCGCTTTGGCTATCTCCTATCATCCTATCATGTTTTACTCTATGTCCAGAAAGGCCTCTTCCTCTGGGATATGTACAGTATGGGGGCTGCTCCCCTGGACCAGAGGCTCTGCAGATGCTCAGGATGGATCCACATCTGGAAACATGAGACCGAGGCCCATTGATCTCATTTTGTATGGTTCCAGGTTGAGCAGGGGATGTGTGGTTGCCTGCAGTCCTGCAGCACTGCTTGAGGTCATCCCTCCCAGCTCCTCACCCTATTTGTTGCTCTGATTTCCCCATCAGAAGCTGTTCTGGAGCAACACAAGTAGGAACACCCCATGCTGTCAGCAGCCATGCCATAACTCCCGTGGATGTGCCCAGGACATCACTGCAGCACCAGTCCACAAGTGGGTACCAGCAGTGGGTGTGTTTGCATGGAGGTGAAACATGGGGTGTGTGCAGGATAGTGGGACCCCCAGCTCCTTCCTGGGTGCAGACCCAGCCTGTGTCCCCCAGTGCTGCCCTGCTTTTCCAATACCATTTGTCCATGTGTGCTACTCCAGCCTTTGCTAGTGGCTCTTTGTCCCCGTGCCCTTGTCACTGCCACAGTGCCCGTGCAGATCACATCTTCCCTTATTCTCCCTGACACCGGTTGCAGCCACAACAAAACTCATCTCGTTAAGGAAACGCTGAGGGTAGCTGGGAGGGGAGATGGACCCCCCAACTGCTGCACGCCAGCAGCACAGAGCTGTGATGGAGAAGGCGAGTGCCACGCTCCAATAGACTGCACAGGAACCGAAGAGTTAACGCTGTCGGCACGCCAGCATCCTCCAAACAGCACCGATGGGAGCAGAGCTCCCCCGCTCCCCGAATGCTGGCAAACAAATGAAAGTGATGTTGCTACGAGCGTTTTTCTTTGCACCGCTCAAAGGCTGAGGACACAAAGGCGGTGCAATGGGTGCAGGGGGACCAGGGAGCACCACGTGCCCGTGAGCCGCTTTGCCCGCGGCGGAGCTGAGAGTTGCTGCTTATAGCTCTAGAGCGACCTGGGGAGGGTTTGTGGGAGCCTGCAGGGAAGGGCTGCGGCTGACAGCTCTCTGCTGCTGTTGCTGCTGCTCAGCATTGTGCCCCAAAACCATTGCTCTGGGAGGAAATGGATTATGCAGGGAGGGGGTGTGGGTCTGTATCCCCCAGGTTTATGGATCAGTTCGTCGGCTTCCAAGCAGCTGTTCAGCATCTCCAAAAATGAGCTCCCATTTGGCTTCTTGTGCTCATATTTGCCTTGAAGACAAATTAAACGGAGAGATGCAAATCCCCGAAAATGATGCAATGGCTGCGGTGGCCGCGGTGAGGACACTGCTTGGCACAAGGAGGTTGGTGCATGGCACCTGGAGGGCAGCTGCTGGTCCCTGCCATGGCCTGTCGTTGTCCCCTGCTTCTAGAGACGACACTGTTTTCTCCTCTTGTTTTAAATGGAGGGGGGGCTGTTTGCTACCCAGCCCCCGACCACCAAGCCTGTGCATGGAGCAGATGGAGCCCATCTTGAACATGCAAGCTCAGCAGAAGCAAAGCCAATAAGTGAGTTAATTACCGCCGTGTTATGTGAGAGCTGGGGATTCCCAGGAGATGAAGCAGCCCTCTGCTTGCCATCCGTGGCCACAGGAGCTGGGGGAGCCGGGTGTGCAGAAACTCAGTCTTAGAGCTCTGCAGGGATCTGTCACTTCCCCTGCGGCTTTCCTGGTGCATTCATGGGGTAGTTGCAGAGTGCCATGCAGTGTCTGCCACTCACAAGGCATTCCTGCTCTGACTTTGGAGATGTGAGCACACCCGAGGGCACAGCATCTTCTGCTTTTGTCTTACTGCTAAACAAAACCGGGAGAGAAAGAAGAGCAGCTCCCAAAACTCCCTGGTTTAAAAGTGAATTTTAATCAGAATTGCACAGATGCATTTGGGGCAGATTTGCCACGTCCCCCTCCAGCTGTGCAATGCCATGAGGGCCTCCCAGGGATACAGACATGTTGATTTGCCCTCAGTGCTTCCTCTCTGCTCCCATCAGCTGAGCAAATAAGGTTAAGCCCACAAATGGTTTCAAACTTGATTGCTGTGGGCTGCCTCGCAGCTTCCCCTCCCTTGGTGTGTCTGCCCCACAGATAAGGGTGGCACTGAGAGGCTTTAATTCCTCACTTCTGCATCAGCTGCCAGCTCTCCTGCCCGCTTACCCTTGATAAATATTGCACAAAGATTTGGCTGCCAGCGTGCTGGAGATAAAGGTCCGGTCCCGACAGATCTCCTTCCTCGGTGCCTTTTGTCTTGTTATGTGTCCAATTTGTTAAACAACCCACCTGCCGCAAGAGAGCCTCTTCCCATCTCCGCTCCAGCTTCGGGTTAGTGCTCAGCCTCCGAGGGAGCTCCCTCTTCTCCTTGCACAGCCTTGGGTGGGAATTGAGGACTGTCATTTCCAGGCCTTGAATTGTCATTGATCGGGGGATCGATAGCAGAGCTGTGGCTCACTGCTCTCCTGAGGCTGGCAGGATCCTGTTCACCGGTGTCATGCAGAATGTGGGGATGCTCCTGTGCAGCAAACCTAGAGAATAGAGCTCTGAACGCTTTGGCTGGGCTCAGCCTTGCTAAAAATCCTCTTTGCACAGCTGCAGCCAGGCTGGATGAATGCAGTTTGGATGCCAAGAGAAGGACTGATGATGGGAGGCGTCACCAGGAGCTGCGTTTTACCCTCATGCTGCATATGGGTTTGCTGGAACTCTCCCCCAACTCCTGTAACCCTCCAGGTGATTTCAGAGCTAAAAGCTGCTCCCTGGCAATGCACAAAATGTCTGACACCAATGAGAGGTACTGGGTTGTGCAGTGGGGAGCAGTCCTGGTGTTCATAAGGAAGGATGCACAGTGCTGGAACTATGCAGGCACTGGTCCTGGTGCTGTGGTGTTGTGTGAGCATTGCTGCTGAACCCAGACTTATTGCTGTAAGTGAGAGGACAGGCAAATGCCATCAACTGGGGTGGGTGGGGAAAGTCCCAAAGAAGATTGTGGCTGTGTACAGATCTCGTTGGTAACATCTCCCCCTTTTGCATCCTCTTCAGCAGCCTGACATGCTGCTATCCCAAGTGTTGTCTGCTTTAAGAAAATAAATTACAGAATAAAAGAGGTGAGCGACACAGATCTGGAGGTGTTTGAGCTCCATTGTGGCTTCCCTGATGTGTGTGCCTGCTGTCCTGCTGCAGGAACAGCTTTGGATGCTGGTGAGCTTACAGGTGTCTAGGTTCCCTACTTTGGAGGTGGCTCTAATAATGTGAGCTCCTAACTCCATAAGAAATGCCATCTAAAGTGCAACAAATAACCCTCTGATTATCTTCTGGATCCTAATGCTACTCCCCGGAGATAACAAGCTGCAATTTTCCCCCTGGGCCATACAATAATCGCCCCAATTATTCCTAAGCAGTGGTTATTAAACTCATGGCACTGCTTTCATTTACAAAGCAAAAATAATTAAGCAGGTGTCTATGCTGGCTGTTTGGCTGGGAGTGACCAGGGTTATTTCTGTTTTGTTCTAGGAAAGAAGCTATCGGAGGCAATGGAAAACCTCCATGGCTTTTCTGCTCTGTGTGGCACAATTCTGTCAAACAAAAAAAAGGTACAGAGCAGCCGCTGGATGATCGACCAAAATGAATGCAGTTGGTGCCTGTTAATGCTGGGGATGGTATCCCAAAGGAAGTAACCTCTACTCAACTATAACATCAGAGGGATTTAGGGAGATAGCTCGGTTACCAGATCTGAAATGTGATGGGCAGATGAAATCCCCCTTTAGCCTCCCGCAGAAGCTGATGTGCTGTGATGGTTTGGCTGTGTTGGTGTCGGTGTCTCCCAAACCAGCAGAGCACCGTGCTGCTACAGCTGAGGTCTGCACGTTGCTGCTGTGTTTCTGGGCACACACCAGTGCTTACTCCCTTTCCTCCAACCACACGTAGCCTGGATGAGATGCATGGGTTTGCATGGACGGGGAGGCTGCCGGTTTCTGGAGGAGAGAAAAAAGAAAAGGATGACCAGGACAGAGGGAGGCAGCGCTGGTGAATTATGCATGACACAGGGAGGAGAGCTGTTATCTGCACGGACAAGGGCCTGTGCCAGGCAGCCTGGCTCTCTGCTGTACCTGTGCCTTCCTTCGCCCGTCCTTTTATCTCCGCTCCCAGCTTGTAATTTAGCCCAAATATCAGAGGAAGCTGGAAGATTAATTTTCTCTGTTTGCATGGCAAAAGAGAGGGGCCGCGCTCTCCTCCAGACTCCCAGCTGCTTAATCCATCTCTGAACCCTGTCCAGGGAAAAGACACACATTTATCAGCACTGGAGAGTAGCGGTGCGAGGAGGTTGGGACCCGGTGGCTGTGCTGAGCCTGGGGCTGCACACCAGTGGGTTGCACACTCACAGCAGGGCTTGGTGTGCTCCATGTGTATGCAATTCGGGGGCGGGGAAGGCTAGGAAAATGCAAATCCTTCCTCCCATCTTAGCCTAAGGACTGAAGAAATGTGTGGGGATTGGGAGAGTCCTTCCCTGCTGTGTCACCGAGCAGTGACCTTTGTGTTCTGCCAATTCGTGGCAGTGAGTTGCTCAAATATTTAAGAGATGACAACTAGATTAATACAAAAACTCCAGATAAAGATCCCTTGAGTTTAAAGCAGGAAACATCAGCTCAGCTCTTATTTCCCAGCCCTCTCCCTTTAGCTTACTCCCCGGCTTAAATGAAATCATAAATATCGGCCCACAAAGACCCTTTGTCAACACACGTAGCTCCTGGCGACAAGAGGTCATTCATTAAAAGCCAGATGAAGGCAATAAAAAGACTCCCATTGTTTTTTAACGAGTTCAAGATTAGGCCGTGCCTCCTCCACCGCCATGGATGCACCATTGCAGGAGGGATGGGCTGCGTGCTTCTGCAGGCACCAGATTGTTCTGATCTCATCCAAGTGCTCTTTACCCCACTGCTGGTCACTGCTGGAGGAATCGCACAGGCAGACGATCACAAGCAAACCCGGCTGCTTTGGCTTCATGGTGCAAGCTCTGCTCCTCTGGCACGCTCCTTGCAGGCTGCACGGGCAAAGCGCCGAGCAATATTTTGCACAGCTGAGTGGTGGCAAAGCCTGCTATCACCCAACGACATGAGCGTGATGCCATCTGCCGGCCTGCGGCTCGGGCAAGCTGTGAAAAATTAGAAATCCATACCCAAAAATGTCCGGCTGCCTCCAGCTGAACCCAGGCTGCCCTCCCCGCTCAGCCTGCCGGGTGTTCTGCCACTGAATGCCTCTTCTGAAATCAGTGCTGCATCAAAAGAAATGCACCTAAGATAATTTGTTCCGCCTTTTGTTTTCCCCCAGAGAAAGGTTGCTGGCTGAAAGTTTCGAGCTCTGCTTTTTTTGGGTGGTTTTTCTTTCTTTGGATGACTGCTCATGAAGACCAGCGCTCTCTAACTGGTTTTGGATTAAGAAGAACTTAATAAAGGCTTCCCCTAAGCACAAAGCTGCACAAATGGGTTTGCAATTCTGGAGTTAATTAGGCAGGAGCCAGGCAGAGAGATTTGTGCGAAGCTTCACCAGAAGTCGAGGCTGGTGGGGAAGGTTTGTTGCTGCAGGGCTGCTTTCTATTCATGGTGCTGTGCTGGGGCAGCTCCCTCTGCATCCTGCACCCGAAGGATGAAGGCACGGGGTCGATTCTGTGCCCAAACATCCCAGGCATCGCCCAGCAAGCAAGAATCCAGCATCTGGATGAGAATGGGCGAGAAACCAAACCGAGTGAGATTGCAGGAGGAGCTCGAGGAGAATTTCAGCTGCCTGAAAATGTGGAGTGCTTCCGCCAGTAATCGCCGGAATCATCAAATTAGCATAAATTCTATTAACGGTTTCCCAGATGAGACGTTTCAAGGCTTCTCCCCCCATACTTGACACAAACAAAAGAGAGTATAATTGCTTTGCAATAAAGGCCCTCAATCCTCGTGCCTTGTCTTCTGCTTTGAAATAAAGTGAGATGTGAAGGGTGCATCTGGCCTGCCTGCTCTCACCATACATTTGCCATGGAAGAGGAAAGGGAAATCTTACTGAGCTCCCCACAACCTGCTTGTCTGTTCTGTTGGCCACAGCAGAGCATCGTTGTTGCACAAGGAGATTCCTGGAGGAGCTCCTATGGGGACTCGGTTCCCAATGCCCTTCAAACCCTCACTGGTTTTAGAGGAAGATTTGGAGACACGATGCCTGAAATTGCATGGAGGAAATAGAATGTGCATCAGGCTGAAAAACACACTGCCTAATGTGGCAGCTCACTACAAGTGCCATGTGGGCCATTACATAAAAGGATGCGCCTTTTTATTGGCAAAAGACTTGTCATCCAAAATCTGGGAAGAAAACTCTAACTGCAATATGGTGTTAGAAAGCAACATTCCTTTATTCTTCATGATATGCACTGGATGGCCTGACAACCAAATGTGCTCTCTCAGAGCTCAGGTTCTACATTTTAACAGTTAGGATACCTATGCAGTACATTGGCAGGCATATTCTAATACCTAGGGTGGTCATACACCCACTTGCTTTCTCCCCATTTTTCCACCATCAGTTTCATCACCGAGCCTTTTTTACTCACCGTGAGCTGTTTTGCCCCACTTTGGCCAATTTCTCACGTTCGTTAGGCCATAATGAGCAAGTTCCAAAACAATAACGTGTGAAATCCAAGGAAAATGTCTTTACCCCTGGTGAAATACAAAAATAAGTAGTTTATTATGACTCCAGCGCTTCTTGAGAAGAAGAATTAAGAGAAAACAAGGCTGTTCACACACCAAGCAAATTGGAAATGGAAAGTTTTGGATTTAGCACTCATTGATTCCTTCTGCTAAACTAATATATTACTCCTTAAACTAATACACTGATCCCTATTGCTAAAAAAAACCAGCCTGTATCAGATGCAGGTGACTATTGAAAAGAGGGAGAATTTGCTGATGAGCAAAAGCCTCTTCAGCTCTTTGGAATGACACTAAAACAACTCGCCTACCTATAAATACGATCTGCCAACAGAGATGTCTTAGCTTAGAAGATGTAATTACGGGCAGGAGCTGCAGGAGGCCCAGGGCTGCTGCTGAAATCACTAAATCTCCCCAGAAATGGGGGTACAAAATGCTTTGGGGATGTAGCAGAAGCTCTCAGCAGGTCCAGCCCTAACAACCAACCCTGGATTTGTTTTCAGGGTGGGGCAAATTGGGGTTTTGGATGATTTGTTTTGTGCCACAAGGTTAAATATCAAGGTTGGCATCTTCGTTTCGCTTTGCCATTAGCGCAGAGGATGAGGCATTTCTCCTCCAGGCCTCAGTTCTTCCGTAAATGTGGATAATTCTGACCATTTTTCCCCTCGATACCTCCTTGATGTTTACTCTTCAGGGAACCTTAAAGCTTTTTGCAACCTATTATGAATTAATTATTAAGTTAAAGCAGACTATATAGCCCAAATAACACAGTCCTGACGAAGCATCTGGATCTTTGAGAGCAATCTGCTTTATGAACTCCCTTTCCCACTTAGCAGCTTCAAGCATTTAGTTCCGCTTTCTAATTGCTAATATTCACTCTTCAATTACCCGCTGTTTTGTTTCAGATTCCAAAGATTAAAGTGCATTGTTATTTTACGATGATGCGATTCCGCTTCTTGTAATTGTCGGGTTTTGGTTCGCGTTTTATTTGCGTTAAAGGCCTGTAAATGGAGGAGGCACGAAATGGGGCTTTGCCTTTTGGCCCGTGGGACGGTTGGCTCAGATGGAAGACAAAAGGCCACGCCATCATTCTTCTCAAGGGACAAACAGAACCAACGGCCTCCTGGAAAGCTTCAATTCTCAGAAATAGCTCTGGGGCTCATTGAGTGTCTGATGTCACTCTGTAAAACCACTGCACTGTAGGCTCGGAACCTTCGTGCCATTGGTGTAGCATAAAGTCACAGCTGGGGTTTGGCCTGAGAACAGCTTTTCTTCCCCCAGAATACCCCTCTGCTGCCAATGGCTGCGCTCGGGGTCGCTGCAGAAGGAGCAGCCCAAGGGTTGGGGGTCCAGGCCCCGCCGCCATCCCCCGCCCGCTCTGTTGCTAAGCAGCACAGGCTGGAAACAGCTGCCAATAGTAACGATGGCGTCCGGCCGGCTTCACAACCCGGCAGCCTCGAGAATCAGCGGGTCGGAAAAGCTTTGCCCTTAACAGACATGGCGCCGGCTTGGCTTCAGACTCACAACGAGCACAACCAATCAGAAACCGGGAGGGTGGAGATCGCCCTGGGATTGGCTGGCGGCGGGGATTCAAACCGAATCGCGGGGCGGTTGGGGCCGGCTGTTGGAGTGGGAGCTCGAGCTGCGTGAGTGAATGGGGGAAACGGGGCCGGTGGGGGATCTGCGGGGCTCCAGGGTCGGGCTGAGGGGGATCGGCAGGGACTTGGGCTGAGAGGGGGTCCGCGGGGCTCTGTTTTCCGGCGGAGGAGGCTCGGTGGGGCCTTAGTGCCGGGCGGAGGGGGAGCCGGGCCGCTTCCCGGTGTGTGCAGCGTTACCTCAGGGCTTTCCCGCCCTTTACCTCAGGGCTTTCCCGCCATCTGTGCCCCGGGAGGCGGCTGTGAGGCTCCGTGTGGAGCTGCGGGCGCGTTGCGGTGCTGCTGGGTTATGGCAGCGCCCTTCGCACTGCGGAACGCCCTCAGAGCGGAGCTTCACCTTTCCGGGCTGAAAACCCCCGGCTGTGTGTCTGTAACCGGGCATTGTAACCGGGCTTTCTGCCCTTACTGGTCCTTCTCCTAGCCGCCCCTGCTCCTGGGGCTCATTCATTAACCGAGGCTGTCCCGAGTGCCCTTTCTCTATTAAAGAATTGCGTTCTGTGCTGCTGAGCTCGGGACTTTCCTCTTCACTGCTCCTGTTTATGCCGTTGTTTTTGCTGTTTGAAGGAATTTTGCTGACTGCCTGCGTTTCCAAGGCCGTTTGCAGCAGGAGCTGTAACTTAAAATGCAGCTAAATTTAACACGGTATTGAAATTCCCCAGAACGCTGCTTCTATTTTTACCTCGTGGAGCTCTGAATGCTTACAGATTTCTGGTGGCCTACATAGCACCAAAGTGGGCCCGAGCCACGTCCTGCAGCCTTGCAAAAGGAAAATGGTTTGTGATTCCTCCCTTTGCCTCCTCTGTTATACCCTGCAGGCAGTTTGAAGAGCTGTGCTGCTCTAATACTGAGTTCTGGAGGGTTGAGTGTCTTTGCTCCCTAAGAGTTCAGATGCACTTCTCTTCATAAAGCATAACTCTTTTTTTTTTTGGTGCAGCTTTTACATCTTGCTGAAAGAAAAGAGAATTCTGAAAGGGATTTTCTCTTCTTTGGGCTGGTAATGCATTTTTCTTTTGGAGGTGTTTATTTAGTTCTGTTTTCTTGGCAGAAGGATGGATACCACGATGCGGAATCTGTGGAATTTGTGTGACCAACTCATACGCCAGGCTGAAGTTTTAAGTGAAGGAAACGAATACCGTAAGTTTTGTGGCAGCGAGCAGCATCTGTGTGTTTATATTCTTGCAGCAAACATCATTAGTTGTCATTGAAAGATCCTTTGAGGCTTTGGGTAACAACACTCTTACAGGCAGTCAGATTTGAGGGTTGTTTGTTTCTTTTCTGGTTGTTGAGAAGTAGGAAGTCGCAGGGTCTCACATGAGCTATCCTCTGCTTGATGCTGATGCTGGGAGTTGCTCTGAAAAGGTTGTGAGATCTTGGGAACATCTGGAGTGTAGCAGGGTTTGCTGCTTCTCCACGCTTCAGTTAATAGAGATTTCTATTTAATTAATAGAAACCTGCCCTCAATGATAGGAGAGCTGCTGCATCTTCTTTCTTAATCTGAGTGATGTATGTGCCTTTTCTCCAGAATTTATTCAGTTGGCGAAGAACTTTGAAGATTATCGAAGAAAGTGGCAGAAAACTGAGCAGGAGCTTGGTAGGTACAAAGACCTTCTGATGAAAAGTGAAGCTGAGCGTAGTGCTTTGGATGTGAAGTTGAAACACGCTCGCAATCAAGTGGATGTAGAGATCAAACGCAGGCAAAAAGCTGAAGCAGATTGTGAGAAGCTGGTGAGTGTTTCTTTTGTTACTGGTTAGCTCCAGTTAATGTGGAGAGAAGGTGGTTAAACTGCAATTATCCATGGGAAATTAGGACTGGAGGGGGGACACACACACAAAAAAAAAAAAAAAAAAACAAGAGGGGGAATAAAAAATCAGTGATGAGTTGGTTTGGCTCCTTGTAATGGCCTTCTGTTTTGGTCTGAAAGGCAAAGGGCTGCTGTTTGGAGTTGAGCTGCTATTGCCTGCCAGAGCCTGGGCTTTGCAGGCATCGACAGCCTGAGTGCTGGACTTGCTCTTAGCAACTTCTGAGAGCCTGTCTGTGTGGTATCTCAAATAGCTGAGGTTGGTTCATGTAGTTAAATGGCTTCTGATATTATCTCTCTTTTCAGGAGAGGCAAATACAACTGATTCGAGAGCTGCTCATGTGCGACGCGTCTGGGAGCATTCAGCTAAGTGAAGAACAGAAGTCTGCCCTTGCCTTTCTTAACAGACCACAGGTTTCTGTTGGAGGTTCAGGTAACAAGAGGTAGGCAAAATGGTTTTTTCTGAACAGCATAAGTGACAGGTCAATACCTGTCTAGCTGTGTGTGTCTGTGATACATGCTGCATCCATATCAACAGTTTCACTTTTATTCCAGTTTGAAATAGAGCTCTTTTGTGTAAGGCTGCTTTGGGAGCAACCATAGCTGCCTGAAAACCGAACTGATGCATGCTTCTTCTAATTCTTGGTTTTCAGACTGTCTACAATAGATGAATCTGGCTCAATTCTGTCAGACATCAGCTTTGACAAGACTGATGATTCACTGGTAATGTAATTCCAAGTTCTAAACTACGAAATCTTAAACCTGTGGAGTAATCTCCAGAGACCTCTTGTGTTTAGATTACTACGGTATTAAACTGGTAGAGCTGATCTGCATTTCTCTGGTGTGCTATTGGGTAAAACTTAATGGAAGCGTGGACCAGAGGTGGTGTGGTGTTTACACCAAGCTAACCAGTGCTGAATGTTTTCCACAGGACTGGGATTCCTCTGCGGTGAAAACTGTCAGACTGAAGAGGAGAGAGAAGAGGGTATGTTCAATTCTTTCCCTTCAGACAGATACTGTTGTTAGCATTAACTGGCACCACCTGTCATCTCACAGCCACCTGTGACGGGTAGCTGCTAGTCTCAAAACCTTGATGGGTGTGATTCTAATATAACTCAGACTTGCTGTGTAGATTTGGTGTGAAAGTTATTTCTGATGCTCTTTTTCCACAGGGCACAATGCGTGAAGTTTTGGGTATCTTGTTATGAACTTGAGTTTGCAAGAGAGTATTTAGGAATTATTAGCAGCTAACAGTGCAGGGAAGCTTCCTGCTGGAAGTTAATCTTTCTGCTCCATACAGGAGAAAATTTCTCCTAGATTGGTAGTGGTGGAGTATAGAGCTGGCTAGGGGAACTATTTGAAAGAACTGTATGTTGAGGCCTCCTGATACTCTTCCACTTTCTGATGGACAGCTGATGCCATGGAGAACTTAATGCTGCTGTGGTGTGTGCAGTCAGCTGTTCTGTTTCTCTAGCTGTACTGAACTTCTATATTGCTAAGTTAATAGTATTACCTGCCTTTTAGACTATAATACTGTGTCTTTTCAGCGCTCTTCCAGGCAGTATGCTGAAGGCCCACCAGCTCCTGAGAAAAAAATCCGATCAATTGGTTCCACAGCAGACCAGGTATGGTGGTCCCAGCTGGCTTCATGTGTGCTTAAAGCAGTTGGCCACAGTGCACACCTGTTTCCAGGGCCAGCAGACTTAAATCCTTGTTAGTGACAGCAACGCTGACAGGACAACATCCTTCTTGCTACAGGGAAACGAATCCATAGTGGCAAAGACGACTCTCATGGTTCCCGGTGATGGTGGTCCTATTGAAGCCATCTCTACCATCCAGACTGTGCCTTACGGCCTGAGAAGCCAGAGGAAGAGTGGTAGGTGTCAGCCTGTTGTCCTAGTCCTAAATTACTGCTTAGCTGGAGGATATCCTGTCACTGCAGTTTCCTACACTCCACAACTTAAGCTGCTGCCTCTCATTTGTAGTGCATTTTCTCTGGAGCAAGGGACACGCAAGGGAACAGTTCCCATCTAGTCAACACTCCTCTTCTGTTTTCTAGGTCCTTTGCAGCCTTGGAGCAGTGAAACGAGCTTAGGCTCTAAGCAGGTGGAATTCAAACCAGAGAGTAATGGTTCTGGCACCCCACAGAGCAACGGGGGAGTGAGGCTGCATGACTTTGTCTCAAAGACGGTAGGTTTGCAGGCAGGAACTTGAAAGTATCTTCTTTCATTAAATGTGTGTGATAGCAAGCTATTGATAAGAAACTACCAGCCATTACATCCCAAGTCAATATAAGCTGTGCTTGTTATCTGCGTGGTTATCCAGTTTAAGCTGTTACTACAAGGCACTAATTTCTTCCTGTCTGTATGCTCTGAATCGTTAGGTTATCAAGCCAGAGTCATGTGTTCCTTGTGGAAAAAGAGTGAAATTTGGAAAAATCTCTCTGAAGTGCAGAGACTGCCATGTGGTCAGTCATCCGGAGTGTCGGGATCGCTGTCCTCTTCCCTGCATCCCCACCTTGACAGGACCTCCTGTCAAAATTGGGGAGGTAAGTCTGGGGGAGTTCATGGCTGCTGACAGGCTAATGCTTGACTGGAGCTGGAACATGCTTAGGCTCCAACAAGTCTGCCTGCTGCTCCCATTGCTCAGAGCTGCATAATAAAAAAACAAACCAACTTGCTGAAGTTCTGTTCAGTAACCAGGACTGGTTGGTGGGGATGCCTTGTTGCAATGGTGTTATGCTGTGTATGTAGCAGCTCTGCGTGGGCGATCCTGCAGCAGTGTGCTGATGGGTGTAGTGCTGCTCAGGGCTGGTGAAGAAGAAACAAGGCTTGTTCTTGAGCCTAAATCTTGCTGTGAATTCCTTAGAAAATATTTTCTGTGTCATGAAGGCTTGAGTACTTTTTTCTGTTGCTGCTCTTCTGTCCTTTAGGGTACATTAATGGACTTTGTCCCTTCTGCTCCTCCAATGATCCCTTCCATCATAGTGCACTGTGTTAACGAAATTGAGCAGAGAGGCCTACATGAGGTAAAAACGAGGGGTGGGACAGTGCTGGTGAAATGGGTTTGGGATGCTAGGGAAGCAAATAGTCACCCTAATGTTAATGGTGTACAGCACTGCTTAATGGGAGACTGTGAGCAGCCGTGGCTGTGCCAGGTGCTCAGGTGTGGGGAAGAAGTGGGAACAGAAGAGGGTAGACTTTGTGCAGCTGATATTCTGCCTCTAAGCAATGCTTTCTGCCAACAGAAGGGCCTTTACCGGATATCTGGCTGTGACAAGACAGTGAGAGAACTGAAAGAGAAGTTTCTTAGATCAAAAAATATTCCCTTGCTCAGTAACGTGGATGATATCCACGCCATCTGCAGCCTCCTGAAAGACTTTCTACGTAACCTGAAAGAACCCCTTCTCACTTTTAGGTTAAACAAGGCTTTTATGGAAGCTGCAGGTAAGCAGACAAAGTGACATCCACATTTTTCAAAGGCTTAATGACAGGTTTATCTGACACATGAGCTGGCGGACCTTGCTGCTCCTACTGCAGCTTTGCTGCGGATACTCAGGCTGCTGGGGAGATCTCTTCTTCCAAAATAGCAAAAGAGGAGATGAATTCAAGTTCTTTCCAGAACATGAGAGGACCTTATAACCAGGAGGGAGAGCAACTTTTTACGGTCTGATGGTGATAAGACAAGAGGGGGATGGTTTTAAACTAAGAGGGGAGGTTTAGGTGAGATGTGAGGAGAGGATTCTTGGCTCAGAAGGTGCTGCCTGGAGAAGTGTGAGTGCTGCATCCCTGGAGGTGCTCAGTGCCAGGCTGGGTGGGACTGTGGACAGCTTGATTTAGTGGTGGCAATCTAAGCCATTCAGTGATGATTCTGTTACATTCTAGTGCTTGACCAGGATATGGAAGTATTGGAATGCTTAGGGTTCCTGTTTTTTTTTTTTTTCAAGCTAGCTCTTACTGTGAGGGGAATACTACAGCTGTGCCTCTAGAACTGCTTTCTGAGATGTAGACTTTTGTTCTTTAATTTTTTTCCCCTCAGAAATCTCAGACGAGGACAATAGTGTGGCTGCTATGTACCAAGCAGTTGGGGAACTTCCTCGGGCCAACAGGGACACCCTGGCTTTTCTCATGGTTCATCTGCAGAGGTATGTTCTGATGGAGTGATAGTTCAGGAAGGAGGATATTGCCATTGGTGTGTTCTCTGATAGTCTCCTGTTGCTGCCTGTGAGTGAAAAGTCTTGGGCCAGGAGCATTAAGTAAGACAGAAAGGGAGGAACTCCTTTTCTTTGTTTCTTTGTTTTAAAAATAGAGTGGCTCAGAGCCCTGACACCAAAATGGACGTCACCAACCTGGCCAAAGTCTTTGGCCCCACGATAGTTGCTCATGCAGTGCCTGATCCTGACCCAATGACGCTCCTGCAGGACACAAAGCGGCAGCCCAAGGTAGGTGAGCAGGAAGAGTTGCTGTGGGTAAATGGACTGCATTTAAAAAATCCTGCCTTGAGGGAGCTGAGGTGATGCCTGCCCAGTGTCTGTGTGGCAGGGCTGTGTGTGGTTCCTGATGTTGGCTGCTCACGGTGTTTCTGTAGGTAGTGGAGCGGCTTCTGCTGCTGCCTATGGAATACTGGAGCCAGCTGATGATGGTGGAGCAAGAAAACATTGACCCAGCGCATGTAATTGAGAACACCAATGCCTACTCCACTCCACAGACACCAGATGTTAAAGGTAATAGCTGGATGCTGCTCTACTGGCTCTGTAGCTTCTATATGGAAAATAATGATCCTCAATCAAAGCTGCTTGTGAGTGTTGGAATTAGCCATTCCTGCATGCTGTAGGGAGGAAGAGGGAAAGAATGCATGCCAGAAAATACTAGACAAATCTGGTATCTCTGACAGACGCTGGGAAATGTCAGATGTTGCTTGCATAGCAATGAAAACTCAGCTGTCCTCATGCTGCTCACTTCACTGCCTCTTTTTTTTTTTTGATAGAGTGCATATTTGAACCCCTCACTACTCCGGAGAGGCAGATGTACAGGAGGCTGTCTTCCAGCTCCCTGTGCCAAAAGGTCCTCTCCACCTTCAGCATGACCCCCAAGTAAGTTCCTCTGGGTGCCATATGGAAATGTTGGGATGGCTGCAGGTGGTTTGGGTGTTTAAGAGGAAGTAAGTAAAATAGACTTTTGGACACAATTCTGGGAGCAGCTTGGATTTCCTACTGGATCTATTTGCCTTAATCAGTGCTGTAGTAACAGTGCAAGCTGCACAATGGTTAATGAGCATTGTCTTGTGGCAGGGTGAGGAGTAGGTTTTTTTGGTTGGTTTTTTTTTTTTCCTTGGGAGGTGGGTAGAACTTGAGTGAATGGTCCCTAGGAAAGGGAGACTGTTAGATGTCTATATCCAAAACTCAAACCTCATCTTCTCAACTTCTCTTGAACCAGATCTGTGAGCAAAAGCAAGTCAGCAACCCAGCTGAGGCGTCAAGGCAGATTCTTTGCCTCTCCTGTGCTGAAATGAAATGGACCTGGGAGTAGACGTCCTCCTAGGATTTGCACACCAATGTACACAAGTGCAGCAGCTCCTCTCCTTGGCAGCTTGTGAAATAATCTCATTTTCCTTTTCTCTTTCAGCCTAATTAAGACTTTCAGTGGGCTCGTTGTTAATACATTGCACAATGCTGGATTTTATTACCTGCTTTTAGCATGGGTGAAGAAAATAAATACAAGTCCTATTCAAAGTATTAATGTAGATTATTAAACTCCCTGCTTCTTCTCAGTGGCATGTTGTTCTCTGCCTGATGAGTGAAGCATTGTGGTGGTGCAGCCTTTCATCCTCAGGGTGGCAGTGCTGCATTTGCCTTGGGTTTATCAGGGGAGACTTGCAGAGGACTTTCTTTAGGTAACGTTAGAGGATGATTTAAAAACACCCTTGATTTTAGGAGTACCTAACAGGGAGATATGAACTTGCACAGTACTGCGCAGGAAGAAACTTAGGATGAATGTACAGAAGTTCATGAAATGTTATTTTACTGAGCTCTGAAAAACTATCTTAACCTGTACAGCAGTGAAGTAAATCATGATGTTCCTTGTGACCTGTGGTTCTGTACTCTGTTGAATGCTTTTCACCTGTACTATGGGATTTTAGCCAGTGCCTAGGCAGTGTTACAGAGGGTTCTTGTGCTGCATTACTCTGGCAATGCTGAGGTGCAGCATAAACCAGAACAAAGCATCCTACTCTGCTTGCCTTGACTCCACTGCCTTCCCTTCTCAAAGTAGGTCTGGGGTTTGAATAAATGGAGAAGAAAACCCAGTGGTCAGAGCAGCAGGATTGGGACTCACCCTGGATTCCTCCCAGAAGCTGACTTTGTTAGCATTATAGCTTTTAGAAAGCAACAGGGCTGAGGTGACAGAAGAGGGGTGCATTCTGCAGTCCTGTATCCTGCCATGCATGGCACTGCTGTTATCATTAAAAGGCCCCAGACTCTGTGAGCCCTTGGTGCTGGGCTGGTCAGGCTGCTGGTTTGTGGCTGGGGCTGTCCAGACCTGCCTGCAACTTTGCTCTAGTTTGTTTAGCTTGTTTGTCTGTAACCACAACTGCTTAGCAGCTGGGTGGCTGTTACCTAATGCATTTCAGCAGCTAAATTTGTGTGGTTTTATTTAACTGTGGGGTATGGTGTCTGTGCCTGTGATAAATGTGATGTGTTCCCTGAAGGAGCAGGTACTGTGGTCTGTGGGCAGTGTGCATAGGATGGCCCAGGGCTGCCTGCAGCTCGCTGATGATTTGTTACCACTCATTAAATAACAGCTTGGGCAAGTGACAAAAATTGGTCTTAGTGGTCAAAACAAACAGAAAAGGTAAAATGTGACACATAGTGAATGTAATGTGGAATTGCAGCCGTGTGCAGAAAGAATCGAGTATAGAAGACATTAAAAATACATAAATAGAGCCCCAATTAAACCCTAAAATGAGAAGGAAGGAGTCTTGAACCTTGGCATCGTGTTCCTCTTGGCACAGAGGAGCCAAAAACCATCATCAGCTTCTTATTTTCTCCCTCAAAAGACCTCAGGATGCTGATGAGTCACTGTAGCGATGCAAAGGAAGGGAGGAGAGAATTCATCAGAGGAAAGGGGCAGATTGTTTTTCCTGTTCCTTGCAGCCCTTAATAGAAATGGAGCAGCTTGGGTATTGTTATCACTGCTGTAACCAGACTAGTGGTAGTTGATGATCTTGACGAGGCTGTTGAGGGATCAGGTGGACACTCAATAAGTTCTAATTCCTGAATCATCACCTGAGCACGTTCTTTCTAAGCACTTCCATAGAATAATTTCACTTTCACAAGGCGTTTTTCCATCTCTTGCTGCATTCAGGACTGCATCGCTTCTCAGCCTGGACAAACCTGAGCTGCAGCTCATCCTCCACCTCTTGTGTGGCCAACTCCACGCTGGTGCTCCCACAGCCCCAGTGTGTGGCTCTGGGGTTGGGTGATGGATTCATTTATTTCTTCTGGCTCCCTGTGCTGGGAGCTGAGCTGTGGGCAGCAATGCTACCATGGAGGAGAAAATGGGAGCTGGAGTTCCTCAGGGACTCAGCTTCTTGGTTCTTTTGCTAATATTAGGGCTGGCTTGAGGATGGCTATGGCTCTGTGAAGTGGCTATTAATATCATACAAAGCTTGGATGGAAGTCAAAAATAACAGCAAACGAGAAAGCTACGAACCACAGAACCAAACAGGAAGTCCAAGCAAGGCTCAGTGCTGCGAGAGATAAACAGTGGGAAGGAAAAGCAAAAGAGCTGCAGTGAGATGCAGAGATGAAAAACGCACAGAGCTTTGGAGAGAGCTTGAAAACAGTCCTTGGCTGGCAATGGTGGTGTTCAATGGAATAATGCTGATCAAATGCTCGGAGCTGATGGAAAGGAAATCCTGGTTTATTGGCCCAGACGTTTCCCGAGTTTGGAAAAAAACACTTTAAAGCCTTCGAGTGCCCATGCGGGGCTGGGAGGGGCTTGCAGCAGGGCGCACACAGTGCCCCTACCCCAGGGAGCTGCTTTTCTGCCTCTCTTCCTTTGCACTCAGCAGTCTGCTGCTGCTATTGGCAATCCTCTGCTTCTGAGTCCTGGCCTTCATCTTCATTTTTGCTAGCTTTTGTGATTGCAGTAACCTATGGGAGGTACAGCATGGTCTGTAGGAAGAAGTAACCTCTATATGACCAAAGGTATTGTCTCAAAAAAGCAGGCAGGCAGCAGGCTCTGGGTCCCTCATCACCTAGGGAAAGGCAGTACAAAGGTCTGGATTTGTGTCCAAGGAGACCCAGGCTACAAAGGGGACTCTGAACCCCCAAAGTGCTCAGCAACACCACCAGGAAACACAGAGCTTGGAAATGCTGCAAGCAGTGCCTGAGGGTTGGGACATTTCAAGGGCTGAAGCTGAGTAGCTAAGGTGAGAACTGAACATACAGCAGTGTGCAGCAGCAGGAGTTCACTGACCAAGTCTGAGTCCTGGCTGGATGCTTGAAACCTTTGTCCTATTAATTGCAGCTACTTTTCTTGTTGGCATGGGACTGCAGGTGAAGCTTCTGTGAGGTGCATAACAAAAAGGCACTTTCTGTTTTTGCTGTGCTTTTATGGATCCTATGGAATCTGCTCCTCTGTGCTGTGCTACTTGTTGGTACTGCAGAGGGTCTGAACCCTCCTCCAGGGAAAGGTGCCAATGGCAGAGTTCTGTGAGTGCCCCAGCATCTGCACAGTGCTGTTTGGTGCGTGTGGTTGTGCTGGTCATTGCACAGCCCTGGTCAAGAACTGTGCTTATTCAGTGCCTTCATTCCCCACCTGCTCACCAGTTGAGGAGACATGGAGTTGTTCTGCACAGCTGCCATGGGGTCACTGCAACCTTTCAGCTGGAAAATGGCTGATAAATTAAAAAAAAAAAAAAAAAAAAAAGCCTATTTTCTGCTAGGCAACATGATGGTTATTCCCTTCTCCCTGCAGATCTTGCAGTAGGGGTTGTGCCAGCAGATGGCACAGGGCTCCCATCACTGAGCTGGGGCTACAGGCTGGGGTGCCTGCCTGGACACTGCTTTTAGATCTCTACTTCACAGCAAAATTATGTTGTTTTGAACACTATTCCATCTTCTCCCCCTTTTTGGAGGGGGAAAATAAGAACATATTTGGAAATGTGAAGGCTTCCCTTGGTTGTGGAGAGGGAGGAAAAGCAGAGCAGGAGGTAAGAAGGGCCGAAGGAACACAATGGGACAGCAGGTTTAAAATGAAAAGGGAAGAAATATGTATTTTTTTAAATACAAAGTGCACTAAAGTTGTGAGAGCAATGTTGTATATGCAGAAATACTTGTTTTCAAACCTTTGACTTCACAACAGAACAACTTCTCTGTGCCTGCTCTCATTCCTCCAGGTTTACCTGATATTGGAGATGTAGGTCTGTTGAATTCTGGATAAAGGAATCCTGGCTTTTCTCCTTTCCTGGTGTGTGAACAGCAGATGGCACACGAACAGCAGAAGCTGGATTTGCTGCTGTGGGTTTATGGGGGGAGCTATGGAGGTGACAGTGAATGGTTGCAATCCAGATACAGCTGATCCACCCAAACCAGGCAAGAGATGCTTACAGATTACAAACCTGCATCTTCATAGAGCTGTAGAATCACAGCCTGGGTTAGGTGGGATCTTAAAGATCACAGAACCGTAGGCTGGTTGGGTTGGAAGGGACCTTCAAGCCCCCCATGCTCTGGGCTGCTTTCACCCCTCTATGGCCTTGGGCCCCTCTAGGGCTGGAGCACCCACAGCTCTGGGCAGCCTGTCCTCATCCAAGTAAAATATTTCCTCCTAACTCGAATCTCCTGTCTTTTAGTTTTCTATAACCTGCAGCAAGGGCTGGGCAGCTTCCCAAGCACTCAGGTGAAGGGAGCTGTTAAGTGTTTCAAAATATCAGCCTGAAGTGCTGCCCCAAAGTGCCCATCTTCGCTCTGCTAATCTCTAAAAACGTAAGGATCCAGACATCTGTTTACAGCTTGATGAGCCCGCGAGGTCACCACAAAGGCTCCATCAACAAGAGCAAAATAATTGGAGAGAAAAGAAAATAGATGATAGCGAGGGATTCGGTTAGCTGACCTCAAAAATACAGCATCTGCAGCCTACATGAGCATCTCGTGTGCTCAGAGGGTTCATCTGCCAGGCTCTGGAAGACACTCAGATACCAACGGACTCCCCTGGCTCCTCAGGGAGGACTTCTTATCTGCAGGAGCAAAGCCTTCCCTCCTATCAGCCCCTTGAGAGACACTCAACTGTCTCCTAACTGCTCTGATGCTGTGATAAGCCCGGAGGGTTCTCTGTGTGGTGAGGCTGGGAGTGCTGAGAGTTGGTTTGGTGCTGGTGGGGCCCAGCAGCCAAGCATTCACCCACTGCCTGGTCTTGCTGCATGGAAGAATTTTGGGTACAGAATAGGGGAAGGACTTGGGGGTTTGCTGGCAGTCGAGCTTCCCGTGTCTTTCATATCCCTGAACCTCTAGGCAGGGGTTGGAGGAGCAAAATCCATCCTACTGTAAGAGGAATACAAGACAGGCCGTGAGGCTGAAAGTGCACGAAGCAAGTTTGAAGCAGTTGATATGGCAGGAGGAAGGGATGCCATCCAAAGGGACCCTTAAGGACTCTTCCAACCCAACCATCCTATGATTCTATCTACGATCTTTAAGGACCCTTCCAAACTAATCATATTATGGTCCTATGACTTTTAAGGACCCTTACAGCCCCACCATTCCGTGACAATCATTCTATGATGAATACTCAGCACCACAGACTTTGTCCAAGGGTGATTCCCTCCTCTGGAAGATGCTACGAGATGCTCTTCCACCACTTCCAGAATCTGCCTCAAGATGGTGCTTCGGCCAGTTTTAATTTTTATTTTATAAAGAATTTGCACGCGATTACAGACAGCTTTTTGGTGCTAAATGGCAACAAATGAGCATGGGCCCTTGCAGGGAGCCCTTGGCTGCCTCTGCCCACCTTGTGCTGGAAGCCCCTGAGTGCTGCCAGGAATGACTCACCAGCGACATCCCTGTAGGGAAAGAGAACTATGGGTTCTTAACCTTGACCGTTCTGGGTAGGAAGCGTTTATTTGTCCAGCTTGCTTTATAAATAACCCAGAAGGCAGCAGCCTTGTTTTCATGATCTCCAAGTGGACGTGCTTTCAGCTGCCTCCCCGTGAGCTCCGTGCTGTTGCTGTGTCACATCATGGGTGAGGAAAACATTAAAAAGAAACAGGAGGAATTTTGTGGAGAATGGGAAGGGTTGAGGTCAAAGAGCAAGGTGGTGAGGGAGGATACATGTGGGAAGCGTGGGGTTGGCTCCAACGAGAAACAAACCCAGAGAGGAAAATCAACCCGTGCAGACAAGGTTAACCCTTTTAGCAAGCATTGGAGCTGGAGCTTGGCTTGTCTCCCTGGCCTCCAGCTCTGGAGGCTGCCATTGAAATCCATTGTGAGCTGATGGCAGCTTGGAGCCACAGCATTGTGCCCAAGGGATGGGAAATGAGCTTGGGGAACACTAAAAGCTGCAAAGAAGCAGCCACGTGCAGCCGTGACAAATGCAAAGTCTTGAGCTGGGAGAGGAGAAGCTGCTGGAGCCAGCAACGCACCCTAACACAGCATTGGTACCCCTGAAAGCAACGAAGCATTTTTCTAATTGAAGGCAAATACTCTTGCAGTGTTCAGCTGAAAATATGCACGCCATAAGTGCGCTCCAGAAGGATTTTGTCCTCTCTCTTTATTAGAAGATGGGAACAAGTGCTGGAAAGAGGCAAGGAGTCTTTTGTACCAAACCATAAAGCTGGGAACTCATGGGATCCTGCTGGCATGGTAAGGGACCTGCACAGCATCGTTTGTCAGGAGATGGATGGTGGTCAGCTCATGGGCATCAAGGTCCTGTGGGCTATAGGATAATCACTGGGTATGCAGAAAAAGGATGGGCAAGGAGAAACCCAGTGCTGAGCACTGCAGCACTGTTTCTCCCATTGCAAGCAGTTCCCCCCCAGGCAGTTTTGCCTCCCCCAGCCCTTATCTGCAGAGTTGAAGGAATCCAACAAATCTTTAGAACGAGATACTTCCCTTGCCCAGCCCGCTCTTCCTTCAGCCCTTATCTGCCCTTACCTGTCTCCACCAGGTCGCTTTAAATGTCCCAGACACTTCCTTCCTTTGTTTGTCTTGGCCAGAAAGGGAAATGTCTTGTGTGTCAAAGGTCTAGTGCAAATTCCTGTCCAAGCTTTTTAGTACCTCTGGCCCCAGTAAATAAATCAAACTTCTGCTCCTGGTGAGGGATTTGCACCATCAGATGCTCTCTCTGTGTTCTCCCTCCCCTGCCTGCACTCAGGATGGAGCTGCTTGGAGGCATCTCCAACCTCCTGTTTTCGTGGGAGGAATTTGTCATTTTTGGAACAGTTTATGGTGGGTTTGGAGTGGCTGTTTGGAGGGAGCTGGGGCCATTGGTTGAAAGGCAGCAGGGGGAGCATCGTTCTGAGCAGCTCTGATGGGACCCAGCACTTGTCTTAAACTGGCACAGCAAAGCCAGGGGCAAAAGTGAGTACGAAGGGGGTGATTTTGGGGAATTTCTGGTAGATCTTAGGCATGAATTGCTTTCTCGGTGGGTTGGTTTTGAATGGACCACTCTGGTGTTCTGGAGCAGTGCATGAAGGGGTGATGCAGGGAATAGGACGAAGTGTGCATTGCTTGTTCTCTGCTCACTCCTTCCTCTGTAGGAGAGAAACGTGGAGATGCTGCAGGACCTTGGGCTGGGTGCAGTCAGGAGCTACAGCACCTTCCCCAGGGAACTGTTCCCCTCATTCTGAAAGAGTAAAAAAAATATCAAACCTGGGACACATTCCAAAGGAAAACACAAACCTCCCATGTGCATCCCAGAGCACTGCATGGGCTTCACTGTAAAAAGAGCCCCTGGACTGGGTGAACAGCTCTGCAGGTGTAGGACCAGAGAGCTCGGTGGGGTTTGAAGCCCCAGGAGGGGCTGAGCTGGGAAGCTCCTTCTCTTGCAGATGCACACCTTGATCTCAGCTCCCCGCTCTTCTCCTTCGCTCCGAACCGACCCCGTGTGGTCACACCTGGCTGTGGGGTGCCCGGTGCTGTCAGCTGCCAAAACCGCAGCCTGTGGGAAGGTTGAGCTGCACGAAAACAAGGCTGTGCTCACCCTGAGCTGCCCTGGCAAACAGGAAGCTACGAGCAGGGGTGGGAGAGTTCGTAATCAGGAGGGAGAGTGACTTGTTGCAGGGCTCAGAGGCCCCAGCAGTGCTGCCTGGAGAAGCGTGGGTGCCCCATCCCTGGTGATGCTCATGGCTGTGGATGGGGGACTGATGGAGGGGTGGGAGCAGCCCAGGGCAGGGGATGGGATGTGGGGGGCACTGAGGTCCCTTCCAAGCCAACCATCCTATGGCTCTGTGACCTTTAAAGGCTCTTCCAGCCCAACACTTCCTATCATTCTACAGCTCTATGATCTTTAAGGACCTGTCCAACCAAAGCCATACTCTAAATGTGGACGCATGGGAACACACCCCAGGCACCACTTGCAGTGAAGTGAAATGAATGCATTCCAGCTAAACGCACGCACCTGGCTTTACTTGGCCAGCTGGTACACTGACACCCATATCCAAACCTAAAGGCAGGCTGAGTGCTTCCCTTCCCCTCTCTGAGCTTTGCCTGGAGGAGAAAATTTAAACTGCTGCTGCAGCTGCCTGAGAAGCAGCTCAGGTGTGAGTGGCCATTGCTAGAGCTGCTGGTAGATGGAGTCAGGGAGAAAAACTGGTGGTTAGGGGTCAGCAGTGAGCTTCACTATGCTCATAGTGTCCTGGAGGATGCTTGGTGTCTGGGGTAAGGCACTGTTCCTTTCACCTCCAGGAGCACAGCTGGGAGGGAAGGTCAACCCAACGCTGTCCCAGTGATGGGGCTCAGGTGAAGGCTTCCCCGTTGCAATTTGCCAGCACAGCAGGCAGGGTCTGGCTTTGCCACGAGGGAAAGAGGACAGGAGTATCTGCCCAGGGAAATCTGAGTCAGATAAATGCTGCTTTGCACTGAGATAAGCTTGGCTGTGGAACTGTCTGCTCAGGGAAAGCCTAGAAGGGAAAGCAATCGGTTTAAATACATTGGGTAGTGTGGTTTTCAGCCAAAGGAAAGCTTCTGTGTGCAGAGTGCTGGTGCAGCAACATCCTGCCCGGTGTGCAGAAAATGATACTGGGGGTCTTCTTCATTTCCCCTGCTTGTTGCTGATGTCCCCTCCATCTGCAGTGACCAGGACACGTCCCAAAGGCACAGCAAGGGATTGGTGATGGGGCAGGAGAGCCAGCAGCTCTTCGTGGGGCTCTCTGAGCTCCCCTGGAAATGTTCTTTGCTTGGCCACCCCGGACATGGATGGGATGATGGATTGGAAAAGTGCCTGTGGAATTTCTCTTACATTTCCTGCAAGTTTTGAAGTCAGGCCTCCCTGCAGGACAACTCATCCCTCCTCTTCACAGCTGCTTCTCATTTCCCAGCCGTCGTCTTTCTGTTTTGCTGGAACTCTTTATTATTTTTACTTTTTAATTGTTATTAGGGAGAGGTTGGGGAGTGGGGGGCCGTACTTAACAGCTGCACACAATTCTCCCCAGCCATGCCTGCTCCCCTCACTATATTTAGCCTCAGACAGGCCAAACAAATGGAGCAGGGCTGGGGTTAATAATCACAAAATGGAGTTCGTCTGTCTCTGAGCTGTGATTTACTGGGACTGGGGCCAGCTGAGTTCCTCCTCACGCCCTTGCTGTGAGCCGTCCGCAGGGGATGAGCCTCTTCAAAAGGGGAAAAATGATTGGAGATGCCTTTTTCTGTTTTTTTTTTTCTTCTTTTTTTCTTTTTTTTGTCAGCTGAAACTGGAAAAGATGCAAAATGATTCGGAAAGGCCTGCTGTTGGATGGGGTCCCCTGGGAGGTGCTGGTGTGATGCAGAAGGGAGCTATGTGTGTAACTCTGCACCCATGGGAGCTTGGGTAAGGGGTGAACTGGTCCTGCCCCCAATCTGTGCTGGGTTCGCAGTGCATGAGCAGTTTTTGGGTCTTGGGTACCTCAGTGCTGCCCATTGGGAATGCTGAGCATCTCTCGTACACACCGGTCCTCCACGCAGGGAGTATTTTTAGCTGCTGTGAATTGCAGACATAACTCTTCTCCCCCTGCAGAAACAAACCTGCTTCTCTTTTGCCTTCTATGGCAGCTGCAGGCAGCTCTCCTCCTCCTCCCCCTGTGCCCACGCTGCTCTCCTGCAGCTCTGAAGGCACTGCTCTGTGCCTGGGGGCTGTGCTGTGTTCTGCTCACCTTCCACGCTGTGAGAGCTGCCTGGAGGCAGAAGCAGAGCTCCATGTGTTCCAGGACAGGTGGGCTTCACCCGACCCAGCTGGAGCCCCTGGGAGAAGCAGCAGTGCTGGGAGCTCCGTGTTGGGCCAGGAGGGACCCTGAGGTTGTGCTCAGTGTATAGAAATGGATATGGGCACCCAGCAGGATTTCCAGCAGAGCTTCTGCAGTTTGTTGCCTGAAGGCTTTTCAAAATCCATCTGCACCTTTCTACTCCTAAGCACCATCTCCAACCATTACAGATAGAGCAGCCTGACATTTTTCAGTGTATGAAGGGAATGATATTCATCCTCTGAGAGCTCCCTGGCCAGCATACCTGGCCTATCAATTCTGTGCATGGAGCCCTTCCCCTCTTCCCCATGCTGTCTCTGCTCTCCCGTCCCCAAATGAACTACTGATGCTGATGTGCTGTGCTTGTGAGGGTACCTACATGTTGCTGTGCTGGAAATGCTTGTGGCATCTGCTGCCAAACTGCCTCTGGAGATGCTTGGGTTTTCTGCTGTGCCCCCAGATCTCCCACTGATGGTGATATTGGGGCTTCTCTGCTGGGCACTGTGGGGTGGTGGAAGGGAAATCTCACCTTGAAGGGGCACTGCGCAGGTTGGTCCATGCTGGACCACCAGGACTGAGCTTGGGAAGGGGCTGTCAGCATTGGAAATGCACCTTGGAAAGGCATCATCTTCAATAGAGAGAGCCAGAATGAGGCCAGTGCAGCCCATCCGGAGCCGTTTCATTGCTGGATGCAGAGCAATGTGCACAGTGTGAGCACTCTCCATGGATGGCTTTGCATTCCCCTTTGCTATCCTACACTTCCCTCTGAATTAGCAGAAACTTTGGAATCTCTTCTCTCCATGTGCACCCGTCAGTGCAGCAGGGCGTGCACACGGAGCAGCCGTGCGAATGGCAAATAACACGTGCAGGCCACGTGAAGATTTCCCTTGGAGAGCATTGTGTGCATAGCCAGGGATACCAGGAGCCTGCTGGAATGTGTAGTGGTTTGCTTTTTTCACGATAAAGCCTTGCAGAAGTGCTCCTGGAACATGCCAGCACGGATTAGAGCACTGGGGCTCAACGTTTGCACAACGACGGCTGAGTTCAAAGCAGCAAAGCGTTGGCTTTCCCTCCCTGGATGGATCCCAGTGCAGTTCTGAGGGCTCTGCTCACTCCCTGCTCCATCTCTGGGTCTCTCCATTCCCTCCAGGCACCCCCTGAGCTCCACCACAACCATCACTCTGAGCACTGGAGGTGCCATGCAGCCTCTGTCTGACTCTGCAGTCGATGGGACGTGAGCGTTCCTGGCTGCTCTCCTCTGAAATGCACAGATTTTAATCTTTTGCTGTCTTTCTTCCTCCTCGGAGACTTTTGTCAGCCTTCTTAATGAGGCAGAATTGCCTCACTTCCTCAGATATGGAAATGTCTCTTTGTTAAAGTAAGGCCCCGTCCCTTATCTCTGGATTTGGACAGCTCTGCTTTTGGCAGTTCGCTGTGTGAAAGGACTCCACGCACCTCAATGTGCACACAGAGCAAATATCCAGCTGGGTAAAAGTTTGCAACTCGAGATTGGCTCCGAGCAGAGCAGGAGTGACCCCGTATGGGGACACGGTCTGCGTGGCTCCTTCCCAACCTCTCCGTGCATCCTCACCGTCCCCATCTCCTCTTTCCCCATCCTCTTTATTTTCTCCCTTTTTTTTTTTCTCTTCAACCACATCAGATTCTTTCACCTGAGAACAGAGCCAGTCAGAAAAATCCCAACAACACTTCTAGTCTGATATATATATATATTTATTTAGTCTCAATAGGTTTTGCAGCTGTTGCAGGTGTGGTAAAACTCACTCGGTGCCAAAAACACCATTCCAGGACAATTCTGTGTGCAGAATGATTGGACCTGGGAACTGTAGGGCTCCTTCAGGACAGAGCTGCCTGGAGCACCTCTGTATTTGGGGAGAAAGCCACAGATGTCTGATGGATCTTCCCAGTTCCCTTCCATTCTGTTGAATGTCAATGTTGTTGCTGCTGCCATTTTGAGGCATCGAAGGAGAAAACATGCATGGGCTGGACGGGTCAGTGGTGGTTCTCCAAGCCAAAAATCAAAACCCAGTGTTATCACATCCCATCATCATAGAACCACAGGATGGTTGGGTTGGAAGGGACCTTAAAGGTCATAGAGCCATGGGATGGTTGGGTTGGAAGGGACCTCAAAAGAACATCTAATTCCCACCTGCTGTGTGTTTAGGGACACTGGGAAGTATTTGGTTTCCTAGATTTGAAAGGCATAAAGTGCATAGCAGTGATCCATTTCCAGGAGCTAAGCACAGCCAAAGGAGGGTGTTGCTTATGGTGGTTAACATCATAAGAAAGCATTCCTTGTTATGCTGCTGGGTTCTGGAGGAAGGAAATTGAGATGCTGATGCGTGCAAACCTATAGCAGATGCTTCTGGAAAACGCTATAAAGGTGTTGCTCAATTGTCTTCATTGGAAGCCTACATTTTGGGATGGAGCTCCCTTCCAACCCAAGCCATCCCATGATGAACCCAGGAGCTGCGGGGTGAGGAACAACACTTTGCTGATCCAAAATCTGCCTGCAGTGCTTTGGGTGCTCAGCTTTGGGCCCACCCTCACCGTGCTGCAGGACAGCCCCACCATTTCACACCTCCTTCCAATTCCCCCACCTGCAGCATCAGATTTACCATTTCCCTCAGCATCTCCCTTCGCAGCACCATTTCCCACTGGGAGCATCAATGCCCCCTCGATGGGCACCTCGACCCGGATGGGCAGAGCAGAAGGAAGAGGAGCGGTGTTCTGTGCCGATGACGCTTTCTCCCAACCAACAAACAAAAGTTTTATTGGCCAAACCCTCTCGGATGCCGCATTCCAGCTTGGTAACATTTCGGTAACACATTGCAAACGTTTGACTCATAGAAACTTGGAAGGCTGCAGCCGGGGGAGGGGGAAGAGCGTCACATTCCCATTCCCGGGCAGGGTTTGGTTGTTGGATTTTTTTTTTTTTTTCTTAAAGAACTGAAACTTCTCTCTGTTTAATGAAAAAAAAAAAAAAAAAAGTGTTGGAGCCGGACGCTTTCGGCTCGCATTGTGTTTGCAGTGAGGGGATGGGGGAGGAGGGCTGCTGCCAAGGGAGGAACCGAGGCAGCTGAACTGGCTTTTCTTCGGCAAGTTTTTTTTTTCTCCCTCTGTGTTCCCAGGACAGGGTTGGCTTTCTAGGTTTGATAAAGCATTTCCTTCCATTGTCATTCTATACGGCCTCTGGGCCCTTTGCTCAGTCCCTCCCCTTTCGCCTTCCCTTCTCTTTTCTCTCTCTCTCTTCCTGAACTTTAGTGAATCTTGAGATATAAAGAAAGCAGCTGCCTCCCCCCCCCCTTCCCCGAGCACATCTCGGACAATGCGACCGCATCTCCAAGGGCTTTAACTCCTCTGGATGCAAGGACAAAGCCACGGTGAGTACCGGGGGTCCCACGCGCGTGATGCTGCAAAGTGCCCCAACTGCTCCAACCCAACCCAAGCTGGTGCCAATGTTGTCCCCATTGTGCCGTCCCTATATCCCCACTGTGCCATCCCCATTGTGCCATCCCCATTGCGCCGTTCCCCTACGTCCCCACTGTGCCATCCCCATTGCACTGTCCCCATGTCCCCATTGTAACATCCCCATTGCGCCGTCCCCATCGTGCTGTCCCCGTTGTGCTCTCCCCATTGTGCTGTCCCATCTGTGGGTGCCATTGTCACCTATTGTCACCTGGGCCAGCTGTATGACACCGGCTGCACAGCATGGTGGGAGGAATCCTCCTCTCCAAAGCAAAGCAAAGCAAAACCAAACGTGATGCGACCGTGTTCCCAGGAGCTGCGCTGCGGGAGGGCTGTCCTGTGATGCCAGGTGTGTGGTTTTGGAGGTGGGGGCTGCACCCCTCCTCTGCTTGCTGCTTTTTCCTGTTTCAAGCAGCAAAGCAAGAGATGGGCTGGAGCAGCAGGGAGCTCCGCCGTGCAGGGATTGGTGACGTGGGGGGAGCAGCGCAGGCTGGGGCTGCAGCACTGTTTCCTGCACAGAGAATAGGGGGCAAAACCAAGGATGCAGGTTTTGTGAGTTAAGGGAGTGCAGGGCAAGCACTGGGGCTGCTGGCTTGCTTGCAATACAACTCCCAGTCTCACCTCCCAGGAAAACCCAAGCAATTCAGCATGACAGACACTCAGGCCTATTCCAGATCAACCTTAAGACCACACGTGGGGTTGCATGCTGCAAGGAAGCACAGTGCAGACCTGCCAGCTCCTCCAGAGCAGCTCCCCTGGCCCTGGGCTGCCCAGGACATGTGCTGTGTTTGATGTGCACCAGAAGGGCTCTGTTCCTGATGCTTTCCTCCTTCTCCTCCCCCTGGCAATCAGCTATCACTCTTGTTCACAGCAGTCTCTTTAAGTTGCTTGCTCTCTCTGGGTTCTGTGTGCACTGTGTGCTCGCTCACACCTGGTAGCTCCCTCTTTGCCTCTGCTGCTGTGCACTTTTCATCTGTTGTTTTGCTCCCAGTGCCCAGGTGACAGTGGGAACAAAGGAGCAGGGGCTGTAATTCCAAAGGATGTTGAGGTCAGAGCAGCCACTGTCCTGCTCGTGTCTGCTCCTCTGTTCTCTGAATGGCTCGCAATGCATTCCTTACCTTCACCTTGCTTTGGGGAATGGGGAGAAATGCAATGTGCAGAATAAGTACAGGTGATGCACGTGGGCTGTGGACCCTGTGGTACAGAGGACAGCAGTGCCAGATGTGTTACAGACCTGCAAAGGGCTGAGCAGCCCCTATCCAGCCCAGACGCTGCAGTCGATGTCTGAGCTTTCACATGAGGATTTTCCTCCTCGTCTCCATCTGTCTCCAGGATCTGCTGTCTGTGCTGAAATCTGATTCGTAGGAAATAGTATCTCAGTCTGGGAAATGCCACGGGGTGTCTGAGGTCTTTGGGACCGGGCATGGAAAAGAGCAGCCCCTAAAGCCTGTTGTAATCCTCTATGCCAAAACCAGACAAGAAAGCCTCAAAGCTTTATTACAGGTGAGCTTCCCACATTGCTGCCTCTGCTCTGGAACATAGAGGGAAGGTGTGGGATAACCACAGTGAGGGTGGATTCCATGTCAGCAGGAATCCATCCAGTGTGTAGGGGACAAACCTGGTGGTGGCTGGAGGAAGAGGAGGAGGAAGGAGATGTGGAGGAGGAGAAGGAAGCTGTGGAAGAGGAGGAGGCTCTTCTGGCAACCACTCAGCCCAACCAATAGGGATATTTGATTATGCTTCTAATCTGGATGAATGAAATCCTCCTGGTGGGGGGCTTTGGGAGCAGCTGATGGAAAACAGGGAAAAGACACTGACAGAGAGAAATGTAGGTTAACAGGGTAAACCTGGGCATGGGCAAGCAATGGGATTTCCTGTTAAAAAGTGCTGGAAGATTGCAGCTGAGAACAGGAAAAGTAGGTCAGATGCTGAGTTGTGTGGCTGCTGTAGGAAAGCAGCTCTGGACAGGCTTTGGCCATCAGTGTTGGGAGGCAGAAGGATGTGCCCCCTTCTCCCATGCAGCCCAGTGGGGTGCCTGGGCAGTGCTGAGCCTTCAGTGTGCTTTAATCTCATGGGAGCTGAATTCTTTGGAGGAAAAAACAAAAACCTGTGCCATCAGGTGTAGATGTAAGGCTGAGGAGATGGGTTTTATGCCCTGAGCAGGCAATGGGAGGCTATGAAAGGAGAAACCTCCTGGTACCGAGTGTGATTCTGGGTGTTACAGCCAGGGAATTATCACACAAGGTATGAAAGAACAGAACCTGCTGTGCAAAAATCATTCAGAGCGCTGTGTCAGAGCAGCCTGGATGTGTGCTGAGCTTTTTTTTTCCTCCTTAAAATCACATTTCTTGGTCCGATGCAACCCTGGATGTTTTCCTCCCATCCCACCTGTGTTTGTGGCATTTGCTCATAGGGAGCTCTGCTGGATGCAGCAGCTCTGGGCAATGCTATGGGGTGTCTGGATATGGGATGGGAGCTGTAGGTGGAAAGGTTTGGGGTTGGGTGGTTGTGGAAGGGCTGCTCCATTCCAGGGAGGATCAGAGTCCTTCAGCTAAAAGAAAGCCTCACTCAGCTGAATCCCATTGAGGGATAACATTGGATTTCACAAGTCAAAAGTAAAGATGGAGATGGAATGAGCAGCATCAGCTGTGATACCAACCAGATCCTGCAGCAGGAGGACACCTCCTGACTACTGTGCTGCCTGGGACAGGTGTGCTGCCAGCAGGAGCTGATGTGCTTATATAAATGGAGATGAAGGATCTCATTAGGAGGAACTGAGAGCTTCGCTGCTGCTCCAGCCCCCAAAACTCAAAGTCCTTCTGCCATCTTCCCCAGCTCAGTGCCCACAGCCCCCTCCAATGCAGCCTCCAGGAGTTCATTTCTGTTCTTGGCACTTGCACAATGAGGAAATCGGCCAGCACTTCCACAGCAGCCATCAACTTTCCAGGGATGTTGCATGGATTTTCCAGCCAGGGATGGAACAGCCTCAGCAACCCTTCAGTTCGCCAGCGTGGGTCTGCAGCTCTGCATTAGGAAGGAGCAGGCAGCATTTAAAGGAGCATCCATAGGCTGATCCTCCTGCACACACACAGCCTTGCGTTATGTTGTTGCATAGGAGAATGCACTTTAAATGCACGTTAACTGCCTGTGATTAGTTAGGAAGTTTTCTTTCCAGAGCAGGAAATGGGAAAACTGTGATTATTTTTTTTTAACAAACCAGGTGCACCAGGCAAAAAGCCTCAATGCTGTGAGCACTTAGCAAATTCGTGCTGGCTGCACCTGATGGTTTTAATATCACTGGACAAACTGCTCACTAATAGATTTTTTTGTGGTGGCCACACAGGAAGGCTTCAGTGCACATTCCCCTACCCTTCATATTTGCTGTCCGTTGCGGGGCTATCGGTGATGCTGGAATCATTTTTCCATCAGCTTGTGGTTGGATCTGCTGCTCTCTGCATTGGCATCTTCTGAGTGCAAAATGCACAGAGGGGAAAAGCTGCTGCGTCCTGCCCTGCGCCGTGGCCTGGCGGATGTGTGTGGGTCTGCAAAACCCATCATGAGCTTTGCAGTGCTGGTGCAAACCCACAGCAAGGAGAGGGCCAAGTAAGGTGGTGGGGGATGCAAAGTGGTGGGGGATGCAAAGTGGTGGGGGATGCAAGGAGATGGCATGCACAGTGCTGTCCCCATGTCCTTTCCCTGTCCCCATGGGTCAGCCCTGTTTGCTGCTTGCCCTCCTTTGTTCCTGAACCATATTTCCCATCTCGTCTTGCTGTGAGCCATGCAGAGGAGTGCTGCCTTTCAAACACGCCGTCCTGCGTCAGCCCCGGCCTCTTTGTTTCTTTTTAGTGTGCTCAGCTTCGTGCTGGGAGAGCAGGGTTTTTCCAGCCAGGACGGTTCGGAGCATCGGACGTGTGCAGAATGAACGATGCTGGAGCTTCAGGCTCAGCCAGGGCTGGAAAAACCCCCACTCTTTGGGCTTGAAGGAAAACCACCTCCTCCACCTCTCTGTAGCTGTGCTTTAAATCTGGGGAACAGCACGTGTGCAGCATTCGGTGACACCCAGAGCCCATAACTCAGGGGATGAAGGCTGCACAGATCCATTCCCCAGCATGGCCAGCGCTGTGCTTGGGGCCGGGCAGCACCTGGATCCTGCTGCCTCCTCCCATCAATCTCCCAGCTGGGATTTGTCCAAAAACAAAAGGACCAAACGAGGTTCCTGGGCACTGCACAACCTGGAGTGTCCTCCAGCCCTGAGATGAGCAGAGCCTCACGATTGTGTTGCTTCCAGGGATGATTTATAGCCTGGGTTCTGTCACTCCTTCTCTGGAATAAGAAAGTCTTCCTATCCCCGTAGCCTGAATTCATTATATTGAAGATAAGGGATTCTGCATTCGAACAAAAAGAATCTCTGCAGTGGTTTGGAAGGGAAATATTTCTAGAGATGAAATTAAATCCCAAACAAATCCAAGAGCAGGCACAGAGACCACGAGCCAGCAGTGTGTCCTATGGCCAGAAGGCTGACAGTACCCTGGTTGGCCAACAGTTGACCAAGGTTGACCAAAGGTTGACTGGAACACTGGGCTCAGTGCTGTGCTCCCCACTTCCAGGCAGATTGGGAACTGCTGGAGAGGGTGCAGAGAGTGGGAACCTGGAATCTCCTGCTGGGCAAATGCTGAGAGCCCCAGTGCTGTTTGCTTAGAGAAGGTTGAGAGGGCATCTGATCAACGCTTTACCAAACCCAAGCACTGAGATCATTGCTGGTGCCCGCCCCTGTCCCTTCCATTTTTTGGGGTGAGAGCAGATTTGGGGACACAAATGGGGCTCGCCAACCCCCACTGCATGGAGTGCAACCACATTGCCACACAGGGAAGGGGATGAGGGCCCTTCTGAAGGTGAAAAGCTTCTTATTTTTGGCTGCTTTCCCCCCCACTGCTGGAGCTGACCCCGGCTGCGAGCTGTTGAAGTTTTTTAGGCCCTTTGTTTGTTTAATCGAAGCGCTGTTTGTTTTTGATCACAGGCATTAGATAGGCACTTCCTCTGCATGCAGGAAGCAGTGATTTCCTGTTCACTCGGCGGCCAACTCTCACTGCGCAGGAAACCTCGCTCTGCTGAGTGTTCACTTTTTGTGCAGCATTTTTGGAAGTCCTCTCGTGGGGTTGTTTTGTTTTCCCTTTCCCCACCACGGTGCTGTTGGGTTCCCATAGGGGCTGAGCTCTGGTGGGGCCGTTTCCCCACATTTGGTTGAAATCTTCCAATGAGGTCCAAAATGCAGGGAAGGCAGCATCACTGCTTCGATGGTGTTTGCCACTGTTTGGATGAGGTTTGCCACTGTTTGGATGGAGTTTGCCATCTGTTTTGTGCTACCACCAACAGCACAGCGCATCCCTCCGCTTTCACGGACCTGCTTGGTGCAGATCCATGCCTACAGTCACCCAGTTTGTCTCTCCCTGCTGTTTTGGTGATGTCTACGGGTTGTTCCAGATGCAATTTGCTGTTGAGGAGGGTGCATTTGTACCAGGTCACCTGAACAACTTGCTGTCGTGGACAGAGTTAAAGCAAGGAGCTGGACCAAGCCTGCCCTGTTTGCTTCTTTTCTTGCTGGGACGTTTAGGCAGATAAGTGCTCTGTGGGAATGCAGCAGTAAATATTATTACTGATTACCCATTAAATTTGTGTGAGAACTCTGCTGTGGGTGCATGGCTTGTGCTTCCCAGCAGCTTGCTTCTCATCTCTGCAATGCTCCTCTGGCTTTGCTCCCTTCTTGCTGCAGCTGCATGCCCAGGTCAGTCTGTAAAGCATAAGGAATGGGGGGCAGAACTGATGATGCTTCCCACCTGGGGAGGTGCTTCTGGGGTGGAAAAGAGGTCCATAGGATTTCCAGTTGTATCAAAGGCAGTTGGGATGGGGATCCCTTGGCAACTCTATGCATAGGAAGTTTTTGTTGGTATCTCAGAGCTGACCCAGACAGGACTTTGCTGTAGCAGTGTGCTCAGAGCTGTGGTGGCAGATGCCTCCAGCCACAGGAAGCTCGGACAGGTGGACAGACAGACAGACAGACACGGCCATGTGGGAGCATTCAAGCTGGTGCTGGCCATCAGTGTCCCGCATGCTCATCTGCTGGAGCTCTTAATTATTTTGCTATTGTAAAGGGGCTCTACTGGAGGGAGAGGGTTGGTGATGGGGAGGAGAGCAGCTGCAGGAACAGAGGGAATGGGGGGAACTCAGAACCCACAGCCATGGGACAGACACGTCCTGCAGACACCCATGCAGGGGAGAGCATGGGTTGGATGCTTTGTTTTGTGCAGTGCTGGTGAACAGAGCATCACAAGGGTGGATGGAAGGATGTGGCTGTAAGGAGGGCAGACGCCTTCAGGGCTTCCTCAGCCCAGGGCACCAAGACAGCAGCCTCTCCTGCCCGGTTCCTGGAGAGCTCACCATTCCCCTGGCCCCTTCCCATCATTGCACGTTGCTGACATCATTGCCAGTTGCCATGGAAAAAGCGAGTTGTCCAAAACACGACCCCTTGGCCTCATCCCATGCGTGTCAGGAAATGAAAGTTTTACAGCACAACGCTGCAGTGGAGCAGGAAGAGCCAGAGAGGGACCAGCAGCTTGGGAACAGGCACATGGCTCTGCCCCATCTCCAATGGGGAAATGGAGACCAACTGGGGCTACCAGATGGATTTGCGTCTTCTGAGTTATTTCTGGGCTGCTGGGGAGGCAACGTGGAGCTTTTAATTTGGTGCCCAGAGAGAAGGCAAAAAAAGTCTGCGTGAAGCTCTGAGCAACGCAACAGCAGATGGTTTCCATCATTAAACCCAAAGAGAGAATGTCTCCTGGGTGGCGTTGTGTTGCCCTTTGGCTGCTGACTGGATGAGGAGCCCAGGGTGATGAGATGCCTCCCAGCTGAGCTGGGGATGGGCAGAGAGCAGAGCAAAAGGAGCTGCCAGTCATGGTGCCGGGAGCCAACCAACAATTTTCCTAAAGCCATCCTGGAATAATCAGTGGTCACCAAAAGCCTTGCAGGGAGCGTGGAGGCTTTGGGAAGGAAGCATCAGGTGTTGTGCTGCGGTGGGGTTGGGACACTGCTGTTGAAGGCAGCCTTTGTTTGGGCAGGAATTACAAGCAGACCTCTCTCCCGCAGTGGTCAGAGTGGAGGTGTTTCCCCAAGGGAAAGCTGGAAGCTTTACTTTTGGATCCTCCAGCACTGGAGGAAGCACACTGTGTCCTGCCCTGACCACAAAGGCTGCATCCGCTCCCCCGTGCACAAGCAGCGTGCAGAAAGCTCCATGAAGGCTCCAAGCAGTGGCAGCTCTGCCTGCCCTGCTGGATTCAGGCAGCCTTCATGCTATGTCCATGCTGCAGGATGAATCCATCTCCTCCTTATGTTCTTTTCCCCATTCATTCATGGCCATGCTTGCAGCCCAGCCCCTCAGCAAGCAGCGGCTGAGCAACACACTCATCTGGGGATGTGCTGGAAAATAAAACATGGGAGCTTTCTGGTTTTGCATACCCCATCCGGGGGCACAGTGCAGGCGACGAGCATGGAAAGTGGTAGCATGACACATCAGCACTCTTGTTTTGGTCTCACTTTGCTCGATACCTCGCCAGTGCTGCAGTCACTTCACCCACCCGGTAAACAACAGCACGAGTGCAGGAAGCTGCCGGCTCCCTCCGGGCTGTGGGAGGCAGAGGGTTAAAAATAGACTTCAGATTTCGGTTGGTGAATGTGGAGGCAGAGAGCAGAGCGCTGTTTATCGATGCCAGGGTTTCCCCTGAGATGCTAAAATGAGTCAGATAAGGGATGGGTACAACCGTGCTCCGCGCACGGCTCCTTCTGGGGAGCTCAGTGCTGATGTTTGGTGTGGATGAGGTTCCTACAGGATGCTTTATAGCATCCTGCCCATCCTTACCCTTCTGTAAGCATTGTGCTCTGCCCTTCCTCACCCATGAAAGCTCCCTGGGCTGCTCAGCTGGCTCAGTTCCTCACTGGGTTTTGAGCCCATGCAGAGGGCAGGGATGGGCAGGGGGATGGCTGAGGAATGTGATGTCCCAAAGCAACCCAAAAGGCTGCGCCAAGTTTCTGGCACTGGGGAGGCTGGGGGAGCATCAGCCTCCTGTAACAGCACTGCAGATGTTGGCTCTGACCTTCCTACCCTGTGCAAAACAAATTGCTTCCAATGTCTCCGTGATGCTGCGACTTCAGAGATGCTGTCTCTGTTGTTGCACTGCTAACATTTGGGACCTTCAGAGCAGCTGAGCTGTGAGCATCGTTGCTGGGTCCCCAAGAGCAGCGCGGTGCCATCGCTGCTGCTTGTTGGAATCTGGGGGCTCAAATGGTGGGGTGCAAAGGGCTGCTGGTGCTGCTGCAGCGTTTTGTGGCCCCAATGAAATTAGGACACGTGTTTTGGTGCCTTCCTATCCTGCGTGCTGCAATAACTGTGGTCGTTGTGGCAAGTCCTCTCCTGACAGTGCTGTCTTAGCATCCCATGCCCTTACATTCCATCCCTTTGCACAGTGATTGGACCCTGAGGTGATGCAGACCTGGATTCCCATCTCCTATGGCACAAGGAATGTGCTTTTGGGTCACCCCAGGCTGGGTTAGTGCACAGGGGGAGCAGTGTGTTGCTGTTAGCAGGGGACCAAACTACTCCCTGGCAGTGTTTCTGAGCTCGGGTTGGCAGCTGCTTCAGCTCAGCCCCATGGGGTGGGAAGTGGGGCTGTAACTGCTCCCTGTTTCCATCCTGACCCCTCTTGTGCCTCCACTCCTCCTGCATTGGCATCACCATCCTATCATCATCAGCATCCTGACTTCTTTCCTTCAGAATCCTTGTGCCCATCCCATCCCATCCCATCCCATCCCATCCCATCCCATTCCCTCAGCATCCTCATCCCCATCCCATTCCTTCAGCATCCTTGTCCCCACTGATCCCCATCCCATCCCATTCTTATCAGCATTCCCATCCCATTCCCTCAGCGTCCTCATCCCCATCTTGTTCCTTTAGCATCCTCATCCCCATCCCATCCCATCCCCATCTCACCCATCCCCTCTCCCTTTGCACCACTGCAGCAACATCCACACATGAGGTCGTCGGGAACCCTTTTTCTCCTAGGGACAACATTTTGGAGGAGGGACAGAGCCTGTCCTGCTTCCAGTGGCATCCCATGCTGTGGGATCTGGGCTGGGCTGCGGGGCTGTGTGAATGGAGCACTTTTTCACACCCGACGCTTCGCTTGTGGAAGCGGCAGCAGCTTCCTGTTTGACTCACACCTGACAGCCTTGCTGTATGAGTCTGGGCCTCTCGGTGCTTGCAGCAACTGAGTGGGGCTGTTTACAATTAGAGAACATGGGATTCCCAGAAAGAGGCTCAGACCGGACATCCTGAAGCGAAATACCCCGGGCGTCACCAGCTAAAAATAACCGTAGCAGAACAGTCACCAAACAAACAGCACGGCTGCGTTGGGTGCAGGGCTCTGTCCCATGGACTGGGGGATGGGGGGGATGGGGGACACACGATGGCCTTTCCTTCCCCCGTTGTGTTTTTTTGGCCATAACAACGTGATGCTCCGAAGCAGCAGTGGCGCGCAGTGATTTCTCTCGGTTTCTGTCTTTGTTTGTAGATGGGGGATGGGGGAGAACAAAGGAGGGGCTAACATATAAATAAAGCTGTTTCCAGCCAGAACTGATGTGCTGTGGGCAGAGGACCCCATAGATGGCATTGCTATGGGAAGAAGGGTGGGATCCCACTGCTCTCTTGCATTTGCACCCGTGGAGAAAAACGGTGTTTGAGCTTAGAGATTCTTCCAACCTTTCTCCAGGTGTAAAAGGGCTGAGAGAGGGGATCCCTGGGTGTCCCCAAGAAGGGGAGTGGGGCAGGAAAGGAGCACAAAGCCTCAGCCCAGCAGGGGCTGCTCAGCCTCTCCCTAACAGAGATTTCAGCAGAGACAAACTCCCGTTAAAAGGCACTTATGCAATCGGGTGCTATTAGAGGAAGTGTCTCTGTAACCCCAGGCAGTTAGTGGTTGATTTATGTCCTGCAGCTTTAGGTTTTACAAGTTGCGAGGGAGTTGCATAAGAAGAAAATTTGACCTTCTATTTCTTAAGAGCTTTTTTTTTTTTTCCCTTTCTTTTTCTTTTCTTTTCTTTTCTTTTTTTTTTTTTTTCCTGCTGGGGGATATCTTTTCTCCGACGTTCACGGACCCATTATTTTGGTGGGGTGAAGAGGAGGATGGCACAGCTCAGAGAATCCCGTGTGCCTTTGTCCTATCAGTTGTGTTCCCCCCTAAATCACAGTGGTTACAGACAGGAATTGCTACCCCTTATCACATGGGGGACCAGCACTGGGGTTTTCCTTCCTTGGCTCTGCAGGGAATGGTCCCCGCTGGCATTTCCCCACTGCAATGGGCGCTGCGGATGCTGCGCGTGCTCCCGGCGTGCACTGAGTTCCAACTGTTGGCTTTTGCTCTGAAGCAATAAATCCGAGCAGAGCACGCTCTGTGCATGGGCTGTGGGCTGCTGGGGGTGATTTGGGGCTGTGTCGCTTCGTGTTGGCCCTGAGGGATTGTCCCATGTTGCAGCAGTGGAGGCAGAAGTCTCATGGAAACTTCACTTGCGCTCTCTCCTTGTTTGCCATTTGCCTCGCTCCTAAAATAGAAGCGACTGAGACTAAAAGCACACACGAGCAATTTGCAAACAGAAGGACAATTAAAAGGAGGAAAAACCAATTTCCCCCAGCGTAGCAGGGAAAAGACAGTGCTGCATTGTGTGAGCTGTGGTGTCCTTCCAGCAGAACAACCGTCCCAGGTTCTCTGCCCACGGCTATTTCGCATGATGGTGTTCTGTGAGCTCTCTTGTTCTCAGCCCCCTCGGAGTCTCTCTGCTCCGGCAGCAGTAAAACCTCCTGGCCTTCCCATCAAGATGCAAAAAAGCTCTGTTTGCTCAGAGCTCCTCCATCTGCTGCAGGGATGGTGCTGGGAGCAGTGAGCACAGAGCAAATGTTGCACGGGAGGGATGCACTGCCGAGCATGGAGAGGGCAATTCCAGTGCTCTGAGATGCTGAGAGCAGAGCTGGGGCAATTTCTGCTTATGTTACAGATTCCCTTATTGCCCCTGGTGCTCGGGCATCACTTGCCTGAGTGATGGGAGGGCATGTGGAAGGGGTCAGCTCCTTCGTTTTTTGGTGCCATTAATTGGGATCAGCCCTTCGATCGCATGGGTGCCATTTGGAAAGCTGAGGTTTGGGCTGTTCATGCTCCAAGGGAGGGACTTTTCCCTTCCTGGGTGAGCGTGGGTGGCTTCGAAGCAGCTCCAATTTTAGTCTTTCTGCACCACCCAGCAGATATAAAACCGGGCACCGCACTGCATCTGCTCCTGGGGTACCCATTGTCCGGGAATCCCCAGGTGACCAATTATACCAATGGGAGTACTGATGGAAAAGGGCCATTTTCAACAAAGCCTTTGCAAAAGGTTGGTAGAGCCCCAGGAGCCTCCTGGCAGCTTGATTTTATTTTGAAAGCCGTCAGCCCACCAGCTGGGTGTGAGAGTAAAATGAAAGGATGCAAGATAAACCCACTTGTGCGCGAGAGAGAGCCGCTGCCCGCGGCAGCGCGACATCAGAGGTCGTCATTCTGAAACCGAGCATGGAAACTGCACTGAGAAAAAAGCTAGAGAGCAGGGCTCCTCACCACACACGGTGCAGACCACACTAAAGAGCTGCTCTGCCCTGGGGACTGTCACAATGCACTGGGGGGAAAGAGAGACAAAGCTTAAGGGCAGCAGGCAGCTCCGCACGCGGGCCGGGCAGATGAGCACTGACAACAAAGGTACTCCTCCAAACCGTCTTCTGGGCTTAACGTGTCTCCCTCTGGGCTTTCTTAACACTGTGCTCTTTGCTGAACATCTCCGTGGTGTTCCTCTGATGTGTGGGGTTTTGGCTGTCCGCTGCCCCAGGGAAGCAGGGTGGCAAACGGAGGAGGCTGCAGGTGGCTCTTGGAGCTGCCTGTGTATGCAGGAGTGTGGGGAGAACCAGCAGCAAATGTTGGTGTGCACTGCAGCCCCGAGCATTGCTCTGCTGCAGCCTTCCCAGGAGCAACACAGGATTTCTGTCCGGCCTCACCCTGGTGCATCCTGCCTGGGATTTCTGCTCTGGTTGCTCTACGCTGGCACTGTGCTCTGATATCTCCCCCTCTGTCGCTGCAGGGCTGCTCTGGGCTGAGCCATCTCACAGGGCTCGTTTCCTGGCTCCTGGCAGCCACCAGCTGGGAGGGGAAGGGCACACACGTGAGCAGCGGCTCACGTTCCATGCATGTGGGCCATGCAGAGCAGGAAAACCTCCCCACAGGTAGGCAACCACTCCCCTCCTCCAAGCAGCAACGCTCCGGGTTTGAGTTTTTCCTTTTTCACTTCACACTAAAAGGCTCTCTTGGGTCACCCGTGCTCACCAGTTTGCAGCCCAGATGCTCAGCTTCAGCTTTTCACCTTCAAAGCACAAAGTTCTCTTTGCTGCCCCGCAAACCCGTCTCTGTGCACAGCACTGCAGGCACAGCGTTGCTGCACACCAAGCAGCACGGGTGGCTTTATCTGATTCCTGCTCACCTGGCACTGCCTTTGTGCTGCTAAACCATAAGGATACACAGCTGCACTCTGCTCACATTGCAGCAGCTCCTCAGCCTGCCAGCCTTCACCCTGCCTGGACCAAGGGATGGGGCAGCATCTTCCTGTTCCCTTTGTCACAAAGTAGTGCAGCTCTCCCCCCTTCTCTGGTCAACCCCTGGTACTTCCCTGTTCTTTCATTTTCTCTTGGTGAAGAGCTTGGGAAATGGCACTGAGATAGACTGGTGTGCATTGTGAGCCCACGGTTAGGAGGAGGGGAGCTGCCATGGAAGGATTCTTGAGTTTCACCCTGCTTCAAAAGTGCTGAGAGTGGTGCAACGCTCCTACGGCCCAGCATGGGAATTTCCATCTTGCTTCATTTCTCTGGGCTGTAGAGAAGGCTGAGCATATGCTCAGGCTGTTTCAAAAACAAAGGTGCAGACTGGGAGAGCCAACACCTGCAAGCTGAGCAAGCTGAGCAGTAGGGCCCTTAAAGCAAAGTAATCTGCACGTACCTGACATGGTGGCTCTGAATGCTCAGCATTCACAGCAGCAATGCTCACGAACGAGTGCCATCCCAACTCAGGAAGGCTGCAAGATAAAAATGAACTGATGCTAAAAATCTAAGCATCAGAGAGCTGAGAGCGTTTGGTCTTGGGCAAAAAAAAAAAAAAAAAAGAGCCAAAAATTGCAGATTTGACAAATGTGAGTTCTTCTGGTGGTGGTTTTGGAATGTTGTGTGCAGCCCATGCTCACCTTTCTTTGCTTTTCCCCAAGGAACTGTGATGCGATGCTTTGGGCTGAGTTGCTTTGCTCACAGGTGCAGCCTTGCTTGCAAATCCAGCCCTTGCCCTGCAGAGCCAAACTGCTGCAGCAGTGGCAGAGGATGAGCTGTGCTGCATCGTTAGCACTTTGGGGAGCTTTTTCCACCTAGGGAGGATGGTTTCTGACAAATCACTTTGAATCTGAAGTGTGAGTAATGATGCAGTCGTGGGGATGGAGAGGTCACCATTGCTAAGCCTGAAGCATTCATCGTTGAGCATCACATTCAGAACTCAGAAGCACCCATGTAATGGGGACCAGAACGTGTTGAAATGCTGCTCAGTGAGACCTCAGCCTTGTCGTGTGAGCCTTACTTTTTGTTGTTTGCTTTTAAATGGCTCTGCAGATAACTGTGAGCCAGAGAGAAAATCCCATGCGGGGAGTTTGGGGTGCAGTAGGGGCTCTGTTGCTTTTGTGGTAGAGGCAGAAAAATGGTTCAGATCTCAGTGAGAGGAGGTGAGGAGGGATTTGCACGTCCCTGCCAGCCCAGAATTGGGCAGACGCACACCATGGGCTGTCCTCACCTCTGTTGGGATTTCTGTGACCTGGGGTGTAGCAGTGCTGAATGGCTCATCTGGATGACTCCATCCAACCCCGCGTGGCTCTGGGGGGTTCCATCAGTGCTTCTGCAGCACTCGGTGTAATTTCATACAGAAAGGCATGAAAAATCAATAGATGTCCTCCCCAAAAATGGAGGGGGGGAGGGCGGTACCACGCAGAAGGGCCACCTGAAGCACTCAGCAGGTGCTGGGCACAGGGGGAGCAGCTGGTGTTTCCATCCTATCTCCTCCAAAGCACAGAGCAGAGCCCAGCATGGGCCAGAACCAGAGCTCAGCACAGAGCATCAGTTCCCTATGGACCCATGGCTGGATTTGAGCTTGGGGTGCAGGCACATGGTGGGTCCCCCATGCAGGTGCTGCCACAGGGGTGGCTGGGCGAGTTCAGGGCAGCAGGCACAGCACTGGCCTCTTCCTGAGGGTGGCCTGGTTGTGGGTAGGATGTGGCTGCTCAGCAGCTTTGGGGTGCATCAGTGCCTGGGGGTTTTAGGCAGCCCTGTCCCCACTTCTCTTTGTCTTTGCCTGTTTGGTTGTCATTAGCTCTCAGCCGTGGCAGCGATGGGTTCCTGCAATGCATGACTTTGTTTTGAGCAGGAGGGTGACCAGGTTGCTTCCATCCGGAATGACTTTAGGATCCTATGGCAACTCTTTGAGCCACGGCAGGAGCTTTGCTGCTCCTGTTCTCATATCTCAACCCATTGGCTGACAGCAAGGATCAAGTCCATCCTGCTTCTTATCTGAATTTCTCCCTCCTCACATGTGCCATGAATCCCATTTCCGAGGGGCCATAGAGGCTGGTTGTGTTCTGTATGATGGGAATCCTCCTCTCCATCCTCTTCTTCATCCCCTTGCTAGGAAAGCAAGGAGCTAGGCACCAAAATACGTTCCTGGGAGAAAGAAATGGATGCACTGGGGATGCATTCCCAGCACAACACAATCTGTTCCACGTCACTCCTTCACTGCACACCAGCACCAAGGAGCTGAGCATCGCCTCCAGCCTCTTGCAGGAGGGCTGGGAGCTGAGGTCATGGCTTGCTGGGTGGAAAGATTTACTAGCATTGCCATTCCTGATGTATTTTCTGAGCCTTTTTGGAAGGAAAGAATCCACCTTCCCCCGCAGACCCGCCTCGTCTGCTGGTGCGGCCGCTTTGCTCTGTCTGCAGCTGGCTCTGGCCATCCAGGTAAACTGTGTGCCATCACAAAGCTGCTAAAAAGATAGGTCCTTCCTCTCTAGCCCAACCCAAAGGACCTCACAGTGCTCTTTGTATCAAGACCGGAGTGTTAGAGTAAGGTCTGCACTGCTATTAATAGGAGAACGGGAGTGGATTCAAGTTGTGACATCCCTGTGGAAAGTACCATGTCCACGTCTGGGCCATAGCACCCCTTATTTCTCATTGAAATGGGATTATTTCACTTTGGATCTTGCTCTGCTGTTGGACCTTTCTGCACAGAGAAGAACTGTGGCCCCATGCAGACTCCTGCAGTCACAGATCTCACCCCACAGCCTCCCCGTGGGGTGCACTGGGCTCTCCATTCAGCCCCTCGTTGAACAGGATGGGCAGTCAGCAGACCTGTGCTGAGCTGCTGTGATGCTTCCCACCCTTTAGGGCTGTGGTTAGTACAGGTCAGTCACGCTATGAAGCAAGAACTGAACATGGCACACAGCTGGAAAGGTGGGAAAAAAGGGAAAACCTACAAATGGCTCCTTTGGCTTTTGGCTTCCCAGCCCCAGGAGCAGCCCGGAGCCTGGTCTGCCTGCAGTGCATTCTCTTTGTGTTTTGGAAAACAGAGTTTTGCCAGCTATTATTTCTTTATCTGGATACAAACCCTTTGGGCATTTGGAAGGGAAATAAACAATTTCCAGCCGCTCAGGTGGCGGTGATGTGCGCAAACTGTGCCGCAACCTCAGACAGCCCCTTTATGTCAAAACGTTTGGCTTTTCTCTGATGGAAAAGGCAAGGATGAGGATGAGCAGGTAGAGGTCGGCGTATCCACGCAGTGGGTTTTCATGTGATTGCCACAGAGGAGCTGCTTTTAGAAAGAAAAAGCCAAAGGTGGACAGAAAACGCTGCATCAATTGGAAAGTGCAGGGGACGTGAAACGAGGAGCGCAGCGGGTGCTTGCAAAAGGAAGGGGTTTGCATTGGGCTGTCCCAGCGCTTGCACAAGGAAGGGGTTTGCAATGGGCTGTCCCAGCGCTTGCACAAGGAAGGGGTTTTGCAGTGGGCGGTGCAGATGTGGCACAGACAGCAAAGCAGCGCTGGCTGCATGCGCTGCCGGAGTCAGGAGAGGGCGCGCGGAGCGGCGGCTGTTTGCCACAGAAACATTTAGTCAACTGGAAGGCTGTTTCGAAAGCTAAATTGAGAGCTGCTCCGGCTCCTTCCCCGGCCCATTGTTGTGGTTTTACAATCACATTTTCCTGTTTTTAAAACAAATGTTTTTCTCTCCCCTGGGGCCGTCCGAAAGACCCACAAGAGCGGCGGGGGGAAGCGGGCGGGTGAAGCACGCATCTTCCATCTCCAATAATTGCCCTTTGCTTTGCGCAAACAGCAACGGGAGGGTGGAACGGCCGGGCTGCAGCGTGCCCTGCTTTGAGTCGCTGGTTCCTCTTTGCCGCGCTGTGGTTTCATGCTCAGCAGAAGGACGACCAAAGGTATTTTTGTAGGTCTTATTGAAGGAGTGTCTATTTAAAACAGACCTCCAGGCTGATGGGTAAGCGCGGTTGTTTGGTTATAAGAACAGAGGAGGATGGGGGTGGTGGGATGCAGGCTGGGCACTGCTCTGCTGTGCTGGGGGTCTCCGGGTGCTGGGGAACCTCTGAGGGTCTCCGTAGAGGAGGGTCAGATCCTGCAGAGGTGATGCAAGGAGAAGGTTTGCGGAGGAGGGAGGCTGTTAAGCAGGCAGCCAGCTCTGTGTGCAGAGCGTGTGTGTTGCTCTCGGTGTTTCGCTTTGAAATGTGAATAGTTTTCCATTTGCTGAATGGAAGTAGAGAAGTCACAGCGCAGCGCTGTGATCATCAGCTGCTCTCTGCAGGGCTGCATCAGTTCTGCCCGGCGTGTTTAGGAGGCAACTGGGGACGGAGCTGCACCAGCAGCGGGCTGATGCTGGGTTGGGTGACCTGAACTCCTCCTCAGCCTCTGTTGCCTTCACTTTGACAAACGGAGACCCCAAAATACAAAACACAAAGGTCTGCACTCAGGATGCATCCTGAACCACCCCACTGCTGCAGTTTCCCAAAGCCCCACTTGCAGGCTCCTCCCGTGCCCAGCACAGCGTTGCCCAATTCAGGGTGTGAGTTTCTGCTCCCGTATCTTTCATACATCAGCAAATAAAAAGCATCAAGCCTTCTTGTGCCCGAGTCAGCAACTCACCCACCTCCTGCCTGCTTGCTGGGTCAGCCGTGGCTGGCAGGCTCAGCAGATCAGCCTCCAGCATCCCAAATTCAACCCTAAGCAGAGGATCAATGGGAGAAAAATAGAAGGAGATGGAAAAGCAAGCACAGCTCTGTTGGAGAAGCAAGAATAGCTCCATTCTCTCCTGGAAAGCAGGAGAAACTTCTGATTGTTTCATAGTTTGTGAGATCCAGAGATGAGCTGCGGGGTGCAGACCTGGAATGGGCCCAATGAGTGTGGAGTTTTTGGGGCTGGAGGACAGGAAGGAGGAAGGGGATGGGATGGGTGGAAGAAGACAGGGATGAGAAGCAGAGGGAGGAGGATGCAGAGCAGCGCAGAATGAGGTGCTGCCATCACTGCCCACCCTCCCCATGGACACTCTCCTGGCTGCAGGATGCTGTGGGCAGCAGGCAGGGATTGGGGTGAACCCAGGCAGCCGGTGGTGGCTGCTCCTCCTTTGTCGGCACGAGGATTGCAAAACTCATGGGGGTGAAGCGTGTTCAGCTCCTCTGATCAAAATAGCAGCACAGCTCTTTCACAACCAGCAGCGGGTTCTGCGTGCATCCCCCCACCCGGCCACAGCAAAGAGGCCTGGCTCACTGGGAGAGGGAGGAGAGATGGCAGAAAGGGAAGTGGTGCCTGCTTTCCTGGCTAAAAATACTGCCTGTGCTTCCAAAATAATCGCTGGTGAATGATTGGCGTTAACCCTGCGGTGCGGGGCTGCCAGCTGGTTCAGTGCTCTCGTATCTCCATCTGAGCTTTGGCCTTACCCTACACCTGGATGGAGGGAGCTCTCGGTGGGATGCTTTTGCAGTTGGAGGCAGGTTTTGCAAGGAAGATCACAAATTTCAAAGACCACTACGATTCTTCCTTTGGCAGCCAGCCTCAAACCTCTCCTTTCTGACTGGGCTCTTGTTTTGGAAGAGAAAAACAGCAGCTTGCTCTGGGATGTGCCCTTGGGTTCCACGTGGAGCCAGGAGCAGAGCTGAAGGGATGGATCCAGCTCGGGAAGCCCAACCCCTGTCTGCATTCCCCATCCTTTGGGAAAGATGGATTGAGGGGAATTTAGTGCTCTGAGCAGGAAAAAAGGGCTAAAAAGGGAGAAAAAATCCCTTTTTCCTGCTTCTGCCAGGCTTAAAGCGTGGAGAAAGATCCCAACGAATTGCATCTTGGATTGGTGTCACTGAGTAATATGCAAATATACAGAGTGGGCACTGCTGGGAATTTCACTGTCAAGTTATTGGGCGTTCTCAGAATGAGCTGTCTGTCATCACAACAGTGGCAATTTTGGCATCGTTTGGAGCTCGGGGGGCACATTGATGTGCTCTGCTCTGCGTGGGATGAGGTCAGGGTGGGCTCAAAGCTCAGAGCACCATCAGGTGCTGCTCGAGCATCGTCTCAGAGGGGCTTAAGCCAAACGTTCCAAATGAACCTGGAGATAAATGAGATTTGAAAATGAATGGGAAGGAAAAGCCGATCCAGGAAAAAAGCATCGATGAAAGGGAAAGGGAAAGCCCCGAAGGTGAGACTCACTGTGAGCAGCTGCAGCTTGAGCCAGCTTCAGAGAGCACCGAAAATAGCTCACATTGGGTGCCAGCCTGCGTGCACGCATGCATGCTTGATATGTAACTTCCCATATTCTGTTCTGGTAGTGTAAAAGCGAACAAAATAGCTCAGCAAAAGCCCAGCTGCTGCCCACTCGTGTTTCGGTGTTTATCTCACTGCATCTGCACTGCTTGACCTCTGGAGGTGTGGAGCCCCATGGCTGAGCCGCAGCCCAGCGCAGGTCTCCTTGCTCTGGGATGATGCAGGGCTGTGCTCCGAGTCTGAAGTGATTTCTTCTTTGGAAAAGAGAAGTGTGATTCAGCGGTCAGAGAATCCCCCCTGCTCTGGATTTCCTGGAAATGCTGCTGTCCTCTGGCAGGAGAGCTGAGCCAAGTGACCCCCACCTGCAGGATGCTCCTGGCCGTCAGCAGGGAAATCTGGGGGATAACTTTGGGGGTGATTTGAAGCCCCTGAGAACCACCTTCTTGGGTCCAAGCGTGGCTTTTTTCTTTGTTTTTCCCCTTTCTTACTTTGAGACGTGGGGATGCTCCCCTGCCCTCTGCTCAGTGTTCCAGTTGTGGCCACCCCAGGGCAGAGCAGAGGGGAGGAGAACCTCCCTGCCTTGGTGGCCATGCTGTGCACACTGCAACCCAGCATCCCACTGGCCTTCTTGGCCATGAGAGCACACTTCTGGCTTATGGTCAATGTTTGGTCAACCGGGACACCATTGGCCTTCTTGGCCATGAGAGAACACTGCTGGCTCATGGTCAATCTTTGGTCAACCATTGGTCAACCATTGGTCAACCAGGACACCATTGGCCTTCTTGGCTATGAGAGCGCACTGCTGGCTCGTGGTCAATCTCTGGTTAACTGTTGGTCAACCATTGGTCAACCAGGACACCATTGGCCTTCTTGGCTATGAGAGCACACTGCTGGCTCGTGGTCACCATGGTGGCCAGGATGATCCATGCTGACTGCTTGACAACTTACATATTTCATAGAATCATAGAATGGTTGGAAGGGACCTTAAAGATGAGAATACTGCTCTGAAAAGAGTACCTGACTCAATTTGTAATAATAAAGAGCTGCTACGCTCCTTGATTTAACGGCAGACCGTGGACCTGCATGATATTCTGGATTGGTATCATTCCATTCTCAAAGAGAATATGCTTCAGACAGCAAGATAAATAGCAAAGAAAAAGCTGGTGAGCTGCACGGCTCTTTCCTGCTTGCACATCCTGTATCACTCCGGAGCAACCTTTGCTTTTAGCAGCCGGATGCTTTGCATCCAATCAATGGAGGCAGCAGTGGGGAACAAGTCCTGAGGGAGAGGGCAGGAAATGGCAGCAATCACCCACAGCCAGCCCTGTGCTGCTGCTGCTCGCTGAGGGCGTTGCTGGATTTCAGATTTTCGAAGTAAATGCATGGCAAAGAGTCTTTTCCAGAGCTTCACGGAGGGTGCAGCTGCGAGAGATTTTCAACGTGCAATTCCTAGTTTTTCCTCTTTAAATTGGTCTGTGGGTTGGACCAGCACGAAGCAGCGTCCTGCAGGTTTGGGAAGAGAGATAAAAAGCTGCAGGGACAGCGAAGAGCTCGTGCTGCAGGAGGCAGGTTTCCCCAGTTCCTGCATTTAACCAACCCGACCCTTCTATTTTCTCTCTCTGGGATTTCTCTGCTGTCACATTGCTGATCGCAGGGGATCTCTTGCTGGGACCAGACACGTGGCCAAACAAACCTCAGCTCAGCACTGTGCTCCCAACGAGCAGCCCCACCAGCTGCCTGCTGCAAACACTTCTGGGGATTCACATTCCCTGCTGTGGCTGGGGCCCTGGATTGCTGATCATAGAATCAGAGAATTGCTCAGGTTGGAAAAGGCCTTCAAGGTCAGCAAGTCCAACCATTGAGAAGACGATGCTTTTTTGACTGTTTGGCACCAGCTCTGTGTGTGTGTGAGCTGTTTGTGCTGCACGAGATGCATTGTGTGCTTCAGGAGGAGCAACAGGTGCTGCAGGAGATGCAATACACACTGCAGGAGAAGCAATAAGTGCTGCACAATAAGCAGCAGGTGATGCAGGAGATGCAATGGGTGCTGCAGGAGATACAGTGTGTGCTGCAGTAGGTGCTGCAGGAGATGCAATATGTGCTGCAGGAGGTGCAATATGTGCTGCAGGAGGTGCAATAGGTGCTGCAGGAGATGCAATATGTGCTGCAGGAGGTGCAATAGGTGCTGCAGGAGATGCAGTAGGTGTTGCAGGAGATGCAATATGTGCTGCAGGAGGTGCAATATGTGCTGCAGGAGGTGCAATAGGTGCTGCAGGAGGTGCAACGTGCTGCAGGAAGAGCAATAGATGCTGCAGGAGGTGCAATAGGTGCTGCAAGAGATGCAGTGGATGCCATGGGGCGGCACCGGGTGGACTTCACCCACCCACACCACATTGCACAGCGCCACGAACCCCATTTCAATACGAAACCACCCCAAAAGAGCCGGATCCCAACGCTCCTTTTTGAACCCCCCCCCCCCACCCCGTTCGATCCCCACTTCCCGGAGCCCTTCGAACCCTGGGGGGCGGCTCAGCTCCATCCCCACCCCGAAGCCCCCCCGACCCGTCCCGTCGATACGGGCGGTTCTATTGGTTGCAGCTCGACTTCGGGGCGGTGCCGCCCGCAGACAAAGCGCGGTGGGCCGGACCGGGTCGGGCTTCCCGTCTCCTCCCCGTTCCGTTGCGGCGCTGCAGGTGGAGCCCGGGAGCTCCGAGCCATGGATCCTCGCCTCCAACAGCCCCAAAACGGCCGCTACGCCCCGCGGACCTCGAGGCTTCGCGTTTATCCCTGCACGGCCCCGCCCGAGGTGAGGGGGGGTCCGGGGTTGGCAGCATCCTGGGGGTCCGCATGGGGGTATTTTGCCCCCCGGTTCTGCCCTACTGAGGATGCTCGTGGCCGGAGGTGGGGGGGGTGGGGGTTTAAGAGGTGGGAGTGCGGCTCTGTGCGGTGTGAGATGGGCTGTTCTGTGTTTGGTGCGGGGTTTGGGTTCTGCTGGAGGGGTTTATTGGGTCCCGGTGCTTTTCCCTGCTGTTGGTTGGGCTGTAAGGGGTGGGAGCGGCGGCTCCGTCGGTTTGTGATACGTTGAATGAAGTTGTATCCTGGTTTTCTCTCTGAGTTGTTCAGAAAGGATGGGAACAGCTGCTCTAGAAAAGCGGTGTTGATACACGGGGTATCCCAGCTATGCAGTCTGTGCTTGCTGCAGCCCGCGGACCTGCAGGTTATCCCGTGCTTGGTCTTTGCTGGCAGTTCCCATGCTCCAAAAAAGCAGAGCTTCCCACACCTTTTTCCATGATAGAGGCATGATCCATGTTCGGAGGCTCCTGCCGAGGTCGTAGGGGGAAACTTGGCTGCATGCAGGAGGGAAGAGCTGTCACTTCTGGGAGCAAACGCCCTCAGGACTTGGGCTGTGCTGTGATTTTCGCCTTGTTTTTAGCCTAGAGGATGGATCTCAGCTCCTTGCAAAGCTGTTTGCTTTGGGAAGCCCCTGCCCAGGTGTCTGCAGTGCATTTCACCCAGCACATCGCAGCAGATTTCTGGTGCTTCCTGGTGTGCTCTGAGGATTTCAGTCCTTCCTGCTTGGCTGCCTGATGTGAGCAGGAAGTGGGAGAGCGAAAATGGCAGCAAAAGTTTTTGCAGCAAGGCTGAAAGCACTGAAGGCGTGGGCATGTGGGAAGGTGATGGGGTTAGAGCTGGGCAAGAGCAGGTCCTAAACCTTTCTGATGCGTAATTTGTGTAAGGACACGTGGAAATGTTAGGGCCAATCCATGCAGGTGTGTAATCTTGTCCTGGGCAGCATGGCAGGAGGGTGGAGGTGGAGTGCAGGTGCACACGAGGTGCATTTTCCAGCAGTTTATAACAGTTTGGCTGTGTCCTGTATGGGCAAGAAGCTCTCTGGGATGGGGATGGTGCCCGGTTTTGGGTCTGTGCGTGATGCTCTGTCCTGTCTGGGGCTGCTCTGATTTGACAGAAGTGTTTTGGAGCTCTGCAGCATTGTTTCTAGATGTTCAGAGCGATGAACTCCAGCATCCTGAGGCTGTGGGTCTGGATTTGTGCTGTGTCTGTGGCAAAGCTGGGGCTTTGCAGTGGCTGGAGCATGAGCATCACGGCTCTGGCCTTTGTTTCTGTGTTCACACTTCATTGGGCTGTAGGTTATAATGAAAACCCAGGCTGTGTCTGGTGCTGGGAGCTCAGCTTTGGTTGGAAACGGTGGCTTGGTGTGTTTTGAGGCAGGTGGCTTTAGGGATGTGAGTGGCACCACCCGTGGTTTTGGGGTGCTGGGCTGAGGGCAAGCAGAGTTTTCTCACTTCAGGGCACTTAGAAATGACTCCTGGGAGGCTGAATGCCAGTTCTGCCAAACCACTTAGAAACTGTTCAAAGGCAATATATTAAGACTTGAAAACGTCAGTTTGTGTGCCTGGAGTCTTTGTGGAGCAGGCTTGGGGGCTTTTTCCTGTTCAAGTGATGGATGAAATGGTAGATGTGCTTTTTTTTTGAGAAAGACCAAGAGATCCTGCAGTCATGTATTTAACAGCTGGGACCTTGAGGAGGGCAAAAACAGAGTGCTGGCAGTGCTCTGAACCAGGGCAGCTCCTGCATCATTACCCAGCTCCAGCAGGGTTGTGTGCGAATCCCTTTGCTTTGACTGGGGTCTGAACCGTGTTTGTCGAAGGTTCAAGCACCAAGACCTTATTTATTTTTTTCTGATGTGATCGGTTACCTCTTGTCTTCTTCCAGCTGTAGCAGTGTCCTGCTTTGTTCCCTCCAGCCAGAGCGTGGGGACAGGGACGGCTGCGCAGGACGGGGAGGTGAGTCAGTGCTGTGAGCTGTTGCATCCAGTCCTTCCCGAGGTCTGTGTCTCATTATCTTGCTATGCTCCCCGAAGGCAAGAATGCATCTTTCCCCGATTCAGGCTTTGCTGGCTTCCTCTTAGCAGCTTCTTTGCTGACTTTGTGTCGTTAGTAAAACGGGGCTGATGACTGATGGCCATGGGACCGTGTCCTGGCCCTGCTGAGTCTGGCTGCAGCTGGGTGGGCTCGTGTCAGGCTTGAGCAGCCCTCTCTGCCAAGCCACCCTAAAAATACTACAGAAAGCCCTGCAGCTCGCACTAAAAACACTGCAGAAAGCTGTGCTGAGCTGCTGTGATGTTTTTCTTCATTTGTTGGTGCCTGCAGAGAGTGTGGTTTGGGTCTGGCCACTCCACTCCCGTGCTGCCAAGCTGCCTTCCCCTGGTGAGCAGGGTGCAGTGCTTTACAGGCAGTTTTCTTGCTCTCAGAGATCTGAGGTTGTGTGTTTGCTGTTGGGATGTGATGTGAGGTTTTCCAGCAGGTGGACAGCATTCGAGGCGCAGGACTGGTGAGCTGCAGTTTGTTGCTTTTAGCAGAAACTTTTAAACTTGGGTTTGTTAAACTTGGGGTTGTTAAAGCCAAGGATGCTTAAGAGGGCAGCGCTGTCCTGCAGAATGTATGTGAAGGATTTGTTTTCTTTCTCTGCCTTGGAGAGCTCCAGCTTCCCTTGAAACAGTCTTCCAGATATAGCAGCTGTTGCTAACACTGAATGAGCTCTGAGCCCCTGTGTGCTGTGCAGGGTTCAGTCACTGGTGCTTGAGTTTAGCCAGAGCAAGTGAAGCTGGTATGCTTGGGTGGCTCCATCCCAGTCATCAAACTATAAATAGTAAACGTAGCCCAAGTGCTTGCTGGGCTGACTTTGGAAGTTCCCCGGGCTCACCTTGAAGGAAGGATCTGTGCTGGGGCACATCAGCCCTTGGCAGAGCAGGGCTGGAGGTGGTGATGCACAGCAACCTGTATTTCAGTGTATGAGGTGGCAGTCAGTACGTGTGTCCCTGTCACTGTGCTCCCTGTTGGGTAATATGGGAGGATGTTGAGGAAAGAGCCGTGAGTTGGTGCCAGGCTGCCAACCACGTTGCTCCTGGGCTTCAGAGCAAAGGGTGTCCATGGTGCTCCTGGTCCCAGAGGTGGGCTGGAGCGGGGCAGCAGCTCTGTGTGACACTTGGATGCATTAACACATCATCATGCATACCTGCTTGCCCTCCCTCCTCTCAGAATCCCGGTCCACCATGCAGTGGATGGTGCTGTGGTCAGAGCATCTTTCCAGTGGCTACCTGGCTTCTTGCACCTTATCACAACCACAAGCTCCATCACTTGGACAGATTGGTCCAGCTCCATCCCGTGAGCTATTTACAGCAGGGAGAGGCTTAGCTCTTCCCAGGGCTGCACTGCATGCTTGGATTAAACCAGTGCTCCCACCAATGTGAAGCCAAGTGGTTATGCTCACCCTGCAGTCTCTCTGCACTGCAGTGGGGGACAGCGTGTGCTGGGCTGGGACTGTGGGCGCTCACTGTGGGGTACAAGAGGAGGGAGATGTGGGAGCTGGGACAGGGCTGAGAGCAGTGAGGACCTTGGACTGGCCTCCAGGAGGGACTCTGATCACGATGGAGAAACGCTTTGGCTGTGCAGGGTGTGCCTCTGCCTGGAGCATCCTCCAGTGCCAACCTGGGAGTGGGATGTGTTGCTGGGTGGTGAGCAGCTCGGGCTGCCAGCTTGTGGCACTGCTTGCTGATGGCTCTCCCGGGTGCTCAGTGCGTTTACTGGATCGCTCAGGATCGAAAAAGCCCTACTGACTGCTATCCAAAAGTAATGCCTCAAAACCAAGCCTTCACGGAAGGGGAATCTCTTACGCAAGGGAGGGGAAGGCTGTGTTGATGCTGATGCTGCTTTTTCAAAAGCTGCTGTTGCGTAAGAGTGAAGCCTTGGGCAGCACAGAAAATGTGGAGAACGTCACTTCCCAGAGAGCTTGATACAGGATTGCCTTCTGATTTTCTTCCTCGATGCTTATCCAAAACTTCAAGGTTTATGTAAATCCTGCAGGTTCACTCGCAGTTTGATGCGCTGAGGCTTCAGAGGATGTTTCTGTGCATAGCCTGGGGGTACAACTACTGAGAAGAGTCTCCTCTTTCCTGCCTTGCTGTTTTTCAGCTCCAGCTGCCTTAAGCAACACTTAAGAGGCCACAAGCTTTCCAGTGTTGAGTGTTGGTGGCTACAGGGTGAGAATATCTGCTGCAGAGAGGCTGGTGATAAGGTGGGAGGGTAGTAACAGCTGCTGGAGGTGTGCTGCTCTCCCAGTGCCCCGTGCAGGTTTTGGTGGGGTGTCTTTATAAAAGATGAAGCTGGGGAATTGGGAGTCCCCGCTGGCAGCTTCTTCCTGTCCAAAAACCAGGAGAAAATCACCATTCCTCAGCTCTGAGGAGGATGTTCTGATGCTCTGCTCTGCATGTGCTGAGAGGTGGATGCATGCAGCTCCCTGCAGTGTGCTGCTGCAGGGACTGGTTTCAGGTGGCAGGCTTGATATCCAGAAACCATAGCTTGTATGTTTGTTTTCCGAGTACCTGAGGCTTGAAATCAAATCCTCTCTGAGGACTGCCATTTAAATTTCCTTATGTTAATCTTAATGCTGGCTGCTAACCGAGACCAGATCTTTCTCAAACACATCTGGTGACCGGGCACGATTGCAGCCCTTCCTTCTATGCGTGAGCTTTGCTGGAGAGCTGTGAGGCTCTGAGGGGGGTTTGGAAGCACAGAGAAGGGGCTGAGCTGCTCCTGGGGTGCATCATGGAGCTGCCAGCCCTGCTTTGGGATCCCGTGTTGATGTGGAGGTGGCCTCGGGAGCTCGTTTCTGTGTTTGTTTTGCCTTAGAAGCACTGATGGAGGCTCTACCTTCACTTAACCAAATCTCGGTGAGGTGAGAGTTGTTGTGCAGAGTTTCCTCTTTATATCCTCTTATGTCACGCCGCCCCGCCGGCTGAAGGCTCTCAAAATAGCTGCCAATCCCTGTAGGTTTCACTTCAAGGTCTCTATTCTTAGCCTGCTGGTTAGCTGAGCAAGCCGCCTTACTCAGTAGTCATGAGTTCAAGGACCGAAGGGTGAAGAATAGCAAACTTGTGCCATGCAAAAGTTTTGTTTGCGTTTCATGGCAGCTTTGAAGGGACGGCTGGGGCACAGCCCTACCCAGCAGCCTCAGCCTGCTGTGCTCAAAGGCTTCTGCACCGACGTGAGCATGAAATAAGAGCTGCGATCCGGAGGAGGCAGACGGGATGACTCAGTGCACGAGAGTTCATTAAGTGCCCTTTTGCATCTGGCCCATCTTCAAGCAACCTTATCTTGCTGCGTCTCGGTGCTGCCCCGATGACCAGATACGTGCACGGCAGGAACGAAGCAGAAGTGAATGTGGGATGCGGAGCGGTGGCTTCCCGGGAGCGGAACTAGCTGGATGTTCTCAGCCTCAGGGCACAGCTCTGACTCTGTCTGCGGCGCTGGTGATGTTCAGCCCGTCCTGTAAGTGCCTCTCACATCCCTGGGGGGGTTTTCCTTCCTTGCACGGTGCTGTCTCCTGACGTGGGGTGGGCTGGCTGAAGGTATTTGGGAGCATCCTTCTGGAGGTCGCACGGAGTGGGGCAGAACTGAAGCTCTGACTCCGCTGGGTCCTTGTAGGGTCAAGTTCTTTGCTGCTTTGCTTACTCATCCTCCATTCTCAGCCCTGTGCCCACGTGAGAGCTTTCTGCAGCCTTGCAGCTGCAAGAGAGGAGCAGGCAGTGGCAGCCCCAGCCATGGCAGCAGCAGCAGGGCGGTCTCTGCTCTCCTGCTCTGCCATTTCTGGCTGTTTCACAGGAAACTCACTTATCACATCTGAAGGTGTTGCCCGGATGGGTGCACAACCCAAAGGACTGATCCTGTGTTAGTCCTTCAGCGGGGCTCAGCTGTTTTTTAGGGTGCACCTGGGGAGCAGTCTTGTTTTCCAGACTTCCTTTCAACTTATTGAAGCTGTCCCATGCCATCCCTGCTGGCTTTCAGTGGGTTCCCAGCTGGGGTGGATCTCCCAGAACGCATGGGATGGTCAGGGCACAAATGGGGCAGCATTCCACACCCAGAATGTTTGTTGCATTGGCAGAACTGAGCTTTCTTGGGGCAAAAGCTGCCGGCCGTGGCTTTTGCTACACACCCTGCATGTGGGGTTGCTGAGGAATGAGTGCTGTGTACCAAGCTCACATCCTGCCTGTGCTGTGGGTGATGGTCACGTGCAGGCGAGGCCTTTGTCCTGTGCTTGGTTGCTTCTTTAAAGATGTATTTTTAGGTGCTTTCTGGCTTCCTCTTCCTCCTGCACGGCGCTGCTCTCCTTTCTAACTCCCTCTTCTAGGATTGCTTTGCGAACAATCAGTTCCTCCTTAAACCTGTTTTTGCAGGCTTTTGTCTGTGCTTGGGAGCTGTCCCAGTTTAGCATTAGCAGCTGCTGGCTCTTTCTGGGTAAGCAAGAACAAATAAAGGTTTAGAGTGAATGAATCATTTGAGCCTTATCTGTCTCAAAGCCGGGACAGCTGTGTGACTGCTGCAGGAGCCTGCCTGCAGGGCACAGAAGCTCCTCATTGAGGCACTTCTCCTCCAGTGGTCAGTGCTTAATGGGGTCGTGCTGCTGATCCGTGCCCTGCTGAAATTCTGCTGTGTTCCTTGGAGCTTTCTCCCACGCTTGGTTATGAAGCTCAGCTCCGGATTGACTCCCTTTCCTTCAAGGTTTTGTTATGGGCTCTTAAAGAAATTCAGCCTCCTAGGATGCTTGGAGTGGTTTAAGCTGTGGGAAAAGGGTCGGTGGTGGGATGCAGGGGGTGCAGTTGGACAGACGGATGTGGCATCAGTCACAGGGTGCTGGGGTTCTCTGCTGGAGCTGAGGGATGCAGCCAAGCATCGGCGCTGCAGGAACCGGCGTGGCTTTGCTGGTTTAAGAGGCAGGATTTGTAGATAAGTAGCGTTGGTTTGATAACAGAAATGTGGGAGTAGGGAGGGAGCAGCAGATAAGCCTTGGGCTCGTGCCTGAGAAGTTTTTTGCTCTGGCCCTAAGGTGGGGACTTGCAGTGGAGTTGGTGTTTTGCTGAGATGGAGGGGACGGTGCCCTCTCCCCTTCCCCTCCTCCTGCTGTCTCTCTCTTCTGGCAGCCCAGATTAGGCTCAGTTCACCCTCTGCCCTGCCTTAACTGTCACACAGGGCTGGCTTACAGCACCGGAGCTGTTGAGGAGTGGGTGGGATGAGCCAGCAGGCTCAGATATCTGACCTCATGGTGCAAACTCCCCTGAGCAAATCTTCACTGAACACATGCTGCGGAGCCTGCAGCCTCCCCACAGATGCTGCAGGGTTTTGCTCTGCAACGGGACAAAACGTTTCCCTGCTGCAGTGCTGGGAACGTGAGCTGCCCTCTGCTTTGTGGCAGCAGTGGCAAACCTTGCTGTCGACGTGGCAGGAAGAATTAAGGAATTGCAATCAGGGCACAGGTGCAACAAGGCCTGCTAGCACACTGACTCTCCATAGGAAGACTGTAGGCTGCACAGAGCTTTGCTTGGAGCCTCAGCAGAGTGTGTTCAGGGCCATGGGCTTCTACTGCAGTGTTGGTGATTGCTTGGGCCTCCCAGAGCTGGGCAGTGATGGCTGGGCTCATGGGAGGAAGCTTTTCTCCGTGGTGCAGGGAAAGCAAACAAGGTTTGTACAAGCCTTACAGAGCTGGGTTGGAACCTGCTTTTCTAGTATGACAGACCTGGTCTCAGTTGTTCTGCCTCCTTAAAGCAAGTGTGCACTCAGAGAGGGTTTGGCTTTTCTGCCTATAACTAATTTTTTAGCCATTAGGTAGATTGGGGTAGAAGTCCCCGCTGGATTTGTTGTTGTGAAGCTGTTGGATGTTTGTGTTGTGCGAGCCTGTGCCCAACTGCATGCTGGATGTGACTCCTTCCTCGTCAGCTGGATGCTTCTGGATTAAATCAGGGTTCACCTGGAATAAATCACAAGCAGTCTCTCTTCTTCCATCTCCAGGGCTCTGCCGTCACAAACAGCTGCTCACTGCAGTAGGTGAGTGGAGGCAGAGCATCCTGCCAAGCCTTCGTGTCCACAAATGACTAAATCCTGCCTGAAAAGTCCAAGTATAAAAACATTACTTCTCATTTTTGGCTTGGCCATGTGGATTGCTGGGATGGAGCCAGCCTGGTTGCTTGGCCAAAGAGCGGAGCAGACCCTTGGGTTGGGGGGCGAGGAGATGGGGGTGGTGAGGGCTGCTGCAGGGCTTGGAGCAGAGCTGCAGCATGCAACCAGCTCATGGTGCTCGCTGATGCTGCTGTGCCCGCTGGCAGAGTGTGCTGGCAGCCTGCAAGCCCTCGCAGTTCATAAATAACTGTGGGGGTTGGAGTGCTGGGCCAGTGTCTGCTAGAGGAGCTGTCGTGCCAGCCTCTTTGCAAATGCAGCACCTTCACTGTGTTTGGGCAGTGAAGCTCCTTCTCGCCGCTTGCACGGTGCCTGAATTTGCTTGTTAGTTTGGGTGGTGGTGGTGGGTCTGTCCTCAACACAGCCTGGCTGCCTAATTCTGCTCTGGGTTTGTATGGCTGTAAGGTGGAAGACTTGATGCTAAGCGTTCAGGGCACGCTGCTTTGGGCAGGGAGAGCTCTGAGCAGCTCAGGGCGAAGACTTTGTGCTTTTTAATATCTGTTTAACATACACTGTGTGGAGCAGGAAAGGGGATGGAGAGCAGTCTGCTCATAGCCAGCGAGGTGTCCTGGGAGCACAGATCTTCCTGTCCCACCTCTGCAGCACAGGCAGCTGCAAATGCAGGTGCCTACAAACTCAGCAGTTCTTCATTGCTGGAAGCCCACGACCTGCTCCTGCTTCCTGCGCTCTCATCTCCTGCTCCCTGATGGTCTGGGCTTGCTGTTGGTGGAGCTTGGCTTTGATGGTTGCATCTGGTTGGTCTGGGTCGAGCAGAGCATCTGCAAGCAGCACGATGCTGCAGGGTCTGGTGCCTCTGTGTCCATCTTCTGCTCCCCAAAGGACAACCTTTGTCTTTGCCCTGAGAAATGCTGCTTGCAGGGCCTGACTGCAGTGTATAGATGGAGATGAGGATAGAGCTTAAGGCAAAAAATTAAGAGAATTTCCTGCTGCTGGTGATGGAGGCTGGATAACACTGATTAGAAGCCCCAGCTCCCATCTGCAGCCTCCCAAGGTGAGCTGCTCTTCTTTCCAGCCTCGTGCCCAGCACCTGGCTAGATCCGTGTGGGATTTGTGCATCAGCATCTGCAGTTCTTGGGCCATCTGATGGTTTGCAGGTACGTGGAGCTGCCGAGGTGCTGCATCCCTGTGTGTCAGGATGGAGCCTGGCAGCCCAGACACCCCCCCGGCGTGGCCAAACGCAGTGGTGAGACGCTGGTATGCGAGATGTAAACTCAATACCAAAGTTTAGATTACAGCCCTGTGAAAAACATCAGCTCCCCTAAATGGAGCCCAGATGGTGGAGGAAGCCGTATGGCGCGTGGAACCGGTGGAGGAATTGCAAGGAGCGAGCAGTGGGATGGGACCAAGGTGGGGGGAGAGGAAAGAGGTAGAGTTACAACCCAGGGAGGCTGCACTTGGCCACAGCCCTGACACAGGTCAGCCCATAACCCAGGCTGGATATTCCTCCACTCCCCCTTAACAGCAACTCCGGAAAACGAATGTCTGCTGGGTTGCATCAGTGTAAACGCAGCGTTTCCAAAGCTGAGGTTTCCCACAGCCCATGACAGCTGAACTGTTGGGCATGAGAGGCTGAGGGCTCTTGGGCAATTGGCAGGAGAGCAGGCAGATGTGAGGCAGCAGCTGCACAAACTGCTGGCTGGGAGCTTTGCTGGGGGAGAAGGCTTCTGCATGCCGGCTGCAGCAGGTTCAGCACCGAGGGTCCCGCATGGATGCAGGGGATGGAGATGCTCAGGTGAGACATTGCTGGGTGTTTGCCTGGGCTGAGATTGGCTCAAGGTCCTGGTGTTGTGAAGAAAGCCAAGGTCCCAGGGTGTGACCAACAGGCTGGGAGGTTTCAGAGTGGAACTGGTTGGTGTTTCTTTTGGGGGGGGATGGAGTGATGGAGAAAAGCACCATGGTGATGGGGGGGCTCATAGGGTGCAGCCTGAAGCTTGGTGCTGCAAAGCCAGGTGGTGCTGCTTGCAGTGAGATGGAAGCCTTCAAATAATTCTGTGGTGATGAGAGAGCTAGTTAGTGCCTTCCTGTATGGTGATCTGGGATGGCAGCAGGCAGAGCTCTTGTCTATGCTAGGATGTGGTGAGGATGCGCTGGGCAGCTCAGAGTGCCCATCTCCAGAGGGGTCAGCACATGAAATGAGCATTAGGAATGGCTGTGTTAATTGTCCCCTATGTGAACAAGAGGGCTTTGGGAAGGAAATGGGAGATAATGTATTTATAGAGAAAACAGGGTTCTTTCGAGGAGACCCTGAACACATCTAGATGGGATCAGTGCTCTTCCATTAGGACCCTGCCATCCTTCCTCCCCTTTCCATCCTTCTCACATCTCACTCTCCCTTCCCCTCCTTGTTAGAGCTGCTGTGTTTTCCTTTCCCTCTCACTGATAAAAGGAGATGATGGAGAGGAGCAGGAGCCCCATCTCCACTGCCTGCACTGCTGTGGTGTTCGCCTCGGAGAGAGCCCACATCCCTGGAGATAACTGTGTGTGCAGGAGAAACACACCCCTCCCCTGGGAGATAAGCTTGTGTGCAGACACAGCCTGAAGATAAACACCCAGGAAGGCAAACATCCAAGCTAATACACCTGTATGGGCACAGAGCACCTGCAAATACCCTCTGCAGCTGCGTGGTGCAGTTTTAGTGCTTGTTGGATTGGTTCCGACCCTGTGCTTGTGCCAGGAAAGCAACACAAGGCTGTGCTGTGCCCCAAAATCTGGAGATGCCCAGGGAGAGACGTGGCTGAGCTTTGTGCTCTCAGGGTTCGGCTGGTTGCAGCTTTCAAAGATGCTCAAAGCAGTGCAAGCCCCAAAGTGCTGGTACAACCCAGGGCTGGAGCAACTGCTGGAGGGGGTATTTGGGGGTGGGGGAGGAACCCCTTGGCTCTTCCTGTTGCGTTTTGTGGATGTGGGGCTTTGAATTAAGATCTCCAGCAGAAAGGTGTCTGGACTCAGAGCAGGTTTTGCACGGCTGGAAGTTGCTGTCATCTTCAGCTTTCCAGTAGCTTTTGGGTTAGCTTCGGTGCAGAGTCTTAAAGCTCCTTTAAATTGCAGGAAGGGCTTTGCTAAGCTTCTCATTTCTCAGAGAGGTTGTGAAATTGGCACCAATTAAACGGTTGCTGACATGGCCTCGCCACAGTGGGAGAACTTTTGTGGGGGATTTCGACACGTTCTGGGGACTTTTCCTGTGTGAGTGGGTTTGGGGAGAGGAACTGTTGTAGGAATTGAAGGAGAGTGGATCTGCAACACCAGCAGAGGTTGGGAGCAGCGCCTGGTTTAGGCTGTGCTCCCTGAGTTTGAGGTGTCTGCAGCGGTGGCATTGACATCTGAGCCTGCAGCCATCCTTGCTGTGCTGTGTTTTAATGCCTGTGATGGGGTTGCAGCTGCAGCCAGCTCTGAGGTCTGCACTGAAATGTGGACTCTGGCTGATGCACTGCAGCTGCAGCCACTGGATTTGGATCTCGCCTTGCTGTCGGGTTCCAGAGGTTTATTTTTCAGGACTGACTGGGAAATAGTGCAGGTGCTGTCGTGTGTATTCCAGATAAGGGGCTGAAGAGTCTGGTGATGCTCAGCTCTGCACTCTCTCCTAGTGCCTCTCGGTGGCTGTTTCTGCATTATTTCCTAGTCTCTCAGTGGAAGTTAAATGATAAAATGAGCACTGAAGCCATGAAAACCATGGAGTGCTGTGCGTTACGCTGCTTTAGAAGCAGAGGGACAATGGCTGTTGGGTGTCACTCAGCTCCTGCGGCTTGTGACAGGTGTTTGTGGGATGCCCTGAAGGTCTCAGGTGCCAATACTCCTCTGCAAGTGTAGTGATGCTAAGCCTTTGTAGGTAAAGGCTCTTCAGAAGGAGAGCTCCACTCCCCAGCCTGCTATGCGGATTGTGGAGATGTGCTTTGACACTTCACTTGCTCTGATATAAAATAAGTAAACGCTGATAGTGGGATGTAACCAACCAGAGGGTGGTGGTTCTGCGTCTCATCTGTCACCAAAGAGGCTTTGCTGCAATGCAACCTCAGCTCGGGGGCGAGCAGCAACCTGAGGAGCCCTGCATGGACAGGTAGGAGCCTCGCAGGGCAGCTGATGCCATCTCAGTGCTTCTTGTTGGCTTTGTAAATCCCACAGCTGGATGCTGACCTTCCTGGGGAGCTCAGATGAAGCTGTGAAGTGGATGCAATTGAGCAGTGGTGTCTGCAGCTCACCTCTTTGGGCACGCTTTGCTTTCTGCCTCCTTGTGCGTGCAAGGTTGTGCGTAAATCTTGTTGGTTTTGCTCTCAGTTTATCAGTGGTGGGTCAGCAGGAGCTGGTGTCAGGAGGGATGATGCTGGTGGCAGTGCCACAGTGCTGTTGGTCCTCAAAAATAACTGACCAGGGCTAAAGGCTCTGATTCTGCTTCTGAATGGTGCCACAGGTGGGCCATCAGGTAGGAGAAAGGACTTTCCATCACCTCTGGAGCTCAAAGATGTTGAGCAGTTCCACTTCAGAAAGGGCCGTGGCTTGTTGGAAGGCTCCCAGCTGCACAGTGCTGGATCTGCCTTGAAGGAGGGCTTGGTGGTGAAGCTCAGGCTGGTTTCATCAGCAAAGGAGACCTGAAGGATCCAAAGAAATGGAGCAAAGCAGTGCCGTGGTGGGGGGCAGAGGATAGTTTGCAATTTGTGCGTTGGCCCTGAAATGCCATCCTAGCAGTACCGTGTCTGATCTGATTTCACATCACAGCAAAAAAGGAGCCCTTGGAGGGCTGTCTGGAGCCTCATTCCTTCCAAAGAGCTCCCAGTTTAGTTTGCAGCTCCTGTCTATCTTATTGGCTGCCTTTTTTTTCGCTTGTGGTTTGAGGTGTGGATTCATAACAGCGACAAATGAAGAACCCTTGAAAGATCTGTCAAGCTCAAGGAACTGGAAGGAATTTTTCCTTCTTGGTGAGGCTGTGCTGTCGGGGCTGAGTGTCCTGTTGGGTCTGACTTACCCGTGAGTAACTGTGCTGTTGGGTGGAGCTTTTCTCCTTTCTGCAGGAGCCCAGACTGGATGATGGCCTGTGACAGCGATGGGAAGAAGTGATGATGCTTGGCTAGCACGCCGAGGTCATTGCACATCACACAGACGTGTTGGGGACGATGTGCCAAAGTGAGCAAAGAAGGTGGAGGGTGTGACAGAGGAGAAGCCTGGGAGGGGCACAGGGTGTAGGACGGGGTGCTGGCACATCTGGAGGTGGGACGGAGAAACTTGCAGAAGGATTTGTGGGCTGGGGCTGGCGTGAGCTTGGGTGTGTGCTGGATCTGCGTGTCCTCCCTTCGTGCTGCCTTATCTCCTGGCTTGGGGCAGGAGGCCTCCCAGCACTGCTGTTGGCCGGAGGGCATCCTTGCATAACTCAACAGCTTTCTTCTCCATCCGTGCAGCTTTTTTCCTCTCTGCTCGTGACTTGTTGCTGACCATGGGAGATGAAACCTGGCTGGAGCTCACCAGGCTGATTTGGAAAGCCAACGTGCTACAGTTTGCTTTTCCTACTTTTGCTTTTTAGCATTCCTGGTTAGGGAGAGAAGGCTGCCCCAGTTGCAGATCTCACAGGAGGTGCTGGAGTGAGGAAAGCTCTGTTAGTGGCATCTCATTACAACATCTGGTGGTTTTGTTTTGTCAGAATGTCTAAATGAATTGCAGAAAAGCCATGATTTGCATGGATTTGATGCAAGGGTTTGGTCGCGGTGGTTTCCAGTAGGTTTGTGGATTAGGATGGCATTGGGATGTGTCCTGGGGAGTCTTAATGGAAGAGTGTGCTTGAGATGCCTTGGCTGGAAGGTGTCTGATGTGGCTGACATCTGTGAGCATGGTGCAGTGCAGAGGTGAGAGCATCTTTGTGGTACCAGCAAGGAGAGGGGTTAGCATCTTCATGGCAGCAAGCAAAAAATCAACCCCCTAGCCAAAACTCTAGCCAGGATCTGTCTTTATGTCTGATTTTATTGAGGAAAAATATTGCTCTGAGAGGCAAAGATGTAGAAAGAAATTGGATTTGGGGCTGGGGGGAAGTGGATCTAGGCCTGGACAAGGGGTTGCAGGAGGAGTTTGTACAGCCCTGGGTGTGCCACAGCGTTTCACTGCCCAGTGGGATGCTGAGAAACTGTGGTGTGTGCCGTGCTCTGGGTTCAGCTCCAGCTCTGGCGAGGCTTTGCTGAAGGAGGCCAAGCAGCTGGAGGAGGAGGTGCAGCCAGCCGAGATGGGACCTGCAGGAGTGAGTTGGTTGGGGAGGTGAGCGTGCTTTTTATCCATCTGAAATCACGACCCCCGTCTCATCTGCACCAGCTGCTCTTGCTTGCTCCGCATCCTCGCAGCTCAGCGTGGGGCAGCCCTGCTGCACCTCTGCCAAATCAGAAGTGGACGTGAGCACTGCTCCACGTCTGCAGCAGACACAGCCTCAGCAAAGCAGCTGCAGCACCTCCATCCCTCCTTCCCACTTGGGTGCCTGCTAGCTGCGTGTGCAGCTCACAGGAGGCTCACAAGCAGGCTTCTCCCAGCATCCATACCTGAGCTTTCAGCTTGGTTTCTTTTCCAGCAGCAGCCACATGCCCTTTCCGCAGCCCACACAGTTTTTTCTTGGGTTGCAGGAGCCCTGGCAGCAGGCTATCAGAGCTGACATCCCTGCCAGGACTCTGGCCAGACCAGCTTTTCTTCTTCGCTTATCACCTTCAGCTTCAGGAACAGGGAAGCTGCTGCGCAGCTGCTGAGCCGTGGCAGAACTTTTGGTTTTTGGCAGCCAAGGGAGAGCGAGAGTTCAAGAGATGTGATGGCTGTGGAGGGACCACCTAAGAGAGCATGGGAGGTTGGCAGGAAACAGCATTGAGCAAAGAGATGGCAAATTGATGTTGAAAATCCTGGAAGGGGGGAAAGAGTTATTGCTATAGAGAAGGAGAAATAACATGGGAGCATGGGGATGGCTTGCCACTAGATGGAGTGAATGGTCCTGTGGGGATTGATTTCCAGCTTCTGGCAAGTTCAGCCCTATTCCCTGTGGGGATAGGTCCCTTCTTTCTTGACCTGTTGCTGGGCTTGGCTCTGGGGAGCTGTGCTGGCAGCCAGCATCTCCTCCAGCACTGCTGCAGTGCGGTGGCCTGGGCTGTCACCACCATTTGACACGGAGCAGAAGAGTCACCTTCAAGAGTGCTGGGACCAGAAAGTGAATCTCTGAGCTCCCGTAGCCTTCAGCAGAGGCATTCTGGGGACTCTTTGGCCATCTGGTCCTTAGGGTGAAAGGCTCCATGTGTGAGGATGGAAGTTAGGAGAGCCAAGGGATGTCTTTTCCAGCCTGGATGAAGTGGTGGAGCAGATTCTGCTGGGCTCTAGGCAGGGTTAGTGGCCTTTTGGAAAGTCACCTGTGCAGGAATTGGGAACATACCCTTAGGATGTGGATGGAACCACAGGAGGACTCTTCTTGCCTTGCAGCCACCCTTGGGGACCTGGTGAACTGCACCCCACCACCTCCTGTTCTCCCACCTCTTGCTGTAAAAGATCATGGCAGGAATGATGTGCTGCTGTAAAAAGGAGAGAGAACGTGGGCAAACCTCTGCTGTCCCTCTCTGGAGCCAGGCTGGAGCATCAGGAATCCCTGCAGCAGCTCCTGGTGACTCGAGTGCCTGCCTGGCTGCCCCATTGGCACACAGTGCTGCTCCCATCCCAGCCCCCCACGCCAGGGGAGGGGTGAGCTACAGCAACAAAAATGCACCCTTCCACTTGGGTGACTGCTCCCACTTCGAGATGAAAACATTTGTTCCTGAAATTGGAGTCATTCCTGGGATTGCAACACCCAGGCTGTGTTTCCAATTAATCTGCTGAAGTCGTCATGCATTTCCAAGTGCCTTGGCTCAGCAGAGAGAAATCTGGCACTGGGCTGGCTCTGAAATGCCAGCTGAGATGTGCACGGTATGAAACGAGGAGAAAGCAGCCCTGGTGCACCAGACTCTGGCAGCTGGCATGGGATCATGGGGGAGGGCACGGGGCAGCTGTGATGTGGCTGTGGGGATGTGGTGGTGGAACACAGAGCAGCTCTCCCTCCTGGGATCAGGGAGGCTTGGAATAGTTGTCGAATGACCATCGGGTTTTTCCTGCCTGGTTTCCTTCTGTTTCTGGGTGTGTGTTTTCTTTTGGGGCGAAGGGGGAGGAGGGAGAGGGGGGTGTTTGAAGTGAGTTATGCTCAGTCTGCTCACTGCGTCTGCATGAGGATATTTACAGCCTTACTGCTGCAGCAGTGCTTGCTGGGGTGTTGGTGATGTATCAGCCCTGACACCTTCCCTGTCCTCCTGTCGGGGTGCTCCCACCCCCAGGGAGGTGGGCTTAAAGTAGAGGGTGCTTTGTTTGGAGCTGGTTGGTGCCTGCAGTGCGATAGCCTGCATGCTCCTGGCTTTGACTGCTGCTCCTTTCTGCTGAGTCCAGCAAGCCAGCACGTGGCGCAGCACAAGTGCAGAAGCCAGCCTTTAAATGCTGCTCTGAGTTGGAGCTGGCAGATCCCTGGAGTCAGCAGGTGGGATGGAGCGAGGGGCAGCACCATGGGATGCAGCACAAACCTGCTGCCATCCCTGCTTGGGCTTTGTGGTGCTGCTGGGAGCTGGCTGACCGAGGCAGCTTCCCTGGGACACTGCACCTGACCCTCTGAGTTCTCCATCCTGTGGCAGCAGCGGGTCCTGGTGCAGCATCTCCACGTCGAGCTGCAGGAAGGATGGAGAGTCCCTGCATAGGGCTGCCTTTACAGAAGGCGGGGATCCTGCCTGGAGCTGGAAGTGACCTGATGAATTCTTCCATCTCCCATGTGATTTATTTTAGTATTTTTTTTTTCTTTTTGGAGAAATGAAATTGGATCTCGAGCCCCGTCCCAGCTGGGTGGGAGTGGTGCAGCGCGTTCGCCCAAGTGCTCATGGAAAAGCCGAGCTTGCGTAGAAATCTTCCCTTTCCAAGAATGAGGCTGAGGCCCCCTCCCTCCTGAGTCAGCAGGGGTGACGGATGGGGAAGCTCAGAGCTCTCCTGCTGCTGGGGTCACCGCTGTCTTTTCCCTCCAGGGGTCTGTGAGGAGCACGCAAACGCAAATCCCTTTCACCCTTTGGAACCTGGAGCAGGGATGCGGCATCCTCCAGCTCCCCTCTCACTGTGCCATCGGTTTCCTTGCAGCAACGCTTTGTCTGGAGCTGGAAAGTGTTAAGGGAGGACAGTGACAAGTCCACTCCCAGATTGGATCATGTTTGCTTTCCCATCTGCGAGGGCAGCACTGGGGCAGCGCGTTCTTCTGCAGAGAGCCTGCGCAGCCTCCTTGGAGGCCAGAGTGAGCAGATGCGTAAAAGCCTGCAACAAAAGCCAGGGAAGCGAGGAGAGGAGGGGGAGAGCAAGTTAACCACTGGTGTTTAGTGCTGTAGTGCATCAAATTCTCTTCGGGATGTGCTGATTTCCCAAGTTTTGCTCGGTGAATAGAGCTTTCCCATGTGTTAGAATAGTCTCTGCTGCGTAGATGTTTAGCAAGCGAGGATGTAAGCTTTCTATATTTGCCTGCAGGACAATAACACTGCTGCTTTCTATTTTTAACATGTCAAGAGGGACAAAAATGCACTTGGGAGCCTTTGGGGAGCGGAGCAGCCGGGCTCACAGCTTTCCTGGCACAGCTGGGCTGTGGATGGGATGGCAGCGATGCAGTGAGCAGCAGCTGCTGTGAGAATGCCTGGTTCTGCTTTGCAGCAGGTACTTTGGGCAGGGCTGGTGGGGATGCAGAGCCCTTGCTGCCTGCATGATGCTCATCATCTTTTGCTGACTGCTCTGGGCTCAGCAGAGGAGCACGGGGCTGTTTGGTGTTGTCCCTCTTCTCTCCTGCTCCTGTTTCTCTCCCTGTTGAGGCTGCGGGTTCTTCTGCCAGCCTCACCCACTCGCAAGCAGTGGGTTTACGTTGGTGTGAGTTGCTTGCAGGGTTTTATGGCTGCTGATGCGCATGCTGGAGCAGGGTGGGCACATCACCATTCATTTGGAGCAGGAAGTGAGGATTTAGCGTTGAAATTGCTCCCTTAGTTTCACCTTCTGTGCTGGATGTGAGGAAGGGATCTTCTGCTCTCTTCTTGGTTTTGTTTTGCTTTTCTACCTGTGCAATGCAAAAGCCCAGCAGCTTTGGGATTGGGGTTCATCCCAAACCTGGCTGCTGGGCACAGAGGTACCACCACAATCTGAGCATGGAACAGGGTTTGCACTTTGCAGCAAAGAGGCAGCTTGGGCAGTGCATCTCATCACGCCTTCCTTCTGCTCCTAAATCCCTTTGGAACTGAATTTAGCTCTGGTTTTGCTGTCCTGGGCTGGGTGCAGCTGCACAGAGCCGGGACAATGGCAGGAAGCTGCTGGCCGTGCCGTCCTTATTGCTGGCCAGGCACTGGGGCTGCGTGGAGCCGCCTCCGCTGCTCCTCCCGTGCTATTTCCATCGCATTGTGCGGAGGAGAGGAAGGATGTTTCCAGCCTTCTTCCTTTCTGCCTCAAAGGGATGTGGGGAGGGGGGTGGGGAGAGGATTTTGCTGGCTGCCCATTGTGCAAAGGGCTCCGAAGCTGTGCCCAGGTTGAGGCACTGCTGCATCTTCATAGAGTTATAGGACGATGCAGGATGCTGGTGCAACAAACCATCACTTCAGGCTGAGTCTTTCCCCTGTTTATAAAAATGGATGTGCTGGGGTACGAGCTCCGTTATGATCCAGCTTATTGCACGTTCCCCTTTGCAGAACCTTTGCCATTTCCACCTGCTGCTATGTGGAGCCCAGGTGCCAGCCACCTGCCTGAGCCCACGCAAAGCTGCCCCGTTTATTTTGTCTAAATGCAACATCTCCAAAAGGAGGAGGAGAAGAGGATGGGTTGGGGGGGGGGGGGGGCAGAGAGGGGGAATACCCACTCCAGCTTAATTGCATTTAATGAGCCTGATGGGGCTGGCTGCCAGCAGGATGGGGCTTTGCCAAGGTTCCTGCTTGCCCGTGAGAACCACTGGGGTGTGGTAGCTGCGCCCGGTTCTGTGGCTGCTGGGAGAGATCCCAGGGCTCCCACCAACCTCTGCCACGCTCATCCTTCTGCAGGGTGGCTGTATGGGGCGTGCTGGCCATGGGGGATGTGCAGTGACTGTGCCAAAGGGATTGGGAGGGTGTCTTGCAGGTGCTGGAGCCTCGAGCATCCTCAAGGCTGAGTGCTACACTGCAACGTGCACCCAGCAAGGTGCTTGGTGTTATTTGAGATCCTGGGTGGGGGTGTGATTTTGGCACCAGCTCTGACTCTGAGTGGTGGTCTGAAATCCACCAAGGAGCCACTGCATGCATCCCTGATGCATGCAATCCTTCCTCGGTGCAAGGAAAACCTCTGCTCTGAAATCCACCAAGGAGCCACTGCATGCATCCCTGACACATGCAATACTTCCTCGGTGCAAGGAAAACCTCTGCAATGGGCTCTCTGGGGCTTTGTTTACTGTTTTTCCTCCTCAAACAGCTCAGCAGCAGGATTGGTCCAGCATTCTGGGCAGCATTGCTATGTGAGCACCCAGAGTGCCCTGTTGGGGACACCCATGTCCTGCATCTGCTCTGTGCCTGCTGTTCCTGTTCTGTCCTGACCAAATCTGGCATGAGCCCTGCTCAGACCTGGCCCTGCTGCCTTGTGTGGCTTTTCCAACTCTTGTTGCATTCTCCAGCTTCAGCCCAGCAGCTCGCCCAGCCTCTCACATGCACCTATGCTGTCCTAGGGTGGTTGCCACTGGTGTCCCTGTGGCACAGCAGGATGTTTGTTGGATCCAGGCACTCTTCAGCTTCCCTCTGTGCTGAGGGTTTGATGCCTGCACCTTGCCTCAGTGCACCAGCTTAGAGCTGAAGGATGCATTTCTCAGCTTCTTGGTGAGGACCCAGGGCAAAGGATGCCAGAAATGTACCTGTGCAGGAAATTGAAAGTGTTGTGGCTTCCTTCCTCTGACATAAATAGCTCTTGCCCTAAAACCCACGTCTCAGCTCCAGTGCTGGTTGGAGGAGATGCTGAAGCACTGTAAGCCCTGTGCATCCCATTCCCTGTGTGCCATGCCAGTGCTGTTTTTCCTACTTCTTGTTCTCTGTACTGCATTGGGCTTGGGTTATTTTTACCTTTTTTTTTTTCATGACCAAATCTGGCTTCCATCCCCAGCGTTGGACCTCGGCCAGCGTTTGCCAAAGGGGTTTCCTTCTCTGCAGCCTGCAGAAAGGCCTTGATTAAAGGGCAGATCCCCTTGAGGAGTCACTGGGTATTGTGGGAGCCGAGGCTTTTGTCTCAGCAATTCCACATCAAGCAAAGCACCGCTTGTGAGCCCGGAGCTCCTCCCTGGGGGGTTATGAGTCAAGCTGGGCTCTCGCTGTGTTGCACGCAGCAATTAAAATAAGAAGGAGGGGGGAAAAAAAAAAAAAAGGGCTGAGCTGAGCTAGAACATTGGTGACAGCACAGCAGCGACCCAGCACTAAGCAAGGCTGCTGCAACCTGGAGAGGCTTAAGCAAAGGGGGATGGAGGGTGGGATGCTGGGCGCAGCTGCCTCGTGCACCCAGGGCTGGTGACACTGGGGACCACAGAGATGCTGTGGGCACCAGAGAGCAAAGCTGCCACGGTCCAAACCGGTTGGGAACGCTTTCTTCTGCTTGTGCAAATGGTTGGTAATTGAGGGAGATGTTTATGTAATCGTTTGATCTCTCCTCTGCTTCCCTTGGCACGGAGGCAACATCCTCTGGTGCTGATGTAAGGAGCCGGTGCGGGAAGGCGAGGCGTCCTGCGTGTTGCTTGGGGCTCTGCACCCACCTGCTCCGGGTGCAGGGAGAGCTGCCAGATCCTCAGCAAAGCTCTGGGAGTGCTGCTGGAGGGCGGTGGTGCTGAGGTTGGACAGTGTCTCCTTCTGGAGCTTGCGCTGAGGGAGGAGATGGTGCTGCTGGAGGACGCCGGGGTGCTGGAGTTTGGGCACGGCACGAGGACTTGCTCGCTCGGAGCTGCTGCACATCACCTGCTTTCCTCTCCTCCTGAGAGGTTTGGTGGTATTTAAGGCTTCGGGAGCTGGCTGTGGGATCGTCCCTTCTGCAGCTGCTGTGGGATCTGTGCCTGCGAGGTGAGGAGGTGCGCGATGCTGCGGGCTGCGCTGCAGACCCCATCCGGGCTGTGATACCAGGTGAGGGGCTTTGGGGGAAGGAAACCAACGGGGAGGGATGGTTCCTCTCTGTGGTCTGCTTGGCTGAGGGCTTTTCCTGATTCTTGGTACTTTCCAGCAGCAGCAGGTGCCCATGTGGCTCTGGGGAGCACTGGCTTTCCCTTCAGCAAAGCTCTTTGGTCCTGGATTTCTCTGGATTTCAGGGGAAACTGCAGCTGAGGAGAGGCTTCCCAGGGACAGCTTGGGTGCTGCTCTGTGTGGGATGGATGGGATCTGCAGCCAGAGGTGTCCAGCTGTGGCAGGGATGCATCCTATGCCCACCCCACGAGCTGTCAGCCCCACCTTGTGCCAGGGTGCTGCTCACAAGGATGTGGTCTATCTGCAGAGAAACCAATTAAATTAAAATAAGCAGTACTTAGTACTTACTCCTATGCTGCCTGCCCGTGGCTTGGTTCAGTCCTGTGCCCTCAGCTTTGCCCTTGTGCCTGAATGCTCTCAAATTTAAACTCGAAACACCACCAGGTTTGGCCACGCAGCTTTCCAGGCTCATCTCTCTCTGCATGGATGTGGTTGATGCTTTGAAGGTTCTAAAAGCCTCCCCATGGAACAGAGACAGCATAGGGGGGTGCTGAGCTGCTGGCATGCATGCAGGATGCTGTGGGAGCTGCAGAGAGTGTGAAGTGCATGGTTTAAGCATCGCCTACAGCAAAATTCAGGGCTGGGAATACAATTTGGGGCTCTGGAGGTAATTCTGTGATGCAGGGTTACCTGGAATCCTCTTGACCGCTTTTGCCCCGTAGGCAAAACACTTCAGAGGCCGATCCCAATGTGTGGATTTGGGAGCACTTTGAAAAGCTGCCTTGGAAAAGGGCACCAAAACACAGCTGCACGGCTGCTGGCTGTGTTGTGGGCACCCACATCCCCTGCTGCAGGGGCAGCTGGACCCTGTGTGCAGCAGGAGCAGGCAGGAATGCATTGCTGAGTGCTGGAGTCCTCCTGAATCCTCTTCCTTTGGCACTTTGTAAGGATGCTGCAGGTACAGAGTGCTGCTGCCCGGATGGATGGGGTTTTCTTTCCCCTTTTTGTATCCTAGTGAATAGCCCAGTGAAATAAAGATAGGATTTCTGCATCTCCCAGCTCACTGCCAGCATTAGTAAGAGCTGCAGCTCCAGGTGCAAAGCATTTTGCTCTGATGCCCTTATAATGCAACCTGACCCCAGCAGCACATTGTGAGATTTTGGGTCCTGGAGTCATAAGTTTCAAAATGTAACTGCACGTATTTGTGGGGAGAAAATTCCAGGGAGGGCTATTAAATGTCTGACTCAAAGGTCATGAGCTGCAAATAACCAGTGGGAGTCATCCTAGCCAGCCCTGGGCCGTTTGCTGCTTTATGTGGGTCTCATTTATGGCTCAGGTTCTGATTGAGGTGCTGGAAATAGCTCAGCAATGTGTGTTGCTCACAGGTGTATGTGCGTGGGGTTGCTGGTTCCAGGTGCATTGCTTTTAAATGGTGGCTCATGCTTTGGTTGCAAGGTTCTGCCAGGCTTCAGTCATCAGGTGTCTCGGATTTTTCTGGCAACTTTCTGCAGGGGAGGCAAAGAAAACGAGGTTTTCAAGAGTGAAAGAAAGACACAGTTATACCCTTGTGGAAAAAGTCTTTAGGGCTTGTCATAGAGATGCATCATCCTCTTCTTGTTTTGGAAGCAGGAATGTGATGTCTGGTAGGGAGGAGTGGGACCCACCCACATCAAGCCCTTGGGGCTGGAGCGAGCATCAGCTCCCCATGCTGCCCCTGCAGGGCTGGGGAGGAGAAAAACACCCAAATGCTCTGATTTTAGGGGTGTCTGTGCGAGCAGGTGGAGCTGTGGGAGCAGAGGGACACGTGGAGCATCTCCATGGGGCTGCAGCACCCACGTGCCACATCCCTCCCCTCTGTAAGCGGGGTGAGGATAACGGGGCGATGATGCTTTTCCCATCTTTGTGGGGAGCACGGTGCTCAGCCCCGTAATTAAAGCCACCAAGCTGAATGCGTGCGCCCCAGGGGCTGCAGGGAGGTTATGTGAGGTACCCCAGCTCTGGGATTTCCTTTTGCTCCGGTCCCAGCTTTGTGATCTTAATGTTATTTCAACATAATCATTTTTTGTGTGTGTGTGTGTGTGGTTTCTTATTTAAGTGTTTTTAATTTGAACAAATCCCCTCCGGCTGGTTTTTTTGTTGTTGTTGCTTGTGCGTGGCTCTGGAGAAGACCTTTTCCTTTTATTTCAGAGGAATGTTTTTAATCACATGCGTTTTTCAACCCGGCTGAACTCTGAACCTTTCACAGCTAATCAGCAGAAGATGGGAAAGGGTTTTCAAGAAGTGCATTTAGCTGCAGCTCAGTGGGCTGTGTGAGGGCTGCCTGGTGCGTGGCAGTGCTGCAGAACCTGGAGGCGAAGGGCTGCAAAGACCCACAGCTTGCTTTGCTCCGTGCATTTGCACCATTTGCTTCTGCCTTTATTTCCCCTTTATATAAGTGCAGCTCTTTGCTGACTGCTGCTCGTGCCTGGTTAAAAAGCAGGGAATAGCAAAGCAAAGATTTCTCGTTGCTTTTTCTTTCTGCTGGGGGTGGCTCCGTCCATCTTTTCTTTACTATGAGAGTGGTGAGATGCTGGAACAGCTGCCCAGAGAGGCTGTGGATGCTCTGTCCATCCCTGGAGGTGTTCAAGGCCAGGTTGGATGGAGCCCTTGGCAACCTGGGCTGGTATTAAACGGGAAGATTGGCAGCCATGCATGTGGCAGGGGGGTTGGAGATTCATCATCCTTGGAAGGGACTTCAACCTGAGCCATTCTGTGTGCAGCAGTGTGGTTACCCAGCAGAGAGCGAGCTGCACCAACGCTGCAGCAATGCGCTCAGCCACTGCAGCTGGCTGCCACCCCGTGCACAAAGAGTGTGGCAAGGTGGGAGAAGCCCTAAATCCAGCGCTCTGTGGGCGCTTGCAGCAGGCATCACCCCGAGGAGGAGAGAGCAGAGAAAGCTTTACTGCAGGAAGAGAAAAAAAAAAAAAAAGCAGCAGGAGCAGCCTGGAAAATGCCTGTAACCCGCACGGAGCCACGTTCACGCTCGCCCTGCAGCTTTCCCAGGGCCTGTTGCAATCTCCCCTTTCCATGGAGGGAAGGGTGGAGCTGCAGTGTGACCTGCACAGGTGGGGGAAGGTTTGTGCAATGGCTTTGGTTGCCCTGGGCCATCGCCTCCACATGGGGCCCCACTGCTTTCGCCTCCTCGGCTTCCTCCAGGCGCGCTGGCGGAGCAACGCTTTCCTCCCTGCCACCTGCCTGCACCCAATGACCCAGAAAAACAACCCTGGCGATGTGACAGCAGCAGGGATGCCAACAGGGGTGAGGCAGAGCCTTCAGCCCTATTGCATGAGCCGTGCTGTGCTTGCATTGCACCCCAAGGACCCTCCTGGGCTATCCGTGCCGTGGTTTGTGCAGGGGGAGCGTCGTGTCCTCGCAGTCAGGTTTTGGTGGCAGGGTGATGCGCTGAGCGCCGGCCTTCCCATGCGAATGTTCTGACAAACTAAAAATAATTCATAAAAAAAAAAAAACCCCAAAAAATGTTGGCAGCCAACATAGGAGCCTGGCCCCGAATCCTCCTCTTCTCTGGGAGCGGGATGTTGGCTCTGCCCTAACGCGATGGCTCTGCAGTGGATTTGGGGTTTCATCCCCTCTATGGGGTTTTCTGTGTCATTGTGATGCTGGGGGCTTGCAGGGATCCCCAGGAGGATGCGAGGATGGGAGCAGCTCCCTGGGAGCCCTGGCAGTGTGCTGGGTTTGGCTGCAGGGCCCTTCCTTGGGGCGAAGGGAAGAGGAGGAGCGCGCTGCTGGCCGCCTGCCTCCGTCATGCGGAGCTCCGGAGAGGAGCTGTGCGCTGTAGCTCTTGGCTCACATCCCAGCTGCAAACCCCCGTGTGAATTCGAGCCACGGAGGGAGCTGATGGCTGAACCCAGCAGCCCCAAGGGAAGGAAAAGGGGCTGCGTGGGGGCACCCGGAGCTGCAGGAGGGGGGTGGGTGGCAGCCCTTAGGGTGCTGTGGGTCCCAGGGGGTGAGGCTGGGAAGCAGCTGTGCCCTGGCACTCGGTGTGCGGAGCAGTGCTGGTGCCTCTTGGCTGCAGGGATGCTCGACTGCCTTTTTCCTGGCTTGGGGCACGCAGTGAGGAGTTGTTTTTCTGGCTGCTGGCCCTCACGGCCTCCCTCCCGCTCCTTCCTTTGTGCTGCTTTGGAGTTTGTTTTTAAAAAGGCTCAAACAAAACCGCCCCTTTTCTTGCCCTGGGTCGGCAGCTGATGGGTTGGAGGGGTGAGAATGGGGCTGTGCATGGAGCTCCCTCCTGGTGTTTGGAGCATCATGCATGGAGGGAGGCTGCGACTTATCTCTGAGCACCCCTGGATGCTACCAGCAGTGGGAATGGAGGCTGCAGCTTGCTGGGCTGCTCTGGTCCTCCCCATCCTCAGGGTGTTCCTGCACACACGCAGCTCTCTGTATCTCAGAGCCAAGCAATTATATTTGGAGTAAGTCGTGTGATTTTTTTGCTGATGCCTGAAATGTGTTGTTGCAAACAACGCCGCGACGCTGGAGAATAAATCTCCAGCAGAGGGAAACGAAGGGAGCTTTACCAAATCCTTTGTTAGTGTGCTGACTTGCCATCTGTTAACGTGGCTTTTTGTATAGGCAGCATAAAAGCAGGGCAGAGGAATTTGTATGGGAAAGTTGAGTGCTTTAATGAGTGGTCTCCCGCTCGCTGACTTCACTACTGTGGCACACAGATTCTCGAGGGAAATCAGGGCCCTGTTTCCCTGAATAGAATTATTTTGGAGGTGGACAATGCAAGCATCTCTTAGCAGTAACTGGCTGCTGTTGTACTCAAGCTCTACACCGAGTTGCATGAATGCTGATCCCAACTCCTGTGCCTTGGTGGCGTGCAGCAGGATGGTCCGGATGGATGGGGTGAGCATCCCTCTGTAGGGATGTGGGTGGGTGCTGTTACAAGTTCCCCATCTCCCACCCCGAGGTTTGCTCATCACAGCCCATCTTTGTGCAGCCACGGTGCGTTGGGAGAGTGCTGCAGCCTTCCTCCCACCGAGCATCACTCCTCCTCACTGGGTGATGGGAAACCACGAGGAGCAGGGAGGAGGCAGCCCTTATCGCTCCCATCCTTCAGAATCGCTGATGTTTAGCAGGAATGCAGGGATGGCTGGAGCTGGGAGATGGCTGGAGCTCTGCAGCCGCTCGGGCAGCAGAGGATGAGCTGTCAGCACTGTGAAGGATGTCAGCGTTTTTGGAACTGGAAGGGTGAAGCAAAAGGCTGAGAGCGGAGGGGAGGGGTCTTCTGGCTCGGGGTAATTTGTGTTGGTTCATCAAATGCATCTCAGTCTTAGTGTTTGTGCAGCCTATGGGCTGGGGGTCATAGCAAACCCCCTCCAGCCCCTGGGCACAGGAGCTCAGCAGCATTCACCTTCCAGCTGTTATCTCCCACAGCCTCCTATCACCCGGGCTGTAGCAATTACAACTAATTAGCCAGAGACAAATGAAATCCCAGGCGGTTATCAAAGAGATGAAGAGAACCAGGTCAGACTCTGCCATGGGGCTGGGAGCATCACCTCCTACAGGTTAAATCTGGGAAGGTGGATGTGGGGGTTTTGCTGCGGTGGGAAATGTTTGCCCTATGGATCAGGGGCATTTTTCCCTTCCTGGCAGTGTTGGGGCTGTGCTGGGTTTCCCCGTTGCATCGCTGCATGACGGGGCTGAAGCCCGCAGAGATTTCTCCTGCAGTATTGCAGTTGTCAGCACAAGCTCCCTGATGCTGTTGAGGCTGAGATGTGCACAGCGCAGGGTGTGGTTCTGTGCCTGTAAAAATAACATTTGCATCTTTTTTTTTTTTTTTTTTAATTATTTTTTTATTTTTAATTTGAGCTGCTTCACTACTTTAGGAAAACAATTAGTTCTCAGGCTGCGGTGGCTTTGTCCCTGCAAATGCATTCCTGTGCAGTGTCTTTCAATTCTGCATTTCCTGCCCACCTGCTTGCTTCCAGCTTCTCTCATTCCTATGCTGCAGTGCCTGAAGCGTGGAGCTGCCTTGGCTGCATGCTTTTTGGGATGCCATAAAGTCCACTGGGGCTGTGTTTGCATCCATAAGTCACTGTTGTGCTTGCTCATCCCCTTTCCACCTGCACGTGCTGTGCTGCATAGAGCATCCCCAGCAACCTGTGCTGGATGTGGCTGCTGTGGGGTTGGCAATGGGATGGTTGCTGGGGGGGCAAGCAATGTCTGGCTTGCAAGACTGTTCCCTCCAGCTCTGCTCCTGCAAATGGCTCCATCCAGCCTTCACTGAGGTCTGCAGAGCTGGCATTGCTGCTTAGAGTCTGAGCTTCCAGATCAATATTGCAGGTTGTAGGATTTTCGTAGCAGCATTACAGCAGTGCCACGCTGCGGGGTGAGTGCAGCAAGGCTTCAGGAGCTTTGTGGTAGAGGTCTCCTGCTGCAAGTGGGTGCTTTAGTCTGTCCCTAGCGAGGGTTTGCCAAGGTGGTCTTGGGAATTTGAAGGGGTTCCCTGTGCAAGATGGGAGTGCCTGCAGTTTGCAACACTGTGGTGTCAGGGCGAGCTGCCTGCAGCACTTTGGAGGCACTCCAAGGGTGTATAGCATACAGGATTTCTGCCTGGATGACGGAGGAGGCTCTCACAGGCAGCAGATGGGATGTGGCAAGCCCTTCTCAACAGCAGCACGCGTTCCTCGCGGTGCCCTCCTGCACGTCGGGATATCCTCATCCCCATCCCAAAGCTGGGAGGCACAGGAGGACCCCTCTGTGTGCTTCTCCTCACCCAGCTGCGCCTTGCTTTGTGTCCCAACAGCTGCTGTGACCCCGTGCACCTCGCCACGGGTGCCCCAGGCCGTCCCCATGGACCTGCGCATCGGGCAGCGTGTTGTCAAGCCCGGCTCCGACACGGCTTTGCTGGCTCTGAAGCACACGCAGCAGCTGCAGCACCAGCTCTTCCTCGCCAGCCTGCACCAGCAGCAAGTGGAGCAGCTCGCCCACCAGCACGTCAGGGTATGGGTTCTTCTAAAACAATTACTTTTTCCCCCTATAGAGCGTGCGGCTCGTGGTGCTGCGTGTGTCTGCAGGTGTAGAATCATAGAACCGTAGGATGGCTTGGGTTGGAAGGGTCCTTTCATCATCACAGAACTATAGAATGGTTGGGTTGGAAGGCACCCCAAAGTTCCCCCAGCCCTGGGCTGCTCCCACTCCTCCATCAGCTGCCCGGGGCTCCAGCCATGGCTGTGAGCATCTCCAGGGATGGGGCACCCAAAGTTCTTTGGGCAGCAGTGCCAGGGCTTCACTGCCCCCTGAGCTAAGAATTTCCTCTTCCCATCTCACCTATGTCTCTCCTCTTGAAGTTTAAGCTGTTCCTCCCCATCTTGTCCTGTCGCTCTCCCTTCTATTTGTAAGCTCCTTTTAAGCACTGGAAGACTGCATTGAGTTCTCCCCAGAGCCTTTTCAGGGCTGAACCTTCCCAGTTCCCTCAGCCTTTCCCCATAACAGAGATGCTCCAGCCTCTGAGCATCCTTATGGCTTCCTCTGGACTGAGCATCTCTGGAGACGAAGATGCTCCCAGTTTGCAGCAATGAAACAACTTAACACGTCCTTGTCAGCCCACTGGGTTTCCAGAAATGCTGTAACAGCCTGTTGCAGAGCTGCTCCATCCCCGTGGCACAGTGTTTCGAGTCTCCTGGTGCTGACAGTGCCCTCTCCTCTCTCAGGTGACCATGGAGACCTCGCACCGTGAGGCAGAGCCTGGGCAGCAGGAGCAGGAGCTGCGGCAGATCCTCAATAAGGACAAGAGCAAACGAAGTAAGAGCCTCAGCGTTTTCGGACATGTGGCATCTCTTCCTGAGGAGGCAATTCCCCAAAATCAGGGGGACCAAGTTCATGGGGAGTGAGGGTAAAGCAGCTTCTAGCAGGGGCACAGCAGGCAGTGCTGCTCTTACCCAGGCCATGCTCTGCATGCTCTCAGTCTGAGCATCTCTGTCCTGAGCATCAAAGAGCTTTATGAAAAGAGTGTGGGGAAGCCTGGATCCAGAGCTGCACTCAGCAGCTGCATCCTGGGACTCCCTGGCCAGGATTTATCCTTTGTGTCCTTATTGATACCAGCCAAGTGGTTGCAATAGATCCCTGCTTCGGTGTTACTCTATGCCCAACAGCCACTGCAGTGCTGCAGCCCAAACTGGCAGTGCTTGTGCTGCCCCATGCACAGAGCAAGGCACAAATTGCCTTCCAGAGCTGGCAGACCCCAAGCCTGGAGCACAGGAGTTGTCGGGGGGGGTACTGAGTGCTGGGCAGGAAGGTTTGCACCATGCAGGAGAGCAAACCTGTTGCTGCAATCTCCCTGCGCCATCTAGTGCCTGCTGCATTAGGAGCTCGCCGAGCTTTTGGAGGTGCAGAGCCCTTCAGAGATTCGAGTGCAGCTGTTCCCTGTTTCCACGAGCCTGCTGCCCACCTGCCCTTTGAGTCTGAGCTCTCTCAGGATGCTGATATTTTTCCTGCTGAGATGCAGGATAGGCAGAGCCGCATCAGTTGGAAATCATCGACATGTAACATCTGCAGGTGCTGTTGCCAGCACGGTGGTGAAGCAGAAACTGGCTGAGGTCATCCTGAAGAAGCAGCAGGCAGCAGCTTTGGAAAGAACCAGCAACCCCAACCCTCCAGCCATGCCATACAGGTAAAACAAAAGCACCCTGGATAATCTGACCCACCCAGCGCAGGGCGGCTGCTCAAAACCCCGCAAACATTTTGATGGTGGGTTTGGATGAGTCAAGGCATTGCTGATCATCTCAGCAAAGAGGGAAGAATCTCTGATGAAGCTTTTCCCCATAGGTCTCTGGAACCTTTGGATCCTGAAGGTCCTTCCCCTCCTGTACTCAGCACCTTCCTGTCCCCGGTCCCTAGCACTTCTCTTGATCCCCCAGAGCATTTTCCACTGCGGAAGACAGGTGAGGCTGGGGGCCAACACCATCTCACTCCTGCTGTGATGCCATTGAGCTCACACCCAGGGGATGGCTGGAGCCGAGAAATAACCCCACCAAAGTCAGTCCAGCTTTGCCCTTACCCATGGTGGGGCTGGGACTGACTGCCTTATCCCCCTCACAGCATCTGAGCCCAACCTGAAGGTGCGTTGCAAGCCCAGGAAGTGCCTGGACCGCCGCAAGAACCCCCTGACACGGAAGGAGAGCGCTCCCCCCTCTCTGAAAAGGAGACCACCTGAGACCATTGGTGAGGGCTTTGCCTTTGTGGGGAGAGCCTGGGAGTTCAGAGGGGGCTGGAGCAGCCTGGGGTTGTGTATAATGCCTGCTGTGGGGCTCCAAGGGAGAAATTGATGTCTCGTGAATTAATGTCAGAGGCTTGGCGATTATTGATGCCCTCTGTGGGGCACAGCCTGTGAGAGCAAGCTCTGTGCTGTGATGGGACAGGGGGTGGGTGAGGTGGGGAAGGCTACTGCTGCAGCTGTATCGTGCTGATTTTTGGGCCCTTGATGGGTGTATAAGGCTGGAAGCATGCAAGGTCCTGAGCAAGCACAGCTGGCTAGGCTTCCTCCATGGCTGACTGCATCTCCAGCTTGCCACCTCACCGAGGAGAGTTTTGCCTCTAGCAGGCAAACTGAGAATTGTTGGAAGGAGGGAGAGCTTTGCAGGGTTGGTGCAGGGCTGTGTAACCCTCTCTGGGTTTGGGTGTTCATTTTTCCCTTTCTCTTTGCTCACAGATTCCTCCCCCAGCAGTAGCAGCACCCCTGTGTCCGGCTGCAGCTCTCCCAATGACAGCCTCCCTGCTGAGCACGGAGCTCTTCCCACTGCCTCCAGCATGGCCCATGAGGTGAGCTCCTCAGCTTTGCTCTCTCACTGCCACCCCGGGCTCAAGATAAGCTAGCATCCTCCCTGGGGACCCCAGTTTTGCACTGAGCTGCCCTTAGCCCAGCTAAGTTCCTGCGTGGTGGGACCCTCTGCCCAGTGTGGTGACATGCTGCCCTCCTCTGCAGCATGCCCTAGTGCTTTCCTAGTGCATGTGCTGTCTCCATATGGGTCCTTGGTGCCCCTGGCCCTGGGTTTTCTCGCAGACAGCTGGGACTTCAGCTGCCTGTCCTAAGCTGCTTGTCCCATGCTGAGCTCTGCAATTCCCAGAGCAGGAGGCTGATGGATCGTGTTTGGTGCAGGCACCCCTGGCCCAGCGCCTGATGATGCAGGAGAGCTCCCTGGCCCAGTTTGCCCTGCAGAATGCAGTCTCCCTACCTGCCATCACGCTGGGATTGCCAGCCACCAGTAGTACCAGGGTAGGTGACCTGGTTGTAGCAACTCCCCAGATCTGGGCAGAGGGTTCCTGCAAGGCAGAGGGGGGAAAGGGGGAGGAGGATCTTGAGATTGTTGGGTGGGTGCCAGCCATATGCTGGCTCTGAGTAGTCTGAGGCTGCCTGTGGCTATGGGGAGGATGTGCCATCCCTTCTCCGTGCTGTGTCCCATTATTAATCCAGCCTATCTCTCTGCAGGGAGATGCAGATCGTCGCCCTCTCTCTGGCCTGGCACACCGAGTGCCTGTGCTGAACGGACCTGTCCTCACGGGCACACACTCTCCCATGTTCATCCCAGCTGGCTTGGAACAGCATGAGGCTGGGAGCCCTTTGTCCCCTCGGCTCCAGCCTGTCATCATCCTCGAGCCCTCAGTCACCCACGCTCCACTTGTGGCAGGTAAGTGCTGAGCTTGGGGCAGGCAGTGGGGCCAGCAGCATTGAAGGCATAGCACTGAGCTTCCCTTGGGGCAGGCAGCCTTTTGCTTTCCCATTTCTCTTCCACAAGCTGCGGCTGAGGAGACGGAAGACGTTGATCTTGGTGTCTGCCCAATAGATAAAGAAACACCTTGTCTCTCCTTCCTTTCCCCTGCAGTGCCAGGTCTGGGGACAGTCCCCTTCTCCTTCGCCCCATCGCTCATCTCTGCAGAGCGCCTGTCGCTCCCAGGCCACCACAAACCACTGGGCAGGACCCGCTCAGAGCCCCTGCCCCAGAACCCCAAAGCCATCCAGCAGCAGCTGGTGTACCAGCAGCACCATGCCCAGTTCCTGGAGAGGCTCAAGCAGCAGACTCACCTGGGCAAGGTAAGCACGGAGCTACAGCGTGGGGTGCAGGAGGCAGTGGGGGAAGGATGCTGGCAGGATGCAGGATCGCAGCCTTTTTCTGCAGGGCAGCAATTAGCTGATAACCCAGGGCCAAGCCTGCGTGCTGCTGCCTCGCAGTGAGCTGTGGGGCTCCCGTGTCCATCATTCTTGGGCTCTGGGGTGCCTTGCTACCCCCAAGCCTCCTCAGCCTGCCCTGTCCCCATCACCTCTGTGTTCACTTGTTTGCAGCGCATGGTGAAAACCAGCGAGAAGCCCCGGCTGCGGCAGATCCCCTCCTCAGAGGACATGGAGGCAGAGGGGATGGAGGCTGGGGCTGAGAGCAGTGAGCAGGTGAGGGCATGCGTGGAGCCTGCACGGCCAGGGAGCAGCGGGAAGGAACCTGAGAGGCCTCAGAAGATGCTGCAGCCTCAGGAGGAGCTCATCCTCCAGCAGGTGAGCGAGGAATGGCAGGGATGGGGCTGTAAGGAATGGAATTCTCCTCCCCCGTTCTTGCATTTCTTTTCTACGTTTTGGTGCCATGTGAAACTTTGCACAAACCCAGCAGTGCCCTGGCCGTGGGAAAGTTCAGCTCAGACCCAGAGAGCTCTGTAAAGAACTGCTGTGTGGGTGGGGATGCAGGCACCCCATCTTTCCCTTCCTCAATCCAGGGGCGGTTTGCTAGGACAGGGATGTGATCAGAAGCCACCTCTGGTGCCAGCAAAACTGGGCATCATCCCCAAAGTGCTGGCATCATCCCCATACCGTTGCACCTTGCATCGGGGCTGCCCAGCACTGCAGGGCTGAGCCAGCAGAGAGCAGCAGATGCTGCCTAATACATGCCAGCTCCTATGGAGCAGCTCCAAGTCCTCCGGCACGGAGAGAGCTGTCACATCCAAATGCTCCAGAGACATTCTCCTTCCTAGAAGGCTGCTTGTCACCCGATGCTGGGTGATGTCATGCTTACTGCCACCTCTCTCCATCAGGCCTATCTCTGGGACCCCTACCAGCGTGTGCAGCACCAGCTCCTCAAACGGCAGCCCCTGGCTGACTCCCCCATGGTCCCAACCATCCTCGCAGGGCACAGACCTCTCTCCAGAGCCCAGTCATCTCCTGCCACCGCGACTGTCTCCCTCCCTGCTCAGGATACGACCTCCAAGGCTCTCTCCCTGCCGGTGCAGGAGCAGACCAGCAAGCCCCATTTCACAACAGGTAGCACACTGTCCCTGTTTGGGGGTGCTCAGGGGCAGTTGAACGTCACTCCCAATCTCTCCTGAATTCCTGGGAGCACTCTGACTGGCTGAGGAAGGCATGACAGTTCCCTTCTCCTTATCTAAAGGTGCATTTTCCAAGCAGAATTTGCCCTTCTGGCCCCACAGCTGCTTTCCTGCTTGTTTCAAGGGATTGGTTTAGCTTCTTAGGCACGCAGGACAGCATGTGCATCAAAAGCCTTAGGGTGGAGGTTCATGTGGTTTTGATAAAGATGTTTTCAGTCAAACCGAATAATTAAGAGTGTTTTAGGTCCCAGCCTCAAACCCTAGAAAGGGGGGCAGCAATTAGGGTTGGCAGCACTGAGATCTGGGCATCCAGGTCCAGTCTCAGGATGACAGCTCTTCTTGGATGTTGTTGCAGGACTGGTTTACGACTCGGTGATGCTCAAACACCAGTGCTCCTGTGGTGACAACAGCAACCACCCAGAGCACGCGGGTAGGATTCAGAGCATCTGGTCCCGACTGCAGGAGAGGGGTCTGCGCAGCCAGTGCGAGGTGAGGAGGAGGGGAGGGGGTGCTGCTACAAGCAGATCTTGTGCTATAAAGAGGTGATAGGGTGTCCTGCTCTCACCTCCACTCCTTTTGTCCCCAGATCTTCCCAGCCTGTTTATCCAAACAGCAATAGGTCTTAGGGAGGGGGCTTGCATTTGCCTGTTGCTGACACTGGTGTGACAGTGCCCATGAGTTTGCTGTGTTGGAAGATGGGTCCAAACCCTGCTGAGATAGGAATGAGGTGTTTTGCCAGCTTGGGGGACACCGGTGTCAGCTCTCATCTGTTAGAAGACTTGCCCTGATCTAACAAGGACTGACTTTGGGCCATAGAGGGTGCTGGCATTTCCAGCCTGTCCATGGGAGGGGAACACGTGTCCCATCCCAGAGTGGCTCAGTCACAGCCCCTGTGCCCTGCAGTGCCTGCGGGGACGGAAGGCCACCCTGGAGGAGCTGCAGTGTGTCCACACCGAACGCCACGTCTTCCTCTATGGCACCAATCCCCTCAACCGCCTGAAACTGGACAATGGGAAGCTGGCAGGTGAGCCCCCATCTGCACCCACTTCTTGCCCTGTGCTGCTTGCCCTTGTCTCACACTGTTCCCTGGCTCTATGGCTCGGAATCCACCTTTTTTCCTCCTTGCAGGGATTCTGTCACAGCGGATGTTCGTCATGCTGCCCTGTGGAGGGGTGGGGGTAAGTCCTCCTCCTTTGCTCGGGGTGTTTTTGGATGGGGTTGTTCATTTCTGGGGACTCTCTCGTGGGCCTGAGTGGGGAGGGAACTCCCAAAGCCATCGGGCTGCTCTCAGCCCCCAGCCCTGTGTGTCTGTGGGGTGTCCTGATGGAGCTCAGAGCCTTGAGGTGACTGGGGTAGAAGCTGGTCTATGGCCTCTCTGTAGGGAGAATGGATTCAGCCCAAGCAACAGCAGCCTGCGTGTGGACACAGGAAAATGTCCCAGCCTCCCTCAAATGGGAGCAAGGATATCGTTGTAGCATAGCTTCCCACTATCCTTGGGAGCATCTTGAATCAGGCCCTTTGCAGACCCTTCCCCCAGGGAACCCTGCCTACCACAAACCCCTTGCAGCCTCATCTGAGAGCCAAGGGCTTTAGGAGGGAGCGGATTTGTGGGACAGATGGGACCCAGCTGTGTGTCCCATGTCCCAGTGGGATGGCCAGGGTGCAGTGTGGGCTTCCACCAAGGGGCATGGACAGTGGCATGGGGACATCAGCTTTCCACTTCTCTCCTGACACTTCTGTGGCATCTCCTCTCAGAGCTTGCTGCCCTGGTTTTCTCTCCATTCATTGCATTCTCCTCTCTTCCTCTCTCCCCGTCTCTGTCCTTTTTTTCTCTCTCTCTCTTTCAGGAAGGGTCTCACCCCATGCCTTCCTGCTGCCTCTTCTGGTTCTTCTCCTCTCCTTGCCCCCGCTGCTGGGCACCAGCTCTTCTCAGCCTCGTTTACATCCACTTTCCCTGCTCTGCCTCCCCCCCTGCCCTCCTCTCGCTGCCCCCTCGAGGGGCAGAGGGGAGAATTTGAGTTGCACACATGGAGTTGATCAGAAGAGACTTGAGTTTTCCGGCTCTGGCTCAGCCCTTGACGCGATCCTGATCAAACCAAGATGTTTGGTTAAACAATAAAATAAGATAAAGAAGGTAACGAGCGTTTTCTCAGTCACTCCTTCTAGCCCCTGGGTGAGTTGCTCCACGTGCAGAGCTTTCCTGGGGAACAGGGTGAGGAGCTGTTATCCTGACTGCTGTCCCCAAGTGGCCACCGTGGAGCTGAGGAGCTTGCCCCATGTGTGCAGGGTGGCCCAGACTTCATCCTCTGAGCAGGGTGACTGGCAAAGAGCGTGGCTTCCCAGCTCAGGTGCCTTATCCCCATCCCTGTCTGACTGTTCCTTTGCTTGCAGGTGGACAGTGATACCATCTGGAATGAGCTGCATTCCTCCAATGCAGCCCGCTGGGCTGCAGGCAGCGTCACCGAGTTGGCTTTCAAAGTGGCCAGCAGGGAGCTGAAGGTAGGGAGATGGGTGGAGGGAACCTGGAGGTCCCACCATTATGGCACTGATTGTCCCTGCAACAGGAGTGGCTTTTGCTGGGGTGTGATTTTGGAGGCAGCAGTGATGATCTCATCATGGTTTGTTTATTTTTTTTGTCCCCAGAATGGTTTTGCTGTGGTGCGGCCGCCCGGGCATCACGCAGATCCATCCACTGCCATGTAAGACCCCCTTCCCAAAGGGGTGGTGTAGGGGAAGCCCCAAAATCCAGGTCGACACAGGGTCCCCCAGGGGGTGATAACACTAATTGTGCCCTATTAACAGCCCCAGGACCCTTCTGTACCCAGACCAAGGGGGGAGGGGAGGCAGAACCCATCCTTTGGTGTGGGAAGGATGCTCAGGGGGTCATGGTGCTGACCAGTTCCACCTCTTTCTTTGCAGGGGGTTCTGCTTCTTCAACTCGGTGGCCATTGCCGCCAGGCAGCTGCAGCAGAAAGGGAAACTCAACAAGATCCTCATTGTGGACTGGGTAAGTCGCTCCTGTCACCCAGCAGCTTCTGGTGCCTCCCCAGGACATCCCAGCTCTGATTTGGGGTTAGACCTGAGAGTAGAGAATCCTCCTTGGGGTCTGGCTGCAGGAACGTGGCTGGGATCTCCCTGATGGGGGAATGGGGCCAGATCTGAGACAGGGGAGTGTGAAGCAGGGCAGAGACCGAGGTGCTTTTAGCTCCATTGGGCTGCAGGGCAGCTTCAAGTCTGCGAAAAGGAGCCCTCACACCATCTCTCTCTCCCTGTAGGATGTTCACCATGGCAACGGGACCCAGCAGATCTTCTACAGAGACCCCGATGTTCTCTACATCTCTTTGCATCGTCACGACGATGGAAACTTCTTCCCTGGCAGCGGAGCTGCTGATGAGGTAAAAAAGCACAGACAGACGCCAAAATCTATGCAGTTCTGCTCTGGGACAACCCCTTGGTTCAGTGCTGGGGCTGTCCTGTAAGTGAGAGACCCCGAGGGGGTATCCAGCCCTGCCAGCACCAGGCAGAGGGTCTCCATGGAAGCTGATCTCCATTGCTTTGCCTTCATGCAGACTTGGGGTCTCCTATTCCCAGAGTGTAGGATATGGTGAAGCACCAAGACCCCTTGCTGATGGTTATGAGGATGGAGAGGGGGTCTGACCTTTGCATGGGTGGAGAATGAATCCCTGCGGGCCACATCCAGCCCTTCACCATCATCCTTGCTCTCCCCCAGGTTGGTGCTGGCCCTGGTGAGGGATTTAATGTCAACATAGCCTGGACTGGAGGCCTTGACCCCCCCATGGGTGACCCTGAGTATCTGGCGGCTTTCAGGTACTGCTTTCTGCATTCCTTTGCATTTTCCCCATCTTCAGGCCAAGCCAGCTCTTAACACCTCTTACTACTTGTTCTTTTGCACCCTGACAGGACAGTGGTGATGCCAATCGCACATGAATTCTCCCCTGACGTGGTGCTGGTATCAGCTGGCTTCGATGCAGCTGATGGCCACCCACCACCCCTGGGTGGCTACAAAGTCTCTGCTAAATGTAAGGAGATGCAAGCAGCACCGTGAGCTCTTCCCATTGCCCGACTGGGCTCTGGAGCTGGCAGCTCCTCATGGAGCACAGGGGGGCAGCTCTGAGGGGGCTCTTTTCCCACTGTGTTGGGCAAAGGAGGCTGATGACTGCTCCTTGGATTTCCCGGACAGGTTTTGGCTATATGACCAAGCAGCTGATGAGCCTGGCTGGGGGTGCCATCGTCCTGGCACTGGAAGGAGGCCACGACCTCACAGCCATCTGCGATGCATCCGAAGCCTGCGTGTCAGCCTTGCTGGGCAATGAGGTGTGAGAGCCAGGACCCCTGGGATGGGGCTTTGTCCCCATAGTGGAGCTTTGGGGAATCTGCACTCCCAATCCGGTTGTTGGGAACCTGTTGGGTGCACTGGGAGCGATGGGAGCAGGGTGAAAGTGTTGGGTTGTGGCTGTGAGCCCAGCCCTGGGCACGGCTCTTTCCCTTTGACCCCTTCCATCTCTCCCCTTGGCAGCTGGACCCTCTGCCAGAAGAAAGCATGCGGCAGAAGCCCAATGCCAACGCCGTGCGCTCCTTGGAAGCCGTGATCCAGGTCCAGAGTGAGTGTCCCACAGCTGGGAGGCTGAGTTAGCATGGATGGCCCAAATTTTGCCATTTCCTAGAGAAAACCACCCAGGGAATACTGCATGAAGCACATTGGAACCTTCCACCATCCTCCTTCTCCCTGGAGGGGGGATGATGCCCCTTGCATGCATTCACATGGGAAGCCACCTGGGTCACCCGTATCCCAGCATCTCCTGACCTTTGCTTCCCCTGCAGGTAAATACTGGGTGGCCGTGCAGCGCTTCGCCTCCAAGCTGGGCTGCTCCTTCCTGGAGGCTCAGCACCACGAGGCAGAAGAGGTGGAGACGGTCACAGCCTTGGCCTCCCTCTCAGTGGCTGTGATGGTGGAGAAGAGGTAATGCTCTTCATCAGTCCTGGGGACGTGCAGGTGGCCCACAGTCTGTGTGCCAAGCTCTGAGCCTTGGGGGATGCTTGGGACGTTCAGGTGGCCCACAGTCTGTGTGCCAAGCTCTGAGCCTTGGGGGATGCTTGGTGTCACAGGGGGTTGGTGTCCCACAGCCCAGTGAGCTGCTGGGAGCTCTGGGTTGTGCTGGGTGTAAACTGGTCTTAGGGAGAAGAAGGTGGGTATTGTGCCCATTCTCTTCACTGCGAGCTCTGGTCCTGTAACTCTCTCATCCTGGGCAGCAGGACTAGAAGCTGGATGTGCCAGGTGATGTCTCAGTGCTGAAAAGAATGCGTTGTGTTGGGAAGAGCAGGTCTCATCTCACGTACTGTGTTTCTCCAGGCCACAAGATGAGCCTATGGAGGAGGAGGAGCCCATGAACCAGTGATGAGCGGTGATGTTCTCTGCTCCCCTGCTTCCAGGACGTGGTTGGACTCTTCCCGAGCCCAGTGCTCGCTCTTCACTCCTGGCTTCCCATTTGCCACTCACTCCCTGAGTCACAGTCCTGAAAGGGGCTGGACCTTTGGCTGCCACGCATCCAAGGAAGGATGTTCCTGCAGCCACCCTGGAGATGGCCTCCTGCTCGGGACAGATGGAAAACATCAACCTCCCTCTGCACAGCACGGTGCTGCCATCCTACACTGTGCCTGCAATCAGTCCCCAACCTTCAGAACCCGAAATCTTTCTTGGGGATGTGCAAGAGGCCACCAGCCTTCTGGTGGTGCAGACCTGCCCTTCTCCTGGGATCTTCCTCATGCTTGGGGAACGGGTGGGTGTTGGGATGGATGTTGTGGCCGCACCATCAGAACTGCACCTAGAGCTCCTCTGCAGTCAGCTGTGCCTTGGAGCAGCAGCCCTCTGTCTTGCTTGAGGGGGACAGGCTCTCAAAAGCCTCCCTAGTGCTCCTCTTCCTTTCTGTAGGGCACAAGGTTGGGAGCAAGAGTGCCAGAGCTATGGGCTGTGACCTCATTCTGCACGAGAAGGGTTTGGAAAGCATTGGATGATGCACCCATTGCTTTGCAGCTGGGGAAGAGCAAGGGCTGGAGTGCCTGCAGTGCCCAGGATTGCACCCGTGGGACATCTTAACCACTAACCAGAGAGCGAACCCTCTGGTGCTGGGGCTCTGATTTGCACTATATACATATGAGATGTGCTAATGTGAACCTTATGTACTCTTCTTTCCATGGGAATTTTGGGAACAAACACCTCTGTGTGTGTGTGTGGACATTTACCAAGGTGCCTTGAGCCCTTTCCAGCAACCTGCTGGCCTGATGAGGATCTGTGTCCCTACAGTCCCTGGCTGTCTTCCAGTGTCCCCTTTTGGAGGAAGTGGCACCTGGTGCCCACCTTCCAGTGGCTGCACCCAATTCTCCAGCTGAGATCAGATCCAGTCCTGGTCACCCTCTGCTTGGAGCTCAGCTCCCCAGGGACCCCTAGAGTTCCCCATTGGGGTTGTACTGGGATGGCAGAGATGTGGGGTCAGCCCTCCCAAAATGCTGCATCCAGCTGGATTTGCCTTCTTCCCCTCTCATAATGCAGCAGAGCATCCTCACCCCGAGAGCCTCATCCTTCCCTGTGTCCCCCCCTTGGGCTCTGGGTGTCACAGCAGGGTTTGTGGACAGTTAGGCTGGGGAGAAGGGGATGGATGGGGTGCTGAGCTCAGGGGGCAGCCAGGCTCCATCTGCAGGCATAGGGAGGAAATTTTGTATAAAAGAAAAAAGGAAAAAAAAAAAAAGCAGATCTTGGAAGAATAAACATTTATGTGTCTCAAACTGCCCAGAGTTTGGGGGAGGGTGTGAGATGGGGTGGGTGATGGGGGGGGAGAAGTCACTGTGTCACTGTGCTCTTATGCACTGTGGGTGTCCTCTGTGACAGCCACAGGGACAGGAGGGGGGCAACACATTGCAGTGGGTTGCAGAGCATCCCAAAGCCCTCCCTATCTTGTCTGGAGCCCATTGGGGTGGATGCTGTTCCTCCATCCCAAGGGGTGGTGGGGAGGAGCTGCTGCTTCTCCAGCATTGGGATGCACAAGTGTGTCCCCAACCCAAGGTCGCACCCCAGGCTGACCCTACAACCCCTCACTGCACCCCATTTCCTCCCTGCACAGAGCCCTGCAGCCCCATTGCCTCCATCCCCATTTCTCCCCATGGATCCCAGGTGGACTCGTGCCGCATTGAAGGCCACCATTATGGGGACAGCCCACAGCAGGCAGAGGGAACATTGCCTGGGCTTTACCCCCAACCCAAACTCGGTGCTGTGGTGCCCTGTAGCCCAGACTCCATCTGTGGGTGCAGCCGTTGGGGGAGGTGCCCTAACAAGCAGCCTCCTTCCCCCTTCCTTTGGACCCCCAGCATGGCCTGGACCCCAACCCTTCAGCCTTAGCAGGGGCACCCCGAACTGACAGCAAAATCCATTGGGTTTGCTGCTGGGGAGCATCAGCCCATGGACCAAAGCCCCCAAACTGCTGTTTCCTAACAGCTGGAAACGGGGCTGAGGATCCCATGATGGACATTTCTGCACCGTCCCCATGGAAATGTTATGAACATAATCATTTTTACAAGGATGTTTTACCCCTCCACCCCTCTTTTTTTTCTAAATGAAGGCTGAAAGCTCCGCTCTCTCCTTAACAAAGAGATTCCCTTTTATTTTTAAAGCATATTTTGTTTTATTTTGTAAAGAAAATGTCTATTTCCAAAGGCGGCTTCATTCTCCACGCGGCGCCGTCGATAATTTGAACAGGATTTTCTATTTTTGAAGGGCACTCCCATCTTTCCAAAGGCTGCAGTCACACCTCCCCAGGTTGGGGAGCCCACGTTGCATATAGAAACAGAGGGTTCTATTGGAAAATAAAGGTGACGTGAGCTCACTGTCACCTTTCATTGGGTCCTTTGGTGTGCAGGAAAGCTGGATCACTGATGGGAAGTCTTCCTGCTGCTCAGAACACACCTCTCCCATTCATTGGGGTTGCACCTTGCTCAGCTGTGCTGCTGCAGATGCCCAAAGCAGCCACGCACTCACGCATGCAATTGGGAATGGAGAGGATGCACAGCTGTGCCCACAGCTGCAGCATTTCCTTAGGAAACAAAAAGCCCAAACCCCAGAAAACTGTCCTGTGTTGGAGAATTGCTCTGCAGGGCTGGCAGTTTGCTCCATGGGATGAAACCCGGAGGCAGTCCAAGCATTGCTCAGTCCCAAAGTGTTCTCCCCACTGCAGGGACCATTCGGGCTGCTGCTCACAGAGCAGAACCACGCAGCTCTCTGCTCATCACAGGACAATTTGCTCCTTGGAAAGCTGATGTGCACCATCTGGATGCGTTGGTTCCAAGCAAACCCGTCCAGCTCCTGGGTTGGGTCTCAACCCCACATGCTGGGTGGGAAGGGGCTGCCAGGGAGCTGCAGATGGGGGGGAGGTTGTCGGCTCCTGGGGTCCTGTGGGGAGATATGGGGTCAGCCCAAGGTCACTGTAGGGTTGTGCAACCCCCGTGGCAGTGGGGATCCAGCTTTGGTTGCCAGCTCCTATGTGGGTGTTTTGTATTGCCAGCTGTGCCCTTGTGTGGGAAATGCACCCGCAGCTGATCCTGGGAGCGAATGGGTGAGGGCTGCAGCTTTAACCCCAACACACCTCTGTGGGAGTGCAGTGAGGAGGAAAGCAGCTGAGCATCCTCACAGGGAAGGCAGCACTGCCCCATGATGATCCATCCCCTCTCCAACCCAGTGCCCAAAAGCGGTGACACCAGAGGGGACCTCCGTACGCAGGGGGGTCTGCAGAGCCGTGGTGCTGCCCTAAGGTTCTGGGATGGGCAGAGCTCCTTCCTCCCCAATTTGCTCCCCGATTTTCTCCTTGCACAGTGGCTGAGCCTTTTGGCTCTGCAGAGCTTGGGGAGGAATAAATCACACCTGCACCGTATCCTGCCCTTGCAGCGTGATGCATCCTGCCACTGGCTGAGCTGATCTGCAGGGCTGGGAGCAGGGATGGCAGTGGGATGGTGGTGGGATGGCGATGGGATGGCTGCAGGGATGGCTGCAGGGATGGCTGCAGCGTGGTGTTGGGCTCAGGGCTGCATTTGAGGCTGGCAGAAGGGACGCAGAGGGAACAATAACCCCAAAGCATGAGCAGTCCCATTGCTCTGAGCTGTGGGTTTACCATTAGGAAATAGGTTGGGACGTTGGCAGAGCTCAGATGATGGGGTCCTCCAGGCTTCCCAGGGGCTTCATTCCAGCACGGAGCACTGGGAACCACGGGGCTGCCCTCCCACCAATGCATGAATGCATCGCAGTGCATAGAAAAGCACATCTCCCTCAGCTCCCAGGTGTGCTGCGGTGACTTTGGGGATGAAATCCGGGCTCCGTTCAAAGGGATTCCTCCGAGCTAAGTGAACACAGCTGAGAGGCAGCGAGTGGGATTGGGACGCAGCAGCACTGCGGTGTGGGCAGGGCTGGCTGTGATTGGAGAGCTGCTTTCACTTTAAGGACTCCTGCCTGGTGATGGAGAGGCAGCTGTTGGCTCCTTCCGACTTTAATAGAAAGGTGGAAGGGTTGGGGTTTTTTTTGTTTGTTTGGTTTGGTTTTTTTTCTGGGGAGAAGCTTTTCTAGCAGTGAAATGAATGGAGACCTGTCCTTGTGTCTCTCCCATGGCTCCAAAGAAGGATGCTGTCACACCTTGGCTGCCAAACCCGGCTCATGTGGGGCTCATTGTGGGCTCTGCCCCTTCACGACACCCACACGTGGCTCAGGGGTAAAGCTGTCGCTGAGCTGAGCCCTGGGGTTTGGGCTGTGACATCCCTCATGTGGGGCAGCAGCTGCTCCCCAAAACCCTCAAGGCACCATCCTAAAGATGCCACGGCAATGCCACGCAGGCTCTGTGCTCATAGGAGAGAACTGCAGCCCTTGGAGGAACAATTCATCCCCTGAGCTCACCCCACGCTGCCTGCAGGAGCAAGGAGCAACAAAACCCTTTTGGAGCAACAACACATCTCAAAATTCATCCCACCCCAGCCTTTTGGTTTCGCTTTCTGCTTAATTACCGCCTGGCAGATGCAGTGTGTGAGAGCACACAGCTGTGCCATGGGCTGCTGCGCCAGCACTGCCCCTCTGCAGCTCCCACAGCTGTGGGTTTGGACATAGAACTGCTTGCTTTGGGGCTCAGCATGAACCTGAGGTCGTTCCGACTTGGTGACGGAGTCCATGGGCTGAGCTTTGGGGCTTCAGAGCTTTGGGGAGCGCTCCACATGCATGGAATATTTTTCCCCTTCATAACCAGCACACCCAGAGCAATGTGTTTTCAGCCCGAAGCCATGCAATGCTCTGGATGGGCAGCATCCTGCACTGGGATCACAGAACTTACCCACCCCAGCAATGGGACCCAGTGGGAAACGTGATCCCCAGGCACAGATTTCACAGCGTTTGGGCAATTCCTCATCCCTCGTGTAGAACCAAATCGGGGCGGATGCTGCAGCTCTAAGCAGAGAAGGGCGCAGATGAGCCCCGTGGTGCCAGCAGTTGCATTTTGACACTGCTTTCAATGCATTTTCTGAATAGAGCTGAGTGGGGAGCTCTCCCTGAGCTCCTTTCATGCCCCGCCACGTTAATTCCGTGCAATGAGACGTATTTATAAATAAAAGGAAATGAAACATCCGCCCGACAAAGCAGACTCCGAGCGAGAGCAACAGTCCCCAAAGGGAAGATTTATCCAAGGTCTTTCAAGATAGACAATTAAGTGAAGGCACCACGAGAGAGACGATAAATCCGGGGAGACAAATGAAGGGCACAGAATCTCACCCTCCCAGCTCCTCCAGCCTCCCTCCCCCCCCCCTCCCCACTTTGTGCTTCCAGCCTCGTTTTCTCCTCCAGCAAAATAGAAACCATTTTAATGCGCTGAGAGCAGTGAGCTTGGGGGACTTCAAACATGGATTTTGTTGCCCGAGGGCTCCATCCCTCTTTCCCCAGATGATGGCTCCCGCTTAACGAGGGCACATCCCCATCCAGCTCCTCCAGCTCCCTTTGATATTTAATAGGCTGACTTCCATTCTAACGCTGCTTTACATTCTAACATTACGGTCCCTTTGCACACGCCAGGTTAATTCACCTACGGGAGAGGGCGAGTGAAGCCTCCCCAGCGCCGGCATCACTCCTCTCTTATTGTTCTTTGCTCAGCAAATCCTCCTCTCACTGCACAGCTCAAGTGGGAGCTGCTAATTGGCAGCGAGTGCCGCCGCAGGTTGGCACAAAGCGGGCTGTTATCCATGCAGCACGAAGATGCTCTGCCTGCAGGCGAGGTGTGGAGCTGCCGGGGATGGATGCTAAGGTTGGGAGATGAGTGCATCCGGAGCAGCACGTGAGGGATTTCGTGGGGAGGTTTTTCACTTAGAAAGGTCTTCAGGATTGCTAAAGGTCTTTCATTCCTCTGTTTATCACGGGAGCAAAGCTGCTACCAAACGTTCAGCTCAAATAAAGAGGTCTGGAAGCCAGCGGCTGGAGCCTGAGCTGCCCATCAGCCCACACTGCAACCCAGGAAGGGACCCTCACCAAAAAGCCTCGAAGTCCTCAAAGGAAGAGCTCAGGGCAATTAGCAAAGTGCTCCTCAGCATGGGCTCCTCCTGCAGCTCTCCACACTCCGGTCACATTTCCAGCTTTCCTATAAGCAGAGGGGCAGAGCTGTGCTGTGCAGCCCTTCAGCAACAACTGCATCCTCTGGTCCCTGGGGGTGGCATCGCAGAGCCCCACATTTGGGACCGTGGGCCAGGGATCCCCCCAGGATGGGAAGTAAGATTTTAATCATGAAATGGAATCCCAGTGGCAGCGCTCTCCATCTTCAGCCTCCGTTTGTGCCTCCATCCCTGGAGCCGCCCTGAAATGGGGGCTGTTCAGCAGAGGACTCACCCAGGGTCCCTACCTGGCTGTCACCGGGGCCGCTTCCCAGTCTGGCAATGTCTCAGCAGGGCCAGTTCTCCCCTTTCCCTCTCCCTCAGTTCCTTCAAGATTTGAGGATGGGGCAAAGAGGAGAACTTTGCCCTCCAGCTTCCCCCAGATGCACCCTAAAGATGAAGGCAATGTGAACCGATGGCACTCAGGAGGGGCTGAGCACATCCCATCCCACAATCCTCAATGACACAGATGGGACACTGCACTGAGGGCTTAGGAATGGGGCTGTGCACCATTTCAGTCCCCTTTTCTGGCCCTTTATGGCCATAACGCAGGCACTGATTTGGGCTCAGCTCTGCCAATTCTTACAGCATCTCCAGTAAGACCAAGCAGGAGAAGCAGCAGCCCTTAAGGAGAGTACACCAGAGTGACCAAGAAAAGAAAAAGAATTTTTTTCCCAATGGGTGGCCCTCATTGGGATGCAAGAAGATGGAGTCCCTGCTCCTCTTGCAGTCGGCTTCCCCAAAGCACCAGGCGGGCTGTGACCCCAACACCAGAGCTGGCACCCAGAAATGCCAAAGGAAAACCCAATCCTGCTTTAGGGACAGCAGAGACCGGGATACCGAGACCCAGCAGGATGAGCTGGGTTTGTTGCAGCATGTGGACCACGAGGGGGGTGGGTTGGGAGATGCATAATGGGATGTGGGACGCGGGAGCAAAGGATGTGCACTCTGCACCCTCGCCATACGTACCCCGGCTCAGTGGGACGCAGACATGGACCAAGCCCCTTCCATCCTCCAGACAGAGAAGGCGTAGCTCAGCCTCTCGTGGGCCAGGTAATTGCAGCTGGTGATCTTGTGGTCCAGCTCATCGCTCTGCAGCACCTGGTACAAGAAGTCAATGTAGCGCGCGGCCAGCTTCAGGGTCTGGATCTTGCTCAGCTTGTCGGAGGGCAGCGTGGGGATGATTTTCCGCAGCTCAGCGAAGGCGTCGTTGAGCGATTGGGTCCGCTGCCTCTCCCGCACGTTGGCAATCACCCTCTGTGTGTGCACGTCCTCGAAGGACTGCGGCACCGGGCTGCGCTTGCAGCGTTTGCCCTGCGGAGAGGCGGCTCTGCTGTCCTCCAACGTTTTGCCCGTTTGGCCTCGTTTGCGGAGGCATTTCTTGTGCAGTCGCTCACCTTCCTCCTCGCTGGTGACCAGGCTGCCTTCGGGAGACTCCGGGCACATGTTTTCCTCCTTCATCTTCTTGGCAGCCACTGGTTGTTGTGAGCTAGGAGCCTTTCCCAGCGCGCTCTCACGGTGCGCAGAACATCGGTGGAGGCAACACTCAGCATCCGTCCTTCATCCCCACCAAACTTCTCCAGAGCCCTGCAGAGCCCTCCAAGGAGCTCCGTTGGTTTTTCCTTTGGGCGACGGAGAGGAGGGCGTTCAGATAACTTTGGGGAAAGGCTTTTGCTGATAGGGTGAGGAGGAGCGGGGGCGGACCAGGCGCAGACCAATGCAGCGGTGCAAGGTAACGCAAACAGCATTGGAGCTTATGGGTTCCAGATTTCCTCCCTCCCTCCTCCACCAACACCCCCAAGCCCTTTGGCACAGATGCTCCTGCTTGCTGCCCGGACGTCAAGGGACGTCGCCTATGCTGGTGTGAACACCAGCCACGAAGGTCAAGGGAGGCCAATTTGGTTTTAGTCTTAATTTTAAGACCCCACAAAAAGCCAGCCAGCAATTTTCATCCATCTGGCATGGAAGAGAAGACTTTTGTCCATGAGTTGTTCAAGTGGAAGCGTGGAGCAGTGGATGCCCCAATGAGCAATTGATGTGCTCTTAACCCAATGGAAGACGTGACGCTGTTGGGCATCCACTGCTCTTAAGAAATAGCATCAAAGCCAAAATGGGTTTGAGTTTGCACCCATTCACCCATCCACCCATTCACCCACCCGTTCTCTTCCTCCATCTACAGTTCTAGGAGTCCTGTGTAGCCCTCATTATATAACAGATACGACGTGATACTCATCCTGCACCGCATCCCTCTGAGATAAGTGATGATCTGGGAGAGGACAGAGTCTTTCCATGCATCCATCTGAGCCTTGAGGAGCTTCCACCAGCGTCTCCCCACCGGCCCTGTGCCCCACAGAGCCCTGGCATGGAGCTGAGCTTGGGTCTCTGTGCACACCATGGAGTAGGGAGGAGATGATGTGAACACCCTGTGGTTAAAGCCCTCAGTCAGCTCGGCTCGTGCGTGGGGCCCACGATGGAGAGTGAGAGGAGAGCAAGATCTATAGGGTCAGCAAGGTGACAGAGGAGTGAAATGTGGGGATTTGTGGCTTGCTGAGCTCAGCTTTGTGTTTCTGTGTCGTAAATCCCCTTCTGAATGCATCAGGCTCCCTCTTGGGGGTGGGTTGGCTGCTTTGTCCATTGCTTCTGGCAGGTTTTGCAGGCAGGGAGGGGTTGATAGGTCCAGAACCTGCTCCTGGCTGGATCCACAACCAGTTCAGCTCCTGATTTCCGGGGAAAATCATGTTCTATTAGTAGTGGGAGTGGGCATCCCCACCATGCCCACTCGTCGGATCATGGAGCCATTAAAGTTGGAAAAGACCTCCAAAACCAACAATCCAACCCCAACCCAACCTCACCATGCCCACTAACAATGTCCCCGAGTGCCACATCTCCCCATCTCTTGAACACCTTTCATGTTTGCTCAAGGAAGGTACAAATTTGCAGAAGAAAACCTCAATTCAATCTGCCCACGCAGACGTGCCCAAACCCAAGCAGCCTTCACAGCAAAACCCCTTTCATCCCCTTGGCTTCCCAGTGACCTCCATCAAAATTCTGCCTCTTCATTCACGATATATATACACTGTGGGGATGCTTTTCTCTGTTTTAAGGAGTTTGCACATCCTTCTACAAATTTCTCCTCCCTCCACCCAAAAAAAATCCTTTGGATGGGAGCCAGCAGATCACAGTTTTAAAAAAGGCCCGAATTACTTTAAAAAAAAAAAAAAAGAAGAAGAAGGAAGAAAAGGGGAGGGGAGATGCTGGGAGAGGAGCAGTCGATGGGATGGAGCCCAATGGCTTTGCTGGGTAGGGCTCAACGCGCTGCTCACACGCGAGCGTTGTCAAAGACAGCAGCCAATATCAGCTGTTCCTAATGCGGGAAAACAATAGATCAGAGGGGCCTGGGAAAGCAAGAGAAAACAAAGGGCGAGAGAAAAATCCCCCCAGGGAGAGGAGAATTGAGGCAGATCCTGGCTCTTCTGATCCCGTGCTTGGAGGAACCGGCTGAGCTCCGCAGGAACGGGATGGCGGCCAATTGACACCAGCTGGGGCACGGGCTCGTGCCTGGCTTTTATTCATTAATTTATTTTTTAATTAATTTTTTTTTTTTCTTATTATTATTTTTCACAGAATATGCTTAATTCTGTTTCAATCTCCTGCAGAGCTGCTACTGATATCCCCGAGCGAATGGATATCGATGCGCTTTGATCGATGGGGGACAACCAGCGATGCACCCTGAGATGCTCAGTGGGGCTTTTTCACCCACAGTTGGATGTTTTGTGGCGAGAGCGTTTTCCCCTCAAACATTTCAGTTTGTTCTTTCGGTGCGTGTTGCTGGAAGAGCTTTGGTATAAACTGTTCATGGGAAGGGTCACGCGTTGCCAAACCGTTTTCAAGAACTTTGGTTCTCTTTCCAGCTCGCTGGGGGTTTTACAGCTCTCGTTTCAGACCTTAAAAATGCAGAGAGGGGAAAAAAAAAAAGAAGAAAGAAAAAGAAGCCTGGATCGTTTGGTTCACTGAGATGCCATCAGATGGGAGAAAGGTTGGATTTCTCACCGTGTCCCAACCCTCTGCCTCTGCCCAGCTCCCCTTGCTCCCATCCACCCCATTTGGGGACTTTTGGGGGGCAGGATGTGGATGTCCTGGGGTTGAACTGTTGGGGTGGTGGGAACTGCTCAACACTTTGGAAAGAAAGAAAGTAAAAGAGGAAAGAAAGAAATACCACCAAATGAGGCAATTGAGCAGAGGCTTCCTTAGAAGATCATAGAACCATGGGATGGTTGGAATGGAAGGATCCTTAGAAGGTCATAGAACATAGGGTGGTTGGGATGGAAGGGTCCTAGAAGATCATAGAATCATAGGGTGGTTGAGTTGGGAGGGTCCTTGAAGGTCACAGAACCATGGGATGGTTGGGTTGGGAGGGTCCTTGAAGATCATAGAACCATGGGATGGTTGGGATGGAAGGGTCCTTGAAGATCATAGAACCATGGGATGGTTGGGATGGAAGGGTCCTTGAAGATCATAGAACCATAGGTGGTTGAGTTGGGAGGGTCCTTGAAGATCATAGAACCATGGGATGGTTGGGTTGGGAGGGTCCTTAAAGATCATGGAATCATGGGATGGTTGGGTTGGAAAGGTCCTTGAAGATCATAGAACCATAGGGTGGTTGAGTTGGGAGGGTCCTTGAAGATCATAGAACCATAGGGTGGTTGAGTTGGGAGGGTCCTTGAAGGTCACAGAACCATGGGATGGTTGGGTTGGAAAGGTCCTTAAAGATCATAGAACCATAGAGTTGTTGGGTCAGAAGGGATGGCACTACCTAACAGAGTGACACCGTTGTACCTCTGGGTCCACCTCCCAGTGTCCCACCCACAGGACCCACCACCCTGATCTCTCAGATATTAAATGCTTACAGCAATTTGCTCCTTACTCCCTGGGGAGTGCCACATCTTTTGTTTTTTTTCTCAGCACCAACAGCTGCACAGACCCTGCTGAAGGAGCACCCAAAATCCCATTGGGTGCACACGTGCCAACGAGGAGCTGATGCTCCTCCACCATAAAAACCAAGAAGACTTATGCATCCCTGAGCTCTGAAGCCATAATTCTGGCCCAGACCCAAGGCAGCATCCTGACCTGATGGTGTAGAGAGCGGATGGCCAACCGAACAGCCCTCCGTGTGCACTGGGGCTGGGACAGAACACACAAAACCATGTGCAAATCCAATTGGGGGTTAAAAATTGCCCCCTCCCCTCTCTGTGCTGCTCAACCCCAGGCTGTGAACCTGTGGGATAACGCACTCCATGTGTGAGCCCACAGCATTGCTTTGATGGTGCCTGCAAATGATTCCGGGCACAAAATCAGAGACCGAACCTCGACGGTGAGGTTCTTTTTGGTGTTGAGTTCTGTTATCATTATTTATTATTTTATTTTATTTTTTGCAGGCTCTCTTTCCTTTGTCAGAGGGGGTTGACGGTGACCTCCATTTTTCACCATGCGTGAAATAAATGGGGTGGGGTGGGATGGGATGGGGTGGGGTGGGGTGGGGTGGGGTGGAATGGAATGGAATGGAATGGGGTGGGGTGGGGTGGGGTGGGGTGGGATGGAATAGGATGGGATGGGATGGGATGGAATGGGGTGGAATGGGATGGGGTGGGATGGGATGGATGGGGTGGGGTGGGATTGGATGGGATGGAATGGGATGGGATGGAATAGGATGGGATGGGATGGATGGGGTGGGATGGGATGGGATGGAGTGGGGTGGGGTGGGGTGGGATGGGATAGGATGGGATGGGATGGGATGGGATAGGATGGAATAGGATGGGATGGAATAGGATGGAATAGGATGGGATGGGATGGGGTGGGATGGGATGGATGAGGTGGGGTGGGATTGGATGGGATGGAATGGAATGGGATGGGATGGGATGGAATAGGATGGGATGGGATGGAATAGGATGGGATGGGATGGAATAGGATGGGGTGGGATAGGATGGGATGGGATGGGATGGGATGGAGTGGAATGGGGTGGAATGGGATGGGATGGAGTGGAATGGGATGAACGGAATGGGATGGGGTGGGGTGGGACAGAATGGGATGGAAAGGAATGAAATGAAATGAAATGAAATGAAATGAAATGAAATGAAATGAAATGAAATGAAATGAAATGAAACAAAACAAAACAAAACAAAACAAAAGAAAAAGAGAATCAACCTAATAAATCGCAGACATTAAAGGCAGCCGGGAACAGCCTCTGCCCCTGGAGGCCGAGGGGGAGCAGCTCCGGTTTCGCAGCTTTTTCTCGTTATCGCGACCCGAGAGTGGAAACAGATGCGAGGAGAGCAGAAATGCGAAGCATCCGCGGCCGCGTGCCGTTACCGCGGTGACGGCGGCCCGGCTTTGATCCGCGCCCCGCAGCGCTGCTGGGCGCCCCGAGCCGCTCGTTTCCTCCTCGCGGTGATTTCGCCTTCCTGGAACTGCGCGGATTTTTTAAGAGCTAAAAGATGTTCCTCCTCCTCCTCCTCCTCCTCCTCCTCTCCCCCCCCATCGCCATCCTTACCGCCTCCATTCCCTCCCAGCAACCAAAGGTGGGGGGGGGAGGTTGGGGGGTCGAGCGGTGATGGAGGGGATGGGGGACCCCCGAGTGGGGGGAGCGGGAGGGCAGCTCGGCAGGGGGCATCGCGGCCGCCTTTTCTTTCCTTTGCTTCTTCTTTCTTTTTTTCTTTTTTTTCTTTTTTTTTCTTTTTTCTTTTTTTATTATTATCTTTTTTTTTTTTTCTTTTAAGAATTATTCCTCCTTTCCTCCTTTCTTCCCCTCCTTTCTTCCCCTCCTTTCTTCCCCTCCTTTCTTCCCCTCCTTTCTTCCCCTCCTTTCTTCCCCTCCTTTCTTCCCCTCCTTTCTTCCCCTCCTTTCTTCCCCTCCTTTCTTCCCCTCCTTTCTTCCCCTCCTTTCTTCCCCCTCTCTTTTTGCTTTTTTCCTCCTTCCCTTCTTTTTGCTTTCCCCCCTTTTCTTCTGTTCTCTTCTTTTCCCTTTTAATTTCTTCTTTTACCTCTTCTTTCCTTCACAGCTTTCTACTTCTTTTTCACTTTTCCTTCCCCTTTTTCTTCCTCCTCCTCCTTCCTCCTTCTCCTCTCCCCAGCCACCACAGCATCACATCTCCACTCTCCAATCCCTCCAAACTTCACCCTTTTGCCAAACACCTCCTGGCCAGGAACAAACCCCAATAAACCCTTCCATCCTTTAACTCCTTGCTTTGCGTTTCACTTTGCAGGTGGTGGCACGGAGCCCCATCCCAGTGCTCCCAGTATATCCCAGCCAGCCCCAGCCTCGCACCAGGACTGGATGTTGGTGACTCACGGAGTGCAGGGAGCTCAGCTCCATCCTGCTGTGCGTGGCAGAGTCACTTCCAGCAGGAGATGCTGCGCTGTGGGATGCAAAGCAGAGGCTTGGTTGCCTTCTGCTCGTAAGGAGCCTCGTGGCTTCATCCTGCCTGCATGCATGCATTGCCTGCCCAATGCTCCGCACTGCTCTGCCCACAAAAGAAGGGGCAAAGCTCCTCTTGCAGATACCAGCCCACAAACACAGAGTTTCTAGAGTTTCTCCATGCAGGTCTCCATCCCAGCCCCATTGGTTCCCATCCTGCTGTTTGTGCACCCCCTGCACCCCCCCCACAGCTCTCTGCTCACCCATCCTTCACTTTCTCCCTATTGTTCCATGCACTTTGTCCCCCCCTTGTCCCACCACCCTAAAATCCCAGCAAAGCCAATAAGAAGTCAATCCTCTTTTCTCCACCACGTGCACAACCAAATCTCCCACTTCCCAAGGAACAGAGCTGAGGTGGAGATGTGTCTGTGTGTGTGCAGTTACCTCTGCCTGCACACAGCTCCAAACCACCCCGACCTCCAGCCACCCCCATGCAGAGATCCACTCAGTCCTCCTGCATCAGCTCTGACGTCTGTGGGAAAGCAAAGCAGTCAGCAACAAGGAAGGCATTTATGGGAGGATTTGCTTCATCTGCTTCTGGAAAAAGCTGAGCAATAAATAAGGTGTTGGAAGGGCAGGGAGCAAAACTGCCCCAGGATTTTCTCCCTTTGGAGGTTGGGATTGGGAGGGAGAATATTGAAGGGAAATTGTGTTTCTCCCTTCCCAATGGCAAGCAGAGCTGGATGGGACCCAACCAAGGGAGAGAAAAAGGAAGGCACCGACAAAGCAGCACGGTGTATGGCTTTCCTCAGGCTGTTATCTCAAAGCCTACCACTGGGATAAGGCCACGAAGCGCAGAGCAGACAGACAGTCGGGTGATGCTGATGATGCACGTCCCAAAGAACGCCGAGTTATTTTTATATGAGCAACTTTGCAGACGCTCACAGCTGACTCAGTGCTCTGCATCTCCTCCCTTCGAGCTCCGGGCCAAACTGGAGCTGCGTCGGCACCAGGAATGGAGGAAAGGTCCTGGGTCCCCCCCCATGGCCCATTTGGGGCAGTATCTTAGCTTGGATTGGAGCGGGATGGGAGGGGATGGGGTGGAATTCCTCCCACTGCCACATGGGCATCGCCATCCATTGCTGTTATCAATAAACAGGATGGAAAGAAGAGGAAGAATTTGGGGGAGAGGGAGACAGTGAGCAGTGGGGTGGAGGGCTGCAGGGCGAGGACCCTTCCCCAGCCCACCAACACCAGCAGGCAGGAGTTGGACTCAGTGATCCTCATGGGTCCCTACCAGCCTGGGGGACTCTATGGCTCTATGACACTTCTTTGCCCTTGAGAACACAACTCCATCCCTACGCTCCTAACCCTAACCCTAACTTTCTGCCCACAGCTCTTGGGCTGAAAGACCAAAAAAAAACCTCCAAAAAACTCCAAAAACCCAAACCCTGAAGGCATCACGCAGCAAAGGGCAGCCACTCCACCTCCATCCCAAATGATGTTCCTAGTGGGGAAGAAAAGACCACAGAAACCCCAAGCAGACAGGAGATGCCTGCGTTGGTCCCATTGCCCTCCATCCCATAGATGTCCCCATGCCTGGTGATGGGTCTGGGGAGGGGTGGGATGTGGGATCACAGCCCCATTTGGGCATCTCTGAGGGCAGAGATCCATGGGGCTGCTCCCCACCCTCTGCTCCCTCCTGTCCCACAGCAGACACAGCTCACAGCCCCAGCAGCACATGTGGGAGGGCCCTGCGAGCCTTCAAAGCTCCGTCTGTGGAGGGGGGGTGGGGGGAGACGAAAGGGATGCTTCCACTCCTGGCCTGAGATGAAAGGAAACGTTTCCCTCCGCGCCTGGAATGAGTTCTGGTGCTTTGGAGATGGGGCTGAGGCCCATTTCCTGAGCACCACAGCAAGGAGCTTTCATTTGCAAGGGGACTTTGCTGATGGGACATGGGAGCAGATGGCTGAGATGTCAGCGTGTCCCCAGGCACAGGGGATGCAGTGATGGTGATGCTCTCACTCACGCTCACCCTGTGCCCCCAGTACGCACAGGTTGAGGCTGACAAAACCCTTTGTCACCACCCCCAGGGTGACACCATCCCTTGGGTAAGCTGACAAAACCACCCCGAGGGCACAGAGTGGAGATGCTGGGTCCTGCACACAGCCCAGCAGTGGGGAGAAGCCGATGGGGCCGACGTGAGCGACAGATTTTCCTCATTTTGTCAGAGGAAATTCTATTCTGATTAAAACCCGTTTGATCTCAGAGGAGGAGGAGGGGGTGGGATGGGGGTAGGGTTGGGTTTCTCTCCGATTGTTGGGCTTTATTGGGATAATGCATCAGCTAAAAGCTTCCAAGCAAGATTTAAAGGAGGGAATGGCAAGGGCACGGGAGGCACAGTCTGGAGATGGATTCAAGGCGTTGATTAAAACAAGGGATGCGTTGCAGGGAGAGAAGGGATCAGCCAGCATCAAACCCGAGCTGAGCAGAGCCTGGGGGCTGTCGGTACCACTCAGCCCCCCCAGCTCTGACCAACCTCTCTGCTGCAGTTGAAGCCCATTCCTTCTTTCTGTCCTGAGCAGGAAGAACAGATTTCTCTCCTTCCCCTTCAATCAGACCCCAAAGGCGGTGGTCTCTTCTGGATGCCTTCTCCAAACCAACCCCAAAGTCCCATTTAGGGTCATCCATAATGACCTTTCAGGAATGCCATCCTTGCAGCTCAGCCATCCCCATTGCTCCCTGCAGGATCTCTGCCATCACTGATGGTTGCAGCCATGTGGGGTTGAGTGGAGGTGGACAAAGCGATGAGAAAATGGTCAGGGTGGAAAGCTCTGGGAGGAAGAATTGAGATGTGGGGTCACACCTTGGGAACCAACCCAAGGGATGAGTCCTCCAGTAAGGGTTTGTCCTCCATCCTTCCCTTCCCCTCCATCACCTGCAGAGGTGTAGGGATGAAGTCAGAATTGCCCCATGCTGGGTGGGATCAGAGCTGGCTCCAACAGGGAAACCCTTCAGCATAAGAAAAAAGGGGTAAAAGGGTAAAAAAATTACCTCTATGAGCTGAGAGTGAATTTGGACATCACCCCAAAGCACTCCACTGGGTAAGGAGGAAGAGGAGCTCATGGGACTGAAGGTGAAGCACCAGACCCCATCCCAGCAGCCCCCATTGATAATAAATACTGGGACTGCATGGAAAATACAACCAATGGAAAATACAGCCAATAAATACAGAACTTTTATTGCCAGGAGGGCGAGGAAGGCAACGAGCGTGACCTGAGGGCTGGGAGGAAATCTGGAAGGGAAAAGCTATCAAAGACAGGGGGATAATTGGATAAGAACGGCACACCTTGGGCTCACCCGATAATTGTCTTTGATCACAAATTATTTTCCCGAGAGGGGCCACGCTGTAGATCTCCTCTGTCTGGACTTCATTAACACTTCTGATGAATTGCTCCATAGGAATGGATTTGTTAAAGCAGAGGGAAGTGGGATGGGGTGAGGGGATGTGGTGGAAGAGGGACCGCCACCAACTGGATGTCCCCCATGGAATGGTTGGGGACAGCCTTTGTGTTCCCCCAAAGACCATCAGGAAAGGTAAAAGCAATTTGCTGGCAACATCACATCATGCACTGTGGAGGGAAAGAGGATCTGAATCTGTGAGATCTGGCCGTGCCGAAAGATGAGGGTGGAAAAGATGGGACTGGATCCAACACAGACGCAGCACATGGAGACGCGAATATTCTCTGGATGAATCCTTCCCTCCATCTACATTCAACCCCCTCCGTGGGTGAAGCTGCCCCCACATGGAGCCCAGCGGATCCCATCCCATTGTGCAAACCTTCCCCAAGCTGGAAAGTCATAAGAATTAAAAAAAAAAACACACAAAACCCAACAGATTTGGAGATTTGGAAAGGAGGAAGAGCGCGCAGCATCATGGTGGGATTTGGGGCGCAGCACATTGCGCTCATCAGCCCCCCCCCAGAGCAGCTCCATCTTCCTGCCTGGGGAGAATTAGACCTTTATTTGAGGGCTGGTTTTCAGCTTTGGGATCCAACTCCAACCCCTGTGATTTTTGCTCTAATTATTCCCAGAATGAACCCTCCCCACACAGCCTTCAAAGCACTGAGCTGTGGCAGAGGACCCCAAACCCCAACGCCAACAGTGGGGACCCCCCAGCTGTGCCAGGACCAGTCAGTAACCCCTCAACAAAGTTTTGCACATCACTGCTCCTCATCAATCTTATCTCCCCTCAAAGGCTCTTCTCAGATACAACACTTCAACCCAATGGCAATTTTCAGCCTCTTTTCCTTTCTTTCTTTCTTTCTTTTTTTTTTTTTTTGTTTAATATTGGAACCATATTGAACCATTTTACTGGCTTGGTTCTTCTCCAAACTGAAAGATGTCCTAAAAATAACTATTCCCAGTTCTGTGTGTGATGCTCAGCCTCCCTTCTCTCCCCTCCCCCCTCCCCATAGGACCATGGCTGCCTCCCAGCCTTGTCTGTGCTTTTCATATCCCAGCACTAAATGCACTCCGTTGGGGACTTTTAATCCCACTGCTGATTTTTACCACCACCCATCTCTGCCTTTTGGCTCTGAGATCCACAGGAACACGGATCCCTTTGGCACGGTGGGATTTGATGCTCAGCTCAGCACTCCCAAACCTCGCCTGAAGCCTTTCCCTTGGTACATAGACAAGGGAGAGGGTAAATTGCATGGCCCCAGTGCACAGAGGGTCAACAGCCCATAGGGAGCCATCACCAGTGAGTGATGAAGGTGATGAGCTGAAGAACTTGGCCAGGCTTTGAGTCTTGGGTCCAGCACCCCAGTCTGCATCCGAACCCATCCAAATGTGTCCCTACCCCCATCCACCCCATCCAACAGCATCCCCATCCACCTCACCAAACAACATCTCCATCCCCACCACCCCCATTCACCATCATCCCCATCCTCATCTACTCCACCGGACAGCATCCCCATCCCCATCCAGCCTATCAAACTATATCCCAATCCCCATCTATTCCTCCAAACAGCATCCCCACCCTCACCCACCCCATCAAGCCACATCCCCATCCAACCCCATCCTCTCATCCAACCCCATTCCCTCATCCCCATCCAACCCCATCCACCCCCATCCCCCCATTACCCCATCCCCATCCAACTCCATCCAACCCATCCCCCCCATTCCCTATTCCCCCATCCCCATTCACCCCATCCACCCCATCCCCATCCAACCCCATTTCCCCTATCCCTATCCAATCCATCCCCCCATCCCCATCCAATCCCATCCCATCCCCATCCAACCCCATTCCCCCATCCCCATCCAACCCCATCCCCCCCATCCCCATCCAATCCCATCCCATCCCATCCCCATCCCCATCCCCATCCCCATCCAACCCCATTCCCCCATCCCCATCCAACCCCATCCAACCCATCCCCATCCACTCCATCCACCATCATCCCAATCCCCATCCATTCCACCAAACATCATCCCCACCCTCACCCACTCCATCAAGCCACATCTCCATCCATCCCCACCCCCCCCATTCCCATCCAACCCCATCCCCCCTGTTTTCGTCCAAACCCCTCCACTCCATCTCCATCCAACCCCATTCCTCCATCCCCATCCAACCCCATCTCCCCCATCCCCATCCACCCCATCCACCCTGTCCCCATCCAACCCCATCCCCCATCCCCATCCACCCCATCCACCCTGTCCCCATCCAACCCCATCCCCCATCCCCATCCAACCCCATCCCTCCCATCCCCATCCATCCCCATCCACCCCATCCCCATCCATCCCCATCCAACCCCATCCCCCATCCCCATCCAACCCCATCCCTCCCATCCCCATCCATCCCCATCCACCCCATCCCTATCCAACCCTATCCCCATCCATCCCCATCCACCCCATCCCTATCCAACCCTATCCAACCCTATCCAACCCTATCCTCCCCATCCCCATCCACTCCATCCACCCATCCCAATCCCCACCCACCCCCATCCACCCCATCCACCCTGTCCCCATCCAACCCCATCCCCCATCCCCATCCAACCCTATCCCCCCCATCCCCATCCACTCCATCCACCCCATCCCAATCCCCACCCACCCCACCCCACCACAACCACTGCCCCACCTGATCCCACCCCAGCCCTCCATAACCCAACATCCCACCCCTACGATGGCCTCATCCTGCCCTGTCCCCCCACCAGCACTGCCCCTCTGTGCCCAGAGCCACCCACCGCCCCATCACAGCTCACGATGGCATCCAGCTCCCCTTGCTCTGTTGGGGATGTTGTGTGCGAGGGCGGACGTTATGAAAATGACATTTGGGGCATTTTTTATTTTAATTATTATTATTATTTTCTTTTTATTCTTACAAGCAACAGCCAGAGCAAATGCGTGCTGAGTTGGCTCCCTGCTCGCTGGTCTTGATGTGAGGTTGGGGAGAAAGCTTGCAGCAAAGCAGGCATTGGAAGCAATTGGCACAGCACGATGCAGCACCACGTATCTGCAGAGCATCGTGTGCCCAGGAGGATGGACAGCCCTAAGGACGACCTCAGAGCCCGTATGGAGGAAACCCAAGCAGGTTGGATGGGCTCAGAGCACGATGGGTGGCATCGCTGTGGGCAGAAGGCACTGAGCATCCTCCTCCTCCTCCTCCTCCCAGAGCACCTCTCTGAGGGTCGGATCCTGCAGCTCCAGCAAGGCTGGGGTGCTCAGAGCCTTTGAAACGCCGCTTCCGTCCTCCCCACATCTTGACAGCAGATTGCTCAAATGCAAAAAATCTGTTGTTTTCCTCAACGTTGCTTTGAACGTCTTCGAGCCCTGCTCAGGCAGGAGGGTGGGATCCCCCCCAGACCCTCCTCACGCTGGCTGTGAAGGTGCTGAGACCCAGAGATGGGGATCAGAAGGTGCTGGAGGCTGACACCCCGTGGGGCTGTGCTTTGTGGAACGCTCCTTGCTGCACCAGGGCTCCTCTGCAGCCCCAGGGCACGTGCTGAGCTCAGAGGATGCTGCCCCATTTCTAAAGCGTGGCCAATAAATGCGAGGGCTGCAGCACATCCTGTGAGGTGAAGAGGGGGGATGGCATGAAACCATCCATCCTGTTGGGTGGTAAAGGTCGGTTTGCCCCGAGGAAGGAGGCTCGTGCAAAGTGGTGGGTTTGTGTTTGCCCTTCAGAGCCACACAAAGCTCTGCTCCCCTTGGTGCCAGAGGGATGGGTCCAACCTTCAGGCTCTGAGGTTTGGTGTAGGGGAAGGGTTGGGTCCCTGCCTCATAGAGGAGAAGGTTTTCTCCATCCTGAGAACCAAGAAGGGCTGCTCTGCTTTCGTTTTGCTGCCATCTGGATCCAACGAGCTGCAAAACCCATCCCATAGCACAGGGCAAAGCATGGCCCAGGGGACCGTGATCCCTTCTGCAAACTGAAATGAGAAGGGATATCACCTCCCTGTCCTCAGCCCCTGCAGGATGCTTTGGCCACAGTGCCACACTGTGCAGCCATCGGGTCCAGGAAGGACAGTGGGGGGTCACACTGGGAGCAGCCTGGTGGGTAAAAAGACCCCAGTGGGCACAAATGTCCCTGAGCATTGCTGGCACTGCTGTACCCCCAGCCCAACACAGCGGATGGGACCCCAGAGGGTCTCCAGCACTGTCACCATCTGTCAGCCTCATCCCATCATCGCATCCCCATTGCTGGGGAGAACAAAACCAGCTGGGATTTCCGTGTGAGCAAACTGGAAGCGATGCCAGGAGGGACCTCCCAACACACAGCAGCTCCCAGATCCACTCACATCCATTAAAACACCCCCCCTTCCCTTTCCCCCCCCCCCCGGTGCATCCCACCTCCCCATCAGACCCCTGCCTATGAAACGAGGACTTTTGCAGCCTTCAGCTTGCAGGAGGGTGGGAGACGGCTCAGTGCAGCCCCCAGGGTGGGCTTGGCTGGGACGTGCTGATGCTGAAGGACCCCGCTGCTGCTGGGGGGGGAGGAAGAGGAGGAGGGGGGCACCCATCTCGGTCCCTCCCTCCTGCGCCGCTCACCCCATGGCAGCTCGCTGCTGCCCCCCGCCGGCCACAGCCCACCCTGCACCCAAGGGTGCCGACCCCCCCCCGCTCCATTAGAATCGATGGATCTCTTCCCCTTCCCTTTCTCCTTCCCCTTCACTTCCCCATTCCTTCCTTTTCCCTCCCCTCCCCTTCTCTCTCCCTTTCGTTTCCCTTCCCTCCCCTTCCTCTTTCCCTCCCCTTTCCCTCTTTCCCTCCCCTTTCCCTCTTCCTTTTCCCTTTCCCTCTTCCTTTTCTCTTTCCCTCTTCCTTTTCTCTTTCCCTCTTCCTTTTCTCTTTCCCTCTTCCTTTCCCTTCCTTTCCCTCTTCCTTTCCCTCTTCCTTTCCTTTCCTTTCCTTTCCTTTCCTTTCCTTTCCTTTCCTTTCCTTTCCTTTCCTTTCCTTTCCTTTCCTTTCCTTTCCTTTCCTTTCCTTTCCTTTCCTTTCCTTTCCTTTCCTTCCCTCCCCTTTCCTTTCCTTCCCTCCCCTTTCCTTTCCTTCCCTCCCCTTTCCTTTCCTTCCCTCCCCTTTCCTTTCCTTCCCTCCCCTTTCCTTTCCTTTCCTTTCCTTTCCTTTCCTTTCCTTTCCTTTCCTTTCCTTTCCTTTCCTTTCCTTTCCTTTCCTTTCCTTTCCTTTCCTTTCCTTTCCTTTCCTTTCCTTTCCTTTCCTTTCCTTTCCTTCCCTCCCCTTTCCCTTTCCCCTTCCCTTTTGTTTCCCTTCCTTCCCCTCCCTTTCCTCTTTCCCTCCCCTTTCCCTTTCTCTTTCTTTCTCCCCCCTTTCCCATTCTCTCCCCTTTCCCTTTCCCTCCCTTTTCCCTTTCCCTTTCCCTTTCCCTTCCCCTTCCCCTCCCTTTCCCCTTTCCTTTCCCCCTCTCCCTTACCCTTTCTCCTCCCCTTCCCCTCCCCTCCCTTTCCCCATCCTCTCCCCTTCTCCTCCCATCTTCCCCTCCTTATCCAGTGCAACAACAGCAGAAGGAGAAGCCCAGAAGGAAACCTGCTGCACCCAGAGGTAGAGAGAGGTTTGGGAATCTCCACTGTGGCTGCAGGAATTCTCCACTCCTCGCTATCCTGGGGGGCTTCTCAGACCATACCCAGCCCTGCCCTCCCTTCCTAGATTGGCACTGAGCAGCCAAATAGCCCTGAAATCCCTCAAAGGGTCTCCAGAGGCTCTGGTTTCTCACTGGTTTAACCCCAAACCTTCTGAGAACTGCAAGAGGGCTGAAGGAAGCCAGGGCCATCCGACAGCAAAACCCAAATCTGGGAGTCCCAGAGAGGAAAAACACTCAGCATCTCTGCACAGGACAACAGTGAGGTCGTTTATCACAGGAAGATGAATCCTCCCTCCACCAAAGAGAATTGCTGCAGCCCCACATCACCCCCAAAGCACTGCGTCATCCAACCAACCCCCATAGCAAAGCTCCTTTCACTCTGGCACCAAAGGAAGGAGACAGGATTTAATAACTTTGTGAAGCAGTGACTACAGGTTTGGTGAGAAAGAGGCTGTATTTCTGCTCTTATTGTGGCATCACATACGAGTTACAGTGTGGTTTAGTACAAGGAGATGCTGGGATACACACAGATGAGCTCTGCTGTGAATTAGCATCCTGCTGCAGGGCCAGGTCTTACACCAAGCGTGCAACCGAAGCACAAACAATGTAAAAATATATTATATATTTACATACACCATCTTTTAAAAAGCTGAGACACGGGTATAAAGTCCAGAGCTAAAAGATGTCAGAGAGAAAACAGGGTTAGGTTCAGTGAGCTGTCTGTGGGCTAATTTACCATCACAAAAATAAAGTTTAAAACCCTCGGGGGGGGGGTTGGGAAAAAATGATGGGAGTTTTGGATACGTGCCCCCGCTGTGATTTCACTCAGTGATGGGAAGGGACCACCTGCAGTTTCCAGAGCTGGGATCAGCACCCAGGCAGCAAACCCATGGGCAGTGCTGCGTTGGAGAAAGGTGTGAGATGGGTTAGGAGACAGCCTTTATAAAAGCACTTGCAGACTTCACAGTGGGCACAGCTGTGGGCAGGGATCACCACTGCACCCCCTGCCAGTGCTGGCAGCCCCAAACCAGCAGGAAGGGAGGGTTTAGTATTTAAAAGCCTGAGTGTTAAAGCTCCTAAGTGTGTTCCACACACGTGGACTTCATCTGGCTTTAGTGATGTCTGGTTTTAGTGACTCCCAGCCGGCCTCATTGCAGAGCTGCCTGCTGCTCTGCTGTGCACGCTGACCCAAAGGTGCTCCTTGATCTCAGCTGCAGAAAATCCTGGAAGATGTGGAGGTGCTGGGGGCACCCAAGGGCTCCCTTCCCTTTTTCTCCATGGGGCAGAGCAGTGCAAGAAGGAGCTTGGGGTTCTTTGCTGCTGAAGCCCCCCTCCCTCGGGGGCTGCATCCTCAAGGCATCAACCCACAGCCCCCCACCCTGGGGGCTGCTGAGCCACGTGAACCCCAGGGACCTCAGGGCAATGAGGGCTTGGATGCAGGCCTGCTGTCTGTGAGCAGATGGAGCCTTTCAGCTCACTGCCAGACGCAGGAAAGTGACAGAAGGAACAGATTGACAGCGTTAGCCAAACTTTAAATGGTTGAGTAAAAGCAATTAGGAAAAACCCCCTACTGCAGACAGACAAACCAAGCAGCACTGGGTGGCTTCCTCCTCTGCCTCCTGTATGCTTCTCGCACGTACCACTGGGGGGCAGCTCAGACATCCAGCACCTTCAGACAGGAGCAAAGTCCCAGCGTCAGAAGTCACTGAGGATACTGATGTCTGCAAACTCATTCCTGTACCGGTAGGCGTAGAGGCTGAGCAGAAAAGCCCATTTCAAGGAGATGAAGCTCCAGACACACGACAGGTAGTAGCTTCTGGGATCAGTCAGGGCTAGGAGAGAAAAAGGGATATATTTCAAAACCCTCTTTATCCCTCACGCAGTCTGAATCCACCCCAACCCCAAACAAAAGCCCCCAAAAACCCACCCAGGCTTTCTGCCTTTCATCTGTTGCCCTGCAGACACTGGGAGTCACTACACGAGCTCTCTTATGGCAGCTTTATATTCACAGCAGGAAGCTTCACGTGCTGACTCAGCTCAGAAGGCATTTTTCACCCTGCTGATAGGCAGTGAGGTTTCCAAACCCTCACCCACCTGCTTCAGGAGTGCTGAAAAAGCAGTGTTTAAAAGCACTCCTCTTATTTGTCATACGTGTTAAATATATTCTGGTTTCTATAGGAGACCAAACTGGAAGGTGTAGGCTGCAGGATGAGGTCTGACAACGCAGATGTGGAATACAGGAAGATGGGCACTGCCCCATCTGAGTGGGACCCAGCAGAGAACAGAACTGCTTTCATGCTCTCAGAGGGCAGCAGGAAACTGAAATGCAATGGCATTCCTGCAGCAGCTCCCCCACACACACCCATAGAAGCCTCCAACAGGTTGCCCAAGGAGGCTGTGGATGCCCCATCCCTGCAGGCATTCAAAGCCAGGCTGGATGTGGCTCTGGGCAGCTGCTGGTTGGTGACCTGCACATAGCAGGGGGTTGGAGCTGGATGAGAACTGTGCTCCTTTGCAACCCAGGCTGTTCTGTGATTCTATGAACACCTCCCAGGCTCTGCTCCTCCAGACCCAAACTCAGCACTGCTGGCAGCTCCAACCCGCTGCTTTCTGCAATATCCAAATACTCACACTGATGCTGAGTGATGGCCAGGACGAGGAATGTGCAGAATCCCACCACGGAAAGAGCTGAGAAGAGGATCCCGATGAAGAGGAAGAACCTCAGCCCTTTTAACCAGGTCCTCCAGTAATCCTGCACATACATCACATGCGTGATTAGGGCCCAGAGCGCCAGAACACCTGCTTGATCAGACAGCAAGGGCAGTCAGTAGAGCACGCAGCACTGCAGCACCAAGGCCACGAACAAACACAGCAGGAACCACCTCCACCTCACACAGATCCCCCTCCAAACGCTTCCAGTGACCCAGAGATAACATCTCCCATTGCTACTGTGCTCCAGGAGCCACGCAGGAAGGTTTTGAGGTGGGGGGGGGTTGAGCAGCGTGGCTGATTTCTGTCCCCCAGCCCCATCAAACAGCCCTCCTGCTGGCACCAGTGACACCCGTGCCATCAGTCTGCTCCATCAGCTGCTGCACAGCCCTTTGTTTGCAGAACAAACACCTCCCAGGCACTGAATCACCACGAGGTGAGGATCAGGACTGCGTAGATGCGAGCAAACACATGGAATGGGCAAATTAAAGTCAGGGTGCAGCCAACCACCACGCAGCCTCGCTGCTCACTCCATCATTATCTGTGCTTTCAGACAGCTGAGCAGGAATCTCTGCTTTTCCAAGCCATCCTGAAGTGCTCTGACAGACAGCAGCTGCTTTCAATGACGACCCAATTCTTTCACACCTAGGAAAAAGAAACCCAAGCCTACAACACTGATGTTAAATTGGGCCTATTTTCAAAAGGCTGGGACGTTTCTGATGGGATTTTTGGAAGTGAAGGGGTGCAGGTTGCAGCTCCCAGCTGATATCAGTGTGCACACGGCTCCCACTTGGAGCAAAGCACTCTCATGCAGTGTTTAAAGTGGAATAAATCCAGCTCGGCACTTCTGGGTCTGGGTTACACAACCTGAGTAATATCTGAGCACTGAGTTCTTGTTTATTTATTGATGAAAAGATCAGTCAAAGAGAAGCAAAAGGCACTTCCTGGGCTTGGGTGTTCCTTTCCATCACCACGTTTCACTGTCAAAAGGGAAGAAATAGGGGATAAAAAGGCCCCAAAGCATCACAGCTGACAGAAAGACAACGCATCCCTCCTTTATCTTTTTCTAAAAATTGCCACCTTTTCACCCAAATTCGAAAGAAAAACGAGAGCAAGCACTCAGCCTGGAAGGAAGACGACGCTTCCAGCCCCTCCAGCCCTCAGATCTGGGCTGTTTGCTGCTCCCCAGCACAACCCAGTGAGGAATGCACAGCATTTGGAGCAGCTTCCCCTCTGCTGAAGTCACAGCAAATCTCACATCGCTGCCTCGGAGCCACAGCACCAACAAGGAGCAGCTCCAGCATGGAGTGCCTGCATTTGGCCACCCAAACCAACCTCACTGCTGCTTTCTAGCTCTCCTTCACTTCCACTGTGCTCAGGAACAGCAGAGGAAGGACAAACAACCAGGACAGCAGCACTGCTCCAATCCCAGCCTGCAGAACCTCCTGCTCATCACTCACTGGACACGCAGGGCTTCTCCAGGCTTCAAAGTCTGCATTGTGGCACAGAGCAAAACAACAGCGGGGAGGATGGCAGCTGAGCACCGTTGCCAGCAGCAGCAGCACTTTGCTGGCTTTGCTTTGCAGCTCCTCACTTGCAGCCTTTCTGATCTCAAACGAAGCTGAACCTGCACGAAGGCAGCTCTGAGCTGGGAAACCTGGAGGTGGTTTTTATCTTTTTGGGGTCTTGCAATGGGTTAAAATGCCCTCTGCAGAGAGCAATAGGAAACTCAAAGTGCAGGCAGGTGGCTCGGGGAGATAAAAGCCAGCCTGCAGAAGATAAAACCCATAACAGCAAATGCAAAAGCTTCAGCTCCTCCTGGTATCCCTCAGCTTCGCAGCGCCTTGAAGCTGCTGATGAGAGGGGAGCTCTGGCTTTGCAGTTGGCAAAACATGCAGCTCCCCTGCAGGCTTTCAGATGAGTCAGCAGAATTGAGCTGAACTGCTGAGTCAATGCAGCAAGAAGCAGCAGCACGTGAGCTGTCAGCAGACCTGAGCCCAGCCTGATGCAGAACTGGGAAGGAAGCTCAGCTAATCCCCAACCCCACACCAAGCATTTCCCAAAGAAGAAAAGCCTGCTGACAGGCATCACAGGGGTGCAGAGCTGGGTCACGAGGCCCTTCAGCACAGGGAATCCTTTCACCCAGAGCTCAGCCAGCAGAAAGCACCTAACCACATGAAACAGAGGGGAAGGAGACTCAGCCAGCTCCAGCCATGTGATGCCCGCCTGTCCCCTGTCCTCCAAGGGCTCTCAGATCCTTCAGTGAAGCAATGGAGCTGGCAGAGCACGAGGTGTCTTTTCTCCCCCCTCCTTCCCAGCTTGTTTTCTTCTCTAAAAAGGCAGAAAAGTGTTCCAAGCAGTTAAATGAACACTCAGAGCTGTTTGAATCAGCATCCGCACCGGCACAAGGAGAGGCAGGCAGGAGGAAACAGAGCAAGGCTTTGCTTTGGAAAAACCCCAGAGCAAAAAAACCTGCATGTTTAACCCAAACTGCAGCATTACAGCTCACTCCTTCAGCTGTGCCACTTCAAAAAGTGCCTTTTTGGATGTATTTTTTTTGCTGGAATGGGAAAGAAAAGTTTGGTCATTCGAAGCAACTTGCAGGGCGTTCAGCTTCTCTTGTTCACATCACCCCAAAATCTGCTCCTCCTCCAGACCTGCACCTCTGGATCTCTTTTCCCTTCATGCAGAGGGAAAAGCAGCACCTGCAGCAGTGGAGAAGCAGTGCAGCTCATCGTCTCCCATTGCAGCACCTGCTGGAAATAACATCAGAAGCTCCACAGCCTTTTAGAGCAACGTTGGTGGATTCGCCCCACGTTCTGTGTCTGCAATGAGAGCTGCTGAATAAAAACACAATCGAGGGATTTCCGACCTGGAGCAAAAAATGAAGTGCAATACAATGAGAAACTCATTGCACAAAAGCACACAAAGCTCCAGGAAAAGGAAACGGTCCAACAACCACTGGGACATCTGAAGCAACGGGGATGGGGGGTTGTTTTCTTTAATGCTGGTTAGCAGGAGTTTTGACAGCGCTTTTAATTCGTATTTTAAATCCAGGAGTGCACCTAGGGTGCATTTGGAAGGAGTTTAAAGGAGCTGTAAAAAGGCAAATTCACAGCTGGACCGACCCCAGCTTGCAGCCTGGCACAGGACAGTGCTGACAGCATACATACAGAACGAGAGGAGCAGCCCTGCAGAGAAGGACCTGGGGGTCCTGGTGGGTGAAAAGCTGACCGTGAGCCAGCAGTGTGTGATTACAGCTTGGAAAACAAATGGGATCCATCAGAAGAGCCCAAGCAGGGGACAGGGAGGTGATTCTTCCCCCTTTACTCTGCCCTTATGAGGCCCCATCTGCAGCACAAGGACAAGAAGGACAGGGAGCTGCTGGAGAGGGGCCAGAGGAGCCACGAAGATGAGCAGGGGGCTGCAGCACCTCCCTATGAGGACAGGCTGAGGGAGCTGGGCTTGTTCAGCCTGCAGAAAAGAAGCTGTGGGGTGAATCATTGCAGCCTTCAGCACCTCAAGGGAGCCTGCAGACAGGAGGGGAGTCAGCTCTTGGGAAGGGGAGATGACAGCAGGACAAGGAAATGGTTTGGAGTTGAAGGAGGAAGATTGAGGTTGGATATCAGGGGGAAGTTGTTTGCTGTGAGAGTGGTGAGGTGCTGGAACAGCTGCCCAGAGAGGCTGTGATGCCCCATCCATTTCTGGAGGTGTTCAAGGCCAGGTTGGATGGGGCCCTGGGCAGCCTGGGCTGGTATGAAATGTGGAGGTTGGTGGCCCTGCATGTGGCAGGGGGTTGGAGCTTCGTGATCCTTGAAGTCCCTTCCAAGCCAAGCCATTCTGTGATTCTATAACGAGGCTTCCCCACTGCTCCTGGTGAGGCAAGCAGTGCAGCTGCTTCCCTGAGCTCTGCAGCCTGCCAGGACGCCGTGTACAGCACGGATGGGTGGTGTGGATCCCAGGGACAAAACAACAACAGCGTGAGGCCAAGGAGAAGCATGTGCATACACAGGGGAGCTGCTCTGCAGCCAGCTTTCCTCTTCCTGGGGCTCGAAACACGCGCTGGGAGGCAGCAGCTGACGGCAAACGACGAGGAAAAAATAACAAGCAAAGCAAAGCAAAAACAAAGCACGCATTAAAGAGTGCCCGAATGGTCCTGGAAAACATGAAGCCTATGGTGAGCAACGCCTGCAGTGCTCACACAGCCCTCAGTCGCTTTGCATCTGCACAAACCTCCTCTGTGCACTCAGTCTGAGCAGCGCCCAGCCCAAAAGGAGCCCGTGCTTCTCCTTCTGTCCTTTCCGTGCTAGGAAAGCTTTGCCTTCTCTGGTTGCTTCCCTGAAAGGGTGAAACGTTTCTTCCTGGGGTCCCAGCCAAGCGAGTGCAACGTCAGAGGTTAAAAATGGGTTTTCCCTGCCCGGCTCTTCTGCCAAAATAGCTGAGGATCAACAGTGAAATATTTTAAGCAAGCAGCTCTCAAAGGAGAGGAGTCTATGGAGTAACTGAGTGCCAACTGGCTTTCAACCCTCCCCATGGGCACAGGATTTATTTCTGTTTGGAGGAAAGCAGACAGAGCAGCACGGGGTGAAAAAGGGGCATTTCAGACAAAACCAACATCACGTTTTCCAGCCTTTCAGCAGCACCTGAAGGGATCCAGCTCCCCCCTCAGCACTCAGCACAACCCTGTGCTCCCCCCAGCATCCCGTCCTCCATTTAAGACAAAGGAACAGCAGGCAGAACTCAACAACGTGCAGCACTCTGTGTATGAATTCCACCACCTGGCCACGCTCTGTTCCACAACTGCAATGCTTTCTGTGCACGATGCTCTCACCCTGGGCTGGGAACAAGCCAATCTGCCTTCCTTTACCTGAAAAATGCAGGTGAGGTGAGCTGTGAGAGCATCACCACCTCCGTGTGCAGGCACAAACCTCCTCCTGCCTCTTATCAGTTATCTTCCAAGATTCTGAGCATCTGAAAAAAGCACGTTTCAGCTCCTCTGCATCTGCTCCACACTGCGTTCTCAAAGCACAAGCTCTCCTTTTGGCCAGAAATAACTGAGCAGCTTGGAAACAGCCCCATAACGTCTCCTTGAGTGGCTCAGAATGGAAGAGCAGAGCAATGAGACGGCCAGCATGAACTCAGGAACCACTCTGCAGATCCTGAGATGGCTCTGTTGAAGATCAGGGAGCTGATGTTACTGGGTGCTGTGCGTGGAGGGGGGTGGGGGGGTTGTTGTTATTACAAAAGGCAACCAGAAAGACTGGAAAGGTGGCTGCTCAGCATCTTCAATTGCGTGCTGCTGGTTTCATAGTGAGAGGTAATTGAACTTAAATATAAAGATTAAAGCAGAGGAGAAGGCTGTAAGGAAGAAGGGAAGCGTGCAGAGACATCCCAGAAAAGAATAAACCCCCAGTGAATCAACAGCATGTCAGGAAAACTTTCAGTAAGGTGGAGCCTGCAGCCTGCAAGCACACAGGAAGAGAAAACAAGCACACAGAAAGAGAAAATGAGCACACAGAAAGAGAAAACGAGCACACAGAAAGACAAAACGAGCACACAAGAGTCAATGGCAGAACCTGGAAGACAGTTAAAACCAGAGGAACGCATCCAAGCAGAGTCATGGAAAAGGTTGGCAGGCAAAGCCTCACCTTAATGGCAACTACAGCAATTAGGAACTTCTGCAAAGCTGCCAATCACGACAGGATGAACCATCTTCTTTCCCCCACCCCATATATACATAATGGGAGGGTGCTCAGATCTGAGCAACAACAGAAAAGGGCTCAAAACTGTGCCCCACAGATGGGGGAGAAGCTGCCATCCCACCTGCCTTCCCCTGCACAGCACGAAGGGCACCAAGCAATGCCTGCAATGATCTCTGCTGTGTCCACACTGCAGGAAGTTCCAGCAGCTCATCACCTTCCTTTCCTGCCATCCCCTGCCAGCAGAAACACATCCAGTCAATGCATGATGGTTAAAAACTATACCAGAAGCGTGGACTCCATGCTCACCTAATAACCACAGCATGCACTTCCTCCTGCACACCTCAATTTTCAAATGGAAAAAATAATAATAATAATAAAACACAGGCCTTCCTTTTTGTCAAGTTTGCTCCTCTGCTGTGCTGTGATGGTGAGCATGGAGCTGAGGGCACAGCTGGATTTCAGCGTTTGCCTGGCAGCAGCACAGGTTGCAAAGGTTCTCTGCATGCATGCCTGCTTGCTCCCATTCTTTCCTGGCCCCTGCCTTGAGACAGAATGCTGCACGAGAACAAGGAGCAGGAATGTAAAGCTGAAATCTCACTGCAATCATCTGGGGAGGATTCCATCTCCTGAAACACCAGGAGGCAAAACGTGAAGCAGAAGGGCAGGAAAAAAGCAGCCAAGAATGCGAAGGGGAAAGGAACCTCCTGAAACAGCTTTGTCATAACAGCAGAACGCACTGAAAGCCTTCCTGACTTTCCTTAATGCGTTTCTCAGGCTTTGAGATCCCACTGAGATCCTCCCTATGGACATTTCACATTTCATTTTTTTCCTTACCTTGACACCCCTGTCACCTTAACCAGCTTGAATTACCTGGTAACTAATCAGCACACAAACCTCCTCCTCCCTGCAGATAACAACCTAAGTGACTCCAGCACCACCAGCATAGGATGCTTTCTCTCTCTGCTTCCTCACCAGCTTCCTTTTCCTCCAGAAATCCCCCTGTGAACACAAAGATGTGCAGTGGAAAACATGATTTATTTCCCTGTGCATTGCTTAGGTCCTACAAAACTCCAGCTTTCCTTGCACCACTGAGAGTAAAGCAAGACAAGCACGTTGGATTCGCTCAGCTTAACTCCAATTCCAGCTGGAATTAAAGCTTTTTTTGGAAGAAGAAGAGGGTGAAGAAGCTGAGAGAACTGAATAGGAAACGTAGAACAACTGTGTGCATCACAGCCAACCTGACAGCACCACACACACTGAGAAGCACAGGGCAGAGCTGGCATTGCTCATCACAAAGTTTCACTTCACCCTGTGCTTCTTCCTCCAGGTGCTCACTTGCATTTCAGCCCCACAAAAGCCCTGAGCTGCTCAGCTAACAAAGCGAAACAGGGCTATGATCTCCTCCAACCCAATCATTAGGTCAACAAATCCGTTTTGGCCACCAAATCTCTGTCATTTCAATGTGCATCTTACAGCTTGAGCCCTGGAAGACGAGCAGCCTGTGTCAGAACATCTGCCCAGATGTTCCCCATAGGTACAAACCTCAGCAGGTTTCACTTTCCTTTTCCTTCCCTGCAAACACAGAGCAGACGTGAACGCTGCTTTCCAGACCTGAATTTCCTGAGCAAAGCCAACTTTAAACCTGCAATAAAATCCTCCTCTGGGTAAAAAAAACAACAAAACTGGCTGGCACTTTGGGGCTCACTTCACACACATGCAGACACTGTGACCCCCTGACATCCCCAGCTGCAACCTCAACAGCTTCTGACCGAAGCCACTTCCTCAAGAACACAAGAAGATGTAGAGAGCACCCAAAACACCACAGTGTGCCCCAAAACCCACCTGTCCCCCATCCCCTCCTGCAGCCTCACTCTCCCCACCAGCCCCACAACTTTGTCCCTACCCCCCTCCCCCCCCCCTTCAGATTTAAGGCAAACAACCCCCCACCCCTTTGCTTTTGCCCCCCCCCCCCCCGCTGTGCACTGGGGGAAGCAGAGATGCTCAGGGCAGGAGGGATTTTGGGGATGCTCTATGGCCTGAGAGGGAGGGGTACAAAGCCAGGCTTTGGGGATGCTGCCAGCTTTGGGGTTACATCAAGGGGGTTCACATGGGGGGGGGGGGGTCACCTCAGGATGTAAGGGGGGGTTTAGCATCCTGGAGATGGGGGATCACCTCAGGGAGGGGGATTCATCTCCAGAAGGGGGGTTCACCCCATGGGGGGGGGTCACCTCAGAGCAGGGGGGCATTGATCACCATAGGAAGGGAGGGGGGGCACCACAGGAGGGGTCACCTCGGGGTGGGGGGGGGGGGAGGGAGGGATCACCTTAGGACTGGGGTTCAGGTCAGGGTGGGGGGATCACCTGGGGGGGGGGGTGAGCTCTGGGGGAGGGGGTGGCACCTCGGGGGGTGGGGTGGGGGGTCAACTTGGGGAAGGGGGTTCATCTCCAAAAGGGGGATTCAATTTGGGGGGGGGTCACCTCAAAAGGGGCCACCTCGAGGGTGGGGGGGGGTTATCTCCAGAAAGGAGGGGGGAGCTCATGTTTGGGGGGATCACCTGGGGGGGGTGTTACCCTGTGGGGGGGGGTTATCTCCAGAAAGGAGGGGGGTTCAATTCGGTGGGGGGGTCACCCCAGGGGGGGATCATCACAAGAAGGGGGGGGGGGTCACCTCAGCAGGGGTCACCTCAGGGTGGGGGGGGAGGGAAGGATCACCTCGGGGGGGGGGGGTTCATGTTGGTGTTGGGGGGATCACCTGGGGGGGGGGGTCATCTCCATAAAGGAGGGGGGTTCAATTCGGTGGGGGGGTCATCAGAAGAAGGGGGGGGGTCAGCTCAGGAGGGGTCACCTCGGGTCCCCTACCTCAGGAGGGGGGGGTTGGGGGGGATCACCCTGGGGGGGGGTCATCTCCATAAGTGGGGGGGGGTTAATTCTGGGGTGGGGATCATCAAAAGAAGGGGGGGGGGGTGACCTCGGGGGGGGTCACGTCGAGGGTGGGGGGGGGGGCACCTGGGAGTGGGGGGGGGGGTCACCTCACACAGTCCACCCCACCCCCCCCACCAACCACCATCCCAGCGTACCCGAGAGCCCCCCGGCCGCGGCCGTGGCGGGTTGGCGGAAGGCGGGCGCCAGGCTCCAAGTGAAGAAAGCCGAAAAACCCATAAGGGCTCCGGCGGCCGCGTAGGCCAAGCGTACAGCGAGCGCTCGGCTCACCGCCATCGGAGCGCTCCGCCGCCACCGCCCCGAAGCCCCGCCCACCGCCCCCTCCAGGCCCCGCCCACGGACACGCCCATTTTTTTAAACCACGCCCACTTGGTGCCGCTCCCCTTTTGCTGAGCGCCCCCTTGCGGCTTGGAGGATTGAAAGCGTGGATTGGGACACGGGGGGGGCTTGGGGGGGTTTAGGGAGAGTGGGGTCACCGGGGGTGTAGAGGACGTGGAGGATGGAGGGAGATGAGGGGGACGTGGGGGGCGTGGGGCACGAGGGGGTTTAGGGGAGGTGGCAGAGGGCATGAAGGCACCGGGAGGGTGTAGGGACATAGGGGATCTGAGGGGGAGGTGGGGGGTGATGGGGAGATGTAGGGGACGAAGGGGATGTGGGGCCACAGGGATGTGAAGGGGATGTGAGGTGGCACAGTGGGGGGTTGTGGAGACGTCGGGGTGCAAAGGGGACAATGGGGGATATGGGGATGTGAGGGCGTGAGGGAGGTATGGGAGCAGGGTGGTGGGGACATGTTAGTGTGTAGGGGACACGGAGGGGTCGGGGACACTGGGACACTGGGACAGGAGAGGGACGTGGGGGGCTGTGGGGGTGTAGGGAGAAAGGGGATACGGCAGCTGCGGGGATATGGGGTCATGGGGGACATGGGACAAAGGGGATGTAGGGACGTGGGAAGAAATGAGAGGCAAAGGGGTGCAGGGAGACTGCATCCCTATGGAGCCACGTGTGGCTGAGGGGTGTAATGACACCGCGGGGTTGGGGACAGGGGGGAAGTGACAACGGTGGGGGGGGGGGGGGGACACGGTTACGGCTCTGCGCTGTTGAATCCTATCCCCGAGCTGCGTGCGGGCTGCAGGCAGGGCAGTCCCTGCTCTAGGTGGCAGCAGCCCCTTTCCTTTCTGTGCTGAGACACCAAACGTCATCTCCCCTTCCCCGCGTCCCTCCGAGGAGCGCTACCCAGAGCGGGGTTTCTCCTTAGACGCAATGGGAACCCCTCCAAACCCTTCCATCCCCCTGCCTTTGTCCTCTCCCTATGGCTGTTGCCTCCAAAGCGTCCCCAAAAGTGTCCCCAGAGGTGTCTGCAAAGCCGTTCACCTCTTGGGGTTGCACAAATCCCATTCCCCCAGCTTCTCCTCATCCCAGCCCTTCTCTTTGCACCCAAAGCATCTTCTGCTGCCGTTGCTCGCAATGAGAGTTCCTCTCTGGATGGCATCCCATCCCACACACATCACCACACCACACAGCTTGGTGTCACCCAGAAGTGGCTGAGGATGCACCAATCCCACTATTAGTGTCAATGATGAAGATATTAAAGGTGGGTGATCCCACTACCCATCCTGAGGGACACCCCTGTCACCAATCTCCATCCATTGGCCCATTGGCCACCACACTCTGGGCATGACTTTGCAACCATCAAACCTTTCCTATTTAGAGCTGTGGGGGTCTGACCCACATCCCGTGTCATTGATGAACATATTAATTAGTGTCAGTCCCAGTGCTGAACCCTGAGGGACACCACTGGTCACTTATCTCCATCCAGACTTCCACGAGCTCCCTATAGATGTTCATTGGGGCTGATGGATGTGGTTGAGGTTTTGGCTCCATTGGGGCACCAGAAAGCACAGAAGACACCGATGAAGTGTGACCAACACACGAAGCCTTGGCTGAAAAGCTGGAAAATGAGAACTCTGAGAAATGAGACCTCTGGTGTGAGACGATCCCACACCTCATTTGGGTTCAGCTGTGCTGAGCTCCAGCCCAATGCCCAGGGATGGGTGCAGCCCTCAGGGGGCGTTAATAAAACCCTTGGGAATGAGCAGCAGAGATCAGCCTGATGTTCTGTGTGTGCGTGGATGTGCTGTGACGGCCTTTGGGTTTTGTTTTTACTGGGAAAAACCTGAAAGCTGCAAAAAAAGCCACCTTTTCTGGCACCTTCTCCAGCAGTCACAGGGATTCAGGTGCTTCCTGCACACACCTGGAAGAGCAATAAGCGGTGTCAGCAAATGCCAGGCAGCCATCCTGTGTCAAAACAGATAAAATCAGCTCCACCGCTGTTCTTTCTGGCTGCTCACACCTGTGTGGTGTGCAAATGATCCAGCAGAACGATTTTTTTCTCCTCATTTGGAGATGATGATTTCCACATCCTCAGCAATGGGGGAGAAACCAAAGGGATTTTGCAGAACCGTCAGAAAAAAACTCCCCGAGCCCATCAGGGAAATGGGAAAGTTTGATGTTTGTGAACGAGCAAGGTTGAACCGGGTCATCGTGTCAATGGATTTGGGAAACCTTGGGTTGTTTCCATAGAAAACAGTGGGACAGTGACTCATGTAAATACTGAGCACGCTGCCTTGCATGGGGACACGTAGATAACGTGGCCTTGAGGACGCAGTGCACTCTGGCTTCTGCAGAAATCCACTGCCATGTGTTAACCACCCACCAGAAGAGCATCAGGAGGCAGAATTCCACACGCAGGGTATCTCCCTATACCTAGAAGTGATGGAAAGCCCAAAGGGAGAGGGTTGGATTCTGGGCAGTGGGATTTCATGGGGCTCCTGAGATGGGAAAGCAAAGAGCGCTCAGCAGCAGCAGGGCAGGAAAATGTGGTTTCATGCCTGAGACAGCAGCAGATCCATAACAAAGATAAGGAAGCTTTGCATGATGACGGGAGTGGGGCTGGGTATTCATCCAGCTGCCTCCAGCACGAGCTGGGGAAAGCATGGAGCTCACTGCCAAAGCTGAGGGCTTCAAAGGGATCCACCAGGATGGGTGCGTGGCTCAAAGGTGTGGGTCCAAGATCTGATGCGTGCATCAGATCAGGACTCAGGAGCACAAGCACTGCACAGAAATAGCTTTATACCCAGGGAAGGAGGGAATAATGTGTGTCCCTTTGATGGGGATGAGATGATGCTGTCTGTGATCCGCATCCCATAGGGGCTGACATCATTGCTGCGTGTCGGGGCAGCAGCGGGAGGCATTGGGCACTGCAGGCTGTGAGTCACCTCATCCCCAGGCAAAGATCTCCGCCAGCTCAGGGGAACTGAGCCCAAGGAGAGATCTCACCCTCATCCCCTGCCAGAACCACGAAGGCTGGGCTGGGTGCTGGCAGGAGCTGCACCCCGATGCTGGAGGAGTCTGCTTTGGGTCAGTGCTTTTTGAGTGTCTCACAGTCAGAGAGCAAAAATGCGCTGATCCTCGTGGATCAGCAAACAGCATCCCGAAGCAAATGGGGTCTGAGAACCATCCCCTAAGAAAACAGGATCCAAGCACCATCCAGGGAGCAACAAACCCCCCAGGTTCCTGTTAATGGCAGCTGAGTGTGCACCCCGTGATCCTCCTTCCTTGCCCAGATGTATCAAGACTGATGCAATCGCTGCACAAGTGCTGCATTCCTTGGGATGCTCAGTGAGAGATGTGTCTCCTGCTGTTCCCATTCAGCATCGCCTTGGTCCACAGCTCTGTCCTTCCTCAGACAAGAGGGCCACGTGGTTTGCAGGTGGGCTTGGGTTTTTTGGGCCTTTTTGGGTTAGGACCCATAAAATGGAGGAAAGAGATGTGGGGAGGAATGACCTTTTCCACCTCGGGATGTGAGATGAGTTTGGAGCATCCTCAGCCCAGCAGAAGAGAAAGCAACCAGCAAAACACTGGAAGCGAGAGCAACCTTGGGATTAGGACAATTAGAAGCTGCTGGGATTTGCATAGCCTAATTAAAGATTCACTGAGCAGACACAACGAGACACAGCCTGAGCAGCCGCCCCGTGCTCAGCATTTCCCTGTGGCTGCCCTGGGTCACGTTTCAGGGCATGATTCACATCCCACACGTAGGAGATCTCTGCTCTCACAAGCTGAAATAGGAGCTGAGTCCTGTGGGACCATCCCACAGAAAATGGATGGGAGCAGCCAGGGGTTTAGGACCCAATTTAGGGCAGAATTTTTCATTTTGAGCAAGGAGGGCAACCTGTGATGCCATCCCAGATACTCCTCACTTTTGTCACTGGGTTTACTTCTCAATCCAATGACCCCAACTCATCAACCCAACAAACCCAACTTCTCAAACCCAAATCCCCAACTTTTCAACCCAACAAACCCAACTTCTCAGCCCAATGAACCCAACTTCTCAACCCCAAACCCTCAACTCCTCAACCCAACAAACCCAATTCCTCAACCCAATGAACCCAACTTCTCAACCCAAAATCTTCATCTTCTCAACCCAACAAAACCAATTCCTCAACCCAACAAACCCAACCCCAAATCCCCATCTTTTCAACCCAACAAACTCAATTCAGCAACCCAATGAACCCAATTTCTCAGCCCCAAACCCCCAACTCCTCAACCCAACAAACCCAGTTCCTCAACTCAACAAATCCAACTTCTCAGCCCAATGAATCCAACTTCTGAACCCCAAATCCCCATCTTTTCAACCCAACAAACCCAATTCCTCAACTCAACAAACCCAACTACTCAGCCCAATGAACCCAACTTCTCAACCCAAAATCCTCATCTACTCAACTCAACAAACCCAATTCCTCAACCCAATGAACCCAACTTCTCAACCCCAAACCCCCAACTCCTCAACCCAACAAACCCAACTTCTCAGCCCAATGAACCCAACTTCTCAACCCAAAATCCCCATCTTTTCAACCCAACAAACCCAATTCCTCAACCCAACAAGCCCACTTCCTCAACCCTATCATCCCAACTTCTCAACCCAATGAACCCAACTTCTCAATCCCCAAACCCCAACTTATCAACCCCAAAACTCCAACTCCTCAGCCCAATGATCCTAACTTCTCAATACAACTCAACCCAATGGTGTTTTTTCCATCTGTTGTCACAAAATGTGTTTCCCCACTCATTGCCAATACCCATAACAACAATTAACCCTGGAACAGCCCTGGATGGGATTTTTTTTTCCACCCATATGAGCACCGCTTCTTGTTGAGCTTTGGACCTTGGACCTTTTCCCTGCCACCAGGTTGCAGGGAGCAAGGCTGAAGTCACTGCAACAGCTGGAGTTTGGCAGCATTGCCTTTCTCCTCCTCCCCATATGCCACGTGCAGGGAAAGCTGCATCGGGGTTGAATCCAGGAGCAAAAGGAGGAAAATCCATCGGGATGCGGGCAGCCCTGCTGGTTTGCAGAGAGCTGGATGCCATCCCAACTCACTGCTTGAGAAGTCGTCCTTGAGGGTTTGTTTTTATTTTTAACCTTTGCAGGAGAATGTAAAAGTTTCAGCTGCGTGAACAACCAGGAAAAAAAAAAAAACAAAACGATTTCAACCCCATGAATATTGAAGCACAAACACGGAAGGAGGAAAAGTGAAGGGAATGAGGAGGTCCCGGCCCTTCCTGGTAAAGGGAGGAGTTCCTGAGGCTTCCTTAAAGCAGCCCGTTGGGAAAACCATTGTTTTCCCTTCTCATCCCACAGAGCTCATGGCAGAGCCTGGTGCTGCAGACTCAGTTCACCCAAATCTGCCCCAACGTCTGCAAAATGTGGGGTCTGTAACTCAGCATCCCCATATTGTGGTGCTAAGGATGCTACACATCAATCCATCCCCATGGCTGCAGCCCTCGTGCAAGCTGTGTTCTTTCTGCAATTCCTTTTCATTTGCTTTTTCAGAGTGAAATCTCCCCGTTCTCATCCATCCATAGCAGTGCCCACTGGGGTTTTGGGGTATTTGGACTGGGAAGGAAAGCAAGAGCTGCTGTTTCCCGATGGGTTCAGATCCATGTTTGCATGTCTATGGAGATGCAAATCTGAGCATCGCCTTCCAGGAAGAATCAGGAGAAACCAACTGGATATGGAAATGCTGAGCAAGACCCATCACGCTCCCCAAGCATTAATTAAGGAGCACTGATTGCTTTTGGGATCCTTCCCCAAGGAGCAGCATCCCTCCAGTGATCCCAAACCATCAGGAAGGCTCCATCACCGTAAGCAAAGGCTATGAGGAAAGGATACCAAGAAATGGTTTCCTCCCAGCAAAAAGGCATAGCTTGTGTTAATTCATGGAGAGTGCTTCGTTCTGCACCAATTAGGAAGCGAAATGCTGATTACATTACAAATCATGCAGGCTAAACCCGAAGGTTATTTAATGCTGGGTGTTGCAGTGAGGCACTCACGAAACTGCACTGGGATAATAATGGTAATAATAATGGAAGTGATATCGCTCAAAGTAACGATGGTGTAAATTAGGAAAGGCTGCGCTGGTAAAAAGGAGCAAAATATGGTTTGAGGACAAGAAATACATAAAGCACCGATGCGGAGGGATAAAGCAGTGTGCTCAGAGCGCTGTAATTTAGAGCCATTTTCCTCACAATCATATTTTCAACACCGGTTTATTATCCTGTTAAACCCAAGAGGTGATAAATACTAAAATCTCTTTGACAGCCACATGCCAGCAGGCATCCTCATCCCTGATACAAAGAGCTGAGCTGCTTCTTGTTCAGAATCTTCCATGCAAACACACCAGAAGACCCTGAAACGATCCCCAAATGGAGAAGGCAGTGAGGAATGGGTGTAGATTTGGATAACAGAGCTGGAATTGCTGCACTGTGCATCACCCTCAGCACTGCACCATCCCTGGGGCTGCGATTCGGTATCTCCATGCTCTGGAAATCTGTGCTCGCAGGGTGAGAAAGAGCTGGGACAAATCTGGAGCCTGCATGTGAGTGGAGCAGGGCAGAGGTTTGCACTCTGCAAGCAGCAGCAGTTGGTTTTTCATCCAAGGGAAACAAAAACCTCTCAAGCACAGCTTTGGGGACACGGTTGTCACCATGTCTCTGCTCTGCGTGCTCAGCCTGGAGGATGACGTAGAGGGTTGCAGGATGCAGAGGTGTGGAGGATGCAGAGGTGTGGAGGATGCAGAGATGTGGAGGATGCAGAGGGATGCAGGGTGCAGAGGGATGCAGGATGCAGAGGTGTGGAGGATGCAGAGGTGTGGAGGATGCAGAGGGATGCAGGATGCAGAGGTGTGGAGGATGCAGAGGGATGCAGGATGCAGGGTGCAGAGGGATGCAGGATGCAGAGGTGTGGAGGATGCAGAGGGATGCAGGATGCAGGGTGCAGAGGGATGCAGGATGCAGAGGGTTGCAGGATGCAGAGGTGTGGAGGATGCAGAGATGTGGAGGATGCAGAGGGACGCAGGATGCAGAGGGATGCAGGATGCAGAGGGATGCAGGGTGCAGAGGGATGGAGGATGCAGAGAGATGGAGGATGCAGAGAGATGGAGGATGCAGAGGGATGCAGGATGCATTCAGTGCAGTTGGGCTCTGCAAATTGAACCTAGAGATGAAGGGATGCAGGATACACGTGGGTGCTGGGGGATGCAGGATGCAGAGGGATGCAGGATGCATGTGGTGCAGTTGGGCTCTGCAAATCGAACCTAGAGATGAAGGGATGCAAAATGCATTCAGTGCAGTTGGGTTTTGCAAACGAACCCAGGGATGCAGAGGGATGCAGGATGCATGCAATGCAGTCAGGCTCTGCAAATCAAACCCGAATCTGTTTGGGTTCTTTTTTCCATTCAGGGGACACCTGAGCCAATGGTACAGCTTTGCTGCAGCCAGGATGCAACCCCTGGGACCCACAGCCTGGTGCTCTGTAGGAAAGGGCAGCCCTGGAGCTCTAAGGAGCAGCAGCTTGGTGTGCCACCAGCACTGTGCAGCATTGCTTTTCCCACAGAGCACCAAGAGCAGCTCACTGCATTCCTGAAATGCTATTTTATCCTCAGCATGATTTATGAAAGAGCCTGTGGATGGAGGGGCTCAGTGGTGGCCTTGTTTATATTGCAGCAGCGAGATGTTTGTGCCCTGAACTGCCCATAAAAACAGGTTTTGTTGTTGGGTTTTGTTGCACGCGTGCTTTGCTTTCTTTTACCAATAAACCATCCCTGAAACATAGCAAAAAAAAACCCAACCAAACAACAATAAACCCTTTGGGAGGCTGCTTGCCCCCATCCCACACTGCTGCTGTGCTGAGATCCAAGTGGGACCCAACCCATGGCCACCCCTCTGCAAACCACCCCGCTCCCAGGAAAGGCACATTGCCACGGGGCCAGGCCTGCCTGCTGCAGGAGATTAATTATTATTCAAGTGCTGATAAAGCGAGCAAGTTAAATGCAGTGATAAAGGCTCAGATAAAGCAGAGCTGCTCTGTTTGCATTTTATGGCAGGCAGGAGCTGCTCGCTGCTAACCGGGCTCTGGTGGCTGTTGGAGCCTTTGGGGATGTGTGACCCTATGCTGGCAGCAGTGGGGTTGCAATGTTCTGACATTCCTGTGCTTGGTTTGCAGCTGGTTAAGCAAATGCTGGATGCACGCAGGGCTGCTGGGTGCACGGTGCTGGGGGTTCTGTGCTTTGGGCAGTGCTGGTCACCTCTGCTCTGTAGAGGTCATCAGATTGGTGACACCCCCAGATCTCTGCTGGATCTGTGTCATCTTGTCCTGCAAGGATGCAGCAGGGGCAGCATTGCTGCAGGATGCTCTCATTCCCCAGCCTGGAGCATCTCTTAGTGATCCAGTGAAGGTGAGACAATGGGGTGCAGGGTGTTGGGAACCATCCTGGGCACTTTTTGCCCTCATTCCTGCAGGTTCTGCACCCCCCAAGGGAACAAACAGAACCACCAACCAGCACAGCCACAGCCTTTAAGAGGTTCCCAAGAATGAGGGATGGGAGGAAGGGAGGAGAACAGCAGGGAGAGCTCCTTGGTGCTGCTGGTGGGGCAGCCCAAGGCCGGGGCTGTGGGGAGGTGGGATGAGCTGCAGGAAGAGGGAGAGGTTATTGGAGGGGTGAGGCTTCTCCCAAAGGCTCCAGGCCTTCCTCACACCTCTTCCTCCTTCCCCACCCACACTTAATTCTCTCTAATCTGCACGGGGACATGCCTGCACGGCACAGGGACCTCTGGTGCACGTCAGCAGGGACCCAGGGGCCGGTCAGAGGTGAGCAGATCCTCCTTGTGCAGAGCACAAAGCAGTTCAGAGCCTTCCATCGGGCTGGGGAACTTTCCAAAGGTTCCTCCCTGCAGCAAGCGAGCCAGCATCCTCCCTGCATGAAGCACTGGGGCCAATTCCTGGCTGTGAAAAACAGCATTTCCACTACAGCATCAGCTCTGTGAGAGCAGGAGCAGCTCCGAATTGCTCCCAGCTGCCAGTGGTCAAAAAGCAACCGAGCAAAAGGGAGGTTTGTGGCCAGAGAGTGCAATGTGTGGATGGGGGTGATGCACACGTGGATGGGGGGGTGAACGCATGGATGGGGAGATGCACACATGGATGGGGAATGCACACGTGGATGGGAAGTTGCACACGTGGATGGGAAGTTGCACACGTGGATGCAGAGATGCACACATGGATGCAGAGATGCATACGTGGATGGGAAGATGCACACATGGCTGGGGAAATGCACACGTGGATGCAGAGATGCACACATGGATGCAGAGATGCACATGAGGAGATGCATAGGGAGATGAGGGGATGCACACATGGATGCAGAGATGCAAAGGAGGAGGTGCACACATGGATGGAGAGATGCACATGAGGAGATGCATACAGAGATGAGGGGATGCACACATGGATGCAGAGATGCAAAGGAGGAGGTGCACACATGGATGCAGAGATGCACATGAGGAGATGCACACATGGATGGAGAGATGCAAAGGAGGAGGTGCACACATGGATGGAGAGATGCACATGAGGAGATGCACACATGGATGCAGAGATGCACACATGGATGCAGAGATGCACATGAGGAGATGCACACATGGATGCAGAGATGCACACATGGATGTGGAGATGCAAAGGAGGAGATGCACACATGGATGCAGAGATGCAAACGTGGAGATGCGCACATGGATGCAGAGGTGCACACGAGGAGATGCACACATGGATGGAGGGATGCAAACAAGGAGATGCACACATGGATGGAGAGATGCACATGAGGAGATGCACACATGGATGCAGAGATGCACACATGGATGCAGAGATGCAAACAAGGAGATGCACACATGGATGGAGAGATGCACATGAGGAGATGCATACAGAGATGAGGAGATGCACACATGGATGCAGAGATGCAAACATGGAGATGCACACATGGATGCAGAGATGCACATGAGGAGATGCACACATGGATGCAGAGATGCCCACAGAGCACCACGACTGCTGCAGTCTGCGCCCACGGTGTGGGGCAGGAAATGTGGCACTGGTGTTTTCTAAGGAAAGGGCATGGTTCCTGCTGCAAAGGAAGGAAGCACTCGGGGTTGGGAGGCCTCTTTGGGGGTCAGGAGGAGCTGCACCTCCAGGCACAGCCCGTGTTCAAGCCGACATGTGGGGCATGAAGGCAGTGCTGCAGACGATCCAGCACTCAGATGAAGAGGATGGTGGGAGGAAAGATTGCAGTTCCCCATCCTACACGACTGCTCCAGGGTGGTGGCAGTGGTGAGGAGCCCAATGTGACCCCACAGTCCCCAGGGTGGCTGCCAGCAGCACAGTGCCTGCAGACTGCTCGCCTTTAGCTGACATTCCTCCCCTCTGGTTGGGCTGTGGGGCTGTTTAAATATAGATTTTAATAGAAAAAAAAGAAGGTTCATTTCAAAAGTGACAGCTCACTTTGGCAGCAAACCTTTGCTTTTTGGCCCGAAGTCCCATTGCCTGCACTCCCAGGACCCTTGGGCCGTGTTCCAGGTCCCTTCCTCTGCCCAAAACCTTTGGATACCGGGGGGCTTCGGGTGATCACAGTGAGAAAAGGGACAGAACGTCCCAGGAGGGAGGGAGACGCGTGGGGACACCGCGGTGCTGAGGGATGGGGCTGAGCTCGGGGTCGGGGGGGGCCATGGAGATGGGAGCTTTGGGGATGGGCTGTCCATATAAAGGTCCCCGGGGTGCGCAGCGCTCGGGGTCCGGTTGGGAACGGGGGAATCGAAGCATTTGGGGCGGGGCGGGGTGCGAGGACGGCCCCGTTCCCTCCTCCCATCCCTTCTCTCTCCGGGGCGGAGCGCGGCGGCGGCGGCGGCGGTACCGGCACCGACCCCGAGCCCAGCCCGGCCCGGCCCGGCCCCGCGGAGCCGCCGCATGAAGGTGCGCGGGGCCGGGACCGCCATCGCTACCGGAACCGGGACCAACGGGGGGGAGGCGGAGCGGCGGGGAGCGGCTCCGGTGGGGACCCATTGCCGACGGACCGGGCTGGAGCGTTGTTTCGGGGCTGTCCCACCCCCCACACAGCCGCCGCCGGTGTCACCCGGTGGTTCCGGTGGGGACAATAAGCGGCTGTCGGTGCTGCTGAAGAAGATGCACTTGTTCCGGAGCTCCAGCTACGAGATCAGGCTGGAGGGAGAGGGGGGGAGCCTGCCCCGCATCCAGGGCATCCGCTGGGTGAGTGCGGGGACAGCGGGGGCTGTGGGTTACGGGGACGTGAGGTTGGTGGGATACGGGGATGTGGGGCAGCGGGGACAGTGGGAATGGGGACATGGGGACAGCAGGGACCACGGGTACTGACCCCACATGCAGGAGCTTGCATGCTGCCTGCCCCCCCCTCTCCCCACCCCCTCTGCGCCCCTCACCAGAAGGAGCATCCCCACCCCCCCCACCCCTCTGCCCCCATCCCATTCCATATCCCTTTGCCAAGAGCTGTTGGCACCTGCTGGACAAATGTCCCCAGTGCCAACCCCTCCGTGCTGGGGGGGTGGCCCTTTCCCACAGTGGGACAAACCTGAAGGAAAAAGAGGGAAAGCATTTCACAGGAGCATCCCACCCCGCACCCAGTGGCTGGGGGAGGTGGAGCCGAGCGGGACCCCCGTGCTGGATGCAAACCTCTGCCCTTTCCCTGCCTTCCCAGTGCCCTGAGGTCCGTTCTGTGCTTCCCTGTTCCCATTCCTTGGCTGTGAGCTCAGTTGTGCAGCCTTCAGCCCCAAGCCGGGCAGATTTGGCAACAAAGCACAGAACAAACCAGGTGCCACCGTGCTCCAGCGCACAGCGCCCGGGCAGAGCACCCCAACCCACTGCCAGCAGGAAACACCTTCCCCACACCCAACCCTGGGTTCCATACATTCCCTCCCCAGCAGCTCAGGCCGTTGCTTACAGGAGAAACCGGTCGCTTGGCAGCGGTTCGGTGCACACCGCCACAGCCCCAACCCTCTGCGTTTCCCTATGGGGGCAAAACGTCCCTTTGCTGCCCCCCTCATTGCTGGAGGAGGGGGGGGGGGAGGCTGCAGCTATCCACCTTCACACAGCCTGGCCGAGGACAAACCTTAAGGAACAAAAGGAAATGGCTTTATTCCGTCTGTTTGCATTCCTGTACAACCTCCTTCCCAAAGCAAAAAGCTCCCCCCGCTGCAATGGAACAACAGAAACCTCTCTGACTTTCTCTCCCCATCCTCCCCCCCCCCAACTTGCACACATGCTTTTATTTTTTCCCTATCCTTCTTGATACTTTTCTCCCCAGGACTTTAAGGGTTTGGGGGCACCATGTTGGGTGTTTGCTCTCTGAGAAGCACGAGGCAGCAGCACATTGCAGCACTTCTGCTTTCAAGTGCTGGACTGGCAGAATTGGGCAAAATGTGAAGCATGGTGGCACACGCAGCATGGCAGAATTGTGCCTCCCTCCCCCTCTCTGTGCGGCCTCCTGGTGCTTGGGGACCATTTGTGGGGAAGGGGACAGAAGGGGCATTTTCCCCAGTGTTTGCAGGTAGGAGGGTGCTGGAGCAGGGAGCAGGAATGAAGGTTGGGTTGGCTGCACCTTGGGGATGCCACATCCCTTCTCTCCATTGCTGAAGCTCCTGCTGCACAGCTCTGTGTCACTCCCTCCCACCTCTCCAGGGGTCTCCCTGGCACCGAATGTCTCCCAGCTCAGTGGGGTGACACCAACCACCGTCCCCAATGGCTGCACTCACCCCATGTGTGCCGTGGTCACCCTATGTGTGCCACAGTCATTATCATCCCGTATGTGCCATGGTCACCCCACATGTGCCATGGTCATTGTCACCACAGGTGTGCCATGGTCACCCCATTTGTGCCATGGTCATTGTCACCACAGGTGTGCCATGGTCACCCCATTTGTGCCATGGTCATTGTCACCCCATGTGTGCCACCATCATCCCATGTGCGCCACGGTCATTGTCACCCCATGTGTGCCATGATCACCCCACTTGTGCCATGGTCATTGTCACCCCATGTATGCCACGATCATTGTCACCCCTTATGTGCCACCATCATCCCATGTGCGCCACGGTCATTGTCACCCCACATGTGCCATGGTCATTGTCACCCCATGTGTGCCCCCATCACCCCATATGTGCCATGGTCATTGTCACCCCATGTGTGCCACGGTCATTGTCACCCCATGTGTGCCATGATCACCCCATGTGCGCCACGGTCATTGTCACCCCATGTGTGCCATGATCACCCCATGTGTGCCATGGTCATTGTCATCCCATATGTGCCATGGTCATTGTCACCCCATATGTGCCACCATCACCCCATATGTGCCATGGTCATTGTCACCCCATGTGTGCCACCATCACCCCATGTGTGCCATCACTGCACCGAGGGGACAGACCCCTCCCAGTGGGGGTTGTGGGGATAACTGAGCACCCTGGCGTGGTGCCTCTCCTTCAGAGCCTGCGGATGGGCGAGGACTTTCTCTGAAGCTGTAAAACCCAAAATAGCTCCTTGTTGTTTTTCCCCGGGATCCCAAACAAAGCAGAACGCTCACTGCCGGCCTTGGCCGCTCGCCCACGGCTGCCGGATTTCTGGAGCCCACCAGGATCCCTCCTGTCCCGTAAGCAGGAAGATGGAAACAGGCAACTCCTTCGGAAGCGCTTTGGAGACGGCGGCTGCGGGGCTGCAGCCATCGAGGGGCTGGGAAGGGGAGGGGGGAGGAGGGAGGGGGGCATCCTGCAGGGCCGGACCTGGGAACCATGGGGTGCCATGGCGTGGGAAGGGGAGCTGGTGGGGAGAAATTTCAGTGAGCAGCTGTCCTTGGGGAGGTTTCTCAGTCTCCTTGGCCGTCCTTGCTTGGAGCAGCACCGTGCCACATCTTGGCTCTCTGCCCCAAGGACGGAGCGGGGTTACGGGGTGACGGCGGAGGCGGCTCTGCTTGGGGACGGGCGCAGTGGGTGGCATCGACCTGCGGGTCCCGCAGCTCCGGCTGCAACCCGGCTCCGGGTTTGCAAACATTTGTTCGACAATCGTCGGTGCGTTTCCTGCTCGGCGGGGCGTCACGCGGCACGGGGAAAGTTTGCTGAGTGAGTAAGAGGAGGCGTCCCCGCGTTGGTGACAGCGGGAGGCTGCGGATGTGGCCGGAGAGCGCTGCGCTCCTGAGCTTCTTTACTTCTGCCCCTTCCTGAGCCTCTTGCAAAGGGCTGCCGTGAGCCCGGGGTGGAGGAAGAGGAGGAGGAGGAGGAGAAAGAGGAAGGCTTTGAGGCGTGGAAAGGTCTGGAGGAGATGGAGCAGCCTGAGCCATGCAGAGCACCCAGCACTGGGTGCCCACCTCCAGCACCCGTCTGCAGCTGGTGGTGCTGGGCGGTTCGGGGTTCCCTCAGCTCCCTGCAGAGCAGTTTTATTTTGCATTAAATTCATTTGTAAGGGAGGATTCTGCAGCTCCTCCACCTTGTATTCCTTCACTGAGGCTTTCAGCTGCTCTGTGCCTCTCAATGGAGTTGCTCAAAGCATCCTTACCAATTCAGGTAAACGGAAGATCTGGCCTAGAAGACTCTGGATTCCCAAAATCTCATTATGGGCACTTCCCAAAATGGCCTTTTGAGCACCTCCACCAGCCCTGCGTGCTGCAGGACCTTCCCAGGGAGGTCTCCAAATCCTCTACAAACAACCTGGGGGCACAAAGCCTTGCCCTGGAGATGCTCTCAGGAGGATGCTCCATAAGGCTCATGCTCCAGCTGCCCTCAGTGCACAATGAAGGGCTGCTGGGAGCTGGTAGCACAGCCCAAAAGGGGGAAAACAGCAGCAAAAAGCAGAATTAGGTGGGAAAAAAAGCATTGCTGATGGCGACGGCCAAAAGGAAGGGCAGTGGTGGAGGACACAGATGTGGCCATGGAGAGGGCTGAGCATCACAACCATCATCATTTGGATGGAATATCCCTTGTGGTTGAGCTGCTCGAGTTTGCAGTGTGCAGAGCAGCATCCCTGGGCCCTTCTGCTGGAATCCGACGTCTTTTCCATCCTCCTCTCCTGGATGAGGCTTCAAAGCTGGAGGAGAAGCTCGGGGCTTTCCCTCGCCCTGCCCTTCCCGCAGGTCGCTCTGATGTCCTCTGCCAGCAGTGAGCACCCGCTCTGCGTCTCACATTCGGTGCCTTTGATCCCTGCGTGCAAAGGCTTTGCTTTTAACTTCCTCCTTTCATCCTTTCATCTCCCAGCTCTCTCCCTTCGGCTCACTCCCCATCCCGGAGTGAAACGTGGCTGCAGGGCAGGTTGCAGGGTTGAGTCCCCACTGTGCACGTGGGGGTTGTTGCAGTGCAGAGATGTGGGATGCATTGAGCCACGTCCACTCGTGGCCCCACTCGGCCATCCCAGCTCCTCCTTGCTGGTTTCCAGCACTGCCTGAATTGTTCTCCTTGATGCACGCTGGGCATTCCATGTTGGTGTGGCTGAAATGGGCCAAAATAGAGCTGGAAATGGATTGTGGATGTGGTGTTGGAGGATTGTGGTTGTGGTTTGTGGATGCAGGTGTTGGAGGGCTCTGTTCTTTGTGAGGGTGGGCAGAACAGAGACTTTGCCATGGTTTCAGGAGGACCGTGCTGGTGGGGGCTCAGGGATGCGTGTGCACCCCCTCCTGGTGCAGAGCAGATGGGGCTGAGAGATGCATGATGTGTGCAGGGAGTGTGGAAGGGGGTTGGGGTTAGGGTTCCGTTGCATTGCATTGCTTTCATTGCATTACACTGCACTGCACTGCTTTCAATGCATTCCATAGCATTGCATTTGGGTTGGGGTTAAATTTAGGACTAGGGTTGCATTGCATTGCTTTCATTGCATTACACTGCACTGCACTGCTTTCAATGCATTCCATAGCATTGCATTTAGGTTAGGGATAAATTTAGGACTAGGGTTGCATTGCTTTGCTCTGCATTGGGTTAGGGTTAGTGGTGAGGGTTAGCAGTTAGGGTTAGGGCTAAGGTCAGGGTTAGGTTTACATTGAATTCCATTGCTTTGCATTGCACTGTTGTGGATTTAATTGCATTTCGTTGCATTTCTCCTTCCTTTTTGGGGCCACCAACAGTTTCTTTTTGCTTTTCCAGACCCCGCTTTTGGATGCTGAATCCTCCCTGGATTATGGACACAGCCTTACCCAGGTGAGAATGCTGCAGAGACACGAGTGTGGCATTCAGAGAAGGGGGAGAAACAAAAGGAAGGCTGTGGTGGAGGAGTGGGGAGGCATGTTGGGACAGTGGACCCTTTGGGATCAGCCATTCCTGGGGCTGGGAATGGAGATCCTGGAATGGGCTGAAGATGGGCACTGAGCAGGTTCAGCACAAAGAGGTGCAAAAAGCTCTCACTGCCCACACCCTCCATGCACCATAGAACCTCATTTCCCCTCCAGGCATCCTCGGAGAAGATCTGGAGAGCTGGAAAGCTCCTTTTCACCTACCTCACCAGCACCAGCCCCAGCCTCATCCGGGACCATAAGCATCACCTGCGGCACCACAGGTGGGACCTCCAGCACCCACCCCACCCTTGGGGACCCTCCTGGATGCCGCAGCCTCATTGCGGGTGTTTTCCTCACGCTTCCCTTTCTTTGCAGGAGGTGCTGCTCTGGGAAGGAGCTGGTGGACTGGATGCTGAATGCAGAGCTGGGCATCCAGACACGGAGCCAAGCCATCGGCGTGGGGCAGGTGCTGGTGGACGGCGGGGTCCTGACGCACGGTGAGGGGGTCCCCAAGGGCATCCCGGTTCACCCATGGGTCCACACCCCAGCTCACGTGCTTTTCCCTCCCCGCAGTGAAACAGGAGTGGCATTTCCAGGACAAGGACACCCAATTCTATCGCTTTGCTGAGTTGGAGCTGAGCCCCGAACCCCGCATGGGGCTGCGGGATGCGGAGGAGCTGCTGGAGGCGGTGACCTTCCTGGCACAGCTGGGGCCTGATGCACTGCTCACCATGGCCCTGCGCAAACCGTGAGTGCTGGGGGGCTCCTGGGGGGCTTCTAGGTGCTCCTGGGGGCTCCTGGGGGTCCTGGTGGCTCGCTTCCATCCTGCTCCAATCACAGCTGGAGGTGCTGCAGATAGGCCATCCTAAGCATCCTTTCCCCTTCTGGAACTGGAGAGGATGCAGGAGGGAGTCCAGGACTTTGAGATGCTCTCAATGACCACTTACCACCCCTGTCTCCCTCCCAGGCCTGCCCAGCGCACAGAGGATGAGCTGGAACTCATTTTTGAGGAGCTGCTCCACATTAAAGCCGTGGCTCACCTCTCCAACTCGGTGAGCGTGAGCTGCACCCTGCTGCCCTCGTGCCTGCATCCATCCCCTCCAAACCCTCCTGCATCCCACTGCCTCCCCTCCACGCCTCCTCCTGCTCTCCTGGCCCTTTGCAGCCACCCCTGGGTTGTCACCCTGCGTGTCCCCTCCATGCTGAGGGTGGCTGCCCCTTGCTGCAGGTGAAACGGGAGCTGGCATCTGTGCTGATGTTCGAGTCTCACCAGCGAGCCGGCACCGTGTGTGAGTGTCCCCACTGAATTCCATGTGCTGGGGGATCACAGGATCACAGAATTGCCAGGGTTGGAAGGGACCTCAAGGATCATGAGTCTCCAACCCCCCTGCCACATGCAGGGCCACCAACCATTCCACCTAATGCTAGAATGGGATGGGATGGCCCCTAGGACAGCATCCCCAGGTTGGGTGGGCATTGCTGTCCGTGTGGATGCTCCTGCTGGCTCTGTGGAGCAGGGGTGGATGGGTGGGATGGGGCGGATGAGGGTGCTTTGGGGTCTCACCCATCTGGCTGTGTGCTGTTGATGGGATGGGGGCTGATGAGGGATGCTCTGGGTCTCACTCACACCACCATTTCCCCCGCAGTGTTCAGCCAAGGGGATAAAGGCACCTCGTGGTACATCGTTTGGAAGGGTTCGGTGAATGTGGTCACCCATGGCAAGGTAGGTGCGTCCCCATGCCTCCACCCCATCCTTGCTGTCACCTTGGTGCCAAGTTGCAAACCTGGCCCGGGTCAGGTTTGGGTTTGTGTTAGCCCTGTCCCCTTGCAGGGTTTGGTGGCCACACTGCACGAAGGGGACGATTTTGGGCAGTTGGCACTTGTGAACGATGCTCCCCGAGCAGCCAGCATCATCCTGCGGGAGGACAACTGCCACTTCCTGCGGGTGGACAAGCAGGACTTCAACCGCATCCTCAAGGTGGGCAGCTGGGATCTCCTGTGCTGGTCATCATCCCAGAACTTTCCTGTGGCTGTGGGGTTTGCTCTGGGATGTGCAGAGTGTGATGGTTGCAGGGGGATGGGGTGCAGTGAACCACCATGCAATGCCAGCAGGGTGCTGGGGTGCAATGAACCACCATGCAATGCTGGGAGGGTGCTGGGGTGCAATGAAGCACCATGCAATGCCAGCAGGGTGCTGGGGTGCAGTGAACCTCCATGCAATGCCAGCAGGGTGCTGGGGTGCAATGAACCACCATGCAATGCTGGGAGGGTGCTGGGGTGCAATGAAGCACCATGCAATGCCAGCAGGGTGCTGGGGTGCAATGAAGCACCTTGCAATGCCAGCAGGGTGCTGGGGTGCAATGAACCACAAGGGTGCTGGGGTGCAATGAAGCACCATGCAATGCCAGCAGGGTGCTGGGGTGCAATGAACCACCATGCAATGCCAACAGGGTGCTGGGGTGCAAGATGCTGTATGATCAATGCATTCTGCAGCCCATGCTGCTTGCTGGCAGCTGGCTTTGCCCAGGGATCAGCCTGGGGAGGACAGGCTGTGGCCACCAAGCCAGGATGAAGGCTTTTTTCCCCATTTAGGATGTGGAAGCCAACACCATGCGCCTGAAGGAGCACGGGAAGGTGGTGCTGGTGCTGCAAAAGAACCTGCAGGGAGGCAGCAGCCAGCCGGCCACGGTGCGGAGCAGCAGGTGACAGCAACAGCTGCCCATCCCCATCCCTCCTGCTGCAGGCACACTGCTGGCCTTTCCCTGAGCCTTCTTGTGGAGGAATTTGGGGAGAATCGTGGCAGTGGGGATGCCAAAGCTGTTCTGAGCGCTGGCTCCTTGATGCACTTCAGGTACCTGGTGATGGCTGGGACGCCAGAGAAGATCCTGGAGCACCTGCTGGAGTTCATGAGGCTCGACGCCACGCTCTACGACCCTGTGGGTAGGTGGGGGCTGCCCTTTTCTCTCCATCAAATCCCTCCTTTGGGCTGGGAGAACTGCAGAGCGTCTCCTCCCTCCTCTCCCACGTCCCCACGCCCCCCCCATGCAAAGCTGCAGAACAGGGAGAGGCAGGAGCCAGGAGATGTCCCCAGCGGGTAAAAAATCAGAACTGCAGAACCAGCATCCAACCTCCTCCCCGCGCCCAACTTTTTATGATTTCCATTCCAAAAAGCCTTTCCCTTCATTCCAAAAAATAATACGTTTATATCTGCATTCTTCTCAACTCTTTCCTTGGCTTTTAGAAGCAAAATGTGACCCAGTGGGAGCTGTGAGGTGGAAAATCCCATGGCAACCCCACAGGGTTGTCCTCAGCCCGGTGCGGGCGCAGCACAGCGGGGCTGTCTGCTCTTTTCCAGACACACTCCTGGGGGATTTCCTGCTGACCTACACTGTGTTCATGCCAACCTCGCAGCTCTGCAGGGCTCTGCTGCATCAATATCCTTCCGCTGCTGATGGGGGGCCCATGGCATGCAGCCCTTCCTGCAGGGACCACCTTGGTCCCTGTCCCCTTACTGGGACATTGGGATGGCGGTGGGAACCCCAAATCTCCAAGCGAAGGGCACATCCCCATTCCTTGTCCTTGTGGGGCGAGGGGTCCTCTCGCTTCCTTTGCCCACATCCTCCATACTGGTGCCCTTAACTGGTCCCAGTTTTCGCGCAGAGCCTCTGGATGGCTCAGAGCAGGAGAAAGCCACCTACTGCCTGCACAAGCGCCGCAAGATCCTGCGCCTGGTGAGCCAGTGGGTGCTGCTCTACGGGCGGCTGCTGCAGGGTGACCGCAGCACCACGACTCTGCTACAGGTACTGGGAGCACAGGGCAGCCCTTTGGGGTTCCCACATCACCGTTGGGTCACTCTGAGTTCTCCCCCCTCCCTGTCCTCCCATAGAACCTCGCTGACCTGGTGAGCCAGGACCCTCGGCTGGGGGCCATGGTGCAGGAGCAGGAGCGGCGGCGGCCCCGAGCGTGAGTGCCGTGGGCATCTCCATCCCATAATGACCCGGTGCCACCTCCATCCGCTGGGTCCTTGTGCCCTCGGGGTGACTGTGGACATCTCCATCCCATAATCACCCCTGTGCCACCTCCATCCTTGTGCCCCTGAGGGCGGCATCCTAAGCGCTGCTGCCCTCTTAACACTGCCTTTCCTCCTCTTGGTGCAGGATGGAGAATGGGGACAGCAGCATTTCTCCCCAGCCCAAGGTAGGGTCAGCCCTGGGGGTGTCAGGAGCAGGGAGATGGGACCCCCAGAAGCGGGGTATCAGGGGGGTGCCATGCTTCCCACTCTCCCCCCTCTCGCTGCAGTCTCGGAGCTCCATGAGCTGGCTCTCCAGCCAAGACGAGGCGGCTTTGAGCAGCAGCTGTGCCTTAAGAGCCCAGGATAAAGGTACAGGGACTGCGGGCACACCCGTGGCACCTGATCCCTCTGGATGTGGTCACAGTGCTGACACCTCCACCCTGACAGTGCCCTACGAGATCTACAGGGCTGACCATTCGTGCCTGGTGACGGTGCTGCCCGTCAACGCATCGGTGCGGGATGTGCTGCAGTCCCTGGCTCCACAGCTCGGCTGGGATGGAGAGCACCTCCTGGTGAAGGTGAATTCATCCGGAGGTGAGTGGTGGTCCCGGGGCACTCCAGGGTCCCTGAGCTCTGCAGCAGCCCAGCACCCATCCTCTCATCTCCTACAGATAAAGTGGGGCTGCAGCTGGACGCCGTGGGGGTGTTCACCTCGCTGGGGCTCAACGAGCGGCTCTTTGCTGTCAGCATGGAGGAGCTGAGCAGTTTGGTGAGCTGGAGGGGGGGTCAGCATAGGGTGGGAGATGCTGGGGGGAATCCTCGTGTTGTGGTTCTGGAGGTGGGTTGGGCGTCGCTTTGCTCCATGGAGAACAGCTGCTGGCATTGCTTCTGGTCCTTCAGCTCCAGGGGGGTCTGTGAGGAGATGGGGGGCATCTGTGAGCTGAGATAGAGGCGATGGGTGGGAGTTTAATGAGCTGAGCAGGAGGGAATAGAGAGAGACCCGTGAGCCAGAATGGAGAGGGTTTGATGAGTGAGGAAAAGGGATGAGAGAGCCACGATAGAGAGGATGAAAGGGATTTCAGTGAGCTGGGCGGTAGGGGGGGCATGAATCCCACTGGAGGAGGTGATTTCAGTGAGCTGAGCAATAGGGGGAGCCATGAAACACAGTGGAGAGGATGGAGGGGATTTCAATAACCGGGCAGAAGGGGGGGACCCATCAACCAAGTGGAGGTGATGGAGGGCCTTGGTGAGCCCGACCCTGGGTTGGGGTGTCCCTCACCCCCATTCTGTGTGCAGACCCCCCATCCTGAGCAGTTGGGCCCCCACGTTGGCTCCTCGGACACGTTGGATCTCATCAGCTCCAAGGACCTGGCCAGCCACCTCACCGACCACGACTGGAACCTCTTCAAGAGCATCCACCAGGTAAGGGCAGCAGCACCTGGATGCCAGGACAGGGGGGTTAAATCCTCCAGGGTGATTCTGAGAGTCCCCCTGTCACATCCTCACCCATCCTCCGCCACGCCAGGTGGAGATGATCCACTACATCGTGGGGCCTCAGAAGTTCCACGAGGTGACGACAGCCAACCTGGAGCGAATGATGCGGCGTTTCAACGAGCTGCAGTACTGGGTGGCCACTGAGCTGTGCCTCTGCCCTGAGCTGGGCAGGAGAGCCCAACTGCTGCGCAAGTTCATCAAGCTGGCTGCACAGTGAGTGTCACCAATGTCCCCTCCCCACTGGGACACGTTGGTGGCTTCCCCGCTCACCTCATCCCATGGCCGCAGCCTCAAGGAGCAGAAGAATCTGAATTCCTTCTTTGCGGTGATGTTTGGTGTGAGCAACACAGCCGTGAGCCGCCTTGCCAAGACCTGGGAGGTAACAGCCTGTGGGTTCCTGCCACCTCCCCTGGGCTCTGCAGTGACAGATCCAAGTCTGCATGACAAAGATCAGGGGTGGCCAAGCTGCTGGGTTCCTACATGAGCTGCACCCCAAAGCTGGGGAGGCAGGGAGCGCATTTCCCATGAAGATCAGGATGCAACTGTTGGAAGGGACCTTAAAGATCATGGAATCATGGGATGGTTGGGTTGGAAGGGTCCTTAAGGATCATGGAATCATGGGATGGTTGGGTTGGAAGGGTCCATAAATATCACAGAACCGTGGGATGGTTGGGTTGGAATGGTCCTTAAGGATCACAGAACCATGGGATGGTTGGGTTGGAAGGGCCCTGAAGGATCATAGAACCATGGGATGGTTGGGTTGGAAGGGTCCTGAAGGATCATAGAACCATGGGATGGTTGGGTTGGAAAGGTCCTTAAGGATCATAGAACCATGGGATGGTTGGGTTGGAAGGGTCCTTAAAGATCACAGAACCATGGGATGGTTGGGATGGAAGGGTCCTTAAAGATCACAGTACCACAGGATGGTTGGGATGGAAGGGTCCTGAAAGATCATAGAACCATGGGATGGTTGGGTTGGAAGGACCGTTGCTGCCAAGCACCCAGAGCAAGCAACATCACAGATCCCAAATAGGGGAATTGGGATGGGGGGCTTGGAGGTGCATGGAAATTTAGGGGGGTTGGGCACAGTGGTTCATGGGGCCGTTCTGACCTACTCTCTGTGCAGAGGCTGCCCCACAAGATCCGTAAGCTGCACGCAGCGCTGGAGCGGATGCTGGTGAGTGCAGCTGCTTCCCATGGAGCTGGAGGGTCTCAGTGATGGAATGGGGCTTAGGGGTCAGGAAGCAGAGCTGGGGGGTCTGTCCCTGCCCCATACCTCTGGGTTTACTGCCACTCCCTGCTTCCCCTAATACACAAAGTCACAGGGATGGCATGGAAGTGGTGCAACTTGTGCTCCCACATTTGGGATGTGCTGTTCCAGGGCACCCCCTCCCCACATCTCTGCTGCCCCATCAGCCCCCATCCCTCTGCCTGTCTCCAGGACCCATCATGGAACCACCGGGTCTATCGTCTGGCTGTCGCCAAGCTGAGCCCCCCCATCATCCCCTTCATCCCCCTCCTCCTTAAAGGTGCGTACCACAGCTTTGTGCTCACAGTGGACTGAGAAACCAAATCCTGGGCTCACCCCGACCCCCCCCATCCCCATCCCCTCCTGTAGACTTGACCTTCATCCACGAGGGCAACCGCACGCTGGCCGAGAACCTCATCAACTTTGAGAAGATGGTGAGTGGTGGGGGGGGCTGCTCCCTTTGGACCATCCTTTGGGGGCACTGCTTGGCCCAGAGCATCCACGCAGCATCAGCCGTGCCCTACAGTGGGGGGTGGGGAGGACATGGGGCAGTTTCTGCTGAAGCTGGAGGGTGTTTTCCCAGCTGGGAGCAAAATGTTGCTGGGTGGCAGCGAGTCACCTTTGTGCATTGCCTGCAGCACATGATGGCAAAGACGGTGCGCGTCCTGCAGCGCTGCCGGAGCCAGGCCCATGGTGAGTGGGGCTGGGGGGTCGTGGGGTTGAGGTGGTCATGGGGCTGGGGGTGTCATGGAGCTGGGGGGGCCGTCGCTCACCTCCTGCTTTCTGTATGCACCCAGCTCCGCTGTCCCCACTGCGGAATCGCTCCCCACATCGACCAGAGGATGCCAGGGCCATCAGGATCAGCACATGTAGGTGTGGGGCTGGGAGACCCTGGGCTCTTAATGAGGTCTACTCGTTTAGTGCATTAATGGGGTCCACTGGTGTGTGCCTGTCATTCTTTAAAAGTGGAGGGGTGTGAACGCTGGGATGGTGCTGTTGGTGCCTTGGCATTTCTAGCTGGGCATCACTTTGCCCCATGGAATGCATCTGTTCCCATTTTCTTCTGCTCCTTTAGTGCCAAGGGGGGGGAGGGGGTGGGAGGATCCGGGAACTGAAACCATGCTGGTGTTGGGGGGATTTCGTTGAGATGGGAATAGGGGGGATCCATGAGCCACACGAAGAGGGTTCAGTGGGCTGAGCTAAGGGTGATGGAGGGGGATCAGAGAGCCACAGTGGAGAAGATGGAGGGGATTTCAGTGAGCTGAGCGAGAGGGGGTGACCCAAGAACCCAATTGGAGATGATGGAGGGGGTTCCAATGAGCTGGGCAAGAGGGGGGACCCGTGAACCAAGAAGGGGTGATGAAGGGGGTTTACAATGAGGTGGGCAGTTTAGGAGGACCCACAAAGCCAGTTGGGGGGACAGAGGAGGAGCCGTGGGTCAGGCTGCAGGCAGAGATGGGGATGTGAGCAATGAGGAGGGGGGGTCTCACTGAGCCCATCCCTCACCCTGCAGGCTCGGAGCAGTCACTGAGCGTGCGGAGCCCCGTCTCCACCTGGGCGTATCTGCAGCACCTGAAAGCCATCGACAGCCAGAAGGAGCTGCTGAGGCTCTCCCGTGACCTGGAGTCCTGATGGGCAGGAGGGAAAGGGAGCAAGGACTCAGCAGGGACGTGGCACTGTGTGTGCTGATGGCACAGCAGCCCCATGGCTCTGCTATGGGAGCCAGACCTATCCGTGCAGTTGGGAGCCCACGGGGGCTGTGGGCAGGTGAGGCCATGGACAGGAGGGTCTGCAGCCCCCACGCAGTGAGCAATAGAGGTATTTTTGTATGCAAGGCTGTGCTCACCTTCTTTCTCCATGCAGCAGCCTGCATTCGCTCCTTGCACAGTCAGGGTGCCCTGGATGCCCCCAGCACCAATGCTGCCTGCTCTGGGGGTGCTGGGCTCCATCCCTCTGTCCTGTTTGCTCCCCTGGGATGTCCTGTGTCCTCCATCTCAGCTCCCTGGAGCTGTGTGGACCCTTGGGCTAAGCTCAGCCACCTGCGTGCCTCAGTTTCCCCACATGGACAGGGGAAGAACAGCAGCAGAGATGGGGCAGCATCTGTTGTGGTGGGAGGAAGATGCAGTGATGGAGATGGGGATCAGATCAAGCTCTTCCCAAACCCCTCCCTGCAGCTCTGGCTGTGCGTGGAGCAATGATTGTCCCAGTGCTATAAGCAGGAGGAATCTGGGGCTGTGGGCTTCACAGCTGATCCCTGCCCCTAAAGTCTTCCCACGTTTGCAGGGTACCAAGCAGGGCTGGGGTACAAGGGACCAGAGCACTGCTGAGTTCCACCTCACAGTTCATGGGGTTGGGTTGCTTACAATAAAATTCCCCATCGCAGCTAAGAGAAGATTCAAATGTTGCAGCCAGCTCCAGGATGGGACTTGGGGTCCTGGGACCCCCCTGTGTCCATGCCATGGCCCTTGGGATCCTCTGCTCCTTGGTTCTGGGGTTGTTCCACCAGTGGGGTGAGCAGGGGGTCCGGTTCCCATCTTCCTTGGCTCCTGAGTGAAGCATTTCCCCCTGTGAATCATTTGGGATGCAGGTGTGACCCGCACAGATCTGGGCAGTGCTGGGCACTGTCCTCAGCTCTGCCATAGGGCCATCCTCCTGCAGCCTCACACAGCCAACCAGCCCAGCTCTGAGCCCCCAATGCTCAGCAACCTCCCCCAAACACTCTTGAGGTGTTTGCCCTTGGGCACAGCATGGTGTCAGTGCTGGAGCAAGTCCTGCTCTGCTGAACATCCCCATTTGGAAAGCTGGGACCAGCTCTTATCACCCCCTGTCCCCCTGGTTTTGGGCTCCACACCCCCTGAATGCATCCAGGTGAGCTGGGGCAAAGCAGAGCATTGATTCCCTGCCATGTGGCCCCAAATCAAGCAGCCCAGATCTCCTTCCATCACCTTCTCCAGGTTCCTTGCCCTCAAGGAGCCCCGATGTGGAGGAGCTCGTTTTGGGGAAGGAAGGGTTAAGTGGGAGCTCTGCGTTTTCCAGCTGGATCCCAGCCTGCGGATTACCTTCAGCCTGCAGATCTGCTGCCTGGGGCCCGTGGTTGTGTCCCAGGGTTTCTCCCTTCCTCCTGCAGACACGATGCTGGCCCCAACATCGGGCTTGGCTGCAGACATCTCAGCTCGAGTGGAAAAGCTGAGCCCTGTCTGCTTCCCCTGGTTCAAGCACCCCCCATTCCGTACACTTTCCATAAGCTACACCCACACTGGGATTTCCCCAGGATCACCTCCTCCTTTAGATCCCATCCCACCAGCAGTTCCCATGGGGAGCAGAAGCCCCACGAGGTTGCTCTCCTCCATGGGGAGAAGCTCTGGGTGCAAGAGAAGAGGGCAGGTGCTGGGCTCCCACCTCTCCATGTGGCTGCTCCACATCCCAACATCTCCTCCTCTTCCTCCTGTGGGGCTGAAGGATCCATCCCCCATCCCAGCATCCCGGAGAGGAGCAGAATGGACGCCCTATGGTTGCAGCCAAAACCCAGTGCCATGGTATCTCTCTCACTTCTTGCAGCCAGGAATCTTTCTGTCTTTTCCCTGTTTCCTCCACCTCTGCTGTTTGTTGGGCATTTTCCCCATCAGTGTTGAACAACCAGCATTAATCAGAGCTCAACCCACGCCGGGTGCCTCAGGCTGATGGCAAGCTGGTCTCAAAGCAATTACAAAAATCCCAAATCTCACAGCATCTCCCAGCTTGGTCATGTGCAGGGTGTGAGAGGTGACCCGTGCACACTCAGCTCATGATGACACCAAATCATCCCAGAAAACAAAAACTGCTGTCAGCACGGACGTGTCAGCGGGGTCAGCAGCTCGGGGAGGAGGATAGGAAATGACAGAGGGGTGAGAAGGATGCCAAACCTTTTCCTTATGGAACTGCTCAGCTGTGTGCCAAGGGGTGCTGTGATGGATGCTGCTGGAAGGGTCGCAGATTGCATCCACTGGGCTGGGTGCTGCTCAGAGCAGGGACGTCTGCTTGGGCTGGGGGTGTGTGTGTGTGTGGGGTGGGGGGTCGTGGGTCCTGCTGGTGGTGATAAAGAGGGGATGGGCAGAAGGAAAACGCAGCTCCCAGGGCTGTGGGCTGCATGCAGGGCTTGTGGTGGGGCTCTCTGGGGAAGCACAGGCAGGGGGATGCGGGGATGCTGCACCCAGTGGCACCAATACCCACCCTGATCCCCCGTGGAGGTGAGGACCCCTCTCCCATCCCCCCAGAATGCTTCCCCTTTGCTCCACAACCGTCACCCTGGGGAAGTGCAGACAGAGGAGTGGAGCAATCCCAGGAGCTGGAATTACCAGCCCTCCTCCCACTTTGGGTAGGCTGTAATTAGGACGCACACGTAACGAGCTCTGGTGAAGTCGGGTTGCAGTTTGCAGTGAGGTCCTTGGTTTCACCAGGCTCCTCCCTCAGCTCTGGGGACCCTCATATAGCAGAGAGAGCTCAGCAGCACCCACATCACTGCCAGAGAGCTGAGATGCTGCAAAGCGCTGGGATGATGAAGGCCTTCATCCTCTTCCTCGGGGTGGGAATGGCCTTGGGCTGTGAGTACCAGAGCTCTGCGTGGGGAAGGGGCTGCACTGGGCTGAAGGAAGGGGGGATTTGGGGAGTAGGGAGCTCAGGTGCACTCAGTGATTGGAATGGGGTCAGATCCTTCCCAAAGACTGGGGGATGTTTCAGTGCTAGAGGGTTTCCCTGGGGGTTCTGCTGGTGATGGAATGGGGGTTGCCCTTCTCTCGGCTGGGTTTGGGCATGCTGCTGTGCTCTCCTCCTGCAAACCCACCTTCCCTCTGCTCCTCCATCCTGGGAGAGCACTGAGGGCAATTTCTCCACTTCCTTACCCACAAACCTCCTCCTTGCTGCTGGATGGGGGTGGTGGAGCCCAGCGGTTGCGAGGCACAACACGGAATTGGGTGTTTTACCCATGGCAAGCACCAGCCAAAGCTCCCAGATTGCCCAACTCAGCCGCACAGCCACACCAGCACAGCTAGAGTGCTCAGACTGGAAGCACACTGGGATGCTCTGTGGCTCCCAGCACCCCAGGCTCTCACCTGGCTTCACCTTGAGCCAGCTCACACCTCGGGCAGTGAGCAGAGCGATGTGAAAGCTGTCATCACCTCCCTGTGCATCACCAGAACTGCTGGTGGCGTCCAGAGCTGCGAGCATCCCTGGTCAACAGGGCAGCACCTGTGGGACAGGTTTGGTGGCAGCAGGTTTGGTCACCCCATCGGTCATCACACAAGAGGTGCTTGTGGAGCTCAGGGATCATCCTTGCAGCTGTTGGTGTGAGCTAGAGGGCTCAGCCCCGCTCTGCATGGCCAGGAGCTGCATGCAATGCAATGCACACGAAGCAAAGAGTTTGAGAGATGGGGCAGAGCAGGGCTCGAAGGCTGCATGGGCAGGGATGGCTGCTGCAATAAGGAGCAGTGTCTGAGCATCGTGCTTTTGGCTCTGCTCATCGGCACGCTGCACGTGATGAGCTGCTGCTATTGCTGCATTCTTGCATGAAGTGTGGACCTGTGGTCTGTTCTCAACTCGAGGAGTTTCATCACCATTCTGATGCTGTGAGCTGTATCTGACGCTCCAGAAGCAGGCAGCTCAGCCCAGGATGAGCACTGAGGAGTTTTGCAAGGCCAAGGTGTAAGAGGAGCTGCTTCCACGTTGGCCTGCCCATGAGGAGTCACCACATTCTCATCCTGATTCATGACCCTCGTTAGGAAGCAGGGATCTGGCTGAGGAGCTGAAGAATTCTTTGGCTCCATACAGGCAGAGTATCCACTGATCTTGGCACAAGCTCAATGCAGACTCCTTCATCGTTTTGGGGTCATTCTGAGGATTTGGCTGCCAAAACCACATCTGTCCTCAACTTGCCTCATTTGGCAACCGCAGAGAGAGGATTCTGCTGGGGGAGGGCAGAAATCTTGAGTCCTGTGTGATGGGGAGCGATGGGTCAGAGATGAGAGCAGAAGGATGAGCCCAGATCCCTCCACACAGATCCCCAGCATCCTTTAGACACAGCATTTGGGCACAACATCCCCTGGGCACAGCATCCTTTGGGCACAACATCCCATGGCACAGCATCCTCTGGGCACAACATTCCCTGGGCACAACATCCCATGGGCACAGGATCCTTTGGGCACAACATCCCATGGGCACATCATCCCATGGGCACAGCATCCTTTGGGCACAGCATCCTTTGGGCACAGCATAGGACAGATGCTGTGCTGAGCACTGCAGGACACATTCCTCTCCTCCTGATCTCCTCCCTTTGGTTCTTCTCCCCAAAGAGTTCAAGCAGCTCTAACATAACCATGAAGAGTTGCAGGCTGCCCTATAGCTGTATTTAGGCTCAAAACTGGTGAGCAAGCATCCTCCTGCAGGGAAAAATCTGGGATGCTGCATCTCTTCTTGCACCTGAGCCTTGGAAGGGAATGGCCAATGCTGAGCTCTCTCTGAAGGCTCTGTGCAGCTCCCAGCCCTGCTGAGCTGCAGTGCATCCCAGTGCTGGGCTTTGCCATAACATGCTCAGGGAACTTCACAGTGCTACCCACGCATGGGCAGCTCCTGCCTTGTGCAATCTCCCCAGGGCTGGAGCTGGAAAACGAGCCTGGATGTGTCATTCGGGGTGACTGATCCCCACTGGTGCTTTGGGAGTGAGAAGGATGGAGACAGGATGGGGATTGCTGCTGCTCATCTGGGCTCCAGACCTGCTCAGCTGGGTGACCTGGGGGCAGATGGAGCAGCACTCACCTCAAACCATGGGATGGGACGAAGTAGAACCACGGGCAAATCTCCTCCAGGAGCACCCCAGGAAGCCAAGCAGCACTCAGCAATGCCCAACTGGGGCTGCTGAGGCAAAGAGGTTCTTCCCTCCCACCACCACCTGTGGGTCCACAGTTTTGGTGGCTCCATAAAGCAGAACTGGGGCGAAACGCATGACAACAGAGCAAGGAATGTGGTTGGAGGGAGAAATCACTCAGTGCAACACTCAGAGGTCACAGCAGGATTGGGGTTTGCCAGTGCTGTCTCCTACTTTGGTGCCTGTGAGTACCCCTTGTCCTTTTGGGACACGACGTGGGCACCACTCATAGCACAGCCTGGGGCTCAGCTCTAATTTTAGGTGTGTAATGGAGCTGCATGATGCATGGATAGTATAAATAGCTCAGGAAGGAGTCCCCTGTTTTCATTGCAAATTGCAAATAAAGGCGTCTGGAATGTGGTGCTCCTCTGGGCATGGGCTGAGATGGGCATTAGTGGGTGAATCAGGGCAGGAACGAATGGAGGAACCAGGAAGGTGCTTCCTGGTGCCAAGTGACTGCAATGTCCTTGTGGCTGAATGACCACAGACGTTGTCCTGAGGACTCACCTAATCCAAACCCAACTCATCCACCCTAAAATCCCAGAGGTTCCCGAGTAGCTCCAGCCATGGAACTTGATCCATTTTGCTCTGCCAAAGTGAGGAGGGAACGGTGCCGGAGCGCACAGGCAGCGCTTTGGGCACTGGGATGCTGCAGATTGAGGGGCTGCTCAGCCCCACAGCAGCAAGAGTTCCTCTTCTCCCCCCTGGACGCCCCCAGTGTGGCTGTCCCCATCCTATCCCTTTGTCTCCATGCTGTCCCTTTGTCCCCTTGCTGTCCACCAGGACCCAGAAGGAAGATCCGCTCCCGGATTTGGGTCTGGATAGAGCAGGACTGCCAACCTGCCCCACAGAACCACACTGTTGTTTCTCTCCCCCAAAGCCCTATACACGGACCCCGACTCCTGCAGGGGACGCTGCGAGGAACCCTACAGCCACGAGGATGAGTGCCACTGTGACTCCGAGTGCTGGAGCCGCAACAGCTGCTGCTGGGATTACCTGGAGCACTGCGGGGCGGGTGAGCATGGATGGGTGGGCAGCACCCAGTAACGGGGTGCAGAGGGCTGAATGCATCCACCTGCGCTGCTTTGCAGTTGGGTGCACAGTCCTGGGCGCAGCTCCTTCACCCTGAGCTCTTCTCTTGGCTCTGTGCAGGTGAGGAAGCGGTGCACAGACGTGGTGAAGGTGAGCAGCATCACCCCATAAGGATTGCGGGGAGCAGCTTCACACCTGAAGGCTTTTACCCAAAAAGGGAGGGCTTGGTGCTGGCTGGGAGCACCCCTCCATGCTTTGGGGTCATGCCATGCCCCCCAGCTCCCATCTCTCTCCTCAGAGCACTTCTCCAGCAGCCACGATGCCATCAGCGATGAGGAGCTGCTCCACGTTTCCGAGCAGCTCTACGGGGCGGATCACAACAAGGCTCAACCCAACGACATCGCCATCAACCCACAGCACCGGGCTGCCCCCGACCAAACGGGGCTCCAGGAGGATCGCTCCCCTGAGCCGTGAGTGTGCTTCAACAGTGCATGGCCAGGAGGTTTGGGCTGGATGGTCTTAAAGGGCTTTTCCAGCCTTAATGATTCTATGGTTCCAAGGGGATGCCATGGCCAGGACCCAAACAGCTGGGCTGGGGGCAGGGATGGTTTCCACGTGGGATCTCTACTCATAGAGTTGTAGAATCATGGAATCATTCACACTGGAAAAGACCTCCAGGATCTCGAAGTCCAACCCCAGCCCATTCCCTCCATGCCCACTGACCATGTCCCCAAGTGCCACATCCTTGCCATTCCTTGTCCCCTCCTGGGTCGGTGACTCCACCACCTCCCTGGGCAGTCCATGCCAACGCATTACCACTCTTTTGGAGAAGAAATTGTTCATAACATCCAAAATGAAGCTCCCCTGGTGCAACCTAAGGCCATCACTTCTCATCCCTTCCTCACCCCAACCTCATTTCAGGTCGTTGATGAGAGCAATATCGTCACCCCTGATCCTCCCTTCTCGAGACTGAACCACCCCGGTCCCCATCACATTTGTGCTCCAGACCCCTCCCAGCTCCATTCCCCTCTCTGGACACACTCCAGCACCTCCACACCTTTCCTGGTGGTTGTTATGACCCAAGTTCAGCACTTGGCCTTATTGGACCTCATCCCATTGACCTCAACCCATGGATTCAGCCCACCTGGACCCTTCTATAGGACCTCCCTACCCCTCTCCTCCCCAGCTCAGGTCCTGCTCTCTCCCAGGCTCTATGCATACGTCAACGAGAAGCTCTTCTCCAAACCCACCTACGCCAGCTTCATCCGTTTGCTGGACAACTACCAGAGGGCAACGGGCCGTGAGGAGGAGGTGACGGCCGAGGAGCTGCAGGAGCAGAACGTCTTCCTCCAGGAGGTGATGAAGACGGAGCTCATGAAGAAACTTTTTGCTTTCCTCCATAAAAAAAGTGAGCGTGGATCAAGGCCGGGGCTGGCCGTGATGGGGTCCGTGTGCTGATCCAGCAGCTCCTTCCCTCTGCATGCAGATCGTTACGGCTCCGAGGAGGAATTCCTGCAGGATCTGAAGGAGATGTGGTTTGGGCTCTACTCCCGAGGTGATGGAGAGAAGGATTCCAGCGGCTTCGAGCACGTCTTCTCAGGTGGAGTGCACCCCAGGAGGATGGGGAATGTGGGGCAGCTCCTTGGGGTCCTGGATGGGGGATTTGGGTTGGGTTGGGGGCAGCACCGTAGAGCAGAGCTGGGATTTGGGGGGTTCAGCCCCATCTGAGCACATCCCTGCTTTAGGGGGGCAAAGCTGGGGGATTTGGGGTTTGGGTGCCCGGCTCACTTCGATTCTCCTTTGTGTTTAGGGGAGATTAAAAAAGGGAAAGTGAGTGGATTTCACAACTGGATCCGCTTCTACCTCCTGGAAAAGCAGGGACTGGTCAACTACTTCAGCCACAACTTCGACGGGCCGGTGAGCCATCCCACGGGGCAATGCAGGATTTGGGCAGGGAGTGCTGACCCCACTCCATCAGCTGCATCCCAAGGGGGGAAACCAAGACCCCCAGAATGTGGAGCAGAACTGCTCAGCCTGATCTGTCCCCATAATGGGACCTTGGGATGGAAGCAGGGTGGGCAGGTCCCACTGCAATGGGCAAATGGGGCAAATGTGGGGCTGGGATTGCCTTGCTTGGGGTGCAGCCAGGCTTTGCTTGGCTCCCACGCCCTGCTATGGAGGATCTCATTCCCAAACCCTCTTCTGCTGCTTCCAGTGGGACACCTACCCTGATGTACTGGGGCTGCAGTTCAGCTGGGACGGCTTCTACAAGGAGGTGGGCTCCGCATTCATCGGCTGCAGCCCCGAGTTTGAATTTGGCATCTACACGTTGTGCTTCATTGCCCGACCTGGGAGGGCGTAAGTACTGCGTCCGTCTGTCTGTCCTCTGGCCACGGAGCCAGCAGTGCCCTTCTGTCCCTATTTAGGATATGGGAAACCCTATGGAGCAGCTGAGCCAGGTCCCACTGCCCTCAGCTTTGGGGTGGGGTTGGGGACATGGGGACACGCCATGGAGGTGACGGTGTGGAGCAGAGCTGTGTGTCCCCACAGATGTCACCTGAGCTTGGGTGGCCACGGCGTCAGCATCCAGACCTACACCTGGACCAAGTCCACCTACGGCTATGGCAAGAAATACATCGCCACAGCCTATGTCATCTCACCCTGAGCCCATCCACATCCCGGCCAGGAGGAATGGGGCATCTGCAGCCCCTCTGCTCCGGGGTCATGGGCTGCCCCACAGCACGGCCCCCTATATGGGGCAGGACTGGTCCTGTCCTGGGAGACGGATGGCCACAGGACCGGTGTGGAGCAGGGCAGCCCATATGGAGGCTGTGGGGGATGGAGGTGGCAGCCCTGGTGCCATCGAGTGTGGCATTGCCTGCTGACAGCAGGAGAGCCGGGGGGCTGTGAGGGATTTGCAGTGGACAGAAGCAACCTCAAGTGGAATAAATACTGATGCTGGAAGGAAATGAGTTCAGTTCCTCATTGCTGTGGGTCAGGGTGGGTTTGGGGTCCTCATCCATCCGGAGCAGCACCCCAAAAATTGTCCTCCCCCATCTCTTTTTCTCCCAGCCCTGCAGCCAACTGGGTGCTAACAGGCTAATTCCTGCTCCAAGCAGCTGCCAGTGGGTCCTGCCCCAAGGAATTGCCCCACTGGGGCCCTCTGAGCTGCTGTGTCCCTCAAGCTGTGTCCCTGAGGCTGTGTCCCCTCCCCGAGGACCATCATAGGGGAACTGGGGGCTGCCTGCACTGAAGCCCAGCTGAACTCTCCCTAGAGACCCCCAGCCCTCCCCAGTGCCCCCCAGCACAGAGCACAAACCCAGGACCCCATGTGCAGTTTGTCCAAAGGAGATGACACCCATCGTAACTCCATCCCCCAAATCCCCACAGAGTCCTCACAACCTGGGGGTGACAAAGACCCCAAAACTGTGCTGAGCTGTGCTGTGCTCCTCCCTGTGCTCAGCCCCACATGTACACCCTCTCCTCTTCCCCTTAGGATTTCGGGTTCCCCTGGCAGGAAAGCCACCAGCAGCAGGGCAACTTCATGTGCGTGCATGTGATGAGTGTGTCCCACCCTATTTACATCCCCTCCTATTGACATCCCACCCCCTCTTCTTTTGCAGCAGCACGGGGTCCCAGGGTGGGGATGCTGAGCTGGCGGGCAGAACTGCTGAGATTGGAGCTGCCCGACAGATGGCGGCTGCAACAGTTCCTGGCGGAGGGCTGGGCGTCCCCGCGCCATCTGCCAGGGGTCACAGGTGACCCCCAAACCCCGCCGAAGGGGAGGGGGCATGCCAGAGTGTGATTTATAGGGATGCACTGGGTTGGGGGGGTGGGACGGGTGGGTGCAGGGTCGGGGGGTGACTCTCTTTCCCCAGCTCTGTCCCATGAAGCCAGGCGCATGCAGCAGCCCAGGAGCTGCGGGGGGATGCTCTCCTGCTGGGGTGGGTTTGCAGGGGGCAGATTGCACAGGGCAGAGCATGGGGGGATGATGATGCCCTGCGTATCTGCTTGCTGGAACCCACCCTAAAGCCTTCCAGCGGAGCTATCAAGGCAGCTGGTGGCGGCTGTTTGTCGCAGGGCTGCCCTGGCACAGCACCCAGCTCCTCCTCCCCAACCCCATCCTCCACGTGCCCACCTCAGATATCCTCCCCATGATGCCCAACTGCCCTTTCCTGTCCATTCAGAAGGATCCCAGCACCACGGAGGATGCAGCTCTCCCTTTTGCATCCCTCCCCTTTGCAGCTCTCCCTTTTGCAGCTCTCCCCTTTGCAGCTGCAGGGCACCCAGGGCTGATTTCCCTGCAGCCATTTCTGGGGTGAATAGAGGCAAACCCCAGCAGGAGCAGCTCACCCACCTCGCTCCCATTCTGCTGCGATGGGGATGGGATGAAGTGCTGAGAGATGCTTGGGGGATGCTGGGGAGCTGCTGTTCGCTTTGTCTGCATCCAGAAGGATATTCCCTTGTTGCTGCAGGCTCTGGAGGTGCAAGAAGGAAGGAGGAGGGCATGTTCCTGGGAATCAACTTGGGCTGGAAGCTGGCAGCCAGGACCTGAAGGCTGCAGATGACACGCAGGAGCAGAGCACAGCCAGAGGCTCAGTGTGGGCACAGTCCCTGGTCCAGCCTTGACCCACAGCATCCGTAGGGATGTGGCCAAGGACATTGAAGATCCTTTGGGGTCCGGCACCCTGTGCACTGCTGGAAGGGACCCCAAGACCTTCCCCATCCCTCCCCATCTCCCTGGCCTGGGGGTGGACTCTGCAGAGAGGAGAGGAACCCCCAGAAAGTGTTGGGAAATGAAACAAAACAAGCAGAGAAGAAAGGGAAGGGCAGGAGCAAGGCGGAGAGGAGGGGCAGGTGTCAGCAAGCTGCCTCCAGCCATCTGTTGCCAGCTTGGGGACTCGGCCCCCCCCCCCCCAGAGCTGCGTCTGATGGGGACGATGCTCAATCTCGGGGGGGACACGCAGCCACATCCCCCACCTGAGCGCAGTCGGGGATGTGGGGCTGAGAGACGGTGTGGGGGAGGCGGGGGGCTGCACCCAGGAGGAACGGGGCTGTCCCCGCGGTGCCCCACAGAAACTCGCCTGGCAGATGTGCCCCCTCCTACAGTCAGGGTTATGCGAGGCGAGGTGAGAGAGCAGCCCTGAAATGTGGCTTTGGGGGATGTGCAAAAGTGATGGGCGTCGTGCAGAGGGGCCGCGGGATGCGGTGAGCACCTCTATGCAGGGCACCGTGTCTGCATCCCCAAATTATCCCCCTGCGTAAGCTGAGCGGCTCCAAAGGTGGGCAAGAGACCCCCAGAAAGATTCTCATCCTGAGGGATGACAGTGGCATGGGTCTTCCCCACACCCCATGGGTCTGACCTGCACCCCACGGGTCACCCCTACACCCCACAACCAGACCCTGGGTGCCACACCATCCCTATGAAAGCTTTGCAGAGTGAGGATGAGGAGGGTCCCAGCTCTCCATGAGCCCTGTGTGTGTGTGTGTGACATCCTAATCCCAAAGGCCGCAGGGAGTGGGATGCTGAGTGGAGGCTCTAATCCTTTTCCGTAAGCGATACGGCCCTAACTGCCCCGATGGGACTCCGACCACATCTGGTCACACAGCCCACGGGGCTGCCCGGCACGGCGCTGCGCTAAGAGGATGAGGATGCAGAGGGGGACAGGATAAAACCATTTACGCCGCGGGCGCTGTTCTCTCGGCGGCGATCAGATGTCGGAGCTGGGGCTCCATCTGGGCACGCGGCACCTTGGAGTCCCCCTCCTCGCTTCGTGTCCCGTGCAAAAAAAGCCCCACGTCATGCAACCACCTGCCATCCTGCTCCCTATGCTCTGTGCTGTGACAGAAATGCCCCCCCAGCAGCCCCCCAGCACCAACCCCGTGCTCTGCCCTGCGCTGCAATGCTCAGCTCTGTGCCGAGGAGGGAGATGCTATCCTGAGCACGGGGAGAATAGGAGTGGGCTCAGAAAGCTGCTATCCCTGCCTTAAGTGGAGGAAATCACCCCAAATAAGCTCAGGTGCTCCTCGAGCATCCTAGAACAGACCCAGTGGCTGTGCCCTGTATTCATTTAGGGATGTGGGAGAGGGGCTGAATCCTGCTGCCAGGCTCTGGGCACCATGAATCCTCCTTTCACAGCTAACGTTTCCCTCTGGGCTGCAAACCCAGAGCCCCTCCTGAGGGGGCATTGCTGGCAGCTGGGCTGGGGGCTGTGCTCAGAGCCGGGTTAACGAGCGCAGCCCCACAGCGCGGCCGTTAGCACATATGGGCACGTGAGTGGGGAGAGACGCGTGCCGGGATCCTGGAGGCGTTTGGGTCAGAGCTCCCTCTTCTCCATCACTTCGCACAGCTGCAGACTCCGTTCCGGCCACAGTGTGAGGGCAGTGATGGTCCAACTACCGAGATGCTCAGAGCCACCCCCCTACATCCCCCTACATCCCTCTGCATCCCCCCTGCATCCCCTTGCATCCCCCTGCATTCCTCCAGCATCCCTTCTTCATCCCCCTTCTTGCTTCCCCCTGCATCCCCCCTACATCTTTCCTGCATCCCCCCCTGCACCCCCCTACATCCCTCCTGCATCCCCCCATATCCTCCCTGCACACCCACCCTGCATCCCTCCTGATCCTCCCGCATCCCTCCTGCACCCCTCCTTCACCCCCCCATGCATCTTCCCTGCATCCCCCCTACATCCCACCTGCATCCCCCCCATATCCTCCCCGCACCCCTCCCGCCCCCCTCCCCACCACGCATCCCCCTGCATCCCTCCCAGCACAGAGCAATGGTTGTGGGTCAGGCACATCGACGGGACGTTGATGTTGACCCACAGCTGTCTGCAGCCGTTGCAGAGCCACGCAGGGCCACAGCAGTTGCCATGAGCTGTGACCAACGGCCGGGGCTGACTCTGTCCCCTCTCCCCATATCCCCCCCCTCCTCCCCCGGTGAGGGACACCCCGTGGGGACGCAGAGCAGCCAACTGTTCCCCGCTGAGGCCGGCGGACCACAGCCCGGGCTAATCCAATCCATCAAGGGGGTAATGAGCTATGAAAGTGCGGATTCAATTAAGGGGGATTGCGACGGAAGGCAGAGCCCGGTGGCAGACGGAGAAAGGAGAGCTCTACCCTCTGAAAGGGTCCATCTGTGCCGCCGGGTCCCTTCTTTGTGCTCCCTGAAAGGGACAGCGGTGCACAAAAGCGGACGCAGAGGCTGCGGTGCTCCCTATTTCCCTGGGGGGGGGGGTGGGGGTGGGGAAACTGAGGCACGGAGGGGCGAAGGAAGCAGCACCAGGTTGGGTTTGGGGAGCAAAACGCACGGCCCTATGGATGCATGATGGTTTGTGGGTGCTTTCTATTTCCTCTTGGAGTTGGGGGTCCCTTGGTGGGTTCTCCATGGCCCCATTGCCCGGGTGAGCCCCCAAGCTCTGTGCTTTGCCCCCTACATTGAAGCTCAGTACCTCAGTTTCCCCATCTGGATGGGGGATGCACCCAGGGGTTCGTGCAAAGTTCCAACCTCCCCTCAGATCCGTGCATCCCTGTGGGATTCCACAAGCCTAGAAATCCCCCCACCCTTTTTTCTTCCCCCCCCTTTGGGGGCTCTTCATCGGAGAGCCGCCCCCTGATTGCAACCTGGGGGGGGGATTGGGATGGGGACGAGTTTAAAGACAGGATTATTCCTGTACAAATTCTGATTAAACCGTCCCCAAGCCCTCCTGCTACAAGATTAAGCAGAGCTCTAATCTCGCCTGAGCAGCAAGACTTCGTCAATAACTCCAAATCTCTCCGCTGTTAGTTTATCTGGTGGGGATTAAGCAGGGAGGTTCCTGAACTTGTATTATAATAGTATTTTTGAAAACAAAAAGAAGGAAAAAGGGGGGAAAAAAAGGAAACGTGTGTGCGCTGGGCAATGCCTGCCAGCCAGCATCGCCTTGCAGCCAGGGCTGGGGCTGCCCCATCCTTGCTGCTCTTTGGGGGAGCACAGAGCTGAGCCCTGGTGGCACCCAAAAGATGTCTTACGTGGCCCAAGCATGAGACCTGAATGCCCCGTATCAGGGTGGGAGGTGGGGGTTTGGTCCTTCCTCATCCTGCACACCCATCCAGAGCATCCTGAGCACAGACAGCCTCACCAGGGCCAGGGAAAGGCCACGCTGACCCCTGGCAGGGATGTTCCCTGGGGTGCCAGGTGGACCCGTGGCATCTTCAGAGCTCCCTGGGTCCCGTGGCAAGGCGTTCCCCCACCATTCTCAGTGGGGCTGGGAATGGTGGCTGTGCTGGGATGGCCCTGGGATGTGGGGTGTTCTGGAGATGAGGGATGTTCTGGAGATATGTGATGCTACAGAGATAGGGGATGATACGGAGACGTGGGATGCTCCGTAGATGCTGAATGTTCTGGAGATGTGAGGTGCTCCAGATGTAGGATGTGGGATTGCCCTGGGAAGTGGGTTGGCCCCAGGATGTGGGGTGTTCTGGAGATAGATGTGGAATGCTCCAGAGGTGTGGAATCCTCCAGAGATGCGTAATGCTCCAGAGGTGCTGAATGTTCTGGGGATATGGAATGCTCCAGAGATGTGGGATGTTCCAGATGCAGGATGTGGGATGGCTCTGGGATGTGGATTGGCCCCAGGATGTGGGGTGTTCTGGAGATGTTCAGGAGACATGGGATGCTCCAGAGCTGCTGAATGTTTTGGAGACATGGGATGCTGTGTAGCTGTGGGATGCTCCGGAGACGTCCGGAGATGTGAGATGCTCTGAAGATGTGGGATGCTCTGGAGATGTGGGACACTCCAGATGCAGGATGGATGGAGCAGATGCTGGGGGAACGCCGGCCCTAATCCCCTGGCCCCGGCCCCGCTGTGTAAACACTCTGTACAGCTTTGCAAACAGATTGAAGCACGGCTGATCTGGAGCGCAGCATGGAGCTTAGGGGCTTCCTGGAGCCAGCGTTGGGATTTAGGTGAATTCCCCACCCTGTGCTGTGGGATGGGGGGCCCAGCCCAGCTCCGTGGGGCTGTGGGGATGTGGGGAGGGGGTTGGCTCTGCCCCAGTCTCCTGGCCCCCAGTAGGGCATAGGGGGAGGTAACAATGGGCAACAATGTGTGGGTTTGGGGAGCGCTGCCCTGAGGAGATACGGATAGTTTCCATGCCCTCAGATCAATGGGAATGAGGTTGCTCTGGGGGTGATCTGATCCCAAACCCCTCTGCCTTTACCTCCTTTGGGTCTGTGGGCATCTTCCACCATTTGGGGACACATCTGCAACTCAGATCCTGGGCAGAGGGAAGCAGGGGGATCTACCCAAACGTCCATCTCCAATATCGTGGAAGGAAGAGGTGCTCCTTGAAACCAAGGATGGGTTGGGTGCTTTGTGCCACGCACGTACCCATGGTCCCAGCTTTGCACCACCCCCTTTTAACCCCATTTAACCTAATCGATGCCCATGCTGAGCGGATGTCCCAGCACACCCCCACATCCCCAGCTGCTGTCCTCAGTGCCACCCCGGTGTCCCCTTGGGGACCACGCACAGCTCCTCACCCATGGGACCACGCTGACCAGCAAGAAAGCGAGCTGCCAAAATCTGCTGTCCTCCCCCGGGGGGGGGGGGGGGGAAAGACGATTAACTCGAGAACCAGCAGCCTGATATTTCAGCTTAGTGGGAAAATCCTCGTGGTTTCCCAAGCTGGCCACATTAGGAGCTCAGTGGCTCACGGCCTTATCAGATTACAAACAATATCAGAATTACAGCTTTTAAAGCTGGGTTTTACAGGGGCTTAGAAATTATACAGCCACCCCATAGGGGGAAGAGGGGCGATTTGGGGCTGGGACCCTCTGGGAGTATCCAAAGGAGCACCCAAAGGAGCACCCAAAGGAGCACCCAAAGGATCTCCCTGCACATAGGATCGTGTCTGTTTGGCTGTGTGCATGCGTGCATGTGCACATGTGTGTGCATGCACATGCATAGGTGTGTACACGCGTGTAATATGTCTGCCATAACCCAGGAGCATGAGTAAGGAAGGTTTGTGGGTCTGTGCACGCGTGTATGTGTGCAATACACAGCAGTGCAGGAGGCTGTGAGTGTGCACACACACATACACACGCGTGCTCACACCCCTTCCTACATGCAGATCCGTGTGTCACTGCATTAAAAAACGTGGGCATAATTTCTGCATCCTCACCTCTGCAACCACCCCATGTGTGCACTGCCCCATCCCAGCTGTGCACCCCACGCCCACCCATGTCCCACTCTGAGTTGGGGGCATAGGAGATCCCCCATCACACATTCCCCATCCCTTTGCAGAGGGGCTGCAGCTGCAGGCCCCCCCAGAGAGCCTCTCACTGTGCACAGCTTGCAGGGATGCCACACTCAGCGGCTCCCATTGGGCTCAGCGCAGCAGCCGGCGTGGGGCTGGGGGGGACAGGGAGGCCCAGAGCTGCATGGGGACACGTGGCACAGCCCCACATTGGGGGATGGAGGGAGGAGATGTCCCCACGGCAGCCAGGAGCTGCTCCAGGTTTTGGGGACAGCTGCGGGGCACGGGGCTGCGGGGGAAACGCGCTGAGCATCAGCGCAATGCACAGCCTGAGTGTGGATGGAGGGGGGCTGGGACACTTGTGCACACACACCTGTGTGTGCTCACGAGTGAGTGTGGGCAGATCTGTATGGGAGAGTGCAAGAGGACGCATGCAAAGTGCTGCCTGCACGTGGCAGTGCACGTGGGACACAGGGGGTGTGCAAGGGCAGGTCTGCGTGCGACCCTACATGCGTGTGGATTTGCACACGAGTGTGAGTGTGCTGAGCACCCTATGAGCACCCTGGGGCAGAGCTGGGGGTCAGATGCCGCCATCCTCACCCCTCCATCACCACCCCCCATGGGGACCCTCCTGGGCCCATCCCCACCCCAGCAACACCCAGAGTCTCTCACCCCATTTTTACTTCCCCTGGGCCCATCCTTACCCCAGCCCACCCCCCACACAGGGACCCCACAACCCCAACACTTCACCTTTGGGATCACACCTCCCATCAGTCCCCCCCATCACCACGCTGACAAGGAAAGCGACAGCCCCAGGGCGATGCTGCTTCAAACAAGACCACGACTTTATTATTTGAGCTAAAAACCCAATTCTGCTTTCTTTACAAAAGGATAAACATTTTCTCTCCGTACAAAAGGGATCTGGAGGGGTGGGGGGCAGGGGGGGAGGGGGGGTTGGTGGACAGGAAACCTCCAAATTCCCACCTCAATACAGAACACTTCTGTATGATGGTGAGGTTTGGCCAGCCGGGCTCAGCAGGCCAATGGGATTTCAAAAATAGTGGCCTGGATTTTCATGAAAAAAACACAAAGTATTGCATAGCCTTCAAAGTTATTGCTCACAGAAATAATCAGGGATGAGCTGGGAGCTGCTGGGCACCGTCCAAAGGACAAGAAGTATCAGCATTAAATACAGAGCTCACCGTGATGATGGGTAACCCTGGGGTTGAGGGCTGGGATTACCCCATGGAAAACGGATCGTCGGGGTCGGGGGGGGGGAAATAAATTAAATAAATAGTGGCTAATAAATAATCCCAGAGCTGCGGAAAGCACGAAAACCCCAGCAACGCACCGGGATGGAGATGGGAAAGGAGGAGGGGGGCGAGGAAATAAATCATCTGCACCCCGCATAAATAATAAATAAAAGAGGGGAAGAAGAAGATGCGCTTCTTTGGGTTGGATGTCTTCAGGTACAGCCAGGGTCGGGGCTCAGCCCAGGTATGGGCACCCATAAAGGCATCACATCTGTGCGCCCGCGATCCCAACCGAGGGACCACGAGTGGGGAGTGGGGCTCAGGAGGAGGATGAAGTCCTAAAATGATGCTCAAGGGGAGGATGGAGTCCTAAAATGATGCTCAGCAGTTTCCCACCCGGTCCCACAGAAGTGGTGCCATCACTCTGGTTGCATCTCTTATAGAAAGAGCCCCACACTGTGGCTGATCTCTCTGCCCCAAGAGTCTGCGTCTACCTCTGTTGCTCCCTGAGGTTGGGATGGAGCTGAGGATGGTGTGAGCCTTGCCTGGATCACGATGGTGGGGTTCTCTGTTGGGTGGGGAGCATCGTGGAGGAAAAATCCCATTGGATTCTGCAGGTGGTCTTGAGAGACCATTGGGGAACCACAGCACCAATGGGGTGTGGGGAAGGGACACGGGCTGGAGCCCACCTGGTGCAGGACACATCACACACAGCACCCCACCACCCCAAGTTGGGACCATGTGGTAAACCAGAGATGTGGAGCAGGATTCCACGGAGCAAAGTTGGGAAGCGCTGTGGGGCAAAGGCTCCTCCACGAGCATCACTGGGGGATGGGGAGTGGGGATACGACCCCCAGGCTCCTCCATCCCGAATGGGTTCAGCTTCTGAAGGAGCAGACCCACAGATACAATCACTCCTCAGAGCTGGTTCTGCTTCTAAACCCACATCCCCCCACGGAAAGCTGTGATGTTCAGTGGAGGTGTGGGACTCCGCAGTGCTCTCAGGAAGGGTTTGCATGACTCCTGGGGGTGGCTCTGAACAGCAGCACGGTGACACGAGTGGGAGGGGACAGGAGGGCCATGGGGACGTCCCATGGGGATGCTCAGGAGTCCACCACACTGCCCCAGAGCAGTGATTTCCTCGCTCCAGTTGCGTCCCATCAAAAAAGAGCTCCTCAACGTGGCCGATCTCTGTGCCAAAAGTTTGGCTCTGACCCTGCTTTACTACTCGTTGAAGATGGCATTGAGTTGAGGCCCGGCCACGTGGTGAGGGTAGGACTCATAGCTCATGTCTATGGGGATCTCATAGCGGGGCACTGCGTTTTGGAAGTGGGTGGGATGTCCATGTGCCCCAGCCAGGCTGACAGAAGGGTAGTGAGCCATGAAGGCGTAGGGCTTATCCAGGTCTGGAGAGCCGTCCTGCTTCAAGGAGAAGTTCCCACTGATGCTCAGGGGCGGCGTGAGGGGACCCTCGTATGGGGGAGTGGTGCAGTCGGGGGGGTTGCCAAAAGAAGCATCCACCAAACTCTTGAAGGCGGGGGGCTTTAGGTGCAGCAGGTGGGTTTCCATCGAGCCGTAGGGCGGGCTGGGCAGCCCCGGGGACTGGTAGGTGAAGGAGTGGCTGGAAATGGCCGACTCGCACCCGGGGTTCTTCTCCTCATGCTTCTCCAGGAATAAGGTCTGCGGCCCCAGCTGCAGGCAGCCGGCCACCAGGTTGCTGGTGGGCTGGGATAAACCTTTGCAAAGCATTTCCACGAAACTCTTCCCTTCTGGAGTCTGCCCCGTTTCGAGCACCTCGGACAGAGCCCAGATGTAATTCCTGGCCAACCTCAACGTCTCGATCTTGGACAGCTTCTGGGTTTTGGAGTAACAGGGCATCACCCTCCTCAGGTTGTCCAGGGCATCGTTCAGTCCGTGCATCCGTGTGCGCTCCCGAGCGTTGGCTTTCACCCTCCGAGCCCTGAACCTCTCCAACCTGGCCTTGGTCATCTTCTTCTTCTTTGGTCCTCTTCTCTTCGGTTTCTCCCCATCATCCTCTTCCTCCTCTTCCTCCTCAATGCTGTCGTGCTCTTCGTTCAAGCCCGGTGCCAAACCGAAAGGTCCTTGCCTGCCGTTCTCTGCCTTCAGCTCATCCTTGGAGCTCAGAGCATCGTCCATCCAGCCCTGGGTGCCCACCAGCTCTGCCATTTCCTTGGGTTTGGTGTATGCCTTTGTCATCTCTCAGCTCTGCAACGAGGGGACAGGAGATGTCAACCAAATCCAGCAGGAACACAGAGTCCATTAGGAACTAAAGTCACCCCCCCAGAGGTACCCACTGCTTTCTGTCCATCAGTGGTCCCTACAGCATCCGTCTGTCTGTCTGTCTCTACAATTACCTCCAGAGGATTTTACAGTGGGCTCATTGTTGCAGTATGGGGCACGCAGCACCCCAAGCATGATTTTTCCCTAAAAGGTTGAGTTTTGGACAACATTAAGGGGCAGTAATCAGCTCCCCATCTCCCATCCAACGCGCCGCACCAGGAGCCAAGGAAGAATTTCCCTAGGATCTTTCTTAGGAACTCAACTTATTTGAGGTTATTTGGGGTTATTCTCTCCCGTGAGTTCGGCTTGGAGCCTGACCTCCCCATCTCCCCCAACCTGAGCACGTTTTATCAGCACATCCTTTACCTCTGCCCTAAGAGCCCAGCCGCTCAGCACAAAGCAGCCGTGGTTTCACATCCATCAGCCCCGCAGATCCTGTCACCGTGCCCGACTCATTTAATAAAGCTTAACATCTAAGCAGCTTTGCTGAAAGTGCGCTGCCCACCGCCCCATCCACCCCACGTGGAAAATCCCACTTTTAATATGAGAGGTAGGGCCGGCAGGTTGGATTAGGGTGTTAATTACTGCGCACCGTATCCCAGGAGGGCCATGTGGCCCCAATTAACTCTCAGGTGGAGCAGTAGGGTAGGAGACCATCAGATGCTTTGAAATCTGGTGAGGGGAGGAGATGATGGAACATCTGGCTGGGATGGAGCTGGTCCTGCCTGCATCCTGGTGGGACCACCAGCAAAGCACTGGGGCTGTGAGCCCCAGCACTGCTCTCTTCCCTTCCCTTTGGAGAAGGGAAATGTTTTCCAATTTGCAGTTTTAGAGACTTTGCTCTCTTTGATTCCTGCAGAATATTAAAAAGAATAGACGAGGAGGGAAATGCCTGATGAAGTCATTGTGGTTGCTTCCCAGTTTGTCAATGAGAAGAAGGAGAACTGGGAGCCCATTGTGGAAAGGGAACCCCTCCAGCCTGTTTTGTTTGGATACCTTTGGTTTTGGATGTCTCCATCCCATATTATCCGAACCAAACACCAAACAAAACCCACTGCAGGAGCAAGCCAATTCAAACTAAAACTCAATCTCCAATTTGCAATGGCTCAGCTCTCCTGTGTGCTCCTCGCTCTCTCATTGTGTTCCCAGGCACTGAGCTCTCACCCCAAAATAAGAGGGTTCCACCTCTATTCCATTCCTGCAGGACCAGGAATTGGATTTCAGCCCTTCCTTCCAAGAGTTCAGGACAAAGAACTGCACAGCCCCTGGAGTGAAGACCCTGACCCCAAACGGGACCACCCAAAGCAGAAGAAACCCCAGGGAAAAAGGGTCCTGGGAGGATGCTGGTATGAGAACCAGGCACAAAACGGGAACTGATCACAGAGCAGAGCAGGAGGGACAAAACACCCACAGGAGGAGCACGAAAATTAGAATTTACTCAACAGCTCTGTGCTGCATCCTGCCCAGGAACTCAGCAGGATGTGGCCCAGCTGTACACAAACACAGCATGCAGAAAACCCAAGAGCTGCCATCGAGAGATGCTGCTCCTTCAGCCCCAATGTGGCCATGGGACGGCCGTGGGGGCACTGCTGTCACCGAGTCCAGGACCCAGGAGCTCCTGCAGCCCCAATCCCACTCTTGGTCTCACTCTTGGTCCCATCCCTCTCTCAGCCAAGCAGAAACAGAGAAGAGGGGATGCAATGGATTTTAGAGGAGGGAAATCTGCTCAAGGGCATCCCTGCACCCCTGGAAAGGTGAGGGGAAGATGCGGGTGCTTTCATCCATTAAATTCAGCCTGTTCTCGGGATGCAGCACTGCAGGTGGGGATGGGGAGAGTTTGTGGGTCCCTATCCGAGAGCTGAGGAACAAAAGCTGTCGGCTGGAGCACATCCCCATCACCTCCATCACCTCCAGCCCGAGCATCGGCTCAGCCCCGACGTGATGGGGGGGGCCGGGTCCATTGCCAGGCAGAACCGGGGAAGGGGGGGGGTCTCGGTCCGGGTCTGTGGTCTCAGCTGGGAGGCAGAGGGACCGGGGGGAGGGGGAAGGGGGTGAACCAGCTGGGGCCGTGCAGTCCCGTGTGCTGCCTTGGGGCAGACGGCAGTAACCCCCCCGCTGTCCCACCGTCGGGGATGCACGGAGCCGGGCGTGGAGGGGTCGTGGTGTTCCCGGGGGTCCCGGTCCGCCCTTACCTGGGCACCGGAGCGATTTCCTCGCTGTCACTCGCTCATGATGGCTGCAGCCTCGGGGGTGCGGACGGCACCGGCAGCGCTCAGCTCCGCTCTCGGGGCGGTTTTGAGAGCTCCGCGTTGCCCGCGGCTCCTGCAGTGCCGCCGCTCCCCCGTGACTCCTCCTCCGGGGGGAGGTGACCGATCCCGGCTCCTCCCGCTTCCCGACGGGGCCCCGACGGCAAAACACGGGTGGGTGCTCCGGGGTGGGCACCCCGAGCGACCCCGGTTGGGTGCGCCTTGGATGGGGATGAGAATGGGTTCCTCAGGATGGACGTCGCTGGGTGGGCACCTCCAGGTGAGCACCACGGGGTGAGCAGCCCCAGATGGGTACCCTCGGATGGGCACCCCTCCATTGGAAACCATGGATGGACACCTCCAGGTGGGTAACCCAAGGTGAGCATCCTCAGATGAGCACCTGCTGGGTGGGCACCTCCTGGATGAGCTCCTTTGGATGAGTGACCCTGAATGGGCACCTCTAGATAGGCACTATGGGGTAAATACCCCCATATGAACACCTCCAGATCAGCACCTCTGGAAAGACACCCTTTGATGGGTATCCCATGATACCCATCATCCCAGCCTCAGGTGAACAACCCCAGATGGGCACTGTGGGATGGGCACCCCCAGATGGGCACCCTACCATGGGTACCCCCGGATGGGCACCACTGGATGGGCACCCCATTATGGGTACCCCTGGATGGGCACCCTTGGTTGGGTATCCCACTATGGGTATCCCTGGATGGGCACCCCATTATGGGTACCCCCAGATGGGTACCCTTCTATGAGTAACTCCTGATGGGCACCCCCAGATGGGTACCTCTCTATGGGTAACCCCAGATGGGCACCCTCAGATGGGCACCCCACCATGGGTACCCCCGGATGGGCACCCCCAGATGGGTACCCCTCTGTGGGTAACCCCGGATGGGCACCCTCAGATGGGCACCCCACTATGGGTAACCCCAGATGGGCACCCTCAGATGGGCACCCCACTATGTGTAACCCCGGATGGGCACCCTCAGATGGGCACCCCACCATAGGTACCCCCCGGATGGGCACCCTCGGTTGGGTATCCAACTATGGGTATCCCTGGATGGGCACCCCCAGATGGGTTCCCCACTATGAGTACCTCTGGAAGGGCACCACTGGACATCCTCCCCAGTTTCCCAGCAGCAGGACCGTCCTCTCTCCACAGAGAGGTTCCCATCCAACAAGAGCACAGCCCTGGGTGCTGCTGGTTCTGCCCCAGGTGCTCGAGATGGGCACGGCGGCTGCGTCTTCCTCCTGGCTGTAATGAGAGTGCAAGGGGGAGTAATTAATTGCTGGTGTGGCCAGAAGGGGCCCGTCTGAGATTACTGCTGTCAGACAAGAGAAGGGGCCCAGGGCTCCTGCCTCCGGGTCTGGCTCTGGGCAGTGGGAGGGGGCAACGGAGAAAAAGTAGAATAGATTAATTAAGGAGGAGAGAGATGGGGAGCCTTGCACGGAGCAGAGCAGGGCTGGCCCCAGCCTCTGCTTCTGGTCTACCTGGGACAGATGCTGCCTTCTCCAGCATCAGTTTCCCTCTTTCCCAGTGCTCCCCAGTACAAACCACACAGCTATTGGTTCCCTTATTCATCCTCTGATTGCTGAACATATCACTCACCTCCTCTGCCCAGAGGGATGCAGACACTCAGGTAAGGGGCTGAGCCCCCACAACCCCAGGAGCATGGGGGTGAAAGGAACAACTGCAGTGGAACCCCAAATCCACCCCCTATTCCCATGCCCACCATCCCCATCCCATCCCCTATCCATCCCCATCCCATCCCATTCCCTATCCATCCCCATCCCATCCCATTCCCTATACTATTTCATCCTATCCCATCTCCATCCCCATGCCCATCCCATCTCAACCCTATCCCATCCCCATCCCCATCTCCATCTCATCCCCATCCCATCCCCATCCCATCTCCATCTCCATCTCCATCTCCATCTCCATCTCCATCTCCATCCCATCTCCATCCCCATCCCATTCCATCCCATCTCCATCTCCATCCCCATCCCATCTACATCTCCATCTCCATCCCCATCCCCATCCCCATCCCATTCCATCCCCATCCCATCTCCATCCCCATCCCATCTCCATCCCCATCCCATTCCATCCTATCCCACCTCCATCCTCATCCCATCTCATGCCCACTCCTGCTGACCATCACTACGTGGGGCTCTCCCAGCACACGCCACCATGGAGGACCCTTCACACTCATTTAAAGCTCTCACAATCACATCCTTGGCAGCATGGGATTACGGGGAATACTAATTAATTCATTAGTGGCTTCATGGCTTACTTCCCAGCTCCAGGCCGGGCCGGTCAGGGCATTGGGGGGGGAACAGATTGCAGCCAATAAATCTGCCTGTTGCCACACCGTCCCCTCCCTGACAGATGGCTCCAACAGGTTCGGATGCACAAAAGGGACAGCGGATCACGCCGGGGGGACACGAACACATCCCCAAGCATGGAGACAACGGTGGCCCCCCAAGCTTGGGAGCACGGCTGACCCCCAGATCCGGGCAGGGCGCTTTGTCTGCTGCCTTTCAGCACCGCTCTGGGGCCGTCCACGTGCCGTACGTTAATCCCATTGTGAGGGGGGCTTTGCATCTGTTCAAGGTTACGGCAGCTCAGAGCTTCCCCCCCTCTCCCCCCCCCCCCCCCAGGATCTCTCGTGCAAGATGTTCCCCTTCCCGCTCCGCTGGCAGTGAGCCCACGAGAGGGCTGGGATGGGGGATTCGATGTAGGGAGGGTGATGTAGGGCTGTGATGGGATTGGAGACCCTCGTATCCCAAGAGGGTGATGCTCTGCTCTGCTGGGAGTTCCCATTGATAACACAGGGCTGCAAGAGGACTGGGAGGAGAGGAGCTGCCCCCTGGCAAAGCGCAGCGATGCTCGGGCTGCCTGCAGCCAACCTATGCCCAGCTGTCCTCTCCCAGAGCCCCACAACCCTGCGTGTCCTCCTGTACCCAGTGTGCCTTCCCATTCCCTCCTCCTGTCCTCCATCCATTCATGGCATCTTCCATACCCCCAAGGTGTCCTCTGTCCCTTCATGGCAATATCCCTCCCCCCCAGCTGTCCTGCATCCCCCCCAGGTGTCCTCCACCCCCACATATGTCCTCCATCCCTCCATTTACCCATCTCTCCCCCCTCTCCTCCTCACCCCACATGTCTTCACATCACCCCATCTCCTTCCCCTCCCCTGTAGCTCCCCCACTCCAGTTCCACCCCACCCCTCCCATCACCCACACACTCTCCCCGCCACCCAATATCCATCCACACATCTCCGTTCCCCAGGCATCAATGTCACAGCTTGGCACGACGTGTCCCCATCCCACTGCACATCCCATCCCTGTGCCTCAGTTTCCCTCTGCTGCAGCCCAGCAGGATCAGATTCCCCCACCCTGATGACACCTGGAGTGGAGGCAGCAGGTCCACGTCCATGTCACCCCATCTGTTGGTGGCACTGGAGATGTCCCCCATCCCAATGCCACCCCCTGACCCTTTCCCATTCCCATCCTCTGCTGGGACACCTCCCCCCAGAACTCCTTCTCAGATGCCCCCACACCTGCACTGTGACGAAGCCACAGCCCTGCAGGATCCTATTTGTGGGGTTGGGGGGATTTGGGGACACCTGGAGCTGCACAATGCACTGAGAAGGACCAGGGGCTGCATTTGGGGTTCGGCAGAGAGAGGGGGATGCCAGCCCCACAGCTCAGAGCAGAGCACATTGAATAAAGGGAAGAACTTTTGTCCTTCCCTCTGCGTGCCCAACCCACGGACCAGCCTCGGTCCCAGCACTTCTCTCCATCCCATAATCTGATTCCCTCTGCAGGGCCGTGGCCTGGAAGGGAGGGTAATTGCCAGAGTAAATATTGTGAAAGCACACGGCTGCCCCGGCCCCGCTGCCTATCGTCCGGGCTGGAATTCCTGGGCCAGTTCGGAAACGCAATTACCGCCTATTAACGGGGTCTAATTTAATCCTGACAGCTGCGCCGAGGCAGCCTGATTTGCATGACATTGGGGAATGCAATTAAAGTGAAATCAGGGCTGGGGGGCCCGGCTGGGCTGTGGCAAAGAGGGGACAGCCCCGACCGGCGCTCACTGACCCGTGTTTGTCACATTGAGCGATGGTGGCACCGGGGTTTGGGGGGGGCGGGGGGGGAGATGCGCTGTTTGACAAAGGGGTCCCCAAGGGCTCGGCCGTGGGGGTCTCTCCAGTCCCAGTGTGGGTCTGGGGGCTGTCACAGCGCGGTGGCAGTGAGAAGGGATCATCTGCATCCCTTGGGAAATGTTCCCATGTCAGGGATGCTCATCCCAAGAGCTCCTGGAGATGAGGATGTGAGGATGAGGAGAACCCACGCTCGTGGGCACACGAACCCTCATGGCAGGAGTTGTTGGGGCTGAGCCCTTTCGCGTGGCTCCCTGCCTCAGTTTCCCCCACTGTGCACCAAAACGGCCCCCATAAGGGTGGGCAGGAGAGGCTGGGATGGCTGGGATGCTGCCCGCGGGCTCAGATGGGGTCTGGAGGCACAGATGGGCTCAGCACCCAGCACTGCTGTCCCCGGGGAGTGACCCCCTGTGCAGCACACGGGGCGCAGGGCCAGCACACGCTCTGGCTCTCTCCACTCTTGGCTGCCTGCAAGACGCCTGATGGCACAGCTGGGAAATCCCAGCTTTGCTCCCCGTCGCCCGCGGCCCCGCAGAGCTGGCAGGGATGCTGAGCATCATCCCGATCTGCTGAGCCCCTGAGAGAGAGGGGTTGGGGACGTCCCCAAGTGGGGGCCGTCCCTGTTAGGAACAGACACAGCGCACGTAGGGGGCGGTGAGTGACACCCGTGGTCCCGTTCAGCGTGGGGGAGGGCAGAACCCCATCCCCGCATTGGGATCCCCAGAGCGGGTGTTGGTGCTGGGGGGAGCAGTCGGTGCTCATCCCGACCCCGCGCCAGCCTGCTTTGCGTCTCAATGCATCTCCAAAGTCCATCCGCTCGTAGCAGCACGGGCGCTGCCTCCATCCCCATTCCTTTGCTCCCGAAGTGGGGGCACAGCCCAGTCTCCATCACCCCCAGCTGCTCCTCTTCCTATCTCCAAACCCCCCCCCCCGGATGCTCAGCACACGGCGCTTACCCCCCATCTTTCCCCTTCCGTACAGAAATGTTTTTAATTTTGCTCTGCACGACCCGATGCTCCAAAGCTCCCGGTGTCCCTGGGCTGTCCCAGCTCTCACAGTCACCTCCGCGTCCCCGTGGAGCATCGCCCGGTTGTGTGCGGCCGGCGGGAGCTGCGAGCACGGCTGTGAGTTCAGAACATCAGTGCCCGACTTGGGATCAGCGTGGGGAACCCAGGCAGTGCGCTGCCCCATAGGAAAGGGAACCCCAAGGCGCGCACTGCAAAGCTCCGAGCGGTGCCGGCTGTGAGCTGGATGCGCATCCCCGAGCGGGAGCTGACATCTGCTGGTAAGAAAACTCAACAGCCCGCTGGGTGTCCGTGTCCCGCGGTTGGATGCTCTCCATCCCAGGATTGGGGGCGCTGGTGCAAACTGGGGGCACTGGGAGCTGCTGGGCGCTGAGGTCCCCAAGTTGGAGAGGTCGTGTAATCCTGAGCACCGCTTGCTGCGTGGGGCAAAGGATGCAGGACGGGCTGTGAGAGCAGAGCATGGGGCAGCACGCAGCCTCGGTGCTCAGAAAGTTGGGATCTGACACTCAGCACCAATTCCTGGGTGTCTCAGAGGCCACTTCTGACCCTTTCACCCATCATAGTGGGAATAGAAGGATCCCTGCAAGGTGGCCGTGGCTCTTAGGATTGGATTCATCCCAGTAAGAGCCTGTCCAGAAGTCCCCAGAGGATGGAGGAGGTTTGTCCTCAGTCCCCTGCCTTGGGCAGGATGAATGGGGATGGAGAGGAGAGGAGGAGGAGAGGAAGAAGAAGAGGAAAAGGGGAAAAAATGGAGTAGGGGAAGGTGAGGAGGAGGAGAGGACGGAGAGAGGGAGGAAGAGAGGAAGAAGAGGTGGAGGAGGGGAGGAGGAGGATGAGGAGGAGAGGAAGAAAAAGAGGAGGAGGGGAAGAGGAGGAGTGTTCCTTGGCACAGATGAGGACACTGCTGCCTGGCTGGCCGTTGTGGGCCCCAGATGTTGCGCTGCGGGCATGGCTGCGCTCCCTGCCCGCTTGGCAGCCTCCTGGCACAGCTGCCTCCCCCACAGCCCCACAACCGCCCCCAGGAACGGCCGAGGTCCCGGTCCAACTGGCCCCGACCCAAATCCCGGCCAGGCGTGAAGATTTCCCAGCCCTGTGCTGCTCAGAGGAAAACAGCCCCAGGGAAATGGAGCTGGGACCCAACGCGGGCACCTGGACCCGGCCAAGGGTGATTTTCCAGGCTGCTGGAGAGCAAAGCAGGGGGATGTTGGCTGGGGTTGGATGTGAGCGTCCTCACAGAGCGTTCTCCCCGAAGAGAAAGGATTGCTCTTTGCAGGGAGTGTGGATTTTAGAATTTACAAGCAAATCCATTAATTAGTTTATGAGCTGGCATTAATTAGAAATGGGTCCTCGAAGGGCTGATACTCCGCGTCGGGTCGTTAGGTCTGACTGACAGTAATAGCAGTGAATTGAGTTAACTGAGATCCTCGCAGCCAGCTGGGTCAGCTCCAGGCTCCTGAATTGGCCTGGCTTACAAACAGCAGAGAGTGCAGCAAGAGGTGATGCCCTGGGGGGGGCTGCGTCCCCTCCTGGAGCCCCTAGGAAGGGTGGGGGTAAACGAGGTGTGCTCATGTTTGGGTGACATCCAAACCCATCAGCGCCCAGGGCTGCTGCATCTCCAGGTAATGGGATGACAGGGTGGCTCAGAGCTTCATGTTAAGGTTGCTGGGGTGGAATTCAGACACCCTCTGTAGGGGTGGAGGGTGTGCAGTGGTGGAGGTGCACTCCATAACCCCCAGTGCCCCCCTCCCCCAGTCCTTTGGGGACCTTTGGGGGCTCAGCATCCTGCTGTCATTGGGTACCACCACCATGGGTGCCCCATCCCCACCTCCTGCTGCGAGCATCTGTGCTTTGGTGCCAAAAGTTTCACCTTTTTAAGGACAATCCCCACGATTTGGGGACAAATCCACCCCGCTCTGTGTAACCATCAGGGCTCTGTCAGCCACAGCCTCCTTCAGGCTTCGCTCCACCCCAAGAAAAACCCATCGCTGCTGATGCCATAACCCACCTCAGAGAACAAGCAGGATGGTGTGTGCCATCTCCCCGAGGACATCCCACTCTCTGGCAGCTCCCAGCAGCCCTTCTGTCAGCAAAACACGGCACACTTTTCACTGCATGATGAGACTTTTCTCACCTGAGGTGGCACATTGGAGGTGGGAGCTGCTGCTGGCGGTGCTGCTGTTGTCGCTGCATACGTTTATCCACCCCCTGTGCTTTCCTTGGCTGGTGCAGAGGGGAGAATGTGCCATCAGAGCACTGCTGTGTGGGTGCACAGCACAGCTGGGTGCTCTGAGCTGCTCAGAAGTGCTGGAAGGTGGTGGTCCCTTCCAAAACAACCATCCCATGGCTCTGTGATCTTCCAGGTCCCCTCCAACCCAACCATCTCATAGCTCTGTGATCTTTCAGGTCCCTTCCAACCCAACCATCTCATAGCTCTGTGATCTTTCAGGTCCTTCCAACCCAACCATCTCATAGCTCTGTGATCTTTCAGGTCCCTTCCAACCCAACCATCCCATGGCTCTGTGATCTTCCAGGTCCTTCCAACCCAACCATCCCATGGCTCTGTGATCTTCCAGGTCCCCTCCAACCCAACCATCCCATAGCTCTGTGATCTTTCAGGTCCCTTCCTACCCAACCATTCCATAGTTCTATGATTCTATGGTTCTGTGATTCTGTGATGGGAGCAGAAGGCAGCTCAGCAAACAAGGTTCAGCCATTGTTCTCTGCACCTGCATGCCCAGGTCTGCTTTTCTGCAGAGAATCTGCTCTAGGGCATTGCCACCACCTGCTCTTAAAGCATCCCCACACTGCTGGAGAAAAGGCTTTGAAATGCACTGGTGGTGGACAACATTTGTCCATCCTCCTATCCCTAAACCTAATGCTCCAAGCTGAAGCAAAGTTCATCAAGTCCATGAGGATTCCCATAGGTCCCACAGGAGGGACACCAGAAGGCACTGAGTTTTGGTTTGGGACAGCAGGGAGCATTGGTTTGTTGGTGTGGGACACCAGAAAGCATTGGGGTGGAGGTCAGGGACACCAGAAAGCTCTGCTTTGCTTTCCCAGCACGACTCCCTGCACACACACACAGCTTTTGGGGTACATCCCCATGGGACCAACCCCTCCTCACCACCACTCTGCACTTTTCCCCGTGCTCTGGGACGTATCCACAGCTCCAAGAAGAAGACAAGAATCTTCTCCCCCACTCCTGGGTAGATCAGCATCCTCCCACGGCGCTGCCAGCATCATCCTCATCGCCATGGCAACCCAGCATCCCCCGGCTGTTTTCGGCACAGCGGGGTGTCAACGCTGCGCATTTGACACCCTGAGCCCCCCACGCAAGGTTGGGCTGTGAAGAAAGTGGGGAGGAGCTCACGGATGGGGCTTTATTTTGGATGGGAGATGCCAGCTGCTGTCGAGCTTGAAGACCAAGCTCCTTCCCCAAGCAGAAGGCATCAGAAGGGAAAGAGATGGGAAATGGATCAGGAGAGCACCCAGGGATGGTGCCCACTCTCCTGTGATGGGCACTGCTGGGAGTGGGAGCCCAGCGTGGATTTCTCCAGCACAGCAGAAGCATTTAAGTCATCTCTGTCACGTCCCATCCCCAAAAAAACCCTTTGTGTACGGGTGGGTGGTGCACGGATGCTCGCAGAGTGGTGGAGGAGATGGGGTTGGTGGTGGGTGCTGCCATGGGAACATCAGTGGGTCAGCAGTGAGGGAGGAATGGTCCAACTCCTAGTGGCTGAGCAGGGGGAAAGGGGAACCCCATCAGCCCTGAAGGGGTTGGCAAAAGGTGGAGGACGTGGCACCAAGGAGGAGGGAGGAGGAGGTCCCCCCCTGCGCACCACCACCCTGTGACACTCTGTGTCCCCAAAAGCCACCAGCCCTCCTTGCATCCAGGGCACCCCAGAGTGCCACATCCCCCTGAATGGGGGCACTGGGAGAGCCTAGAGCCATCCTGCCAGCAGAGTGAGTGAGTGAGACTGCAAAGGGCTGAGAAAAGCCCTCTGGAGTTAACGAACTCTGCTAACGAGAGGGGAATTTCAGGAAGGGAAATAACCCAGGAGGCATCCGAGTGGGAGGGGTCCTGGCACAGGGTTGGATCACAACAGATTGGCCAAATTGGCTCTGAGAAGCATCTGAGCTGGGGCTGGATCCAAACGCCCTCCCCACTGAGCATCCCAGTTCTTCTCATCCAGTTGGGGGTCAGGAACCCCACTGAGCAAATATCGCCCCAGGAGCTGCACCGAAGCCAGGTGGGGATTTGCAGTGAGGGGCACAGGGAAGGGCGCAGGACCTGCAGGCACTGCTTGAAGGTAACAACACCAAGAGCACGGGGTCATGGCCCACGTCCCCTCCTGGGGACCATAGGATGCTCCCATGAGATCCCAAACGAGAAGCTGTGCTTGGAGACTGCTCTCCATCACCAGCACAGCCCCAGTGTCCCTTATGCCTTTTCCCACAGCGAGAAAGCAGCCTAACCCCACAGCTCAAGGCATGGGTGAAGCCCTCCTATGTGTTCCAAACTTCCTCTGAGCACCCAGATCCCACTGGGTCACCCCACAGCCGTGCCATGGGGCTGGAGAGTCCAGTAGAAGATGGAGGTGAGCTGTGGTGCCTTCTGGATGTCCCCAAGAATGTCACCCAAGTGATGGGACATGGGGATGGAGGATGTCATGGACTGAGCAGCCAGCATATGAGACGATGGGAAAGTGGGGTGGGTTGGTTGGGGGTTTGGGGTCTGTCTGCAGGACAGGTTTGGGGGGGATGCAGCAGTGGGGTGGTCTCTAAAGTGGAGAAAGGACTGCAGACATTGAGCATAGGGTCGGTGGGCATCGTAGGAGCACCACACATAGGAATCAATGGGGTGAGCTCTTTTTGGCGCTGAGCAATGGTAGAACAAGAGGCAAGGGGCAGAAAACGGGACACAGGAAATTCCATACTAACACAAGGAAAACTTTGCTGTCAGAGTGATGGAGCATTGGAATGGGCTGTTCAGAGAGGTGGTGGATTCTCCTTCTCTGGAGATGCTCAAGATGCCCTGTGTGGATTCCCACCCGTGAGACCTGACATAGGGAACCTGGTTTAGCAATGCGTTTGGACTCAGTGACCTCCAGAGGTCCCTTCCAAGCCCTACAGCTCTGTGATTCTGTGTGACAGTGCCAGGATGTGGGTTTGCTGCAATAGCACGAGGAATCCATGGGATTCAGCCACCAAACACTGAAATTGGGTCTTTGGTTTGTGGGAAGACCCCACTCATCTGAGGGAGATGGCAGCAGGAAAGCACCCCGGGTCAGAGCGCAGCCTCTGTGGGCAAGCAGCAGGAGGGACAGGACAAGCAGCAATTAGCAGTTTGCTTTATTGGAAGCTTTGTCTGGAGCCTTGTTCACACGGGAAAAGCCACAGGGTGAGCAGGTGGCATTGGTGGCACCTTGGAATGAAGCAGAACCCATGGGCAGAGCACGGTGTCCCCATGTCACCACGTCCCCTGCAGGGGAGGGCAGCGCTCACCATGCCGGCTGCTCGCTATTCTGTTAGGAGAGAGGTGAGATATGTCCCCATCCCATACAGGAGGGGGCTGTGGGTGCCCCTCAGCACCTCAGCCCCCAAACCCTCCCACCCTGATCCCTTCTCACTTGCTTTTCCCCCTATCAGCAGTCTGACCGCCCCGGCCAAGGTGTCTCCCAGGGAGCGCAGGAGGCTTTCCACCACGTCTGCCAAATCCACCAGCACTCCTTCGGCAGCTCTGCTGCTCACCTTCACATCTGTGGGGAGAAATGAGGGTCTGGGAGCTGCCCCCTCCGTGAGCTGTGCCTGCACGGACCACCTCCCACCCCATCCCCAGAGCTGCTTCGTGCTGCAGGGAGCTCAGATCCCACGCTTGGGAGGGCAGGGAGGGATGAAGGACTCCCACCTACAGAGCACAGGAGAAACCCCAGGAGAGTTCTCTGTACGATTGGGATGCTCAGAGAGTTCCTAGTGAAATCTCAGCCCCCAGCCCCACTGATCCCCACACAGGACCCCCACTTACCTTGCCCCACGGTCGGCGTCTCATTGATGGGCACTGCAAATGGAAAAGACACAGTGTGACCAACCCCAGGCTGGGGGGTTTGGGCGTGGGGACAGCCCACCCCACTGGTGGGACAGATGTCCCCTAAGGGACATCCTGCCCCATTGGGATCCTGCTCTACTCACAGCCCACAGCCAGGCAGCAGGCCAACCCAGCCAGCAGCAGCACTGTGTAGAGCTTCATCATCCCCACAGAGCTCAGGTGGTGACCGCAGCTCCAGGATGAGCCCAGGCTCTGTTCTGCCCCTTATGAAGGCAATTGGAGGGGATGGGGTGGTGGGAAGGTGCTGAACCCGGGCACTGGGCCAGTGTGGGATTAGCAGGGATCAGCCCTGCAGCACCTGGGGGAGCACGGAGCGGATGGACCCGATCCAAATCCTCCTGGTCCCCCAGGGCTGCACGTGTGGGAGCAACTCCAGAGTGTCCCAAAGACCCAATACATTGGTTGGCTGCGACCTGAGTCCCCAGGGCACCCTATACACCCCACCAGTACACCCCATACTCTCCCATTATGCCCCTCGGCATGGGGCAGAGCATCTCTCCATCCCATTTTGGGGATGAGGATGGAGCTCAGAGCATCTTCCCCCATTAAAATGCCTGGGGAACGCTGATGCACCAAGGGAAGGGCACGAGCACGGGGAGGAGGTGGATGAATAATCTCCCCACACTGCTTGGCATACAAACCCTGTCCAGGAGTGAGTGTGCACTGGGGAGGAAGGGATTTGCTTCGTGTTTCAGACAGCTGCAGGGCAGCATCCCACCCGCAGCGATCAGCTCCATCCTCACGTCGTGCAGGGATGGAGGCAGCGGAGCGTGGCCCGTCAGGATTCACCTGAGTGCTCTCAGATCTCCAGCAGAACCGGAGAAAACGGGGCTGACATTGCAGGAGAAAGCAGGGAAACTTCTGGAGGAGTTGGGGGTGGGGAGGGGATGGGAAAAGGTTTGGGCTGCGGGGTGGGTGGAGAGCAAAGGAACCGAGTGATGGTTGTGTGTTCCCAAATGTACACCCGTGCTGAGCCTCTGCTCCATGCAGTCCTGGTTTCCTTCTTCTTTGTGCTGCAAAACCCTTTTGGTGTTGCTCGGGGGGGTCTCCAAAATGTCTCAGCCCCTTTGCAGGGGAGCTCAGTGCAGGGTTTGGATAAGAGACCCCTGGGATCCCCTCCCACCACCACTTCAGTGTTGTTCCTCCATTCCAAGGGAAGCATCTTGATTTTAAGACACCTCTTACAGGATGCTCCATCCCACTGAATTAATTCAGCGCCGGCTCCAAAATCCCCAGTTTGGGTCCTGGCAGCACCGAGGGCTGCAATGTATGCATGGAATGTGATGATGTGCATCTCCTGCTGCCCTGGGCTCTGCAGCATGGAGGTGTCACTGTGTGTCCCCTGCTGGTCCCCAGCACCAGCTGCTGTCTCCCAGTGCTGTGTGCTGCTTTCCAGCCCGGCCCCAATGACCACTGATTGGGATGAGGTGCCCATGGGTGTCCCCAAGGGTGGGCAGCCCATCCCCATGGCTTTGCACAGCCCCATCCAGGACAAATCCTGGGGTTGGTGGAGATAAAATCCCATCGTCAGCCCAGGAACCAGGACCAGGCAGAGCGAGGGGAGTGGGGTGATGACCAAGGTGGGATCCCAACCCTTCTGTGCACCCCCCAGGTTGGGGTTCCCATACAGATCCCATACAGATCCCACAGGGTAGGGCTGTGGTGAGAGCCAGACCCGGTGCCGGAGGGGCTGGTGCTTAATCCAGGATAATCCCATCCTTGGCTGCGCTCCACTGGGAAGTCCTTGGGTTGTTTACCCATGAGGACTTTCCATTAATTCCAGTACTGATGCCTGGGGGGCTGGAGCCTTCCTTCCCATCCAAAGGCCATTGGCACCACTTCTCTTCCTGCTGAAGGGTGTTCATGGGGTGTAAGTAGGGCTGGTGGCCCACGGGGAGTGGGGGGGACACGGGTGGGACCCTGTGGGGATGGGGAGGTGCCCCTGGGTGGGATGGAGAAGAGAGAAGTGGGTCAGCTTCCATCAACCCAGGGAATAAAAAGGGTTGGGAAAGAGATGGGGATGGGAAGTGCCAAGGTCACCCTGCCCCCCAATTTGGGACTGTGCCCCCCAATGTTTGGTTGCCCCATTGGGAGCAGAGCGGGAGGGGTTAAGGCTGCAGTCCTGCAGAGCATTGCCGCGGTTTCGTTCGGATGCCAGAGCTGCAAGGAGAGGAAGAACAGCAAAGCCATAAAGATAAGGTGGCAGGAAGATGAAGAACAGGCCCGGAGCCATAAAGCACCCAGATAAGGAAACAGGAGAGAGAGGTTTCGGAGGGGTGAGAAGAGATGGAGAGCAAAATAAACCCCGAGCAGCGCGCGCTGCATGAGTCATGCCCAAAGGCAGCACCTCCTCCCACTTTGCACACCCTGAGAGCCACACGCAGCCCTCACCCACATCCCTGGGACCCCCCAGCAGTGCAGGGACACGGCCTGATCCCACTGGGACCTTTATTTCCAGTGTGCTGTCAGCTATTCCCCAGCAAACCCCCATCCTAGTGTTCCAAGCGCCGGGGGAGCAGCCAACTCCAAAGTGCAAGTGAAGCCCCAAGGAAATGGGGCAGAGGGGGGTGGAGGGGGTGCAGGTGCCAGTCCTGAGTTTTGGGTGCATCCAACGTACTTGTGCATGCATTTGCACACTGCGCACACACACACACACACAGTGTCCACACACGGTGCTCAGCTCTGGGCTGAGGATGGGCTCCGTTGCCTGAAGTGCAGTGGTGCAAACTTTCCTGCACCCGTTGTTGCACTCCGGTGCTGGAGCAGCAGTTTTGGAAGGGGGGGGGGGGGGGGGGTGTGCAGGCAGGAGACCCCCGGTGGGTTCACTCTGTCTGCTCAGGAAGGGGCTCCTCCACGAAGCCGCTGCTGTCCGAGTGCCCACCGACCCCATACAGCATCAAACCTGGAGCGTGGGGATGGGATGCATTGCACCTCTGCATCCCCCCACACACCCCTCAACCTGTGCGCACGCGTGGAAAGAGCCACGGCTTACTTCTACGGAACCTCACAGAGCAGCTGGTTTCTTCATCATCATCTTCATCATCATCATCGTCGTCGTCATCGCTGTCGCTCGCTACCTGCACAAACACAGCAGGGCGCAGTGAGTGGTTGTGCCAAAGAAGGGCTGGAGCACGTGTGCACATGTATGCCCACGTGCAAAGGTGGCCCACGAGCACGCGTGTGCACCAGTGCACATGTGCATATGCAACTGTGCACACGTTTGCAGACGATCTGCAGGCGTGAGCGTGTGCAGGGTTGCTCTGTGTGTGGGTGCAGAGGTGCGTGCGTGCAAGGATGTTTGGTGTGCAAGCATTCCAACGTCTGCACTCAGGTGTGCGTGCAGCAGGATGGCACTCCCACAGCTCCCTCCTGAAAGAGGCTCCATCTGAAGCTCTCAATCATTCAGACCCTGGCAGCCTTCCTCCTTGCTGACCCACCAAGGCCGTTTGCTGCTCCATATCCTCCTGCCCACCCCGCTGCCCACCTCCAGCCCCCTCCCCAGCAGCAGCGCTGACCCCCCTCACCTCTTCCATCTCAAAGGAGTCCACGGCCTCGTTGGTCTCAGCCCAATTGGGGTGGTGGGACACGAAGCTCCCTGCAGTGGGACCCTTCCTGGGGGGCTGCAGCCCCGCTGCGTTGCTCTGCTGCCAGTCAGCATCACCCACCCGGTGCCATCCTCTGCTCCATCCTCTGCTCTGCTGACCCCACTGGTCTCCACCCGCTGCGCAGTGGGACGGAGAGGGCGGTGCCCCATAGGGGTGTGGGGGCTCTCCTGGGTGCTGCCCCCCTTTTATCCCCCTGGGTGAAGTCTCTGAGTCCCCGTTGTGTCCCGGCTGTGCAGGGGGGGCACACAGCCAGCTGTTATTGGTGACCACTGCACCCAACGCTGGGGATGAGGTGACATTCACCCATGGCTGTCCATCCTCTGTGTCACCCCGTCCTGTTCCTGGGGAGCACGGAGCATCTCCTGCCCACAGCAGAGCCCCCGCCGTGGAGTTTTGGCCACATCCCACAGCCATCTCCATCCCTCGCTGATGGTGACATATGGGGACCCCCTGATCAAGCCACGAGGGTCCCCCACCTCCACGTGGCGACGTCCCAACAGCCACCCCACAACCAGCAACCCCCCCCAACCTTTCCACATCATCGGGATCAAAGCAAAACCTCTCCCCCCGGCTGCGTTCCAGCACCTCCCTCACCACCCTGCCCAGGGAACCCCCGGTCCGGGGGGGGGCATACAGACACATCTTGGATACGGCCGCCCTCAAACGCTCTGCGGGTGAGAGGGTGGGGGGTTGAGAGGGGGGGATGCGGATTTCGGGGATGCTGGGGTCGGTCCAGGTGAGGTGTGAAGGGGAGATGCGCTGCAGGGGGGTCTTGGAGACATAGGAATAGAGGCAGAAGAAAGCGTCCGCCGTGGCAGCCAGAGCCTGGACCTGCTGGAAGCGACCTGGGGAGGATGAGAAGGGGGTAAGGGAAAGAGGGGAGGGTTTATTAGGGTGGCGGGGAAGGGTGCTTTATGTGGGCCCTGATAGCTGGTCGTGCTCTGGTCAGCTGGGAAAATGGAGCGACACTCTGCTTCCATGGGGAAACTGAGGCACAGGACCACGATTCCCCGCTTTCTGTAGGGGAACTGAAGCACGGGAGCAGCATCCCCAATTTCTATGGGGGAAATGATGTATGGAACCACCACTTCCAGTTTCTATAGGGGAAGAGATACATGGGACAACCATCCCCAGTTTCTATGCGGGAACCAAGGCATGAGACCACCACCATCCCCTGTTTCTATAGGGGAACAGACACACAGGACCACAATTTTGACTTTCCACGGGGAAACTGAGGCACAGGGCTACAATTCCCCACTTTCTATGGGGGATCTGATACATGGGTCCAGTGTCCCCAGTTTCTATGGGGGAACCGACGCACGAGACCACCGTTCCCAGTTTCTATAGGGCCACCAACCCCACTTTCTATGGGGAGTTGTACCACCACCCCCAACGGAACAAAGCGCAGCTCAGCAGATCAACCCCAGCACCAACAGACAGGGCGGGGGGTCAAGCACAGAATGCAGCCCCCCTCCTCCTCCTCTCCCCATATCATCATCATCCCCCCGGTGCCACTCACTGGCCAGCATCAGGCAGGGATCCTCCATCTCCAAGCGCCGCACCTGAGCCTTCAGGAAGAGCTGGAAGTCGATGCCTTTGGCTCGGGATGGGGAGGAGAAGAAGCGCGAAGGGATGCGAGACACAGCGCCCGGCCCGGGCTGCACAAATCCCAAATTGTATAGGATCTCCTCAGCGTCTGCCTGGCACCAATCGAGAACCTCGGAGATGCTACGGGGGGGAAGGGGGTGTAGGGTTATGGGTGTAGGGTGGATGTGGGGTTGGGTGTAGGGTGGGTGTGGGGTGGATGGGGGGTTGGGTGTAGGGTGGGTGTAGGGTGGATGGGGAGTTGGGTGTAGGGTGGATGTGGGGTGGATGTAGGGTTGGGTGTAGGGTGGGGATAGGGTGGATGTGGGGTTGGGTATAGAATGGATGTGGGGTGGATGTAGGGTTGGGTGTAGGGTGGATGTGGGGTGGATGTAGGGTTGAGTATAGAATGGATATGGAGTGGATGTGGAGTTGGGTGTAGGGTGGGTGTAGGGTGGGTGTGGGGTGGATGTGGGGTTGGCTGTAGGGTGGATGTGGGATTGGATGCAGGGTGGGTGTAAGGTGGATGTAGGGTTGGGTATAGAATGGATGTGGAGTGGATGTGGGGTTGGGTGTAGGGTGGATGTAGGGTGGATGTTGGGTGGATGTGGGGTGGATTTAAGGTGGATGTGGTGTTGGGCATAGGGTGGATGTGGGGTGGATGTAGGGTTGAGTATAGAATAGATATGGGGTGGATGTAGGGTGGGTGTAGGGTGGGTGTAGGGTGGATGTGGGGTGGATGTGGTGTTGGGTATAGAATGGATGTGGGGTGGATGTGGGGTTGGGTGTAGGGTAGATGTAGGGTTGGGTGTAGGGTGGATGTGGGGTTGGGTGTAGGGTTGGATATAGAATGGATATGGGGTGGATGTGGTATTGGGTGTAGGGTGAATGTGGGGTGGATGTAGGGTTGGGTATAGAATGGATGTAGGGTGAATGTAGGATTGGGTGTAAGGTGGATGTTGGGTGGATGTGGGGTGGATGTAGAGTGGATGTGGGATACAGAATGGATGTGGGGTGTATGTAGGGTTGGGTGTAGGGTGGATTGGGATTGGATGTAGGGTAGGTGTAGGGTGGATGTGGGGTTGGGTATAGAATGGATGTGGGGTGGACACAGGGTTGGGTGTAGGGTGGGTAGGATGGATGTGAGGTGGATGTGAGGTTGGGTGTAGGGTGGATGTAGGGTTGGGTATAGAATGGATGTGGGGTGGATGTAGGGTGGATGTGGGGTGGATGTAGAGCTGATGTGGGATACAGAATGGATGTAGGGTGGATGAAGGGTGGGTGTGGGTGGATGTGGGGTGAATGTGGGGTGGGTGTAGGGTTGGATGTAGGGTTGGATGTAGGGTTGGATGTAGGGTTGGGTTTAGGGTGGATGTGGGGTGGATGTAAGGTTAGGGTTAGATGTAGGTGGTTATAGGATTGGGGTTAGATAAAAGATGGACGTAGGGTTGGCTGTAGGGTGGATATGGGGTTTGGTTGTTGTAGGAATGGGTCTCGTGAGCGGACAACCCCCGCATCCATCAGGGTCCCCACCTGGAGCTGGTCAGGTTGGTGAGGCCGGAGGGCGCGCTGGATGCCATGCTGTGCCCCAGGCTGAGGCGTCTGCCCTGCAGAGCCCTGCATGGAGAGATGCCACGGGGTGTCACAGCCTGGGGACAGCAATAGGGACAGCCCTGGGGACAGAGCAGTGCTGGCAGCAGCGGGGCTGAGAGGTGGGGATGTGCAGGGATGGGATCCGGCTCTCACCTGCCGAAGGTTTTATGGTTCCCTGGTAGCAGAAGAGCTGCAAAAAGGAAACAGAGAGGTGGCAGGGAATGGAATGTGACGTCTGGGGAGCTTTGGGGACAGGCCCTGTGTCTGCAGCCCCATCCACATAGCGAAACCATCCAGGACAGCCTGTCCCCATAGGTGTGCTCCCTGTCCCTGCATCCTCCAGGGATGCTCAGAGCTTTGGGGACAGGAAGGGACCCCCAGGGGTGGCTGCTACCTTCAGCTCCCAGCGTCAGGTCGTCCTCAAAGCTGGTGCTGCTGCTCCCACAGCCTGCAAGACAGCATCGCCCCGAGGGGCAACGGGGATCAGAGGTGGGACCCCCACCCTCAGCCCCCTTCGTGCTGTGCCCACAGAGCACCCACGTACCATAGGGACCCAATGAGCACAACTCCTCCGGCAGCGCCTCCAAGGATGACCTGAACCCAGAGCAAAACCCCATGAGGTCAAGCAGTGGGGGGGTGGGAAAGGGGGATTTGAGCACGGTGGGATGAAGGATGAGGGATGAGGGATGTGGGATGAGGGATGAAAGATGAGGGATGAGGGATGAGGGATGAGGGATGTGGGATGAGGGATGAGGGATGAGGGATGAGGGATGAGGGATGAGGGATGAGGGATGAGGGATGAGGGATGAGGGATGAGGTTGGGTTGGGCAGTGTGATGGGGATGCTCAGAGGGTGAGCACAGCACCGCTGCTGCCAAAAGTGGCTGAGCACGGAGCGAAGGGACAGCAGTGCCTTGTGCACAACGCATGCATCCCTGCAGCTCCTGTGCAGCTCCAGCATCTCCCCCCTGGCTGCAGAAAGCCCCAGGGAACAGACAGGGAGGCACTGTGCACCCTATGACCCCTCAGCTCACCCGCAGTCCTGCAGCCACGTCTCTATCTTGCTGGAGGAGCTTCCTGCAGGGAGCAGAGATGAGATAAAGCAGCACGAGGGAGCCGGGTTTGCTGTGGTCACCAACTCAGCGTGGTGCAGAGCTGGCTGCCAAGCTCAGGGATGTGCACAGCTGCTTGCAAGCACTGATGTGCTCTGCACACACACACACACACGTGCACACACACGCACACAGATGCGTCGGCACGTGAAACGATCCGCTTGTGAGCACACAACCCTCTGCATGCACACATCCCCGTGCACAGACCCCCACGTGCTCACGGGCATCGCGGACCTTCGAGGAAAACATCGTCCAGGTGGGGTGACTGCAGCTCTGGGATGTCCTGCATGGCTGCAGCCGCCTCCTCCTCCACCACTGTGGTCCTCCAGCAGCGGCTCTGCCGGGCCCAGGCGCGCCGTTTCTCCCATGAGGAGGGGCTGAGCACTGAGGACCCCTCCATGGCAGCACCAAGAGACCCTGTGGGGATAGGGGAGCCCTGAAGTTGGGGCATTCCTCACCCATTTTGCACAGCAGCCCCACAGCACCGCCACGACATCATGAGGTAAGCTGCACAGCACCAGAAAGCAACTCTTTTGGGATCCCCTTAGGGTTTTCTCAGAGCCTGGAGCTTCCCATAGGAAAGAGCTTTCCCATCCTACCCATATCCCATTCAGTCCTCAAGCAACATCCCTTCCATCATCACCCTCACTGCCATCCCCATCCCCATCCCATCCCATCCCCATCCCCATCCTATCCCATCCCCATCCATTCCCATCCCATCCCTATTCCCATCCCCATCCAATCCCATCCCCTTCCCCATCCCCTTCCCCATCCCCATCCCATCCCCATCCCCATCCCCATCCCCATCCCATCCCCATCCCCATCCTCATCCCATGCCATCCCATCCCCATCCCCATCCCCATCCCCATCCCCATCCCCACCCCATCCCTATTCCCACCCCCATCCCCATCCCCTGCTCATCCCATCCCCATCCCCATCCCATCCTCACCCCCATCCGCACCCTGTGGGTCCATCACCACTCAGTGTCCCCACAGCCCTCCCATACCCCCCTCCCCCATTTCCCATCCAGATGTTCCCAGCTGTTTCTGCCCTGCAGATGCTGCCCACCCTGTGCCCCACTGTGTCACCCGTGGGGACGCTCATCCCCTCACCCTCTGCCACGGCCCCGATCCTGGCTGTGTTCAGAGCCCCCCAGCAGCACCCCCCACCCCAGCAGCCATTGATCTCCCTGCACCCATGGGTGACAGAGCCACAGTTCCATCTCTGGGTGCAATAACTGTCTGTCTGTCCATCCCCCCCTCCCCCCCCCAATGCCTCCGGAGCTGCAGCTGTGCAGAAAGTCCCCAGAGGAGGGAGGATGCGAACGCAGCGCATTCATGTCACCGTGTCACCATGTCACCATTTCCCCATTTCACCTCCCACCAGGCTGGGTGCAGGGCCAGCATGACCCCCCTGCCACCCCCCCAAGGCACCTCTGGCTGCACAGGGTCAGATCCTGGACCCCCCCCCATATGAAGCCAGGCCACGGGATGGGGTGATGGGGGGCTCACAAGCAGCAGCCCCATAGCTGGAGGCTCAGCACACCCAAGCTGACCGGAGACACGTGGCTGGGGCCTTCCCCATACGAGTCACCCAAAAACTGCAGGGAGTTGCTGTGACCCCCCCCAGGACCCCTCCAGAACCACCCCCAACCCTCAGACTGCCCATCCCCACGGAACAAAGGTGCAGTGCATGGCACAGAAGGGATCTCCAGCACATGGCACAGAGATCAGAGACCCAACGTGGCCCCTTCGTCCCCATTGCGCGCCGGAGCTTCCCCACCCCAAACTGTGCCACCCCTGACCCCATCCCCACCACCCCCTTTCGTCCCCACCTCCTCCTCCTGTCCCCATCACCCTCCTGTCCTCATCACCCTCCTGTCCCCATCACCCTCCTGTCCCCCAGTCCCTCTCCATCCCCCCAGCACAGAGCTCTATGCTCTCTCCAAGGACGCACCTCTCCATCACCACCACCCCCACCTCCAAACCCATCTCCACCCATCTCCATCTCCCACCCCCCAACCCACCCCCACCTTCCCCCCCCCTCCAGCTCCCCATTGGCCACAACCCCACACCCATCCCCATCACTCACCCACACTGGGGGGGCACAGGGTGCTCCTTAACCCTACTGAGGGTCCATTGTCTGCGTCCCCCCTGCCCCGCCACTGCGCCCAGCCCCTGCCAGCATCTGTCGTCAGCAGGGAGGGAGGAAATTCATCTGTTTGGAAGAGGAAATAAAAAAAAAAACCATCAACAGCCAAACCTCAAACGTTGACCCACATCCGCCGCCGCAACGGGAAAAACTTAATGAGGCTCTGACGTGAGGGGGGGGGTGGGTGGGGGCTAATTAGAACCCAGCACTCAATGAGGGCTTCATATGGAGATGGAGCAACTGGGGACCCAAATGGCTTTGGGGTCTGGGGGAGGCTGAGGATCCTAAAGCCTGCGCCAAGCTGCAGGTGCCCCCTGTGCTGATAAAGAGATGCAGGCTGTTATCAGCACCCAAACCCCAAAAAGGAGCTGAGGGGGGACCAGGGGTGAAGGTGTGGTGGGGCGGTTGGTAGGGCGCAGGGTTGGTCCCAAAATCCCTTTTTCCAGCTTGATCCGTGTGACGGCATCTCCACATCTTTACCTTGCAGCATCTTCTCCAGGGCTGGGCTGAGAGTTGCTGGGGACAGGACAGGGACAGAGGGACAGAGGGACAGGGGGACAGAGGGACAGAGGGACAGGGGGACAGGGGGACAGAGGGAGAGGGGTGAAGATGGGGACACTCACCTCTAATAAGGACACCACAGCCACCAATCTGGACCTACAGACCACCAAACCCAACGGGATGAAGGACAGAAGGACCGAGGAAGAGCGCTGGGATGAAGATGGCTTTAACCCTTTCCTCCCCAGCGCCACGTCGGTGGCTTTTCCTACCCAAATTGAGGAGCTGCTGTGGGGTAACCCCGTCCCGGTGCGGCTCTATCAAAGCCACGATCCCTTCAAAAAAGGCAACGAGTCGATGCTCTGGGAGTGCTCTCCTGGAATGGTGCTGCCCAGAGGAGGGATATTTTTAGCCTGGGATTGTTTGTGGATCGAGCCCTGATTTAACCATTGCTTTATCCCACCCCAGAGTGCCATTTTCAGGTGTTTCCAAGCCCCGTTCCCTGCCCCATTGCCCTTGGATCAGCGGGTGCAGCTTTGCAGAGGGCAGCGAATGGCTCTGCCAGGCTCACATCCTTCCTCTGGCTCTTCTCCAGGCCTCCAGAGCACAAAGCAATCTCCTCCCGTTCTGCTCTGACCGACTCTCAGAGCTTTCAGCCTTGGGTCCCATCCAGCATCTTCCATCCCCACCCCGCTGTGGGGTGACCCAGGGATTTCAGGGCATGGGGACACCGTATTTAGGGACACAGGGCATCCCATCCCAACTCCATCACTACTGGGGATGCCCCAGTCCCCACTCCCCCATCACTCCCCCCCCTTCCCCTCCTCAATAACTTGGCATCCTCTCCGACCCCATTGGGTTGATGGGATGGATGGAAGCTGGGCGGCGTTTCCCAGTCAAAGCCTGGCGAGGAGCAGCATGGAGTCGACCCACAGAGCAGCAGTTAATTGCTGACAGCACTAACGAGGTCCCCCAGCTGTGGGTCTGCACCCAGGTGCCTACGGGGCAGAGCAGTGCGGGGTGCAACGGGGGCGTCCCATGGTTCCCCATTGAGAAAGGTGGATCCCAAATCAGCAGGAGCATCACACACCGCACCCCATCACGTCTGGGGTTAACCAGGATGGGGCACAGCCCTCTCGGGGTCACCGACCCCACTGCAGCATCACAGGGATGGGGAGCTGATGGCACACGAGTGCTTTGGGCATCAATAATTCACTCTGCATGACATCAGAGAGGGGCACGGCTCTGCCACGGTCCCAAAGGAAATGAGGGGGGTCAAGTGGGGTGGGGGGACGACACGGATTTGGGCACTCCTGGTGGATTTTTCCCCACCCCCATTCTGGTGAGGATGGAGAACACAACCCATGAGACAAAGGGATGCCAGCATCACCTCCCCCCCCCCACCCCAAAACCCACAGCATCCATCCCACTGCCGTCCCCCCCAGCCCATCTTGGGGACAAATCCCACCTCTGTTCCATCACCCATACAAACCAGGGGGGACGTGGAGAGCCCAGCACAGCACCCAGCGGGGCGGGGGGGATTAAGCAGCCCCACAACCCCCCCCCCTCTCCCCTCTCCTGACCTACTTAACAGATTCCTGCTGCCAGAGCCATGAATAAGTGATGGCAGCTCCGTGACAGACCGGGAGGCTGCAGCACTGCCCCACTGCATCCCCACAAGATTGGGATCCAGGATTTGGGGTCTTTGGGATCGTCATGGTTTGGGGTTTGTGTCCCTCGGGGCCATCTGTTGCCCCATAGTAGGTGGAAATGGGATTCCCCATATGGGGGAGGGGGGGGGTGATGGTGGAAGAAGAGCAGCTGGGCGACCCAGGAGGGGACCTGGGTGGATTTGGGGAAGGAGCCATTGGCTCATGGGGGCACTGAGGGTGGTGGAACACCAAAATGCAGCAGTTCAAAGCACAGGGGATGGGCAGGAATGGGGGTAGGGGGCTGAACAGGGAACAGGGGACAGGGATGGGGAGCAGGGAGCAGGGAAAGGGGACGGTGGGCAGGGGATATGGGGCTGAACAGGGATGGGACAGGGAACAAGGGATTGGGGATGGGGTGTAGAGAACAAGGGACATGGGACAGGGGCAAGAAACGGGGAACAGGGGACAGGGAAGAGGGGATGGGGACAGGAGATGGGGAAAAGGGACAGGGAAAAAAGGGCAGGGAACAAAGGATAGGGAACAGTGGATGGCCAGGGGACAATGAAGAGGGAATGGGATAGGAGATATGGGAAAAGGGCCAGCAGATGGACCTGGTGCCCCACAGACCCCACCAGATGCCAGGGACAGATGATACAGAGCAAAGGACACCTGAACGCATCCCTGTGCCCACCCTGGGGGTGTCACAATTTGGGGTCCTATGGCAGCAGAGGGGGTGGCAGCGCCCGTTTGGGGACACAGCGTGGATCAGTGGGGTGGGGGTTGGAAGGGGGTGGAGTTGGGTTTTAATTACGATGTGCTGCGGGAGGGGCTCTTTCTCACCAGCTCCAGACTAATCCTCTCCAACGCCCAACAGCAGCAGCTGCCGGGCTGGAGGTCAGAGCTGGGGGTCACTGCGTCCCCTGGGACATACGGGGGAGATGTGGGATGGGGGACACATGGAAATGCTTCCCCACCACCCCCCCTGGGGGGGGCGGGCTGCAGTATGGCAGCCTCACAGCCCACATTAGGGTGGCACCGGGGGTCTCCATCCTTGAACTGTGCGTCTTCATTTATAGGGTTGTATCCAGGGAGAGCTGCCAATCTCCGTCCCATCCACCACCACGGGGGTGAGGGGGGGGACGACACACCTCTCCCCACATCGCCCTACAACTTATGGGGTCGCCGCTGTGGGTCGCCGTGCCCTGCGGGGACGGGGAGGAGCGGTGAGGGCGATCGATGCTGAGAGAAGGAATTTGCACCGAGGGCAGCGGTGCCGGGCGCAGCACGTGCGGACTTTGCACGCGCATCGCCCACGTGTGTGCAACGTGTCCGTGTGTCTGTCTGTCCCTGCGTCCCGTGCTCAGGGGTCTGCTCCACGTGTCCATGCGTCCTGGAGCTGCGCGTCCTCTTGCGTTCATCCCCACCCCCAACCCGTGCGTCCATCCCCGCGGGTCACCCTGTCCGTGTGTCCGTCCCAGAGTCCGTTTGTCTGCCTTTGTGCCGTGTGTCCTTGTGTCTGTCCGTGTGTCCATCCCTGTGTCCCGTCTGCCTGTCTGTCTTTTTGCCTCCGTTTCTGCCCTCCTGCCCGTACGTCCACCCTGCGTGTGTCCGTGCGTCCGCCCTCCTATCCGTGTGTCCGCCTTTCTGTCCGTGTGTCCGTTCTTCTGTCCGTATGCCCTGCCCTTCTGTCCGTGTGTCCGTCCTTCTGTCCGTATGCCCTGCCCTTCTGCCCATCCATCCATCCATCCCTCCATCCTTCTTCCCGTGCGTCCGTCCTTCTGTCCACGTGTCCGTTCCCTCTCTCTCCGCTCTCCGCTCCACCTGCCCATCCGTCCGTCCGTCCGTCCGTCCTGTCCGTCCGCCCCGTTCCCCTCCCGGGGCCTTTTCCAACCAATGGGGCCGCGCTGTAGGGCGGAGCGGTGCGGCGTTCGGGACCGGGAGCGGTGGTGGCGGTGGTAGCGGAGGAGCGGAACAGAACCGGGGCGGAGCGGGGCGGGGCTGGGCGGCACCGGGAACCGCCGGTGAACACCGGGAACGGCACCGGAGGAGCTGCCCGCCATGGAACCCAACGGTCCTCGTAAAATCCAATTCACCGTACCGCTGCTGGAGCCGCACCTCGATCCGGAGGCGGCGGAGCAGGTGGGGACAACGGGAGGGGAGAGGAGGAGGGGGGGGGGAAAGGCTGCTCTGCAGACCCCCAAGGGACAACGAGGGGACATCGCGTGGGGGGGGGGGGTCTTTCCGATAGGGGAGGGACCCCTAAGGGACAACAGCCCCCCCAACCCCCCCCCGATAATCCGTACATCCCGAGGTTTGAGGGGGGGGGGACACCACTCTGTGACAGCCCCCCCCCCCCACGGTGCCGTGGTGAGGACGCGGGACTCTGCGTGGGGTCCCCGCATTTTTTTGGGGGTGCACGGGGTTGGGGAGGGGGGTGCGGTGACCCCAATACGGGCCCACGGTGGGGGGGGAGGGGGGGGGGGTCAGCACTGGGGATCCCTCCGCAGCCCCGTGGGGTGGTTATGGGGCACGAGTTGGCCTTTGGGTTGCCGGGGGGGGGGGGGGTGTAGGGTTACCCGGACCCCACGGCCCTACAACCACCCCCGTGTTGCTCAACCCCTGGAGGGGATCCAGCAGAAGGGGGGGGGGGGGGGTAGGTGGCTGCAGGGCGGTGTCCCCCCCCCCTTCCCTGCCCTCTGGTTCTATAGGGTGACACGGTGGGGTGGGGGGGGGGAGGTGAAGGGGGTGGGGGACGAGTGTTGGGCGGCAGCACCCCACAGCTGGCAGAACCCAGAACCCAAATTCGGGTTCTGAGCGCATTGCCAAAACCTTTTGGCTCAGCGTGCGGCCCCAAAATAGCAGCAGGTATTGCATGTCCCAGAGTTGGCAACGTGGGTACAACCCCCCCTTTATTCCCCCCCCACACACACACACACACCACCACCCTCCCCCCAAACACACCTCCAGCACCGTGCAGCTCTCAGGAGTTCCTCCAGCCCCAAAATCCTATGGGCTGAGACTTTAGGATCCCGACTTAGGGTCGGGCTGGGAGTCCTTAAGGCAGAGCAAAGGATTAAAGGGGGACCATGGAAAGGGTTGGGGGGCACCATATAAAGGGTTGGGGGAACCATGTGAGGAGCTGGGGGGACCGTGGAGAGGGTTGGGGGGGACCATATGAAGGGTTGGGGGTGACCATATAAAGGGTTTGGGGTGGCCATATGAAGGGTTGGGGTGACCATATAAAGGGTTTGGGGTGGCCATATAAAAGGTTGGGGGGTGACCATATAAAGGGTTGGGGGGGACCATCTAAAGGGTTGGGGTGATCATATAAAGGGTTGGGGGAACCATGTGAGGAGTTGGGGGGACCGTGGAGAGGGTTGGGGTTGACCATATGAAGGGTTGGGGTGACCACATAAAGAGTTGGGGGGACCATATAAAGGGTTGGGGGGCGACCATATAAAGGGTTTGGGGGGATCCATATAAAGGGTTTGGGGGGGACCATATAAAGGGTTTGGGGGGACCATATAAAGGGTTGGGGTGACCATATAAAGGGTTGGGGGGTGACCATATAAAAGGTTGGGGTGACCATATAAAGGGTTGGGGGGGACCATCTAAAGAGTTGGGGGGCGACCATATAAAGAGTTGGGGGTGACCATATAAAGGGTTTGGGAGGGACCATATAAAGAGTTGGGGGGCGACCATATAAAGAGTTGGGGGCACCGTGGAGAGGGTTGGGGGTGACCATATAAAGGGTTGGGGTGGCCATATAAAGGGTTGGGGTGGCCATATAAAGGGTTGGGGTGACCATATAAAGGGTTGGGGGTGACCACGTGCCCTCAGCATCTGGGTATGAGGGGCTCTGCGAGCTGGAATAAATAGGGGGGGGGTCCCCACCTCTCCCTCTCCCCTCCCTGGATAAATGGGGTCCTGCTGACCCCCGGGTTGCTGCCCCCCACCCAAGGGGGTTGTGGGGCTGAGCTCAGTGGGGAGCATCGCGCTGTGGTTAAATATGGCCAAGCAGCATCTGGGGTCAGAGCAGCAGCTCAGGGATGGGAGGGGGGGCTCAGAAAAGGGTCCCCAAACCCACCTTGGATTGAGGGGCACAGTGGGATGGGGGGGTTGGGGGTCCCGTGCCCATCCCTGCCTCCAGTTTACCCTCCCAGCTGAGTTTGGCTGCGTCCCATTGGATCCTATTTGGACCCAAAATTGACCTCAGCCCCCCCTGCACCCAATGCCCCAATGCCCCCAGTGCCCCCCACCCCAGGGGGGCAGGGATGGGGGTCACAACACCACTGCTCAGGGTGCCAACATCCCCTCTGCCACCCCAAATCCAGGAGGAGGACTCTCACAACCCCATCCTTTGTTCTTCACCATAGGGACCCATAGCTTTTAGGGGATCCTAACCCCCCCCCTCCCCATTTTCCCGACCCTTTTAATGAGTTTTCCTTTAATTTGGAACATTCCCGTCGCTCGTTAGGCCACAGCTTTTAAAGCAATCGTTGTGGAATCCATAGAAGGTATCCACACACCCGGTGGGTGCAGGAGATAAAAGTCTTCTACTGTGTCCCCAGTGCAAAATTATTGAGGGAAATGAGAGCGTTCACCCCATAAAGCCAGGATGGAAAGTTGTAGGGCCAACCCTCACCGATTCCTTTTGCTGAACTCATCTTTCGGTTCTTCAACCGATGTCTGAATCCCTGTTGGTTTACCATCACCCTCTGCATCACCTCCCTGGGTTAATTTTTTGGGGGGTGTCCCCGCTTGGAATGGTTTAATGCTGCGTTCTCCTCTGTGGGGTCTGTGAGGAGGATGTGGGGCTGCCCTCCTCTGGGTGTCCCCATGCCCTGCAGGGCTGTCCCTATGCTTTGCTCTGTCATGCTCAGGGCTGGGCTGGATCCACCCAGTAGGGCTGCTCCCAAATCCCATTCGCTTTCCAGCTCCTTTTTGCTCCTCGATCCTTTTCTTTTGCCCCCCCCTCCCCCCCCATACATCAGCCCTATAAGATGGGAGGGATGGAAAGGACCCCCAGCCCCGCTGAGCCCCGCAGTGATGCCGTCCCCATGGTGGGATGATGCTGCTGGGCTCGGCTGCTGCAGCTTTGAATCGATGCTCTAAAAATAGGCTGGGTAAGAGAACGGAGAGGTGGGGGATCCCAGCATCCCCTGTAGGGCCGGGGGATGGAGCATCCTATAGGGCTGGGACCTGAGAGTCTCTCTGTGGGGTTGGAGAATGGAGCGTCTCCTCTGTGGGGTCAGGGAATGGAGTTTCCTATAGGGCTGGGACGTGAGTGTTCCTCTGTGGGGCTGGGGAATGGAGAATCCCTTTGTGAGGGTTGGGGAACGGAGCATCTTATAGGGTTGAGGACCTGAGCGTCCCTGTGTGGGGCTGGGAAATGGAGTGTCTGTCTATGGGGTCAGGGAATGGAGCATTCTATAGGGCTGGGACCTAAGCATCCCTCTGTGGGGCTGGGAAATGGAGTGTCTGTCTATGGGGGGTGGGGAACGGAGCATCCCATAAGGATGAAGACCTGAGCATCCATCTTTGGGGCTGGGAAATGAAGCGTCCCTCTGTGGGGTCAGGGAATGGAGCATCCTATAGGGCTGGGACGTGAGCATCCTTCTGTGGGGCTGGGGAATTGAGTGCCCCATAGGGCTGGGGATGAGAGCATCCCTCTAATGTCAGGGAATGGAGCATCCTATAGGGCTGAGGACCTGAGTGTCCCTCTGTGGGGCTGGGGAACGGAGTGTCCCTATGTGGGGTCAGGGAATGGAGCATCCTATAGGGCCGGGAAGCAGAGAAGCCTCCAGGACTCGGGATTGGAGCACCCCAGGGTGCTGGGATGGGGAGGGCTGTGTGTCCATCCCTGAGCAGGGATTGGGGTGCAGTCGCTCTGTGGTTCTCAGCTCTGTCTGTGTGACCTTGAGTGGGTCACCCCTCTGTCCCCTGCCTTGTCCTGAGGGGTGACAATGGCTCCAACCCCATGGGGGGCATTTGGGGTTCTCCAGCAGCCCGGAGATGCCTTGGGATTACTCTATGGGATCCCATGACCCAGATCCAGCCCTGAGATCCCATCCCATCGCTCCATCACTGTCACCCCGAGCCCTGGGGCAGAGGAGGTGATGGGGGGGGCGGGGAGTTTGGGGGGAGGGGGGGAGAGGTGACAAAGGGCCGGCGGTGGGGCTGTGGGCCGGGAGCGGTGGGTGATGGGGGGGGGGCGATTTTGGTCTCCCTTTAATCTCCGTTTAAAATCCAGATCGCGGGTTTCTATGGCAACCGGGAGGATGCGGGGAGGGGGGGTTGAAGCGGCGGTGGGGCCGCAGGGTGGGTTGGGGCCGGGGCTGGGGCTGGGGCTGGGGAGGGGGGCTTCCTTCGCTGCCGGTTCGTTAGCATCTCATCAGCATCTCATTAAGGCAGCGCAGCTCATTAGGGAATCCTCTCCGGGAAATTCGGTGCTACTCAGTCAGTGGGTCAGCGGGGAAGCAGGGCGAGCAGCAACGGGACACGGTGCCACTGCGCGGCACCAAGCAGGGTGACAGGGCCACCAAACCCCCCAAGAGGGGCCACCAAACCCCTCAAAGGTGCCACCAAACCCCTCAAAGATGCCACCAAACCTCTCAAAGGTGCCGCCAAACCCCCTCAAAAGGGCCACCAAACCCCCTCAAAAGGGCCACCAAGCCCCCCAACGGGACCACCAGATGCGTGGGGAGGGATGCTGCAGGTGACCTTGGGCAAGGACACGGTGACAAGCGCTGTCCCCGAGGAAAGGCAGAGCCCCGGCGCTGTCACGGCCGCTCTGTCCCCACGCTCTTCCCGGCACGGCGGTATAATTAGCTCCCGTTTGTCGTTAAGGAGATGTTGATGTAAAAACCACCTGCGTCCCTCAGCCGCCGGGCAGGGCAGCGTCCCCAAGGAGCCACCGCCTCCCTTTTGGGGACAAGGACACGAACGGGCGACGCCGCGGTGCCGGGGGATGTGGGTCGGGATGGAGTTTGGGGCGTTCCCGACTTTTGTCCCCGCTTTACAGATCCGTCGACGCCGACCGACGCCGGCCAGCCTGGTGCTGAGCAGCGACCAATCGTCCCCAGGTGGGTCACCGTTTATGTCGCGGTGTCACCTCGGGGTCTGCGGGTAGCAACGAAGGCGCACCGCGGGGACAACGGTGACCGTGCGCTGCGCTGCGCTCCGGTCTTCAGCCCATTCATCTCCAGGGGAAGCAGCTGTTGGTGACGCGCTTCCCCCCCCCCCCCGCTTTGTGCCCTCCCCGGGATGCCCGGCACGTCCCTGGGGTTGGGCATGGAGGGGGGGAGGCGGAGTAGAGGTGATATTTGAGAGTTTCACTGCCCCCTCCCCCGCCTGGCCTTTGGGGACGGGATGTGACCCTGCCGGCTTCCTGCCCCATCCATCTCCTCTCTCATGGGGTGGCTCAATATCTCTCGTTTTGGGGTGGCTGGGACACTGCGTTCCCAAACGCTGTCCCTGGGTACTTTGGGGACAGCAATGTGGAAAACGAACCACGGGGCTGAGTTTTATCACAGCACTGGGACAACCAAAATAGGGTCAGGATGCGACCCCTGCCAGCCCGGTGCCACAGGATGGGGGCAGCTGTGGGACCCCCCACCCTGACCGTGTCACCTTCAGAGGGATGGTGATGAGGTGCTGGTTGCCACGACAACGCTATGCTTTGTTCCTGGTGCTGAGTGGGTCCCAGAGCAGCACTGTCCCCATCCCCATATGTCCCCATGTTGGTGCTCCGTGGGTCACCAAGCACCCATGGGTGACACCACCCCTTACCACCCGCTCCTTCTGTCCCTATGCTGTCCCCAGAGATCGACGAGGACCGACTCCCCAACGCCCTGCTGAAGGTAAGCGATGACTTGAGGTGTCCCCAAAACCCCGAGGTGTCCCCCTACCACATCACCCCCCCCTCTGCTTGCTTTGCAGTCGGGTCTGGCCATGTCCCCCCGGCAGAGGAAGAAGGTGTACTGCACCACCCCCACTGTGAAAGGTACCTGAGGTGACATCAGGTGACATCTCCCTGGGTGCCACGGGGGGACACGTGGGTGGCCAAGTTGTGATGCCACCTCCCTGGTGGCACAGCGGATCCAAAGGGGCAGGAGCACAGCTGGGGACACGGGGATGCAGGGCCACGGCGTGCAGGTGCCACCAAAGGGGACAGGTGGCTGCCGGTGGGGACAGGGAGGGGACATCATGAGGGCTCGGGGACACAGCCACGCTCCCTGCCTCGCAGAACTGCAGATGATGGTGGAGCATCACCTGTGCAAGCAGGCTCGGGGCGAGGAGGACGAGGAGGTGGCTGCTGGAGCTCAGGAGCACAGCCCAGGTTGCTGCCACCACGGTGACACCGAGCACAGCCACAGCCCTGGGGGCAGCTGCCCGCTTGCCCAGGCTCAGCCAACACAGCAGGGTGGCCCAGGCCCAGGTGACAGTGAGTAGCCATCACCACTGTCCTCTTCCCTGAAGCTGAAGGGGGGGGTGGGGGTTTGGGGTCTGCGCTCACCCACCCCAATTTGTGCCTCAGGGACCCACGGGGATGAGCGGCAAAGTCCGGGTGATGAGGGCACCCATATAGCACCGGGGGGAAAGGGTGCTGCTGGCAGCCTGTAGGTACGTGCTGGGGGGGCTGGGGGTGCATACTGGGATGTGGGGTGCGTACTGGGATGCTCTGGGTGCAGGCTGGGACACTTGGGTTCATAGTGGGATGCTGTGAGCGCATGCTGGGATGCTCTGGGTGCATGGGGGGACACGGGTAGCATGCTGGGGGGCTGGGGGTGCATAGTGGGATGTGGGGTGCATAGTGGGATGCTCTGGGTGTGTATTGGGACACTTGGGTACATACTGGGATGCTGTGAGCGGATACTGGGACTCTGGGGTTGCAGACTGGGATGGCGTGTGTCCATACTGGGGACGCTGTGGGGACACTGATCCAGGGGGACAGCGTGGCAGTGGGGGGTGACAGCAGACAGGGAAATGGCTGCACCCCCCCCCTGCTGTCCCCACACGTCCCTCTGTCTCTCCATCCCTCTGTCCCCAGGTGCTGCTGCCCCCATTGGAGCCGAAGCGCCGCGTGCTTTTTTTCTATCAATCATTTTCTAAGATTCCGACGGCGTTCGTGACGGATTTTTTTTATCTCCCACCCCCTCCCCAACCCCCTCCCCCCCCTCCTTCCGCTATGGGGACAAAACCCCCTCTGTGTCCCCACTGCCACCACCGGAGTGACCCCAGGACCCCCCCCGGTGCCCCCGCGCTTCATCCTGGGGGGCACAGCTCCTTGTTGGAGGGTGGGGGGTGATGGCACACCGGTGCTGCACTGCGCACACAGCTGTGCACGTGGGTTTGTGCACAGGCATTTGCACACCCACCCACCCTCCCGTGCAACGCATCCGCGCACTTTACACACGCGCTTCGCATGCGCGCCGCCGCGTGGGCACAGATGGACACGCGTGAACACACGTGTGCACGCAGAGCTGAGCACACCCACGCTGGTATTAAACGGATCCTTTCCGCAGCGTCTCCTCCTTGCTCAGCACCGGGTGGGCGCATGGAGAGCCCAGGACCCCCCATTGCATCCCCAACCTCCAACCCTTCGGCGCAGCTCCCCTCACGGCTCAGAGCTTGGGCTGGTGGTGGCGTACGGTTTATTAATTGCTCGTTAGCAGCTGCTCTTGGTTTCACATGCGTGTGCGGGCGGGCGCGAGGCGGAGCTGTGCCAGCAGTGATGGAGGCACGACGTGACCGCATGGTAGAAAAGTACAAAGACACACAGCTGTGTGCTGGGTTATGTACAGTGCTGGGCCGGAGCCGTGGGGTGATCCAGGCACCACGGAGGGGGAGGACAACGGAGCTGGAAGATGTTCCAGGTTGCTGGAGATGTGGGGGTGCTGGGGCAAAATGGAGCTCGGCAGAACCGCTGTGCAGGGGGTGCTGGAGAGCTCGAGTTTGGGGTTCTGGAGGATGTCGGAGCCAGGATGTTGGAGATTCTTGAGCACGTCGGAGCCAGGAGATGCTGGAGCACTCCAATTCAGGTTTTGGAGGGCATCAGTTTGGGGTTCTGGAGCACATTGGACCCAGGATGCTGGAGATTCTCGAGTACAGTGGAGCCCAGATGCAGAGGATGCTCGAGCACGCCAGAGCTTGGGACACTGGAGGATGCTGAAGCACGCTGGTGCCAGGATGCCAGAGGGAGTGGGGTCTCCTGGGGGTGTTTTGGAGCCGGGGGAGGGGGCTGGAAATCCATCAGGGGCAGCAGTGCATGCAGCACATTGCACCTATAGGGGCTGGAGGCACAGAACTGGGGGTGCTGGAAGAACCTCAGGGCCACTGTGGGTACCAACTTTGCCCCCCCTCAGCTGGCCCCAATTCCCAGCTCCCCAGCCTTGGGGTGTCCCTGGGGCCGGGTCCCCAACCCAGGAGTGGCACAGAGCCATAACTCAGAACCCACCCCATGCCAGAGATGCTCCATATGGGAACAGATTCAGCATCTGCCATCTCCCCACAGGTGGGGTGGGATGGGGACAGCACAGGGGGGACACCTGGGGACACCCAGCAGTGCGAGCACAGACCCAGCGAGAAAAAGGGGGGCCCACAGTGACCCCTGAGGTGAAAACAAACCCCTTACAGCTCCTCCATCCTTCAGACCCCTGCCACCCCCTTCCCCAACACCTGGATCCCCTGTGGGGCGAGAAGCAGATTTCTAAAAAGCCATAAGGACAAATCCCGCCGGCGCGGCAGTGAGAGGCTCAGCATCACCATCACCCGTGGATCAGCACCACGCAGCTTGGTGGACGGTTTGGCACAGGATTGGGGGGGGAATCCCAGGGGTCCCGGCCCCCCAGGACCCGGCGCTGCCATCAGAGATGCTCTTGGCACAGACCCCGGCGGCTCCTTCCCTGCGAATGGTGCTGAAGTCGATGGCATCAAAGACTTTGGACTGAACGGCATCACTGGGTTGGATGAGGACCTGCCACCCCAAAAGGGACGGTCAGGGTTGGCGTGAAACGATCTGCACCCCAGGGTGCCCCCATGCTTTGGGTGCCCACCTCGCCATGTGCTATTCCACCTCACCATTGTGCTTGTGCTGGGTGGGGGGCACGGGGGGCTCCTCCTCGTAGGGTGACAGCTCCTCGATGGACACTTGGTTGGTGATGCCTGTGGGGTGACATGGGGACGCTTAGGGGTCCCCGGGGATGAGCAAAACCAGCCTTATTTGGGGGTCACCTCCAATGGGTTGTCCTTCTGTGGGTCACCATCCCATAGGCCACCTCTCCATGGGTCACCTGTCCATGGGTCACCAACCCATGGATCACCATCCCATAGGCCACCTCTCCATGGGTCACCATCCCATGGGCCACCTCTCTGGAGGTCACCTCCCCATGGGTCACCATCCCATGGGTCACCATCCCATGGGACACCACCAAAGGATGTTTGGTGGCTGTCACCTACCGCTGGCTGCCCTCTCCTTCCATTTCTGTTTGTTCTCCTGGATGTATTTGGTCCAGGTGGAACGAAAGCTGGCCAGGTCAGCCTTGATGTCCCCAAGCTCCAGGTGTTCATCCAGGGATGTCTGTCGCCACTGTGAGCTGTGGGGGCAGAGCCACCAGTGTCACCCCCACCCTATGCGTCCCCATATCCCAAATGCAATGGGTTCTCCCCTCAACGCTGAGCCCCACCGCTCAGGGGAAAGGGGAAACTGAGGCACAACCACACAGCTGAGCCTGCTGGATAGATGGGGGGGGGTGGCTGCTGGCCCCCAACCTGGCCTGCTGGCCGCCTGCCGGGTTGCCCTTGGCTTTGGAGCCATCCTCATTTTGGGGCAGCACCATCTTCTCTGCCACGTCGGTCAGCACAGAGAAGGTGGGCTCCACAATGAAATCAATGAAACCTGTGGTGGGGAAAGGGCACAGTGATGTGAGGTGAGGGCTGTGTCACCCCAGGGTTGGGGACAGGGTTGGGGACGCGACCACCACTCACCAATCTGGGACTGAGCCACCAGCGTGGAGGTGCGGTCGCAGAGGGGCGAGAAGGGCAGCCCCAGCTCAGCCTCCTTGTCACCCTGCCCAGGCACAAAGCGTCCCCAAAGAGCGGTGTGGGGGTCCCCCCCCCAGCCCTAGGGGACACGGGGGCCATACCTGCCTGAAGAACTCCTCCATCAGCGCTTTGGTCCAGCGGCTGTGCACTGCCCACTGCTTGGTGGGGTGGCTGATGTCGGCCGCGTGCAGCAGCAGCGACAGCACCTTGGATTTGTCGATCCTGGGGAGGGCATCCAGGATTCAACGTTGGCCCCAAAATGTGTCCCCTCCCCAGTGTCACGTCCCCAGAGCCCATGCTCACCTCTCCAGCTGCTGCAGTGCAGTCTTCATGGATTTCACCTGCTGGAAGTGGCAGGACATGTCGGTGGCCAGGACCATCTCGATGACCAGAGCCCGCAGCTCCCTGTGCCAAGAGGGGACGGCGCTGTCAGGGATCATGGGGACAGCGGGGACAAGGGGGAGGGACAATGGGGATGGCAAGGACAATGGGGCCAATGGAGATGTCAAGGACAATGGGGATAATGAGGACAATGGGGTCAGTAGGGATGGTGAGGGCAAAGGGGACAGTGGGAACAAGGGGGTCAGTGGGGACAATGGGGACAATGGGGATGGCAAGGACAATGGGGACAATGGGGACAATGGGGTCAATGGGGATGGTGAGGGTAATGGGGACAGTGGGAACAAGGGGGTCAGTGGAGACAGTGGGGATGGCAGGAATAATGGGGATGGTGGGGACAATAGGGAGAGTGGGGATGGGAACTCACACAAATTCATCCTTGGTGAGGTTGACGAAGATGTTCATCTCATCATCCTGCATCATGCGGAAGACGGCGCTGATGTGGTGGTTCTCCAGCACCGAGCGGTCGTTGTAGAGGATGGCACAGTCTGACCTGGGTGGAGGGGACAGTGGGGACACGTGGTGGCACTGCTCAGTGTCCCGTATGGCAATGTCAGCGTGTCCGTGTCCTGACCCTACTGCTGGCCCCGTAGTTTCAGAACATCTCTATCTGGGCCATACTGGTGGTCACACGGTGCCAGCACATCTGTCCCATGACTATGGGGTGACGAGCAGCACTTCCTTGCCCCAAAATGTCCCACGTGTCCCCACAGTGGGTCCCCTGTTCTGCTCTCTGTGCCCATGCCATGTCCCCATGCTGTGCCACATCTCCAAGCAGAGCCACAACCCCATGCCGTCCCACATCCCTGTGCCATGCCATGTCCCCATGCTGTGCCACAACCCCATGCCATCCCACATCCCTGTGCCATGCCATGTCCCCACGCAGCATCACATCCCCATGCTGTCCCACATCCCCGTGCTGTGCACGTCCCTCACTTGGTCTGGATGTGGAAGCTGTTGGTGGTGCCCGTGTGCTCGTAGTCGTGGATGGCAGCAGCAAAGATGATGGCCAGGACCTCAATCTCCGTCAGGTAGTGCTGGGGGACATGGGGTGAGGGCTGGAGGGGGGCACACACTCCAAAAAGGGACAGGGACAGCTCAGTGCCACCCAGCGAGGGGGCAGGGAGCAGAAGGGCACAGGGTCCTGAGTGCGCGTGCAACCCCACAGCTGCGTGTGACAACACGTGTATCCCCATGGCAGAGCGTGACCCCACAAAGTGCACGTGACAACCAGGTGGGGGTGACAGCACGAAGTGCCCCCTCCTCCTCCCCCAGCTGGGGGTGACCCCGACCCCCTGCATCCTCACAGTTTTTCCATGGTGACAACTGAGTCGCCAGGCGGTGCTGCCTGTGTGACAACAAGCATCCCTGGGCCAGAAAAACCCAGGGAATCCCTGTCCCCTCAGTGTCCCCACAGTGTCCCCACAGTGTCCACACGCTGTCCCCATACCAGCATGCCAGTGCGGAGCAGGAAGCAGTGGACAGTCTGGGTGACATCAGCAGCGTGCGCCTGGTTGTGGTAGGGGTTGCGATACTTCCCGTAGCCAACCTCCAGGGCATCCAACAGCGTGGTGAGGAACATGGCGGGGATCTGTGGGGACACACACGCGTGTGTCACGCTCGTGCAAAAAAGGGAATAACGCCCAGGGGACGTGCCTGGGGATGGGGTGGGTGCACCTTGAAGCGACTGTTGAGGTTGTGTCGGGTGAAGAGCTCGTAGACGATGGTGCGCAGGGAGTGCTCCTCTGTCACGCGGTTCAGAGCGAAGACGTCGAAGCACCACAGGTCGAGGCTCTGTGGGGGGATGGGGCACGGCCCGGGGGCACACACAGGGACTCAGTGATGCCCGGAGATGCTCAGAGATGCCCAGTATGGCAGGTGATGTCCAGCGATGCCCAGAGATGTCCAATGTGGGCAGGTGATGCCCAGTGATGCTCAGTAAAGCTCAGCAACACCCAGTGATGCCCAGTGACCCCAGTAATATCCAGTGACACCCAGTGACCCCCAGCAGTGCCCAGTGCTGTCCTGTGACGCCCACTAAAGCCCACTGCAATGCCCAGCAGTGCTTAAAAACACCCAGTGATGCCCTGCAGTGCCCAGCGATGCCAGTAACATCCCCAAGCCACCTCTCCCACACATCCCACGCTGAACCCCTCTGCACAGCTGCCTTTGGTGGGGGGTCCTTGGGGTGCTGTCCCCCTCCCCAGTACCTTCAGGCAGTTGAGGACAGAGGTGGAGTAGCTGGGCCCCACAGCTGTGTACGTCCGGCGGAACATCCTGCAAGGGAGAGGGCTGGTGGGCACCAGGGGACAGCAGAGGGGCAGAGACTGAGCTGAGTGCTCAGGGATAGACATGAGTGCTGAGGACCAACACAGATGCCAAAAGACCCAGCTGAGTTCTTAGGGATCCATATGGCTTCTCGTGGTACCACTTGGGGCTGATCTGGAGCTTGGGGACCCACCTGGATACTGGGGACTTTCATGAATGCTCAGGGATCCAATGGAGTTCTTGGGGATCCATCTGGACTACTGGGGAGTGATTTGGTTCTTTGGGGCCCACCTGGATGCTGGGGACCCATCTGGCCTCTTGGGGATCCTTATAGATTCTTGGGTACTGAGCCAAAGCTTGGAGACACACCTGGTTGCTCAGGGACCCATCTGAGTACTGGGGACCAGTATAGTTTCTTAGGGACTGATCTGGTGCTCAGGGATCTGTATGGATGCTGAGGCTCAGGGACCATCCTGAGTTCTGGGGACCCACACGGGTCCTTAGGAACATATCTAATGCTGTAGGGTCACCTGGCTTCTTGGGGTCACACCCAGACAATGGGGTGTTCAGGGACCCACCTGAGCTCTTGGGAACCCACGGGGTCCAAGCTGAGTTCCTGGGGACCCACTTGGTTTACTGGGGACCGCTCTGCTTCTGGGGACCCACGTGAAAGCTCAGCCCTCCCCGACCCCCTCACCCATCACATCCCCACCTCTCCACGAAGATGCCGGCCTGCACTGCGTGCACAATGCTGCGGAATTTGGGTTTCTCCTCCGCCCGCCGCCCTTTGGCACGCGCCTGCTGGGTGAAGGTGGCAGCCAGCCAGTCCCGCACCTCCGAGGGCACCGCGTCCGAGCGCATCTCCCGCAGCTCATCCTCCGTGTCCAGCATCTGCCTGCAGGGACGGGAGGTGACATCGGGGGACGTCACCGCATCCCCACGTCATCCATCTGTCCGTCCGTCCAACCATCCGTCCATATATCTGTACATCCATCTGTCCACCTGTACATCCATCCATCCATCCGTGAGTCCAATCAACCATCCATCCATACGTCTGTTTATCCATCCATCCACCCATCTGTCTATCCATCCATCTGTCCATCGGTCCATCCGTCCATCCACCCATCCACCCACTCACCCATCCATCTATCCATCTATGCATCCATCTATCCATCCATCTATCCATCCATCCATCCACCCATGCATCCATCTGTCCATGCACCCATCTGTCTATCCATCCATCCATCCGCCCATCCGTCCGTCCATCCATCTGTCCGCCCACTCACCCATCCATCTATCCATCCATCCACCCGTCCATCCATCTGTCCATCCACCCATCCATCCATCCGTCTATTCATCCACCCATCTGTCCATCCATTTGTCCATCCATCCATGCACCCATCTGTCTATCCATCCATCCATCCGTCCGTCCATCTGTCCATCAGTCCATCCACCCATCCATCCATCTGTCTACTCATCCACCCATCCACTCATCCACCCATCTGTCCATCCATTTGTCCATCCATCCATGCACCCATCTGTCTATCCATCCATCCATCTGTCCATCAGTCCATCCGTCCATCCACCCATCCACCCACTCACCCATCCATCTGTCCATCCATCCACCCATCCATCCATCCGTCTATTCATCCACCCGTCTGTCCATCCATTTGTCCATCCATCCATGCACCCATCTGTCTATCCATCCATCCATCCGTCCATCTGTCCATCAGTCCATCCACCCACTCACCCATCCATCTATCCATCCATCTACCCATCCATCCATCTGTCCATCCATACATCCATCTGTCCATCAGTCCATCTGTCCATCCACCCACTCACCCATCCATCTATCCATCCATCCATCTGTCCATCCATCCATCCACCCATCCATCCATCTGTCCATCCATCCATCCACCCATCCATCCATCTGTCTATTCATCCACCCATCCACTCATCCACCCATCTGTCCATCCATTTGTCCATCCATCCATGCACCCATCTGTCTATCCATCCATCCATCTGTCCATCAGCCCATCCGTCCATCCACCCATCCACCCACTCACCCATCCATCTATCCATCCATCCACCCATCCATCCATCCATCTATTCATCCACCCATCTGTCCATCCATTTGTCCATCCATCCATGCATCCATCTGTCTATCCACCCACCCACCCATCCATCCATCCATCCATCTATCCATCAGTCCATCTGTCCATCCACCTATCCACCCACTCACCCATCCATCTATCCATCTGTCCACCCATCCATGCACGAACCCATCCATCCATCCATCCACCCGTCCGTCCATCCGTCCGTCCACCCACCCACCCACCCATCCCTCCCCTCCCACCTCGCCCCACACCTGGTCTCATCGATGTAGACGGCCTCCAGCAGTGATGCTGTGTACTCCAGGTTCCTCTTCAGCTCCTCCACGTTCACCTCTCCCGTCTCCAGCTGCTTCACCATGTAGCGGAGCCTGAGTGGGGTGGGGGGCAGCTGGAACCCCACTGTGACCCCCAGCACTGCACCGAGGGGGGCAGTGAGAGGGGACGTGGATGGGATGAGGTGGGGGGGTAGGAGGGGGGGTCCTGGGGGCACCCAGTGCTGAGTACCAGGGGTGAGGGCTGAGCTGGAGCACCCCGCATCCCCAAAACCCCGCACCTCCAAACCCCACATCCCTAAAACTTTACACCCCCCAAACCCTGAACCCCTAAAGCTCAGCACCCCAACTCCCTGCACCCTTAAAGACCAGCACCTCTAAAACTCTGCACCCCTAAGACTGCAGCCTCAAACCCTGCACCGCTAAAACCCTGCGCCCCTAAAATCTTGCACCCCCAAACACTGCACCCCCCCAAAATCCTGAACCCTCAAACCCTGCAGCCCCCAAATCTGCACCCCTAAAACCCCCCACCACCAAAACTCTGCACCTTTAAAGTCTGTATCCCTCCAAACCCTGCACCCCAAAACTCTGCACCCCTGAGCTCCCTGCATCCCCCACACCCCGCACCCCCAAAACCTCAACCTCCCCCCAGTGCTCATCATCCTGCACCCCACACACTGCACCCATGGGCACGCAAACGTTTGCTTGCACGTGCATGCCCAAACTCACACGTATGATGCACGTACACACCCATTGCACACCGAAATGCACGCTCGTGTACCTGCGTGCAACACGTGCGCGTGCTGGGCACACTCACATGCCCAGCAACGTACACCGATGTGTGCACCACAGATGCACAGATTATCGTGCACACGAGCACACGCAGCACAATGCATACTCACCATACGTGTGCACATGTGCAAACACCAACCCACACGTGCAATTACTCACCCCAGCGCACGCACGCTTGCACAATACACGCACGGCATGCTTATCCAACGCAGCACACGCGTGTGCACAAAACCGTGGCACCTCCCCAGCTCCCACAGATGGTGAACCCTCCCCGTCTGTCACACACGTGTGCACGCAGCCCCCGGCCGTCTGTCTGTGTGTCCGTGTGTCTGTCGTGGTGGGGATGGAGGCGGGGGGGGGAGGGAAATCCCATCTGCCATCCGCTGCCTGCACTGCGCTGTCTGCTCGCACAGGGATGGGGATGGGGACAGAGTGGGGACGCGTCACGCTGTCCCTGGCTCAGCCCTCTGGTCACCACGGCCACTCTGTCACTGCCCCCTGGCGTCCCCTTGTCACCAGCGCTACTCGTCGGGTCCCCATCGCTGTCACCCAGGTCCCCTTGGCACCACTAAGGACCCCTCAGGTACCCCACAGATCCCCATCAGTGCCATCTGGTGCTGCCAGGTCCCCATCAGTGCCATCCAGCACCAACCAGGATCCCACTGATACCCACCAGGTCTCTGGTACCCATACCTGATGTCACCAAGTCCCCCCATTGCAACCAACCACGTACCCAAAGGTACCCCCCCAAGTCCCCATCGCTGCCCCCTGGCACCAACCAAGACCCCATAGGTACCCATAGGTACCCCCCAGGTCCCCATCACTGCCACCCGATGCCACCAGTTCCCCATTACTGCCACCACGTGCCACCAAGGACCCCATAGGAACCCCCCAGGTTCCCATCAGTGCCACCTGGTGCCACCAGGTCCCCATCAGCACCACCAATCAAGACTCCATAGGTACCCCCAGGTCCCCATCAGTGCCACCTGGCACCAACCACGACCCCATTGGTACCCACCAGGTCCCTGTCACCAATACTTCATGTCACCAGGCTCCCAGCAATGCCACCCAGCACCAACCAGGTCACCATTGGCACCCCCCAGATCCTTGTCACTGATGTCACCAGGTCCCCATCAGTGCCACAAGGCACCAACCAAGACCCCATTGGTACCTCCAGGTCCCATCAGTGCCACCTGGTGCCACCAGGTCCCCATCAGTGCCACCAATCAAGACCCCATAGGTACCTCCCAGGTCCCATCAGTGCCACCTGGTGCCACCAGGTCCCCATCACTGCCACCATATGCCACCAAGGACCCCATAGGAATCTCCCACATCCCCATCAGTGCCACAAGGCACCAACCAAGACCCCATTGGTACCTCCAGGTCCCATCAGTGCCACCTGCTGCCACCAGTTCCCCATCAGTGCCACCAACCAAGACCCCATAGGTACCCCTAGGTCCCATCAGTGCCACCTGATGCCACGAGTTCCCCATCACTGCCACTACGTGCCACCAAGGACCCCATAGGAATCCCCCAGGTCCCCATCAGTGCCACCAGGCACCAACCAAGACCCCATAGGTACCTCCAGGTCCCATCACTGCCACCTGGTGCCACCAAGGACCCCATAAGAACCCCCCAGGTCACCATCAGTGCCACAAGGCACCAACCAAGACCACATAGGTACCTCCAGGTCCCATCAGTGCCACCTGCTGCCACCAGTTCCCCATCAGTGCCACCAACCAAGACCCCATTGGTACCTCCAGGTCCCATCAGTGCCACCTGCTGCCACCAGGTCCCCATCAGTGCCACCAATCAAGACCCCATAGGTACCCCCACGTCCCCATCTGTGCCTCCTGATGACCACCATTCCCCCCCCCCCACCCACCAGATCCCTATGGGGGCACCAACGACATCCCCAACCACCACCACCTGATGCCACCACATCCCCGCTCCCCAGGCAGCACGCCGTCCCCAAGGTAAGTGACACCCACCCCCAGGGCCACCACATTCCCACGACACTGCCCACCCTCCACAGGCCTTGGGGACACCTCGGGGGGGTGACCGCCCCACGGCAGCCCCGCTCCCACGACCGTCACATGGGGACGATTCCCAGACGGGGACCCCGATGCGCGTCACCTCCGGCTGTGGGTCCTGGCTTAGGGCCCGGCGTGGCCCCGAGGGATGGCCACGATTTAATTAAAGGCTGATTAAGAAAGCAGCGGTGGCAGCTTCCTGCCGGCTCCTCCGGCCGCCCGCTCCCTGGCAGCCCTCGGCCTCGTTAGCGCTAATGAGAGCTGGCAGCGGGCGCACGGCACGGCCCAAGGCAGCACCCGGGGCTGTGTGCACAGTTGTGCACAGGCGTGCAAGGCTGCACGAGGCCGCGCGTGGTGGTGCAAGGCTGCACGTGGCCGTGAGAAGCTGCGCAGGGTTGCACGTGCTCGTGCAAGGCCGCACCGAGTCGCTCGTGCTCGTGGTTGCACGAGGTTGCACGTGCTTGTGCAAAGGCTTAAAGTCCAGCAGGAGGGACGTGTGCTGCAGCAACGCAAGAGAGGACAGAGCCGTGACCTCACATGGATTGTCACCAGCTCTGGGACCACGCGGGGCCATCGGGGCCGTGGGACAGCATGGGGGGGGGGCACGAGGACACTGCCAGCACCGCCAGGGGGGACACAGCACCACATCCCCAAATCCCTCAGTGCCACCCCCTGATCCCACACCTCCCCCCCCCACACCTGCTCTTAATGAGTTTTGAAGCCTCATTAGCGTCCTCCCCCAGCCCAGCTTTGGGGGGGACACGTGTCCCCCCTCCCTGTGGTGTGACAGCACGTGCACACGCGTGTGCGCATGAGCAGAGCGCTGCCAGCCACCCCCCCTGCGCTCACACACGTGTGCACCGATGGCTGCACGTGCGAGTCCACCTGCAAACATGCAAGAAAGCACGCACAAACACACGTGTGTGCAAGCATACATACATGTGGAAGCACACATGCAGTCGTGGCTTTTTGCAGGTGTGCACATGCAAGCGCACACAAGCGTGAGTCAACGCAAGCGTGCAACGCACACGTACAGCACTGCACGCCCCAGTGCCCGGCAGTGGGGGCCACCACGTCCCTGTGAGGTGACAGTGACGGCGGTGAGAGAGCGGGGGGGGGCGCAGGGAGGGGGGCTGCCAGACGTCACACTCACAGCTTTCAAGCTGGAGAACTGCGGGGGAATGTGACCTTGGGGACGGCAGGCAGCGCCTCCCCTGCACGGCCACACAGCCCTGGGGACACTGATCTGTGGGGACACTGATCTGTGGGGACAGTGATCCGTGGGGACAACCCCCCCCCACCCAGGGAAACTGATCCATGGGGACACCCCACCTCCCTTTGGGGACACACGCTCTCGTTGTGGCGCAGCCACGCGGGACCCCCGTGTCACCAGCTTTTGTGGAGGAAGCTGAGTGTCCCAAGCAGAGCACAGGGAAGGCCACCACCATGCGACACGGCCACCAGCACAACCTGTGTCCCCCACCCACTGCAGGGACACAAAGCCTCGAGGTGACACCACTGTCCCCAGGGCCACCCCAGCGCTGCGGACCCCCCCCTGTGTCACCAACACTGCACCCTCACAGCTCCCTGCATCCCACCCTGAGGACACCCACGTGTCCCCACCACCCACAGCAGCACAGGGATGGGGGGATGGCAGTGAGCTTGAGGGCGGGGGGGGGGGGTGAGAGGGGGGACAATTTGGGGACGGGGCAGCGGTGGCACAGCCCACACATTTGCACACCTGTGCGCACACAGCGCTCGCTCAGGTGCACGCACACCCACACCCGCACCCACGCGTCACCACGTGTGCACAATGCACGCAGGTGCACTCCCCCGCGTGCTCGCTGCCTCCAGGTGGCTTGCACACGCAGCCATTTGCACACGCAAGCCATTTGCACGCCCAGTCATTCGCACACTCGTGCTCACGCGCGCCCCACGGCTTCTCGCACTCTGACCCAGCTGGTGTGCAATGTAGGGTTCTGTCACTCTTCCCCCCCACTGGACACACACACGTGCGCAGCTGTGAGCACCTTCGCACCCACGTGTGCACGTGCAGCAGAGCACACCCACGTGTGCACCGGGGGGCACGAGGGCTCGAAGCTCATACGTGAGCACACGCGTGGGCACCGTCGCACGTGGGCTCCTCCGGTGGGAATGGTGACATTGTCACCCCCACGTGTCCCCCCCCCAACACACACACACAGATTTGGGGGCACCTGAGACCCCTGCCCAACCCTGGCAGCCCCCTCCCCCCCTTCACCCCAGCCCCCAGGTGCATTCTGTCCCCAAGGGGGGGTCCTGGAGCCCCCACTTTGAGTGGTGAGGGTGCTGAGGGAGGCTGGGGGGAGGGGGGGTTCTGGGGTGTTTGGGAAAGGGGGGCAGAGAGAATTTAGGGGGGTGTAGGGCAGCAGCTGAGGGTTCCAGGAGGGAATCCCTTGTTTGGGTTGAGGGGGGGTCCTGGTTTTTGGGTTATGGCAGATAACCTGGTTTATGGAGGGGGGGCTCCTGATTTATGGGGTGGTTTCATTGGTTCTGGGGGGGGAGTGCTGATTTTCTGAGGGATCGTCCCAGGTGGTTTGGATTTGTTTTCTCTTGGGGGGGGGGAGAGGGGGAACTGGTTTATGTGGGGGTTTCACAGATTGAGGAAGGGGTCCTGATTTGGGGGGAGGTTCTGCTTTTAGAGGGAGGTGTCTGGTATATGAGGGGCACTTACAATTTAAGGATGGGATCCTGATTTTGGGAGGGGGTCTCGACTTGGGGAGGGGGCCCCGACTTTTTGGGGGTCCTGTCTTTGGTGATGAGGGGGGTTATAGGATCCTGGCTTTGGGGGGAACCCTGTTCATGGAGGGGTCTCAGTTTGTGGGCTGTCCCAGCGTATGGGTGGGGGGGTCCGGTCCATAAAGGGTCCCGGTTTATGGGGGGAGGGGGTGTCCCTGTTTATAGGGGGGGTCCCGGTTTATGGGGTGACTCACAGAGCCCGCAGTTTGACCCAGATCTTCTTGCTGGGGGCCGATTTGATCTCCAAGGGGGACGGGCATCCTCCGGCCGGGTCCAGCGCGTCGCGGTCGGGTTGCAGCCCCGGGAGGCTCCGCGGTGCCTCCATGGCCCTGCGGCACCGGCACCGCGCTCAGTCCCGGCCCTACCGGCACCGGGCCCGGCCCGACGGGCGGGCAGAGAACGAGCAGCGCCGGTACCGCCCCGCAGCCGCCTCCCCCCCGCCCGGTACCCGGAGGCTGCGCAAGAAAAGCAACACCGGTCCGGGCGGCGGAGCTAAGATGGCACCGGGTACCGGGGGTGGGAGAACCGGGAGGGGATGCACCGGAGATGGGGGGCACCGAGGATGGGGAGAACGGGCAGCGGGGAGAACGGGGGGTGGGGAGAACAAGAGGTGGGGAGGACCGGCGATGGGGAGCGCCGAGGATGCGCCGGGAATGGGGAGAACCGGGAAGGGGATGTAATGAGGATGGGGAGAACGGGGGACTGGGGAGAAGCGGGGATAGGAAGCACAAGGGATGGGGAAAAGCGGGAATGGGGAGGACAGGGGATGGGGAGAAGCGGGGTTGCACCGGGAATGGGAAGAGCCAGGGATGGGGAGGAGCGGGGATGCTGTGCGCTCCTACCCGGGGATGCTCAGCCGCGAAGCTCCGGTGCTGCCGTGCCCCGCTGCCTCCGTGCTCCGCTGCCCCGGCGCTCCCGGTTCTGCCTCCGCTTCAGTGCCGCTCTCGGAGCGCTCGGGGTTCGCCGCAACTTTCCCGGAGCCGACACCGGCTGGAGGGCGGGGAGGGGCGGGGGGAGCCGGGGGCGGGGGCACCGGGACGCGCCCAACAGCGGGCACGGACCCACGTTGGGGATGGGGTACCCCAAAGACCCCTGGGGGGTTATGGGGGAGTAGCCTTGGAACCCTTTGGGGTTATGGGAAAGTATTTGTGGACCCCCGTGGAGTTTTTTTGGGGGGGGACACTCCATACCCCCATGGGGCTGTTATGGGAGGGGTACCCAGTATGGGGCTGTAAGGGTTGGGGTGCATTTTTAGTGTTGTGGGGTTATGTTGGGGTACCCCAACACCCCTATAGACCGAGGGGGGGGGGTACCACAGCATCCTATAGGGTTATGGGGGGGGGGGAGGTACCCAGGGCCCCCACAGGGATGTGGGTTTGTATCCCAGGATCCCTATGGAGCTATGGCAGAATGGGCACCAGTGGGGCTATGAAGGGGGTCGTCGTCCCCCCCCAAGGATCCCACAGGGTTTGGCAGTGTGGGAACAGGCCTGAGACCTCCCCCCCCCCCCATGCCATGCCCCACACAGAGGGGCTGCAGCTGAGACCTGAACCATTTGTCACACATCACCAAGGCCAGGCATGGCTGGGGGGCACCAGGAGGACCCCCCCCCTCCCAAACTGCAAGGCAACAGCAGCCCTGGACATAACGTAGGACCTACTCTAACACAGCCAGAATGTTCATCCGTTCATTAGGACTTTCCAGGACAAGTGATGCAGGTGGCAGAGGGTCTGGGGGCAGCAATCTTGGGGGGGGGGGGGGCGCACATCCTGCCCCCATCCTATGCCCCCCATCCCATCCACATCCCCACTGAGTTGAACCTCAGAGGTGCAGAGGCCAACGCCGGGGGTCTGGGGGTCTCCAGGTACACCCAAGGAGGATTTTTGGGGGTGTCACAGCTCCAGGTGCGCCCTGGCAAGGTTGAGGGGGGGGGAGGGAACACAGCAGCCCCCACGCTGCCTCGCACAGCCCACGCAGATCCACAGCCCCCAGGGAATATTAATCAGCCCTTACGTAAGGACTGGAGGTGTGCGCTGCGCCCACCTGCACCGGGGAGGGGTCCGGGGGGGGGGGGGGGTCCTTTTGTGGGGTGGGTCGAGGGGGGTCACAGCACCTACAGCTGCCTGAGCCCCTCCAGGATGGTCCTCTCCTGTGCTTGGTGCTGAAGCCCACCCTAAAGCGGGGGAAAAGGGGGGGGGCTGAGCCTTGAGGGTCCCCTGCTGAGCTTGGGTGCGTGGGCCCACCACGTGTAGCAGGGAGAGCTGCAACGTACCCTGCAAGGGGCAATGGGGGGGCCTAAAGTTATGGGGGGGGCTTAGAGGGAAGCTGGGCGCAGGGATGGAATAGGGGGGACCCCAAAATAGGGGTGTGGGGAGGATGTGGGGGGGGTGGGGGGTGGGAGGGGCCGTGGGCAGGGATGAGTGTGAGACAAAGGCGCGCTGGCGGCAGCTCCTTACTGCTTCATCTCGTGATTGATGAGCGCCAAAATAGACTTTTGCAGCAATGTGGAATAATTGGGCACGTTGAGAACGTTAATCCGGGGGAGAGGAGCAGAACAGAGGGGGGGGGGGGATGAGACCCGCGGGGAGACGTCACCTCCAGCCCTGCTGCCATCGGCCCTGCTTGAATTAATAAAGCAATTAACGGCGGGTTGAGGTTCGGTGGCACCTCGAGGCTGTGGGGATGTGGAGCTTTGGGCCATTCACTGCCCCAAAGGGGGGAAGGGGGGGTGGGCACAGCTGAACCCCCGGGGTGTCGGAGCTGCCAGTGCCATCTCCTGGTGACTCATCCCGGAGCAGCCGGCCGTGAGCTGAATGGAAACGGCCGCCCGGGCGCCTCCTTCCCTCGCCCCATTAATTCCTTTCCCTCCAAACCCCCCCCCCCCCCCCAAAAAAAATGAGAAATAAACACCCTGAGATGGGGAGAAGGAAGGGATGAAACGTGATTTGAAACGTCGCCAGCCAGGAAAGACAAAGGGAAACTGAGGCATCGGCTGCTGGGGGTCCTCGAGGCTGCAAGAAGCAGCAGCTTTAATTCAAGCTGATCAATCCCACGGTGGATGGGTTCCCCAAAGCCTTGGGGACACACCTGAATCAACCCCCCCTCAGTGCCCCCCGTGAGGACCTGCATCCCCAAGGCCACCTGGGCACCAGGAAGCAGCCACAGCCACTGGGAAAACGCCGTTTAAGTGAAGGAGGTGATGCTGGGGATGGGATGTGAGAACATCCAGGAGCAGGTGGGTGCAAAGTGAGGGCAGCAGGGAGGTGTGAGGGAGGGGGTGAACCCTGGGGATGGATGGGAGCAGGGGGCAGGGATGCTTTCAGTGGGGTGGGAGCCTGCTGAGCAGGTTCTCCCTGCACACCTCCCGGTAAGCATTGCGGAGCAGCACGTAGGGGAAGCAGCTCTCCAGCATGTCCACAGTCAGGAAGGACGACTCCGCTACAATCTGGGGAGGTAAGGGATGTGATGTTAACAGCTTCCTCCCTCCCCTCGTGCCTCAGTTTCCCCTTTTGTCCCAAGCAGGCAGCGCTGGGTGCTCCCTCCCCGGATGTCTCTGAGCCCGAGCTACAGATTGAAACATTTGCATTTAAATTGCTTTGCAGTGCAGGGCGATCGTTCCCTGAATACCAATCCAGGGCGGGGGGTGCGCGGCCCCCACATCCAGCCCCCCAGATGGAGACAGGAGTGGGGTGAGGGCTCGGAACCCCAAAGCAGCTGCAGGCTGGGGGTTGCTGCACACGAGCTGGGCACAGCAGGAGCCCAGCAGCCCCCCAAGGACCCTCCAGAAGCCCCCCCAGGACCTCTTGTCCCTTCCACACTCACCAAATGCATGAGCAGAGAGACGGCGTCGCGGTTCCTGGAGCGCAGCTTGTCCGACTCCTGGCCCAGCTGCAGGAGGCTCACAGAAGCCAACTGAGGGATGGATCCTGATCAGCACCGGGCCGTGTTCACCTCCAGCAGGAAGGGCTGCACTCCCTCCCTCCCTCTCTCACTCACCAGCAGGAACTCCTTCAGGTGGGTCTCGATGTTCTTATTGTGGAGGGTGAAAAGCGCGGCTGACACGTGGATGATGGCCTTGGCCAGGCAGTGGATGTTGTTGTTGTAGCCTGGGGACACAGCGAGGTTGGGGACGGCGCAGGGCTACTGCTCTGCCCACTTGCCTTGGCTGCAGTTAGGGGGCAGCAGACCTGCTCTAGCATAGCTGCCATTGGGGTCCTGCTGTCCCCAACGACCTTCAGCTGCAGCTGTGGGACCTCGGGGGTCCCAGCACACACTAAGGGAGAGTGGGGTCAGTGGGGACACAGCTGGGCACGGCCAAGCCTTACCATCCATCTCGGTGTTGTAGACGGATGCTGGGTCGGAGGCCAGCAGGGGCAGGGACACAGCCACAAAGACCAGCAGCAGGCAGGCCACCTTGTAGTCCTCCTCTGAGGATGAGCCATCTGCCCAAGAGGGAGCTGACATCAGTCAGGGGTCCAAGGAGGAAACCTCGGAGACCCCAGGGAGGTGACACGGGGTGGGGGTCCCAGGGGAGGACATGGGAGGTGACAGCAGGCATCCAGAGAAACATCTCAGGGGGGTGGTTGCAGCGACAGGCTGCTGGTGGAGGATCTCAAGGACAGCCCCCCAGGACCCTGCAGACCCCACAATACCCATCTTGCTGCCAGCGAGGACGTTCACCAGGGCAGGGTCGATCTCACAGGGGATCCCCGCAGCTGAAGCCAGCTCGAAGATGCTCAGGGTGACCTGGGAGGATGAGGACATGCCAGGCTGGAGCACACAGTGCCATGTAAAGTCACACTGTGTCATGAAGCGCCATGCAGCACCCCACAGCACCACGAGGTGCCAACAGTATTGTGCCAGGCAGAAACAACCAACCCCTACACGGGGACAGCTGTCCCAAGCATGGGAGGTGCCACCCTGTCCCTGTCCCACTCAGTGCCCACCTGGATGTCAGTGTCAGGGGTGACCACATCTGTCAGGCACTCGATAGGGCCCATCAGGAAGGGGCAGTGGTGGGAGAAGACCTGCAGGGAGAGAGTGCTCACTCTGTGAAGTAGAACCCAGGGTGATGCCCACGGGGCTCACATCGATTCTGTGGGGCACAGAGGGCACCCACCTCCCGCAGGCCCTGCTGTGCCATGGCACGGAAGCTCAGGATCTCACCGATGATGGTCATCCTCTTCAGGACATTGTCGGCTGCTGTGGGGGAAAAGGGGTCAGCAGAGATGTGTGTGTGCACAAGTGTGCAAACGTGCAAGCCTGTCTGCGTACAGGCCAAGACTCACAGGTCAGCCGAGGCAGCAGAGCTGCCATCTGCTCAGGCTTGCAGGAGCTGGAGCGCAGCTGGACCAGCGTGTCCATGTTCTCATTGACCAGTTTCTGCAATGGATCACAGCAGTGGGAACACTGTCCTGGTGCTTTTGCCCCAGCTTGACCCTTGTTAGCAAGCCCAAGGGGCAGGCAAGGAGCTGGGATGGTCCCCAGGGTGGAACTGCCTGCCCTGGTGCTCCAACACCCACCCCTAGCACACTGAGCCTGGTCCCAGGACCACAAGCCTGGTGTCAGCACATCCAACCTGGCCCCAACACCTCAAACCTGGCCCCAAACACCCCAAACCTACCTTCAGCTCAGCGACCTGGGAGCTCACATGCCACATGAGATTGTCACTCAGGAACTTCATGCCATACGGCCCGATGAGTTCAGCCAACGCTCGCATCTCTGTGGGGATGGAAACAAGGATGGGGACATCACAGGGGGACAGAGGGGATGAACCCCCACGCTGTCCCCTCCGCATTCCTCACCTGAAACATCAGAAAACTCAGCAGCACTGAAGGATGGCTCGCCCTCACGGGGCACCGTGGTGAAGGCCTGCAGGGCAGGTGCCAGGACGATGGCCCCAGTGCTGGCCTGGCGCAGCAGAGCCTCCAAGTACCTGCAAACATCGAGCTGCTGACACTGACAAACCAGGATCCACAGCACCAGAGATCTACATCCCATTTAGGAGATAACCCAGGCACCTGGGGACGCTGGCACCCACCAGTTGGTGTAGATGGTGGTGAGGGTCTGCTCCCCGCTGGCATCACGGGGCTGTGTCTGCTGCAGGAGGACGCTGCGGATGATGCGTGCCGTGTCCAGGCCCACAAAGTGTGTCAGTGATTGGATGAAGGTGATGTAGGCACCCAGACCCACCAGCACCTCTGAGGGACGAGCCACCTCCTGCGTGGCCTGGCTGTAGCACGCCATGGCCACGATGGCCCTGCAGGGACAGCATGGGGGTGGCTGTAGATCCAAGCCCAAAGATCTCCTCCCCACCACGCAGCTCTGTGTCCCACAGCTTACTTGGTGAAGCGTGCTTCCAGGTGGCTGCTGAGGTACTCAGCCGGTGTCACCGTGTGCTCAAAGACTGTGAAATTGGGCACGTGGTTGAGGCTCAGGGACAGCTCGGCCAGTGTCAGGTGCAGCTTGTCCATGCTGGAGGGGGGACAGATGCTGTCAGCCTCACCACGGCCCTGTGGGGCTGTCCCCATCACCATCGTGGCCATGTCACACTCACACCCAACAGCTGGTACCAACCACCCTCGTGCTCACAGCTCTGCACTCCCACAGCCTGTGCCCACCCTCCCAGCCCTGCTCTCACTTGGTGGTCACGGTCCGGTCCTTCCTCTGGCTCTCAGCCCCTGGTTTGCCTCGCTCAGGTTCCCCTTTCTTGGATGGATGCTTCAGGGTCTTCTTGTTACGAGCCTTGCTGACGGTGGAGGCGCAGTGCTTGGGCAGCAGCTGGTGGCCACGGGCAGAAGGTTATGATCAGAGCCTCCAGAACCAGCAGCCACCATCCCCAAGGTTGAATCAGGGACATCACATCTGTCCCACACAGCCTCTGGTGTCCCAAGGTTGTGGAAAATGTGGACAGAGACCCCAGAGGCCACAGAGGCCCTCACCTGCTCACTGAGGTTGTGCTGCTCAGCACAGGCATCCATAATGCAGGCGCAGGCCTGCCGGGCCATCTCCTCCAGGAATTTGTTGCACAGCCCCAATGCTGTGGCCTGGAGCTGGGGATACTGCAAAGGAAAATGCACAGCATTGTCACAGCGTGTCCCCACCATGGGACATCATGCAGGCACATGGCACAAAGGCCACGGTCGCATCCACAGCATGCCACCAGTCACCCAAGGTCTCGTCCCCATCCTCCATCCCCTGCCACAAGCCACCAGAGGTGCCTGGCTCCTCCACAGCTGCATCCAGACACAGTGCCCATGTCCTCATGTCACCGCCCTGGGCAGCAGGGCTCACCTCCTCTGGGCACATGGGGTGGACGCAGCGGGAGAAATGGTTGCAGAGCAAAGGGAAAGCGATGCTGTAACGCAGCATCGAGGGCTCCTCCATCGTTGCCACAAACATCTTCTCTATGGGACGAGGGAAGAAACTGCAGGGATGGAATGCAGAGGGGCAGAACATGTGTCAGTGGGTCCGTCAGTGCCTTTGCTCCTATATCACGTGTGTGTTGTCCTTGTCCCCCACGCCTGTGTCCACATTCTCTGAGTCTACATCACCTCACCTTGCCCAGCCTCCCCCGTAACACATGGGCATCTCCCCACGTGTGCTGAGGGGCAGGAGCCAGCCAAGGTGACCCCTGTAACTCTGGAGCTCACCAAAGATCAGAAAGGTCGGAGGCCTCGGCCAGCAGCTCCTCCAGGGAATCAAGCAGTTTGGTGTGGAAGACAATGAGGTTCATGATGCGACCCACGTCGGGGTTGGTGCTCAGTGGCAGCACAGCCTTGGCCACACTGGTGTAGGCCTAGGGGGGACAGCAGGCTCAGGGGCACAGCTGGGAGCACTGGGAGCACTGGGGATGGGAGGATGATAGGGATGGGGTCCAAAGGTGGTGGAATGGTGAGGGATGGGGAGAAGGGTGAAGAAGGGAATGAAGACAGGGATAGGGACAAGGCTGGGGACAGCAGTAGGGAAGGAAGTAGGGGCATGGATTGAGATGGGAAAACAGGAGAGGGATTGGCACAGGGATAGCAGTGAGGACAGGGATGGGAATTGAGAAGGGGACAGCACCTGCAGCCGGAACCAGTCCAGGCGGAGTGGTGTGAAATCAAACTGCTCCTTATCATCAACTGCAGGAAAACAGAAATGTGGCCATGAGGAGGGGCTGAGGAAGGCAGGCTGGGTGAGCTTCAGGTTGCTTGTGCTGACTGGGAGGTATAGATCCAGGGGGTGCCAGTCTGGATGCATCACACTGGTAGATGCCAGCTGGGGGTGGCAGTGTTCACCCCACAGGACCCCCAGGAGTTGTTGTCTCCTCACTGTCCCCAGGAGACTGCAGCTGGGTGCCCAGCATAGCTCCAGGGCTGCTGCTGGGCTGCAGGGCAGGAGGACATCAGTCCCGGAGACACACAGCAGGTTCAGGGTCCTTACCTCCCTTGTCAGAGAGAGAAGAAAGGGAACTGACAAAGGACGACAGGATGATGGACTCCTCCTCGGGGCACACAGAGAGGTTCTGCGGGGACAGAGACAGGGACAGGATTGGGGACAAGCAGGATAGGCAACAGAGGATAGGGAGAGTCCCAGGTGTGGCATTCTGTGGTACCTGGATGATTTCACTGAGCACCAGAGCATCGAAGCGGGCCAGGTACTGGACGTGGTAATGCCGCAGCACCCCGACCTGCCGCCGCACCAGGCTCCGCAGCTGCTCCATGAGGAAAAGGATCTCTGCAATATGGCTGCCACCAAAGATGCCCATCAGAACAGGGGCAAAAAGCCCAAAATTCACACACCGCTGCCTGCAGCTCCCCAGCACCACGCTTACTTGTCAGCAAAGTCCTCCGGTGTCTTGGTTTTGGTGACATGCTCAGCGTGCCTCACCAGCCAGCTCACCTCGTCCCGGCAGAACGAGAGTGCCATGAAGACAAAGAGAGCCTGGGCACAAGCAAGCCATGTTAGAGGGCACGTGGTGCTGCCACTGGGCTGGCACCAACAGCCCTGAGCACTACCAACACACAGCACTGCACATAGACTCAAAATGTAACCACAGAGCTCTCACACCCAACCCCGTGCCTCATCGTGTCCCTCTCAGCCACCCATCTCCATGACAATGTTCCCCTCTACCTGTCTCCCTACACTGTCCCCTTTCCTTTGTGCTCACCTTGGGTCCCAGCAGCCCAGGCTGATCCTCCAGCAGTGCCTCAAGCTCACGCACAGCCCCACGCAGGTACACCCGTCGGCCCCGGTGCAGGGATCCACTGTGGGAGGGTCATGGTGGGGCTCAGAGCCCCCACCACCACCCCTCCAGCCACCCCGCTCACCCAGCAGGGATACTGCAGGCACCACATAGCAAAGGTGGGAGCTGTGGTATGGGCTCAATACAGATTGGGATCCCAGTGATCCTCTGCAACGCTCAGCTCTCTGGGACATGTTGGGACCCTGAGGTCCTTCCAAACCTTTGGGATATCGTGGGGACCTCCTGGCACCCTGGGACCCTCCCCAGCCCCCTGAGCCCCCTAACCTGTGAGCCACGGCATGTTCCTTGCACTCCTTGAGATCAGCCACCCGCTTCCCATAGCTGCAAAAGGAACACAGCTGGGCAGTGCCACATACGAGACAGCCTCTGGCACCCAGCAGAGCCCCCAGTGGAGACCCCAGCCCCGGGGGCAGCCATTTACCCCTTGAGGCTGCTGAGCAGCTCCTCAGTGACTTTGTGGATCTGTAGGGCCTCGTCACGGAGGAGGGTGATGTAGAGCGAGCCCTGCAGTGCCAACCGCCACAGCTCCAGGCACTGTGGGGACGTCCCCAGAGCCCCCGGGCACACCAGGAACCCCACTGTTGGGCAGAGATGTCAGAGAACAGTCAGACACCACGGGAACATGGGGGATCTGTGGGCACTTTGAGGACTCACTCAGGATCCAGCGTTCCATCACCTCCAGGGAAAGGTACTCGCAGGCCATCTGGGGATGCAGGCGTTGGTGTCACCACTCTGCCCTCCCGCACCCTCCCCGAGGTGGCATCCCATGGCACCAAGGTCCCCACTGAGTGGTGGCACTCACGGTGTCGGAGCTGGCAGGGCTCAGCATGGTGCCAGCAGTGCTGAGCAGGCTGAGGAGTTGGTCACTGCGCCACTGCTCAGAGCCCTGGTTCCTCCGTGCAAAGAGGAAATGGAGGGACAGGAGTGCACTGGTGACAGCCTGGAGGACAGGGGGACATCATAGGATGTGTCAGGGCCAGATGCAGGGGATGGATGTGGCCCTGCTGGCTTGCAGAACCCTCAGGAGCTCCCAGCCCACCTTGGTGTGTGGTCCAAACTCCTCTGTCAGCTTCTTAAGGGGGTGGTCGTATTCCAACACCATCTGGCCCAGGCGGGCAAAGCTGGAATCACTGCAGAGATAATGACACACGTGTTGGGGACAATCCTCAGTGACAGCCCAAGGGGGGACAGTCCACAGGGACAGCCAGCTCACCTGGCACCGTGGCTCATCTCATGAGCACAGTGGTACATGCCAATGAGCACCCGGCGGTCCTCGGTGCGAGCCAGCAGTAGGATGAGGGACACGTAGGTGACAATCAGGTCCAGGTAGCTCTTGGTGAAGTCATAGTTGACATGCTAGGGACAAGGAGACTGTGAGGATATGGCCATAGCATGGGCTGCACCAATCACTCCCCCAAGTTTACCCCATAAACCCTGTGAGCACCTCAAACTCCCCTGGGGACCCCTCCTGGCACCCCCTGGGTATCACTCACAATGTCAAAGAAGCACTGGTTGGCATCAATGGTGTTCAGCAACTCATAGACGTGGTCCTGATAGGGAGACAACAAGGAGACAACAAGGAGACAACACGTCACTGCTGTCCCTCCCAGTCTGAAATGCCAGCAGTGCCCCCCAGCACCCCACAGCTCACCCTGAATTCCAGGACATCCACAAAGGAGTAGTAATAGGGTCCCAGCGCACGGACAATGTCCCCCTTATCCTTGTGCACCGGTCCCAGGTGTTGCTGCAAGGGATAGAAGGGGACATCCAGGTAGGGTGACACAGTGGGGACACAAAGGGTGGGGTGACATGGGATAGGGGGTGGTGGAGTGACACAGGGACAGGGATGGAGGAGAAGCCAAGCAGCTATGACACAAAATGGGGCGACTCAAAGCAGGGTGACATGGGGGCACGACAAGGAAGTGACACATGACAAAAGAACGATCAGGATGGATGTGACACAGTGTTGGGGCAGCAGCGTCCCTCACCGTGCTGCTCCTCACATCCAGGTTAGGAAACTTCTTGTTGATGAACTTGACAGAAGGCTCCATAGCTTTGTCACAGAGGAAAGATGGCCGTGTCTTGGGGTCAGAACAGGTCTGCAGGGACATCCTAAAGTTAGAGCCCCCACAACCCCACCACACCCCCCGCCACAGCCCAGCAGCCTCCATTTCTTCATGGCCCCACCCCACACCTTCTTGATGTTGTAGATGCGGACGAGGACACCCCGGCCTCTGTCATTGAGGATCGTCAGCTTCTCAGCAAACTTATTCTGGTAGACGGAGGGCAGCGACATGCTGGCAGCGTACCGGAGGGGGGGAGGGGGCCACCCCGTATCCCCTTCTCCCTGATCTGCCCCACACCCCCAGCACCAACTTCCCCTTCCTCAACTTCCTGGGCTGTGGCCGTGGGCCACGTGATGCCGCCGCCGTGTGACGCCGCCACCGCCGTGGGATGCCACCAAAGCTGGTGACGTGCAGCACCGCCTGCAACCCTGTAACACTGGTCACAGGCAGAGCGAAGGCCATCGCTGTGTGACACTGATCACAGCCACACAGTGCTGGCCAGGGCCACGTGGCATCAGCCATGGTCTTTTAAAACCAGCCTCAGCCCTGTGTCATCATCCTGGACCATGTAACACTGCTCACAGCGATACAGTAGCACCCAGAGCCATTTGTAGGTTCACAGGACACAATCCAAAGCCATATGACACCATTCACAGCCCATATGACAGTGTTCAGGACTGTGTAACACCACACAGACTCATATACTAGCCCTCAAGGCCCTTATAACTCCTTGCAACGCTCACACAGCACCTTCCAGGACCCATACGGCCACCCTTAGGTTGCACACAGCACCCTGCAGGATACATACAGCATCCAGGACCCACACAGGGCCCTATAACACTGCCCAGGACTATACACCAACACACGTGATGCAAAAAAACACCACACAGGGTCCTATAAGACCCCTCAGCTCCCACATAACACCATCTGAGGCCCCATACCACCCTCTGGGGCCCATAACACCCTCTGGGGCCCCATAACACCCTCTGGGGCCCCATAACACCACACAATGTCCCATAACACAACCTATAGCCTATAAAACCCCACCCAGGGCTACGTAACGCCCTTCAGGCCCACGTTACACCCTGCAGATTCACAGAACGCCTCCAGCACTACTCAGAGCCCGATAATCCCACCAGAGCCATAAAACAACGCTAAGGTGCCTCCACCCCGGCGCCGCGGCGGAAGTTAGGCCGCGTTGCCACGGCGACCCCGAGGGCGGAAGTGGAGCCGCGCAGGCTGCGGCGGAAGTTAGGCCGCGTTGCCACGGCGACCCCGAGGGCGGAAGTGGAGCCGCGCAGGCTGCGGCGGAAGTTAGGCCGCGTTGCCATGGCGATGAGCGGGGCCGTTCGGGGGTGGGAGCGCGGGGCTCGGTGGCCGGTAGCAGGCCGCTGGAGCCCGACGCGGAGCTCAAGATGGACCCCGAGGCGCTCGTCCAGTGTCCCTACGACAAGGCGCACCAGATCCGGGTGTCCCGGCTGCCTTACCACCTCGTCAAGTGCCAGCGGGTGAGCGGGGCGCCGCGGGGCCGTGAGGCGCGATGCAGGCCTGGCCTCCCTTCACGCGCTCAGCGCCTTCTCCTCCTTCGCTTCCCCTAGAACAACCCGCAGGTGGCTCGCTCGATGGAGATCTGTCCTTTCAACGCCAGGCACAGGATCCCACGAGCCGAGCTGCAGAGACACATTGCCTGCTGCCCCGACCAGCGCCTGCTCTTCGACTCTCAGGGTACACGGCCGGCCACTCCCCAGCTGCAGCACGGAACCCCTCACTCAGACACACGTCCCTACTGTGCTCTCTGTGTTCACAGGGTCGTCCATGTGCACCGGTGACCAGGCAAAGCAACCCAAGGTCCCCGTGGCCTGGCAGGCCCCCCCGTGCCAAGAGGACTGGGAGGCAGGTGAGTGTCCTCAGGGTGTCAAGTGGTGCCTCCCCCGTGCCCACCCAAGGCTGGCACAGCCCTGTCTCATTATCCTTTGCAGAGGTCAGTGAGCTGGAGGAAGCTGCACCGTTTATCCTCGACACCACTATCAGTGAGCTGCCCCTCCAAGGAGACAGGTAGGAGTGTGTGGGGCAGAGAGTGCTCTCTACAAGGTGCTGCCCACCCTGACCCCTTTGTCTTGCTCTCCCTCCCCCCCAGCACTGCTCTGACTGCACCCCCAAACTGGAGCGAAGGTGTGGGTCCTGCTGCAGCAACGGTGACAACAGGACACCTCGTGAAGGGGCCGGGCCAGCAGGAGCAGAACAGACCAAGGAGGGTGGTGGCACAGCCGAGGTGGTGCCCACCTCCCCACTAGGACCAGGGGAACCACGGTGCAAGCAAGGGCAGCACCTGCTTGGTATCTGCTGCAGGGAATGGTTGTAGCAATAGGTTTTAAAAACGTTTTGCAAATATGTGGCTTGTGAGTGTGCATGGTGTCCTGTCGCTTTTGGTGGAGGGGAACTGCTTGGCATTGCTGATAGGGGACAGCAGCAAAATGGGGACCATAGTGGGTTGGGGAAGGGGGTTCCAGTAGGATGAGAGTTGAAGGATGGGGACAAAGAGGATCCTCTGGTGTGAGCATGTCATTGGTCCACCATGTTGCTTGTCCCCTGCACTGCTTGCCTGTGCCCTCAGCATGTTCCGTGCAGCCTCCTGCTTGTGGGGGGAGCAGCAGTTGCATTCTGGGGCCTGTCCATGTCTCCATACCCCCCACAGCACATCCCCATGGCCGGCCTGCGTTCCAGCACTGCCCCCCATAGCATCCCTGTGTCCCCAGGTGCCTCCATAACACCCCTGCTCTGCCTGTACCCAGTCCCTCAGCAGTGTGTCCCCAGGTCACTGGTGCCCCGTTACCCCCCCCCAGCCCATCCCCTTATCTCAGATGGGGACAGCACAGAAGAGGACGTCCAGAACCATCCAGCATGGCCAAAATTGCACCAGGTAACCCCAACCTCCCCTCCAGCTCCCACTCACACCCCTTCCCCTGACATGTAGGGTCTGCTGCCCACCCCCCCTTGGTGTACCAGATCACCTTTTCAGCCCCCCCCCCCCTCACCAGAACAAATGAAACATTTGCAGCCTGGTACCCAGTGGGTGCTGCCCAGATTTTGGGCTCAGGGTTCTATTTTAGTGCCTCTTACACAATTTGGACACTGCGTGCTCAGGCTGCATCACCAGGGCAGTCAGGCCATGGGTTTCCCCACCCGGCAACAGAGGGGGGGGGGGGGAATGAAGGAAGCCTCTTTAGCCCCCACCCTGCACGATCCTCCAAAAGATGTGTCACCACATCCCGTGTGACACCAGCCAGCCCATGCACAGCTCTGGGTGTCCCCCCCTCAATCCTCCACCCCGCTCCCTAATTTCTCCCCCCCTCTTTTCTTTTTTCACACAGGATGTTTCTGGCTGGGGGGAACCCACAGATCCCCAGCCCTGCCAGAAGGTGAGGAGAATTCGGAGGAGGCTCCGGATTTGGGGCGGGACGGATGGAAATGGGAATTTGTGTGTCACACTGCCTCCCCTGGCCGGGCTCCCACCCACCCCCAGCACACATTAACCCACGCCAGCCAGGACAATCGCACCAAAGTCAGTCGTGGGGACCCCGCGGGGCTCAATTTGGGTAGAAATCCTGCTTTTTGCAGCAGTTCACAGAGAGGTCAGCTATTTATCCTTCCCCGTTTGGCGGGGGGGAGCACGCAGGCGGGGTCGCGTCCGTCCCTCCTGGCTGGGCAGAGGAGGAGTGATCTGGTGTTGCAATTAATTCCTCCCTCGCCGGTGCCAGAATTGCAGCTGCAGAGAGGTTTTTATACAGCTAATAACTCCTTTTAATGTACATCTGGCAGAATCTGCACATCCTGGGCTCGGCCCATCTGGGAGACTCTTTTCCTCTCTCAATCTCCTATCCAGAGTCTGAATCCTCATCACTGAGCAGGAGGAGCTCCTTCCTCCCGTCTCCTTACTAGGATTTAACCTACCTTTGCCTGAGCTCCCATTTTTTTTCCGCATCAAAACCCATTTTTTTGAGTTTATGGGGGGGGTTAACCCTCTGATTCTCCTCCCCACGGGGAGAATCAGGCCTCCCTCCTGAGTTTATCTCCTCTTTTCCTCCGTAGCATTCCCCAATCCCCACTGCCTGTGCTGCCATCCCACGCCGCAGAGCGGAGCCTCTTCCCCTGCTCCCACCTCACAGTGCTGCCCCACAGGTGGAAATCCGGCCCAATCCCTCCTTGCTCCTCAAGGGTTAAAGAGGAATTTCTCCGGCTTTGTGCCTCGCTTGTTTAAAAGCATCTGACTGCTTCGGATTTGCTTGACATCTCTCCCCTGTGGTTTTGCAGAGCAGTTTCATGTGTGCTTTGAACCGTGCCAATAACGGCGTTGCAACACTTGCCGAGAGTTTTGCTCAGAGGGTGGATCCAGCCGGGTAGGTTGAAGGAATGGGTTATTTTTGTCAGGGAAATGAATGGTAAATGACAGGCGTTCCCCCCCACCCCCCCTTTTTCCACCTATTTTGCCCCGTTGAAAGCAGTTGTGGATCCTCACTGTGCTCTCAGAGGAGCGATGCTGGGGGAACTGCAGCGTGGCTCCCAAAAATCTCCATGGGGCGCCCTGGGGTGGTGCTCTGAATCCCATGTGTGGGGTGCTTGCTTGTCAGCCACCCCTCAGCAGACCCCAGAACTGCAGCCAGGCCTGTTCCCCACACCTTGGTGTCACACCTTGGTGAAGCTGTGGGGCTGGGGGAGGCAGCAGCAGCATGCAGTGACTTTGCTTTCTGCTTTGACACCCCGCAGCAAAGCAGCAGTTGCCCCATCCAGCATTGGATCAATGCTGGTTTCCTCTTGCACGTGCAAGGAGGGTTCCCTTTGCACCTCTCAGCAAAGCCTCTGCTCCTCAGCCACCACTTCTGCTGCTTCTGGCAGAGCCGTCGGAGCGTCGGATTTTCCTTTTGCCTGGGCCACAGCCAAGGAGGGCATGAGGAGGTAGGGAGGAACGGGCTGGGTTTTGGACAATGAGCATCACTGCCTGCTTCCAGCACGCAAGCAGAGGCTCTGCAGCTCCCATCTGGGTCGCTCCAGGGTGTGAAAAGTCGTTTGCAGGGTGCTGCTAGCTGACAGCTGTGAGCTGAGGGCAGGAGGAGCTGCTGGGATGGCTCCCGTGTGCATGCGAGGGGGGGTTTTCCTGCACTGAGGCCGGATGTTTTTCCCAGTGCATGGAGAAATTAGGGGCTGGGCTGCCACACCAGGCTTGGAAACACAGATCTCTGCCACCCTCATCATCCTCTGTGCTTTGTGAGCACCTGTGTAGAGCAGACAGAGCCCGCTGTGCTTTGTGGTGGCTCTTCTACACTCTTTTGGGGTGATTTCCTGCCTGTTTGGTGTTGCCTTGCTATCCCCAACCCCAATAACTCTAACCCTAACCCCAAGTACTTCAACCATTTCTCCCTGTTCTCTTCCATGGGGTGATGAAACACCATGTGGTGCCACAAGCACCTGGACCAGCAGAGCCACCCAACCTGCACCAAGGGGACTTCAGCTGAGCCCCCCACCCAAAATTGCCAGCAACCCCTGGGAGATGTGAGCAGTGAGTACCTGGCCACCCTGGCAGTGCAGCGTGAGCTCGTCTGCACGACACCCATTAAAAATTCCCCTTGCCTTAACTCACACCATCTCCCTGCTGTGATTCACGGTGAAGGCGGATGGGGGGGAAAAAATAAACCAAAAATTTCCCATCAAACTGCTCCTGAAAAAGGCAGGAAGAGGAGGAGGGCAGCAGCTAGCCAACGTCTGGCAGTTGTAGGCAAATGGCAGCGAAGAGGCCCTGGCCATAAAGCAGCTCTGTCTGCCCTCACCGAAGGGCAGGGAGTGCTTTGAAGTCGCTGGGTGTGAGATGCGTCCCGCAGGTTCTGTGTCTGCAGAGTGTCTGCTCAGCACCCAGGGAGGTGTGAGGCTCAGCCCCAGGGGGATTCCCTGAAGGAATCGCTCCCTCTGCAGCTTCTGGGGGAGTTTTGGCACTTTGGCTTTCAGTTCAGATGGGATGTGAGGAGATCCCAGCACCAGGCTGGCTCAGCAGCTCTACCTATCCCCCCCCTCCTGCTGCCAAAATCAGGGCTGAGCGTTGCCACAGCGGCCACAAAGCGGGGAGCAGCTTCCTTCCTTCTGCAGGGCATGCCCTGCTGTGCTTGCAGCCTCACACGAGGGGAAATTCGGGCACAAAGCAGAGCTCAGGGAGAGGACTTTCCCTGCCCCAAAGCTCACAGCTCTGTGGGCACGGCTCTGTGTGGCGAGCAGGGCTCATTAAAACAGGAAATTGGGTGGAAAAACAACAAATGGCCCAAAGCAGCAGGGCTGGGGTGAGGAGGGCAGTGCAGTGTCTGTGTCACCTTACGGTGCTGAAGCTGAAGCTCGTGCCCTTACAATGCCCCACACTCAGGGTTGGTTTTATCACAAGCACTGCGTCGGTCTGGGGGGGGCTGTGGGGTTTTGCACAACGTCAGCTGGCTGCAGTGGGGCTGAGCTGGGAGGGCTGGCAATGGGGAGGGCTGGCACGTCCCCAAGGGGCCCAAAATGGGGTTGGGAGGGGGGCAGGAGGGCACAGCTGGCAGCGTGCAGGTGTGTGTGTGTGCAGATGCAGGGTTGATGTTTGCACACTGCGTGTGTGTTCCTGTCCCAGTGGGGCCTCCTGTTACACGTGTGTGTGTCAGTCCCTGCGGTGCCACCTCTGCCCTGTGGCTGTGGCAGGTGTCTCTGATCATTGCCATGCCCACATCCCTGTGTTTTCCTGATCACAGTTCAGTGCCATGGCCTTGCCCACATCCCTCTCTGTGTCCCTGCTTGTGCCCTGCCTGTGCCACGTCCTTGCCCATGCTTTAGCCCACAGCCCTGCACGTTCCCATGCCCATTTCCCTGAGCATTTCCACGTTCCCACCTGTATTTCTACCCACATCCCTGCCCGTGTCCCCACACATTCCCATGTCCCTGCCTGCCCCCCCGCTGCCCCCCTTCCTGGCTGTGTGTGCTCTCCCCAACGCCTGCAGTTCCAGTGCCTTTTTGGGAAGCATTCGGCGCGTGGGGCTGCACTGCACAGCACTGGGCCCCGTGCCAGCCTTGGGATGGCTCCATTCCCTGCACCCCCTGCACGGTGACACCGAACCCCCGGCACACGCGTGTGCACCCCGGATCACCGAGCTTAACCCCCCCCCCCCCGCCTCCTTCTTTTCCCCACCTTTGGGTGCCCCCGTGTCTCCCTGGGGATTTTCCCCCCTCGGCCACCCACATGCTTTTCCCATCCCAGCCCCCCCAAATGCTGCTGTGCCCCAGCAGAGGGAGGGGGCAGGGGGTGACGTGGCCCCGCTGCAGGCCCAGGCTATATAGGGGCTGGCGGCGGCGGTGAGTCAGGCTTGGGGCCCCCCGCAGCCCCCCCTCCCCCCCCCTCCAGGCCCTGCAGTGACTCAGGGACGCCCTGGCCATACTTAGCCGGGGGCACCCGCACCCTGACCCCGGCATCGGCATCCCTGGGTGGGGCTGGGGGTGTCCCAAGCACAGATGGGGGGGCCCACAGGGTGTCCTTTGGGGGGGGTGGGGTATAGGGGTGGTATCTATGGGGTGTCTACGGGATGGGGGGCTATGAGGCAGGAGGGCTATGGAGGCAGGAGGGCTATGAGGGGTCCTGGAATGGGGTAGGGGAAGATGGGAGGCCATTGGGTGCCCCCCCAGAGGAGGGTTGTAGGGCTGTTCTGAGAATGGGGGGTGGGTGGAGGGATGGGGGTCCACAAGGATGGTACCCATGGGGTGTCTGCGGGATGGGGGGAAATGGGGAGCACCCAGGGAATGGGAACTGTGGGGAATGGCAGCCGTGGGGTGAACCCGAGGTGGGGCTGTGGGGGTGTCCTGGGAATGGGGAGCAGAAATGGGGCTGGGGGTGCAGGGAGCCACACTCTGGGGAAAAGGAGGGGGAAGGGGGGAACCAGGCCTTAGGATCTCCATGGGAAACAGAACAGAGGGGAAACTGAGGCACGAGCAAACAGCGTGCAATGCACGGTGCTGACACGGGGTGAGCACAGCAGACGGTGCCCGGGCACACGCGTGTGCACCAGGGGCAGAGGCCAACATGGGGCCTGGCGTGCGAGGGCAGGAAGGGCTCCGGCGCCAGCACATTGTTCAGCACCCGCCGTCACTTCCCCGTCCCCAACCACGGAAATGTCCCCATTGTCCCCACAGGCACCGTGGGGGCACAAACACCCCCCCCCCCCCCCACACACACACACACACAAACACACACCCCCTCGTGTGCAAACCCCCGCGCTCAGCACCCAAAGGTGAAAAGCAGCGGTGCGAGCAGCACCCCATGCTGCACAGAGCGGGGGGCTCCCATCCCATCCACACCACAGGGGACAAAGGGACACCCCCATGTCCCCCCCTCTCCCCCCCTGACCCCAAATCCCCCGGACCCCCTGCCCAGCTGTGCCGGCCGCCATTGCATCAGCGGCGCAGGAATGCGGCGGCCCCGCAGCAGCCGTGCGAGGCCCCGACCCCCCCCTACCCCCCCCCCTTTGCACAGCCCCCCTCCCACCGCGGCCCCTCGCACGCCCAGGCACCCCCCTCGCACGGGGCCCTGCGGGGGGGGCACCTCTTGCACGAGTAGAGAGGGAGAAACGTGCAAACGTTGCACGCTCAGGCAGCCGACGCTCAGCGCTCTTTGCGCGGTGGGGAAACGTGCGGATTTGCACACACACGTGGAAGGAGGAGGCGGGCGTGCATTTTGCACGCTCGTATATTTGGGGGTGTATTTGCACGCTCACACACTGGGAGGTGCATTTGCACACTCGCCAAGCGCGGGTCCCCAGCTGTGCGCCCTTGGCACAAAGGGATAACGGCACCCATGGCTGCTCGCCTTGCACACCGTTGCACAACCACCCTGCGTTTGGGCACTGTCCTCTTTTGGGGAGGGGTCTGGGGGGGGTTCCCCCCACAGTCGTATGGGAACGGCTCCAGCTCCATTTCCACCATTTCCTTCCTGGAAGCGGCTCCGGCCCCCCTGGTGTCTCCTCACTGTCCCACTCACGTCTGCTTCCTGTCCTGTGCCCCCACCCCCCACTTCTGCCCCACGTGGACCCCCCCTCATTGTCCCCCGGCCACAGTGTCCCTTTTGTCCCCTCCCTGTCACAGTACCCCCGTGTCCCATGCCACCACATCCCCACACTGTACCCACATTCCATTCCCTGGGCTCTCACCCTCCTGCCCCCCACCAGTGTCCCATATCCCCATATCCTATATCCCCATGTCCCCATATCCCCATGTCCCCGTCCCCAATGTCCCCATATCCCCATATTCCCATGTCCCCAATGTCCCCATGTCTCCAATGTTCCCATATCCCCCTATCCCCATATCCCTTTGTCCCCAATGTCCCCATGTCCCCAATGTCTCCATATCCCTATGTCCCCATATCCCCATGTCTCCAATGTCCCCATGCCCCATATCCCTATGTCCCCATATCCCCATGTCTCCAATGTCCCCATGCCCCATATCCCTATGTCCCCGTATCCCCATGTTTCCAATGTCCCCAAATGTCCCCATGTCCCCATATCTCCATGTCTCCAATGTCCCCCATATCCCCATGTCTCCAATGTCCCCAAATGTCCCCATGTCCCCATATCTCCATGTCTCCAATGTCCCCAAATGTCCCCATGTCTCCAATGTCCCCCATATCCCCATGTCTCCAATGTCTCCAATGTCCCAATGTCCCCATGTCCCCATGTCTCCAATGTCCCCCATATCCCCATGTCTCCAATGTCTCCAATGTCTCAATGTCCCCATATCCCCATGTCTCCAATGTCCCCATGTCCCCATATCCCCATGTCCCATATCTCCATATCCCTATAACCCCATATCCCTATATCCCCATGTCCCATATCCCTCTATCCCCATATCCCCATGTCCCCGATGTCCCCATGTCCCCATATCCCCATATCCCTATAACCCCATGTCCCCAGTGTCCCCACATCCCATATTCCCATCCATTTCCTGTATCCCCACCCCTTTGCTCCCCACTTCCCGCCGTCCCACTGGGATAACCCCATTCTCAGTGCCCAACGTCCCCGTCCCCACACTGAAGTGTCCCCATCCCCCTGTCCCCATCCCACCCCCTTGTCCCATTGCCGACGTCCCCATTCCCGACGTCCCCATTCCCTTTACTTTCCCCATCCCTCCGGCTGTCCCAGTTCCGCATCCCTTCTCCCGGTCTCCGTTCCCCCCCGGGGGAATCCCGCTGCTCCGTCTCCTCGTGGCGTCCCGTCATCCCGGTGTCCCCCCCGGGAAATTCCTACCACCCCCCCCCCTCCCCCCAGGTCCATCCCGGTTCCCGCTGTCCCCAATCCCGGTGTCCCTCTGTCCCCGTCCCCCCCTCGCAACCGCTCCGGTGCCGGTCCCGGTGCTTTGGGGCCGTGGCTCCTCCCCGGTGAGTCACGACGGGGCGGGGCGGGGGCGGCCCGGACCCCCCCGGGCACTTTCCGAGGGGACTCCGAAGCGGGCGGCAGCGCTGAACCGGGCAGCCCCGCTCCGCCATGACCCCCCCGGCCCCGCCGCGATGGCCCCGGAGCCGTCGGTTCCGTTACCGGGCGCTGCTCCCGGTGCTGCTGTCGCTGCTGCTGCCGTCCGCCGTCGCTTTCAACCTGGAGACGTCGCGGCCCTTCGCCTTCCGGGGGTCCCCCGGGTCCCTCTTTGGTTTCGCGTTGGATTTTTACCTGCCCCGACCCCACAGGTACCGGGAATGGGGCGGAACCGGTACCGCCCGACGGGGCGGACGGAGGGAACGGGGCGGAGGGAAACGGGACGGGGAGACGGGAACGGGGAACGGGGGCGGGAGGGAGCGGCCCCAAAGGGATGGGGAGCGGCCCCGGGGCGGGGAATGGGAACGGGGAACGGGGATGGGGAACCGGGAGCGGGGCGGGGAACGGGACGGGGAACGGGGAACGGGGAACGGGAAGCGGATCCGGGAGACGGGACGGGAAAAAGGGAATGGGGACGGGATGGGGAAGCGGGAATGAGTAACGGGATCGGGATGGGGAGCGGGAGCCGGGAAACGGAAACAACCCGGGGAGGAAAGGAGGGCGGGGGGGGGCTGAGCTCCGTCCCGGACCCCCGGCGGCCCCACCGAGGCGAACCCCCACCCCCCGCCGGGGGTCCCGGAGCGCTTCCTGTAACCGGAGCCTGGAACGGCCTCGGGGAGGGGGGGGGGGAGGCGGTGAAGGAGCTCGGCCGGACCCCCCCGCCCCCGACCCAGAATGGCGGTGATGGGGCCCTCAGGGTGCCACACATCCCACCCCCCCCCGGGGTATTTTTGGGGACCCCACTCCTCCATTCCACCGCAGTGCTGAGGGTCCCCATTTCCCGTCTTTGTGGGTCCCGACCACCGTCGTGCCCCCTCCTCCCCCACGTGTCCCGCCCCCCCCCCTCCCCCGAACCGTCGGTGGTTTTGGTGACTCAGAGCCATGACCTCCCCCCCCCCCCCCCCGGACGGGACGCCCCCGGGTCCCCACATTCCCATGGGGTGACCTTCCCTGAACGTGTTCCTGTCGTCCCCCTCCCCACCCCACCCCCCCCCAGTGTCAGCATCCTGGTTGGGGCTCCCAAAGCCAACACGAGTCAACCCAACGTCACCCAGGGGGGGGCCGTCTACCACTGCCCATGGCCCCCCAGCACTGACTGCACCCCCATTGACTTCGACCACATCGGTAAGGGATGGGGATGGGATGGGCACGAGAGTGGGGGCAGCGATGGGGACAAATGTATGGGCAGGGGATGGGGATGGGGAGAAGGATATGGGGTTGGCAATGGGGACAAGGATGGGACGAAGCCGTGGGGTGGGGAGGGACAAAGCAGAGGGAGAGGATGTGGGGGCAGGGATGGGGATGGCTGAGCACGGGGGTGTGGGGTTGGCAATGGGGACAGGGGTGCGAACAGGGATGGGACAATGCCATGGGGTGGGGATGGCTGTGAGGATGGCTTAAAGGACACGGGGACAGAGCACAGCTGGGTTTGGGGACAGAAGACAATGGGTATGGGACAGTATGTGATCAGCTATGGGGGTGGCACAGGGATAGGATATAGGGACAGGGCACAGCCAGGTATGGGGACGGGCACAGCTGGGGGCAGGAGCTGCAGGCACTGGGCCAGCGTGTCCAGGGGGGCAGAGCCACGTAACCCCAGCACCCCTCTGCCCCCCCCCCCCCACCTCCCACAGCTTTGTGCCCCCCACGTTGTCCCCCCCTGCGGTGGCCTTGGCCCCATGGCTGAGCGGTGCCTGCTTGGTTAACCATAAACCCAAGGGCACTTCGGGAAGGTGTGCAGCTGAGGTTGGGGTCCTGTGGGTTCTGGGGGGGGGGGGGAGAGGGGGGTCTGACCCTTCTGTGTGTGCTCCATCTCCCCCTGCAGGGACCCGCAGCCACCCCAATGACTTTGGGGGCAACAACACTGAAAACCCCGACCCCATGGAGTTCAAATCCCTGCAGTGGTTTGGGGCCACGGTGCGGGCGCACAACGCATCCATCCTGGTATGGGGGGGGGGGGTCTGAAGGAAGGGGGGCACAAGGTTGGGTTATATGTGTATATATGCAGACCCTTCCTTGTGCCCCACGTTTATCTGTGCCCCTCCCTTCCCCCCCCCCAGGCTTGTGCCCCCCTGTACAGCTGGCGCCCCATAAAGGATGAGGGGGGGCGAGACCCGGTGGGCACCTGTTTCCTCTCCATTGGCAACTTCTCCAAGTTCGTTGAATACGCGCCGTGCCGCTCAGGTGAGACCCCCCCCCCATGGGACCCCACCCATGGGACCCCCACCACCCACTGCCCCCCTTCCTCCCCCACACCAAGCCTGACATCAGGAGGTGACACCCACACGGACCCCCCAAGCGTCTCCACCATCCATGGGTGACCCCCCCCCTCCTCTCACCCTGGGGTGGCGCCTCACTGTTGGGACCCCCCCCCCCAGCACCCATGGGACCACCCCCTTACATCCCCTATGCCTAATGCTTGGAGTGGGGGGGGGTGACACCTATGGGACCCTGGGCAGCCCCACACCCAGAGGGGGGGCACCCATGGGACCCCAACCTCCCCTCCCCCCCCCCATTTCTCTCCCCCACAGATCTGAACTCTGAAGCTGGGCAGGGCTACTGCCAGGGGGGGTTCAGTGCGGAGTTCACCCAGGTAGGGGCACAGGGGGGGGCACTATAAGGGGACATAGGGGATATTGTGGGGATGGGGGGCCCTGGACCCCCAGGGCTGGGGGGGGGGGGCGGGCAGAGTGTGATGGGGTAAATGGGGCAATGGGGGGGGAGGTATAGGGGGGTGTCGGGGTGGGGGGGTGTAAAGTGGGGGGGCACTGGGGGTCCTTGGGCTGAACGGTTGCATCTCTGCAGACTGGACGTGTGCTCCTGGGGGGTCCTGGCAGTTACTTCTGGCAAGGTGAGACCCCCCCAAAACCCCCCCAAATACCCCTCCAAGCACCTAAATACCCCCCCCAGATACCCCTGCCTGCCCCCAACCCCCCCCCAACACCCCCAGCTGCCCCTAAACACACCCCAAACCCCCTCCAAACCCCTCCTCTACCCTTCCGTGTGTCCCTTAATGCCCTCGTGACCCCCAAATACCCCCCCCCAACCACCACCCATGGGTGCTGAGATGTCCCCCCTTCCCCCCCCCATCTCAGGGCAGGTGATGTCGGCGACGCAGGAGCAAATTGCTGCCTCCAATTACCCCGAATACTTCATCCAGGATGTGGCTGGGCAGCTGCAGACTCGCCAGGCGGCCGCCACCTATGATGACAGTTATATGGGTAGGTGGGGATGTGGGGGGGGGACAGGGGGGGGGTTTGGGGACACGTGGGGACATCGAGGCAAAGGTGTGGGGACAGGTGGATGTGGGATAGACACGGTGATGTGGGGAGGTGGGGGTGTCAGAGGTGGGGGGGTGTGTGGGGACGTGGGGACGAGGACATGGGGACAGATGGACGTGGATGTGGGGACATCAGAGATGGGGATGTGTGTGGGGACATAAGGACAAGGACATGGGGACAGATGGACATGGATGTGGGGGACATCAGAGATGGGGTTGTGTATGGGGACATGGGGACATGGGGACAGACGGACATGAGATGGACATGGGGACATCAGAGATGGGGATGTGTGTGGGGACAAGGGAAATGTGGGGACATGGGAACGTATAGGGACATGGGGACATGGAGACAAAGATATGGGGACAGACGGACGTGAGATGGATGTGAGGGATGTCAGAGATGGGGATGTGTTTGGGGACATGGGGACAGACGGACATGAGATGGACATGGGGACATCAGAGATGGGGATGTATGGGGACATGGGGACAGACGGACATAGATGTGGGGACATCATTAAGGAGTTGTGTATGGGGATATATGGGGACATGGGGACAGACGGACATGAGATGGACATGGTGACATGGAGGACATCAGAAATGGGGATGTGTGTGGGGACATGGGGACAAGGACATGGGGACAGACGGACATGAGATGGACATGGGGGACATCATGGATGTGGGGGACATCATTGATGGGGTTGTGTGTGGGGACATGGGGACATGGGGACAGACGGACATGAGATGGACATGGGGACATCAGAGGTGGGGATGTGTGTGGGGACATGGGGACAAGGACATGGGGACAGACGGACATGGATGTGGGGGACATCATTGATGGGGTTGTGTATGGGGACATGGGAACATGGGGACAGACGGACATGAGACGGACATGGGGGACATCAGGGATGGGAAGGGACGCGGGGACGTGGGGAGGGGACACCTTTTGGTGGGGGGGGGGACAGCAGTGACACCTGTCACCCCATAGGGTATTCGGTGGCAGTTGGAGAGTTCAGCGGGGACGCAACGCAAGGTGGGTGCTGTGCCCCCATTGGGATGGGGGGGGGACGACAGCATAGGGTGTCCCCCCCCCTCCCCAGCTGGGTGTGACGTGGGTTCATGCTGTCACTTTGTCCCTTTGCAGACTTTGTGGCCGGTGTCCCCAAGGGCAACCTCACCTATGGCTACGTAAGGCTGAAAGGGGGGGGAATGGGGGTTGTTTTTTTGGGGGGGGGGGGACACAGGATGCTGTGGGGTTCCCTGTGTCTCAATGTCCCCCATCTGTGTCCCCCCCAGGTCACCATCCTCAATGGCACCAACATGAAGTCGTTGTACAACTTCTCAGGGGAGCAGGTGGGTTTTTTTTGGGGGGGGGCTTTGGGGGTTTTGGGGTTCCCACGGGGGGGGGGGGAGCTCATAGGATCCCCTAGGAGGGAGGGGGGTTGTGGGGGTTTGGGGTGAGGGGGGTGTTTGGGACCCCCGTAGGACCCTTGAATGTAAGGGGGGAGTGGTGGGAGGGGGGTGGTTTGTGTAAGGTGGGGGGGGGGGGGCACCCATGTGGGTCTGGGGTCTCCTATGTGAAGTGGGAGCACCCATATGGGGGGGGGGGGGCAGGGGGGGGGTACCTATTGGGGAGCAGCTGTATAGGATGAGAGCATCCATAGGGGTGGGGGGGGGATGTGCAATGGGGGGGGGGGCACTCCATAGGGTCCCCTCCATCACCCCCCCCTTAACAGATGGCAGCATATTTTGGCTACGCAGTGGCAGCCACAGATGTGAACAATGATGGGTGAGTCGTGTCGTCCCCCCCCCCCCACCCAAAACTTCCCCCCCAACCCCCCCCCCCCATATGGGTGCTGGGACCCCCCCCCCCCCAACCTGAGCTCTGACCCTCGCAGGCTGAGCGACCTCCTGGTGGGGGCCCCCCTCTTTATGGAGCGCACAGGAGATGGGAGAGTGCAAGAGGTGGGCAGGGTGTATCTCTACCTGCAGGGGGGGGGTCACCTGTCTACCCCCCCCTCCTCCATGCCCCCCAACCCCACCATGGCCCTCACCGGACCCCAGGAATTTGGGCGCTTTGGAAGCGCCATCGCTGCGCTGGGGGACCTCGACCTGGATGGATTCAATGGTGGGAATGGGGGGGGGGTCAAGGGGGGTGGGGTGGGGGGGGATGTGTGGGGGATGAGGGGTGTTGGGGGGGGTATAGGGGATGGGGGGTGGGGGGGGGCATTGGGGTGATCAGGGGGTGGGGGGGGGCGCAGGTAATGTGGGGTAAGGGGGTGGGGGGGCAATGGGGACACGGGTTGTGGGGGGGGGGTGTAAAAAGTGCTGGGGGAATGGGGGGAACAGGGGGAAGTGTGGGGGGGGCACAGTGCTTATGGGGGGGGCTGCGGGGGGTACTTTGGTTATTGGGGGGGGGGCACAGGGCTATAGGGTGCCATGGGGGGGGGTCTTCATGGTGTACTAGGCTATAGGGTGCCATGGGGGGGGGGTCTTCATGGAGTACTGGGCTATAGGGTGCCATAGAGGGACTGCAGGGGGTACCTTGGTTATTGGGGGGGGGGTACAGGGCTATAGGGTGCCATGGGGGGCTGCAGGGGGTACCTTGGTTATTGGGGGGGGGCACAGGGCTATAGGGTGCCATGGGGGGGCTGCAGGGGGTACTTTGGTTATTGGGGGGGGTCATAGGGCTATAGGGTGCCATGGGGGGCTGTTCATGGGGTACTTTGGTTATTGGGGGGGCACAGGGCTATAGGGTGCCATGGGGGGGGGGTCTTCATGGGGTACTGGGCTATAGGATGGCATGGGGGGGCTGCAGGGGGTACTTTGGTTATTGGGGGGGGCACAGGGCTATAGGGTGCCATGGGGGGGTCTTTATGGGGTACTGGGCTATGGAGGGGGGGGGCACAGGGCTATAGGGTGCCATGGGGGGGGGGTCTTCATGGAGTACTGGGCTATAGGATGCCATGGGGGGGCTGCAGGGGGTACTTTGGTTATTGGGGGGGGTCATAGGGCTATAGGGTGCCATGGGGGGGGTGTTCATGGGGTACATGGGCTATGGGGGGGATGCATGGGATGCTCAGGGATTGGGTGGCACAGGGGGGTGCGGTGACCCCCTCCCCACCCTACAGCCCCACTGACGGTGCTGGTGGGGGGGGGGGGGGGTCCAGATGTGGCAGTGGGGGCTCCGCTGGGGGCCGAGGATCGCCGGGGTTTGGTGTACATCTACAGTGGGAGGGGGGCTGGGCTGCACCCCCACCCTGCCCAGGTGCTGAGGGGGCAGTGGGCGCCCGGCCGGAACCCTGACTTCTTTGGGGCCGCCCTACGTGGGGACACCGACCTGGATGGCAACGGATACCCAGGTGAGGAGATGTGGGGTAAAGCAATGGCACCCGTGGTGTCACCCCGTGGATAGGGACACCCACCCCACAGCATTGCCACCCCATGGCCATGGACGTCCACTCCACCACCCCATAGCCATGGGCACCCACCCCACAGCATTGCCACCCCATGGATAGGGACACCCACCCCATGGCAGTGCCACCCCATGGATAGGGGTGCCACCCCATGACCATGGGCACCCACCCCACAGCATTGCCACCCCATGGATAGGGACATAGGGACACCCACCCCATGGCAATGCCACCCCACAGATAGGGACACCCACCCCACAGCAGTGCCACCCCATGGCCATGGGCACCCACCCCACCACCCCATGGATAAGGACACCCACCCCATGGCAGTGCCACCCCATGGTTGGGGACACCCACCCCACCACCCCATGACCATGGGCACCCACCCCACAGCAGTGCCACCCCATGGCCATGGACACCCACCCCACCACCCTATAGCTATGGGCACTCACCCCACAACATTGCCACCCCATGGATAGGGACATAGGGACACCCACCCCATGGCAGTGCCACCCCATGGCCATGGGCACCCACCCCACCACCCCATAGCCATGGGCACCCACCCCACAGCATTGCCACCCCATGGATAGGGACACCCACCCCACAGCAGTGCCACCCCATGACCATGGGCACCCACCCCACAGCATTGCCACCCCATGGACAGGGACACCCACTCCACCACCCCATAGCCATGGGCACCCACCCCACAGCATTGCCACCCCATGGATAGGGACATAAGGACACCCACCCCACAGCAGTGCCACCCCATGGCCATGGACACCCACTCCACCACCCTATAGCCACCCCATAGCCACCCCACGGCCATGGACACCCACCCCACCCACCCCATGGCAGTGCCACCCCATGGCTGAGGACACCCACCACCCCACAGCAGCGCCACCCATGGGTGCCCCACAACCCATTGCCACCACCCACACCTCACCCTCTCCCCACAGACCTCCTGGTGGGCGCCTTCGGGGTGGACACGGCCGTGGTGTACAGGTGGGTGCCATCACCCAACCGGGGTGGGTGGGGGGTGTCCCCTGGGTGCCCACCCCGTTCCTGACACGCTGTCCCCAGGGGTCGCCCCATTGTCCATGCCAGCGCTTCGCTGGCTGTTGTGCCCACCATGTTCAACCCCGAAGAGCGAGGCTGCGTCCTGGAGGGCACCGACGTCCACGTGCCATGGTGGGTGACAGTGGGTGGCACTGGGAGGGGCTTGGGGACACCCAGGGGACAGTGGGGATGCCCAGGAGACAGTGGGGTGGGGGGTATTTGGGGGGCACAGGGGGTACGAGGGGGCTTGGGGACGCCCAGGAGACAGTGGGGTGGGGGGTATTTGGGGGCATGGGTGGTGTGGTGACAGTGGGTGGCATTGGGGGGCACTGGGGGCACTGGGGGCTTGGGGACACACAGGGGACTGTGGGGTGGGGGATATTTGGGTGGCACTAGGGGGTACAAGGGGGCGTGGGGATGCCCAGGAGACAATGGGGTGGGGGGTATTTGGGGGGCACAGGGGGTACAAGGGGGCTTGGGGATGCCCAGGGATGTGGGGAAACCCAGGAGACAGTGGGGTGGGGGGTATTTGGGGGTCTCGGGTGGTGTGGTGACAATGGGTGGCACTGGGGGCACTAGGGGGTCACTGGGGGCTTGGGGACACACAGGGGACTGTGGGGTGGGTGGTATTTGGGGGGCACGGGGGGCTTGGGGACGCCCAGGGGGTGTGGGGAAACCCAGGAGACAGTGGGGTGGGGGGTATTTGGGGGTCTCGGGTGGTATGGGGTTGGTTTTGGGGTTTGGGGACAGTGGGAGGGGACATCTGGGGGTGATGGGGACCTCGTGGTGCGTGATGGGGGCGTGGGGGTGCTGGGGGGGGTGGCACCTGGGTATGGGGTGGGTGCATATGGGGGTCCCTGGGTATGGGATGGGTGCATATGGGGGTCCAGGGTGTGGGGTGGGGGCCCTTGCATATGGGGTGGGGGTCCCTGGGAATGGGGTGGGTGCATATGAGGGTCCAAGGTGTGGGGTGGGGGTCCCTGGGAATGGGGTGGGTGCATATGGGGGTCCCTGGGGGTGGGGTGGGTGCATATGGGGTGCCTGGGGATGGGGTGGGGGTCCTTGCATATGGGGTGGGGGTCCCTGGGAATGGGGTGGGTGCATATGGGGGACCAAGGTATGGGGTGGGGGTCCTTGGATATGGGGCAGGGGTCCCTGGGTATGGGGTGGGTGCATATGGGGGTCCCAAGATGTGGGGTGGGGGTCCCTGGGTATGGGGTGGGTGCATATGGGGGTCCCTGGGGGTGGAATGGGTGCATGTGGGGGTCCCAAGATGTGTGGTGGGGGTCCTTGGATATGGGGCAGGGGTCCCTGGGTATGGGGTGGATTCATATGGGGGTCCCTGGGAATGGGGTGGGTGCATATGGGGGTCCCAGGGTGTGGGGTGGGTGCTCTGGGGGGGGGCCACTGACATGCAGCGGACGCTGTGGGGAAGGGGAGGGGAGGTCCCATGGGTGCCCCTGCTGTGTCCCACCCCCCCCAGCATCAACGTCAGCTTCTGCCTCAACGCTTCGGGTCGCCACGTCCCCGGTCCTATTGGTGAGTGTTTGGGGTGGGGGGCACTGAGGGGACACTGAAGGAGGACACCGAACCCCAATATTGGATGTGCCCCCCCCTTTCTCCCCCCCAGGCTTTGCAGTGGAGCTGACCCTGGATGGGCTGAAGGCTCCAGGGGGGAGGCGGGCGCTGTTCCTGGGGGGTCGTGAGCCCACCCTGACCCTCGCTGTCCCCGTCCCCAACGGAGCGGGCGCACGGTGCCACAGCATGGCTGTGTTCCTACGGGTATGGGGTGGGGGGGGGCTGGGGGTCCTGAGTTGGGGTGGGGTACCTGGGGGTGGGGTGGGTGCATATGGGGGTCCTTGGGGATGGGGTGGGGGTCCCTGGGAATGGGGTTGGTTCATGTGGGGGTCCCTGGGTATGGGGTGGGTGCATACGGGGGACCCTGGATATGGGGTGGGGGTCCTTGGGTATAGGGTAGGTGCATATGGGGTGCCTGGGGATGGGGCGGGTGCACATGGGGGACCATGTGGATGGGGTGGGTGCATAAGGGGTCCCTGGATATGGGGTAGGGGTCCTTGGGTATGGGGTTGGTTCATATGGGGGATTCTGGGTATAGGGTGGGTGCATATGGGGGTCCTTGGGGATGGGGTGGGAGTTCCTGGGTATGGGGTAAGTTCATGTGGGGGTCCCTGCAGATGGGGTGGGTGCATATGGGGGTCCCTGGGTATGGGGTAGGGGTCCCTGGGTATGGGGTTGGTTCATATGGGGGTCTCTGGGTATAGGGTGGGTGCATATGGGGGTCCTTGGGAATGGGGTGGGTGCATATGGGGGTCCCTGGATATGGGGTAGGGTTCCCTGGGTATGGGGTTGGTTCATATGGGGCTCCCTGGGTATGGGCTGGGATGCACGGGGGTGTCCCGAGTGGGGGGTGGGGGTTCATGGATGCACCCCACAGCTCTGCTCTCATCCCCCCCCTCTGCAGAACGAGTCGGAGTTCCGAGACAAGCTGTCACCCATCGCCGTGGGGCTGAGCTTCGCCCTGGACCCCCACGCCCCCCCCGATGCCCACGGGCTGCACCCGGTGCTGGCAGCCACCACACGCACCCGCCTGGAGGCCAAGGTGTGTTGTCACCCACTGCCACCCACTGTCACCCCACAGCACCCACTGCCACCCCATGGCTCCCAGTGGCACCCAGTGGCACCCAGTGGCACCTGGTGCCACCCCATGGTGCCATCGCGGTGCCATCGTCCCCATCACCTCTTGTGTCCCCTGTGTCACCCATCGCCCACGTCCCCCATTGTCCCCATACCCCCCACTGTCCCCATCATCCCCCCAAGGCCCCCCACATCCCCCCCCATCCCCATTGGCCCCCATTGTCCTCTGTCACCCCCCATCCCCACTGTCCCCCCTTGTCCCCATGTTCCCTATTGTCCCTTCTCACCCCCCACCTGCTACGTCCCCCCATGTCCTCCTATGTCCTTGATCGTCCCCCATTGTCCCCACGTGCCCCATTGTCCTCTGTCATCCCCCCCATCCCACCATCCCCACTGTCCCCCATTGTCCCCGTGTCCCCTATTGTCCCCTATCACCCCCCCACCCCTCATTGCCCCCATTATCCCTGCTGTCCCCTATTGTCCCCATGTCCCCCATTGTCCTCTATCACCCCCCCATCCCCACTGTCCCTATTGTCCCCGTGTCCCCTATTGTCCCCTATCATCCCCCCACCCCTCACTGCCCCCATTACCCCTGCTGTCCCCTAATGTCCCCTATGATCCCCTCACCCCCCAAGTCCCCCCATCCCCACTGCCCCCCATTGTCCCCGTGTCCCCTCTTATCCCCTATCACCCACCCCCCCACCCCTCATTGCCCCCATTACCTCTACTGTCCCCTCTTGTCCCCATGTCCCCTGTTGTCCCCTATCATCCCCCCACCCCCCAAGTCCCCCCATTGTCCCCCATTGTCCCCTATCACCCCCCCATCCCCTCTGCCCCCCATTGTCCCCATGTCCCCTATTGCCCCCTATCACCCCCCCACCCCTCATTGCCCCCATTACCCCCATTACCCCTACTGCCCCTAATGTCCCTTCTCATCCCCCCACCCCCCAAATCCCCCCCATCCCCATTATGCCCCATTACCTCCATTGTCCTCTATCAACCCCCCACCCCTAATTGTCCCCCATGTCCCCAACTGCCCCCCATTGCCCCCCCCCAGGCTCACATCCAGTTGGACTGCGGTGAGGACAACGTCTGCGTGCCTGACCTGCAGCTGGAAGCATTCACGTAAGTGGGGGGGGGGGGCAATAGGGCACCATGGGGTGGGGGTCCGCCTGTTGGGGGGGGGTCCCATAGGGCTGTGGGTGTCCATAGGGACCGCCGTGCTGTGTACCTGGGGGATCGTAACAGCCTCAACCTGACCTTCATCGCCCGCAACCAGGGTGAGGGGGGGGCTTACGAAGCTGAGCTGCACGTGCGGCCCCCCCCCCACGCACAGTACACCGGGGTGCTGCACCCCCATGGGGTACGAAATTTTGGGGGGGGGGGAGGCACTGAGGTTGGGGAAGGGGTCTTGGGTATGGGGAGGACATTGGGGTGTTCCTGTGGTATAGGGTGGGGGTCTCTGGGGATGGGGGGGGCATGGAGGGGCGTCTGAGGGTGTGGGGTCTCTGGGTATGGGGGGGACATGGGGGGTCTGAGGGTGTGGGTGGGGGTCTCAGGGTATGGGGGGGGGTGGGGGGGGTCTGAGGGTGTGGGGGTCTCTGGGTATGGGGGGGACATGAGGGGGTCTGAGGGTGTCTGAGGGTGTGGGGTGGGGTCTCTGGGTATGGGGGGGGATGGGGGGTCTGAGGGTGTGGGGTGAGGGTCTTAGGGTACGGGGGGGATGGGGAGGTCAGAGTGTGGGGTGGGGTCTCTGGGTATGGGGGGGGGTGGGGGGGGTCTGAGGGTGTGGGGGTCTCTGGGTATGGGGGGGGGAATGGGGGGTCTGAGGGTGTGGGGTGGGGTCCCTGGGTATGGGGGAGATGGGGGGGTCAGTGTGTGGGTGGGGGTCTCTGGGTATGGGGGGGGATGGGGGGGTCTGAGGGTGTGGGTGGGGGTCTCTGAGTAGGGGGGGGATGGGGAGGTCAGGGTGTGGGGTGGGGGTCTCAGGGTATGGGGGGCATGGGGGGGTCAGAGGATGTGGGGTATGGGGGTCTCTGGGTATGGGGGGGGGATATAGGGGCAGGTCTGAGGGTGTGGGGTGGGGGTCTCAGGGTATGGAGGGGCCATGGGGGGGTCTGAGGGTGTGGGGTGGGGGTCTCAGGGTATGGGAGGGGGGGATGGGGGGGTCTGAGGGTGTCTGAGGGTGTGGGGTGGGGGTCTCTGGTATGGGGGGGACATGGGGGGGTCTGAAGGTCTGGGGTGGGGGTCTCTGAGTATGGGGGGGGGATGGGGGGGTCTGAGGGTGTGGGGGTCTCTGGGTATGGGGGGGACATGAGGGGGTCTGAGGGTGTCTGAGGGTGTGGGGTGGGGGTCTCTGGGTATGGGGGGGGATGGGGGGTCTGAGGGTGTGGGGTGAGGGTCTTAGGGTATGGGGGGGTCAGAGTGTGGGGTGGGGTCTCTGGGTATGGGGGGGACATGGGGGGTCTGAGGGTGTGGGGTGGGGGTCTCTGGGTATGGGGGGGGGGGTCAGGGTGTGGGGTTGGGGTCCCTGGGTATGGGAGGGGATGGAAGGGTCAGAGTGTGGGGTGGGGTCTCTGGGTATGGGGGGGATGGGGGGTCTGAGGGTGTGGGGTGAGGGTCTTAGGGTATGGGGGGGGGAATGGGGGGTCTGAGGGTGTGGGGGTCTCTGGGGATGAGGGGGCATGGGGGGGTCTGAGGGTGTGGGGTGGGGGTCTCTGAGTATGGGGGGATGGGGAGGTCAGGGTGTGGGGTGGGGGTCTCTGGGTATGGGGGGGATGGGTGGGGTCTGAGGGTGTGGGTGGGGGTCTCAGGGTATGGGGGGGACATGGGGGGGTCTGAGGGTGTGGGGTGGGGGTCCCTGGGTATGGGGGGGGGAGTATGGGGGGGGGGACCCCAAGCACAGGATGGGTGCCCCCAGGGATTGGGTTGGAACATGGGGGCGCCCCCAGGTGTGGGGTGCCCATGGTTGGGGGCTGCCCCACAGCACCCTGAGGCGGCAGCATCACTGATGCCCCCCCTCCCTCCCCCCCCCACCCCCATTTTCCCCCAGAACTTTTCAGCACTGAGCTGTGAGCTGGGGGGGGGCAACGGCTCGAGCCCCCTCGTGTGCGACCTGGGCAACCCCATGAAGGCAGGGGCCAGTGTGAGTGAGGGGGGGGGGCACAAAAGAGGTGGGGGGATGGGAAGGGGATATAGGGGGCACGATGCGACGTCCCCTTCTGTCCCCACAGATCTGGGGGGGGCTGCGCTTCACGATCCCCCACCTCAGTGACAGTGGCAAAAACGTCCGCTTTGAGCTGCAGATCCGCAGGTGGGGGGGTTTGTGGTGGGGGGGGGTTGTGGGGGGGGGGGGGTCCCGGTTGGGTTTGGGTCCCCAGGGATGGAGGGGGATGGGGTGAATCCCACCAAGTGTGGGGCAGCGTTGAGGGGGGTCCCTTTTGGTGATGCTTTGGGGTGGGGGGGGGGCATCTTGGATGGAGGGGTGGGGGGCAGGAAAATTCCATTTTGTAGGGGATGGATTGGGGGGGGGATCCCAATTGGGGGTAATGAGGGGGGGGGTCTCATTTTGTGGCATATTGGGGTGGGGGGGGGGTTCATCTGTGGGTTGTGGAGAGGGGGTCGAAAAGAAGGTGAGGGGGGGTCCTATTTTGGGGGGGGGGGGAGGAGAAATGATGAGGAATCCAATCTGCAGCCATTGGGTGGGTGGGGGGGTCCTGCAGGGGGGGCACCTCACAGTGGGGGGGGGGGTCCCAAAAGGGTGGGGTGCCATTTTTGGGGGGTTGGGATCACACACTGAGACCATTGAATGGGTGGGGGTCCTGCAGGAGTGCAGATGTGACACCCCCCCCCTCCAGCCTTTCTCCGTGGTGAGATGGTTCTGGGGGTGGGGGGGAGGGTGGGGGGGGGGGGGGGGGGCTGTGGGTGACCCCTCCCCAATTTACCAACAGCAAAAACGCCAACAACTCCCAGAGCGAGGTGGTGGCACTGCTGCTGGAGGTGCGCGCAGCCACGCGCCTCTCTGCCTTTGGGTGAGTGACACCACTGGGGGGGGGCACCAGGGGTTGGGATGTGGGGCTGAGCCTCTCCTCCCCACCCCACCCCCCCCCACCCTAGGGTGTCACGACCTGAAGTTGTCACCATCCCTGAGCCTGGCTGGGTGCCCCCACAGCCCCCCCAGCACCTGGAGGACATCGGACCGCCGGTGGAGTTTGTCTATGAGGTGGGTGGGGATGTCACCAAATCTAAGGGTGGCCCCCGTGTCCCCAAACCTTTGGCTCCCCATGTCCCCAGTCCCAATGGTCCCACTGGCCCCAGTCCTGCAGGTCCCCACATCCCCAACCCTGGGGGTCCCCGTGTCCCCAGTCCCAGTTGTGCCCACGTCCCCAACCCTGGGGTCCCCGTGTCCCCAGTCCCAGTTGTGCCCACGTCCCCAACCCTGGGGGTCCCTGTGTCCCCAGTCCCAGTTGTGCCCATGTCCCCAACCCTGGGGGACCCCGTGTCCCCGATCCTACAGATGTTCCATGTCTCTATAAGTGTCCCCATGAATATCCATGGCCCTCCATGTCCCCAACCCTGGGGGTCCCCGTGTCCCCAGTCCCAGTTGTGCCCATGTCCCCAACCCTGAGGGTCCCCATGTCCCCATCCCAGTTGTGCCCACGTCCCCAACCCTGGGGGTCCCTGTGTCCCCATCCCAGTTGTGCCCACGTCCCCAACCCTGGGGGTCCCCATGTCCCCAATCCTACAGATGTTCCATGTCTCCATAAGTGTCCCCATGAATATCCATGGCCCTCCATGTCCCCAACCCTGGGGGTCCCCGTGTCCCCAGTCCCAGTTGTGCCCACGTCCCCAACCCTGGGGGTCCCTGTGTCCCCAGTCCCAGTTGTGCCCATGTCCCCAACCCTGGGGGACCCCGTGTCCCCGATCCTACAGATGTTCCATGTCTCTATAAGTGTCCCCATGAATCTCCATGGCCCCCCATGTCCCCAACCCTTCTTGTCCCCATCCCCGAGGGTCCCTAATCCCACAGGTGTCCCCGTGAACCCAGGAGGTCCCCATGAACCCTGAGGGTCCCCATGTCCCCAGTCCTACAGGTCCCCATGTCTCCAGCCATGGGGACCCCCATGTCCCCCCTCCTAGTGGCATCCATGTCCCCAGTCTTGGGGGTCCCCATGTCCCAGTGGTCCCCACGTCTCCAATCCCAGTGGTGTCCATATCCCCAGTCCTGCAGGTCCCCATGTCCCCATCCCCGAGGGTCCCTAATCCCACAGGTGTCCCCATGAACCCTGGGGGTCCCCATGAACCCTGGGGGTCCCCATGTCCCCAGTCCTTCAGGTCCCCAATGTCTCCAACCATGAGGAGCCCCATGTCCCCAATTCCAGTGACCCCCACCCATGGGTGTCCCCACATCCCCAACCCCATGTCACCCATATCCCCAACCCACGGTTGCGACGTCCCCATGCCACAAATGCCACCACACGATGTCCCCACCCCCCCCCGTGCCCCCAGGTGGTGAATGAGGGTCCCAGTGCCATCAGCCATGGCACCCTGGAGCTCAGCTGCCCCCTGATGCTCGGTGATCACCCCGTGCTTTACATCGTCGGCCATTCGGGGCCACGGAACTGCAGTGCCAGCCACAGCCTGGACAGACTGCAGTTGGCGGTGAGGCCGTGGGGATGGGAGTGGGGCACGGGGTGGCAATGAGAGATGGGCACTGAGTGGCACTGGGTGGCACTGGGTGGCAGTGAGAGATGGGCACTGGGTGGCTCTGGGTGGCACTGGGGACATTGGGTGGCAATGGGTAGCAGTGAGAGATGGGCACTGGGGGGCACTGGGGGCACTGGGGACACTGGGTGGCACTGGGTGGCACTGGGTGGCAGTGAGAGATGGGCACTGGGTGGCACTGGGGGCACTGGGTGGCACTGGGTGGCAGTGAGAGATGGGCACTGAGTGGCTCTGAGTGGCACTGGGGACATTGGATGGCACTGGGTGGCAGTGAGAGATGGGCACTTGTGTGGCACTGGGTGGCACTGGGGACATTGGGTGGCACTGGGTAGCAGTGAGAGATGGGCACTGGGTGGCTCTGGGTGGCACTGGGGACATTGGGTGGCAATGGGTGGCAGTGAGAGATGGGCACTTGTGTGGCACTGGGTGGCACTGGGTGGCAGTGAGAGATGGGCACTGGGATTACTGGGGACACTGGGTGACATTGGGTGGCAATGAGACATGATTGCTGGGGGCACTGGGAGGCACTGGGCAACAATGAGAGATGGGCACGGGGGACATTGGGTGGCACTGGGGGTTGGGTACTGGGATTACTGGGGAGTCTGAGTGACACTGGATGGCACTGGGTGACAGTGGGTGGCAGTGAGAGATGGGCACTGGATGGCACTGGGGGCACTGAGGGACACTGGGTGGCACTGGGTGGCACTGGGTGGCAGTGAGAGATGGGCAGTGAGTGGCTTTGGGTGGCACTGGGGTCACTGGGGACACTGGGTGGCACTGGGTGGCAGTGAGAGATGGGCACTGGGTGGCACTGGGGACATTGGGTGGCACTGGGTGGCAGTGAGAGATGGCCACTGAGGGGCTTTGAGTGGCACTGGGGGCACTGGGGACATTGGGTGGCACTGGGTAGCAGTGAGAGATGGGCACTGGGTGGCGCTGGGTGGCACTGGGGACATTGGGTGGCAATGGGTGGCAGTGAGAGATGGGCACTTGTGTGGCACTGGGTGGCAGTGAGAGATGGGCACTGGGATTACTGGGGACACTGGGTGACATTGGGTGGCAATGAGACATGAGTGCTGGGGGCACTGGGCAACAATGAGAGATGGGCACGGGGGACATTGGGTGTCACTGGGTGGCACTGGGGGGTTGGGTACTGGGATTACTGGGGAGTCTGAGTGACACTGGATGGCACTGGGTGACAGTGGGTGGCAGTGAGAGATGGGCACTGGGTGGCACTGGGTGGCACTGGGTGGCACTGTGGACATGGGGTGTGAGTGGGGGACGAGGAGCATCACGGGAGGGGACAGAGGTGTCACCTGGAGGTGGTGAGGATGGCACTGGGGGGGGGGGACGGGGGCACAGCACGGTCCCCAACCTGACCCCATCCCATAGGAACAGGAGCAGAGCCAGCACAGCCACGCACTGCAGCGCCGGGACACGCGGGGGGGGGTTGGTCCTCCCGGCCCCCCCAGCACTCTGGTGAGTGCCCCCATCCCCACGTCCCCATCGTGGGGCACGTGCCATCGCCTCGTGGGTGCCACCCATGGGTGCCATCACCAGTGACACCGTGGGTGGGGGTCCGCAGGGCTGCCCCGAGGCGGAGTGCTTCAGGCTGAGCTGCCCCATGGGGGGGTTGGAGAAGCAGCAGAGGGCGATTCTGCACCTCAGCGCCCGACTGTGGGCACGATCCTTCCTGCAGGTCAGCTGGGACCCCCCCACAAACCCCCCCTGGATACCCCAAAACCCCCCCTGACCCCACCCCCCTCCCCTTGGGGACCCTCCCATCACCCCCTGGGACCCCCATCACCCCCTGGGACCCCCATCACCCCCTGGGATCCCTCAGCAACCCCCCCCCATCCCGATTCCCTTCCCCCCCCCCCCCTATTAGCACCACAGCCCACCAAGACCCCCAGTGCACCCATCCTCCCTCTCAGCAGCCTGGCACCTTTCAGGGACCCCCATAGAGCCCCCCAACAGCCCCCTGTGCCCCTCTGTGCCCCCCCTACAATCCCCACAGCCCACCTGCCCACAGGGACCCTCAGCACCCCTATCCCCCCCCCACCCAGCACCCTGTCACTTTGCTGGGACCCCCATATTGCCCCCAACAGCCTCCTGCCTCCCCCACCCCCAACATCCCCAGCTCCCATGTGCCACAGTTCCCTGGGGGTGTCGTGGTCTCCCATGGGTGCCTCCAGATCCCCTGTGGGTGTGAATTTGGGGGTCCACTCCCCGCTCCCCTCCCCCCCTCTGGGGCTGTGGGTGCTCAGTAAGCACATTGTCACAGTGCCCCAGGGTGGGTGCCAGGTCCCCACTGCCCCCTGTGGGGGGGACATAGGTGTGGGTGGGCACCCATGGGTGTCATTGGGTGGGTACCCATAGAGATGTGGGTGGGCACCCGAGGGTGTCAGTGGGAAACTGTGGCTGTGGGTGGGCAGCCACGGGTGGCAGCAGGTTCCGGGTGCCCACGTGTGTCGGTGACACCCATGGGTGCTGACACTCCGTGCTGCTGCAGCGGGAGGTGCGGGCGCAGGCGCTGCGCTGCGATGCTGAGTACCGGGTGCTGAGGCTGCCATACCGGGTGCGGCCCCCCCATTACCCCAGCCAGAGTCTGCAGGTGAGGGGGGGACCCACGGGAGTGGGGGTGGGGGGCAGAGATGGGGCTGTGGGGAGTGTGGGGGGCTGGGGGTGGTCCCACGTTGAGCCCACGGGTGATGCTATGCGAGGCTGGGGCTCTGGGGTGGGGGTGGGAGCCCACGGGTGATGCTGGAGGTGATGCTGGGGGGGACCCTACAGATGGCACTGTGGGGTGATCCCACAAATGACACTTTGGGGGATGCCGTGGAGCGACCCCACGGGTGACATTGGGGTTGACGCTGTGGGGTGACGCTCCATGGGGTGACCCTACAAGGTGACGCTATGGGTGGCCCAATGGGTGACGCTGTGCTATGACCCCATGGATGACACTGGGGATGATGCGTGTGGGGTGGTGATGCTGTGGGGTGATGCTGTGGGGTGGTGACCCCCACGGGTGTCTCTCTGGGCTGCAGGTGGTGACGGGGTTGCAGTGGGCGCGTGCTGAGAGCAGTGCAGGGGTCCCGGTGTGGGTGGTGGTGCTGGCGGTGCTGCTGGGGCTGCTGCTGCTCGCCCTGCTCAGCTACGGCCTCTACAAGGTGGGTCTGGGGGTGTTGAGGGGGGGATAAAGGGAGCAGAGGATATGGGGTCGTGGGGGGCAGCAGGGGACATGGGTGGCATAGGGGTTGCGGGGTCTCCAAGAGGCATGGGGGATTTTGGAGGACATGGGGGATGTGGGGCCATGGGGGAACATGTGGGTGGCACATGTGGGGATGTGGGGGATGCAGGGATACGGGAGACCCCAGGGTAAATGGTGGCATGAGGGGACGTGGGGTCTCCAAGGGACATGGGGGACGCAGGGGCATGGGAAAGCGCAGGGGATGTGGGGGGCACAGGGGACACGGGAGGATTTGGGGGACATAGGGGGATGGGAGACCCCAGGATATGGGGTCTCCCAAGTGTCAGGAAGGAACATGGGGGATACGGGGGCAGGGAAGACCCCAGGGTGGCACGGGGGTCTCCAAGCGACACCAGGGGATGCACAGGGGGTGGCACAAGGGATGTGGGGCCACAGGTCACCCCCTGACCCCCCCCTTATGCCCCCCAGCTGGGCTTCTTCAAGCGCTCGGTGCCCTACGGCACAGCCATGGAGAAGGCACAGCTGAAGCCCCAGGCGGCCTCGGAGGCCTAAAGGGGTCCCCGCACCGCCGGCGTCACCCGGACGGCGCCGTCACACCGGGCACAGCTACAGCGGGTGCCAACAGCTGGGACAGATGGCAGCACCGGAGCGGGAGCACTGAACCCGGCGGCACCGCTGGATGGCACCGGGGTGGGCACCACCGGCACGAGTGGCAGCGCCAGAGCTGTTCCTGTTGGGCACCGCCGCCGTGCAGGGGACGATGCTGCCATGGGTGATGGCACCGTGATGGGCAGCGCTGCGCCCACAGCGGCACCGCGATGGGGGTCACCGTGATGGCACTGCTGTGCCAACGCTGTCACCGTGATGGGTATCACTGCCATGGCACCGCTGTGCCAACGCTGTCACCGTGATGGACGTCACCGTGATGGCACTGCTGTGCCAACACTGTCACCATGATGGGTACCAACACCATGGCGCTGCTGTGCCAACACTGTCACCACGATGAGCATCACCATGATGGCACCACTGTACCAACACTGTCACCATGATGGACGTCACTGTGATGGCACTGCTGTGCCTACAGTGTCACGGTGATGGACGTCACTGTGATGGCACTGCTGTGCCTACAGTGTCACCGTGATGGGTACCAACATCATGGCGCTGCTGTGCCAACACTGTCACCACGATGAGCATCACCATGATGGCACCACTGCTGTGGTCACCGTGATGGATGTCACCGTGATGGCACCACTGTGCCAACACTGTCACTGTGATGGACATCACTGTGATGGCACTGCTATGCCTACAGTGTCACCGTGATGGGTACCAACATCATGGCGCTGCTGTGCCAACACTGTCACCACGATGAGCATCACCATGATGGCACCACTGTACCAACACTGTCACCATGATGGACGTCACTGTGATGGCACTGCTGTGCCAACCCTGTCACCGTGATGGACGTCACCGTGACGGCACCGCTGTGCCAAGACTGTCACCATGATGGGCATCACCATGACAGCAGTACTGCGCCAACAGCGTCACAGTGATGGGTGTCACCACAACAGCACTGCTGTACCTCTACCACCACCATGATGGGCATCACCATGACGACACCACTCTACCAACCCTGTCACCGTGACGGATTGGCACCGCGACGGCACCGCTGTGCCACCCCGTGTTCACCACAATGGATGTCACCACGACGGCACTGCTGTACCAACCCTGTCACCATGCTGGATGTCACCACGATGGCACTGCTGTGCCAAATCTGTCCCCGCATCACCCCGGACCACCCCGGACTGTTGTCACAGTGCCACGCTCTGCACTGCTGGTGCCCCCCAGCGCGGGCACCTCACTTTGCACTGAGCCCGCGCCCCTCATTTTTGGGGGGGGGGGGGACACAACACCCAAATCTGCCCCCCCACCCATCCTTCCCCCCCCCCCCCGGGGGTGTCCCCCCCCCTCCCGGGGGCTGATTGCACTACAGCAACGCGGAGGGGGGGGGGGGGGCGCACAGGCGGACCTGAGAGGGAAGGGGATGGGGGGGGATGGGGGGGAGCAGCTTCGGTTTGTATTTAATTGAGGGGGGGGGGTGGGGGAGGAGGGGGCTTCGAAGGGGGGGGGCCCCCAATAAATGCGTCCTGCCCACTGCTGCGTGCAATGGGTGCCGTAAGGGGGGGGGAAGGAGGGGTGGGGAAGGGGGGGGCGGGGGGGGGGGGGGGCACAGTTGGGTGCACACGCGTGGCTCTGGCATCGCTGCTGCCGGCTCAGGTTTCGGTGACATCCATTACCGCGGCCATTAGCAGCCGGGACGCGTCGGTTCTCAATTATTCATGCCCCCCCCCTCACCCCCCCTCACCCCTTTTCCGTTCCCCCTCATTGCACCGCTGTTCCTGCATAGGGGGAGGGGGAACTCCGACATCCAGTGCCCCCCCCTCCCCCTCCAAAAAGCCCTGCTATGGAGACCCCCCCCCCCCCCCCCATGCACAGGACCCCCCCCCCCCACCCCTTCAGCTTCAATGCACCCCCCCAGCACCCATAGGACCCATCACTGCACCCCATCGCTTCCCCCCCCACCCATTACACCCCCAACCCCCCCAGACTGTGAACTGCACCCACAGCCCCTCCGTACCCCTATAGGACCCCCCCCCCCCCTTCCAGCACCCATAGGACCCCATGCTGCTGCCCCCCCCCCCCAACCCCACGTGCGCGCCTCCCCCGTCACGTGACGCAGCAGCTGGCGGGCGCGCGCTTTGGGGGGGCGGCGCATGCGCAGAGGCGGAGGGTTTCTTGGGGGGGGGGGGAGTTGGGGGGGGGGGGTCAATGCGTGTGCCCGCTGCAGCCCTGCGCGCACCCCCAACCCCTCCGGCCGAGGTCAGGCGGAGGAGCGTGTGTGTGTGTGTGTGCGTGTGCAAATGGGGGGGTGTGCAAATGGGAAAGAAGCACCCAGGGTGGGGGAGGCAAAAGTGGGGGGCGGCCGTGCACGGCTTTTCTCCGGGGGGGTGGCGAGGTGTGCAAGCAAGGAGTGCAGGCGTGCAAGGTGTGCAAGGCAGAGGAGCATTTGTGCCCATTGGGGGTTTGCACGGGGGTGTGGGGTGTGAAGTGCAACGCTTGGGGGGGGCTGTGTGTGTGCTGTGCGTGTGCGCGGTGGGTGTGCAAAGGGGGGCGTGTAGTGTTGGTGCAAGGGTCTTGCACGAGAGACCCTTGTGCAATGCAGTGGTGGCGTCCACGTGAAAGTTTTGCATGAGGGGTGCACGGTGGCGCGGTGTTGGTGCGAGGGTTTCGCACAGCGGGCGTGCAAATGGTGTGCAATCGTGCAAGGGGGGTGCAAATCCGTGCAATGGGTGCGCAGGGGAGCGTGCAGGGCTGGCGCAGTCGTGCAAGGCTCTTGCACGGGGCCTGGTGCCCCACCTTAGGCCCTGGGGCGGGCGTGGGTGCGGGTGTGGCGGGGTGGGGGCTCCATTCCCATGGCAACCGCCCCCGCCCCCGCCTTGCACACGCGTGTCCTGACGTGTGCGCAGGCGTGTGAGCTGCTGGCGTGCGGCGCGAGGCCGGAGCCGCCGGGGACACGCGTGGCCGAGGGGGGCGGAGGACGCCCACGAGGACACGTGAGTGGGTGTGCAAGGCCTCGCACACGCGTGATCTCGCACATGCGTGTCCTTGCACGCGCGTGTTGGGGTCACGTGGGGCTGTGGGGGGGATGTGAGGGATGTGGGGGGGAGGGAGCAGCAGGTCTGGGTGTCACCAAAGGCCACCAGGAAGGGATGTGGGCATCACGGTGTCCCCAGGAGCCCTTGGAGGACCCAGGTCCCAGTGTCCCTAAAACCTCTTGGAGGACCCAGGACCCCTTGGAGGACCCAGGACCCCTTGGAGGACCCCGGTCTTGGTGTCCCTAAAATCTCTTGGAGGACCCAGATCTCGGTGTTTCCACAACCCCTTGGAGGACCCAGGTCCCGGTGTCCTTAAAACCTCCTGGAGGACCCAGGACCCCTTGGAGGACCCAGGTCCCGGTGTCCCTAAACCTCTTGGAGGACCCAGGACCCCTTGAAGGATCCCGGTCTTGGTGTCTCCAGGACCCCTTGGAGGACCCAGAACCCCTTGGAGGACCCCAGATCTCGGTGTCCCCAGGACCCCTTGGAGGACCCAATCTTGGTGTCCCCAGGACCCCTTGGAGGACCCAGATCCCAGCATCCCTAAAACCTCTTGGAGGACCCAGATCCTGGTGTCCCTAAGACCCCTTGGAGAACCCAGGACCCCTTGGAGGACCCAGGTCCCAGTGTCCCTAAAACCTCTTGGAGGACCCAGGTCCCGCTCTCCCTAAAACCTCTTGGAGGACCCAGGACCCCTTGGAGGACCCAGATCCCAGTGTCCCTAAAACCCCTTGGAGGACCCAGAACCCCTTGGAGGACCCCAGATCTCGGTGTCCCCAGGACCCCTTGGAGGACCCAGATCCCAGCGTCCCTAAAACCTCTTGGAGGACCCAGATCCTGGTGTCCCTAAGACCCCTTGGAGGACCCAGATCCCAGTGTCCCTAAAACCCCTTGGAGGACCCAGAACCCCTTGGAGGACCCCAGATCTCGGTGTCCCCAGGACCCCTTGGAGGACCCAGGACCCCTTGGAGGACCCAGGTCCCAGCTCCGTGGGAAGGAGGCACCCAACACCCCCATGTCCCCAAGGGCCATCAGGAGGGGACCTGATCACCCACCCCGGTGTCCCCAATCCCCCCCGATTCCATGTGTCCCCAGGACCCAATGAAGGACCCCAGTCTGGATGTCCCCAGTGCCCATTGGGAGGGGACACGGGGGGGGGGATTCAGCTGTAGGAAGTTTGGGGGGGGGGGTTGAGGAAGGGGAGGGGGGGACACACGTGGGTGTCCCCAAACCTTATGGGAAGGAGGGACCCACCATAGAAGTGTCCCCTGGCACCACCAGAAGGGGAAAACGGGCATCCTGGTGCCCCCCCACCCCCCGGACCCACCGGGAATAGGGGACGTGGGGGGGCACGGTGATGGGGGGGGGGGGGGGGGGCAACTCCAGGTGTCCCCAGGTGCCACCAGGAGGGGACCCGACACCGGGGGGGGGGGGTCGCCCGAACCCGATGTGAAATCGCTCCCCGACCCCGTTTGTCCCCAAACCCCGTGGGAAGAGGATCGGGGGGGGGGGGGGGAGGTTTGGAGGATCGAGGTGGGGGGGGGGGGGGGGGCTGAGCCCCCCCGCGGTGCGGCTGCCCCACTTCTGCGCGGCGCCATTGGCTGCGCTGTGCGGGGAGGGGGGGGGGGACACGGGCACACACACACACACACGGACACGGACACACCGGGGGGGGCACGGGGACGCGGACAACCGCCGCCACCGGGGCCGGGGGGGCCCCGCAGGTAAAAATTCCCCCCCCCCCTCCTCCTCTTCTTCCTCCATTCCCTTCCCTTCTTCTGCCGCGTTTCCTCCCCCGGTGGCTGCAGCACCGCAGCCGCTGTGCCCCCCCCCCCCCCCTCCCTCCTCCTGCAGTGCCTCCGGCCCCCCCCCCTCTTATATCCGCATCCCCCCACCGCTGTGACCCCCCAGCATCTTTATCCCACCCCCCCCAGGACCCCTTCACCCCCCCCCCCCCCATATGGCTGATTCCCCCCCCCTTGCTGTAGGGTCTCCTGCAGGACCCCCGCAGCATCACCCCCCCCCCCCACCGCACCCCGGTGACCCCCCCCCCTTATGACTGACCCCCCCCCCTTGCTGTGACCGCTGCCCCCCCCCCTCTGGCCCTCCGCAACCCCCCAGCATAAACAGACCCCCCCCCTCCATTACGTCCAACATCCCCCCCTCCAATGTCCTTACAGCTCTCCTGCATGGCTGTGCCCCCCCCCCCCCAAGCATCCCTGTGCCCCCCCTAATTCTCTAATTCCCCCCCCAGCACCTTCAGGACCCCCCCCCCCATTATGGCCAACATCCCCCTCCAACGTCCTTACAGCAATCCTGCATGGTTGTGACCCTTCTCCCCCCCCCTTCAATTCTCTGCCCCCCAGCACCTTTTGGACCCCCAGATTATATCTGAAGTCACCCCCCCTCCCCCCCCCCATAACGTGCTGTGTCTCTCCCTCATGGCTCAGCCCCCCCCCCCAATTCCCTGCCCCCCACTCAGCATCCTTAGTACCCCCAGCACCTTCAGGACCCCCCTGCAGCCTTAGGACCCCCCCAGCATCTTCAGGAACCCCCAGCATGCTTAGGACCCCCCCCCCCAGCACCTTCAAGACCCCCCCAGCTCCTTTAAGACCCTCCTAGCACCCTTAGGACCCCCTCCCCCCCCAGCACATTCAGGACCCCCCCAGTCCCTTTAAGACCCCCTTAGCACCCCCCCAGTTCCTTTAAGACCCCCAAGCCCCCTTAGGATCCCCACCCCAGCACCTTCAGGACCCCCCAGCACCTTCAGGACCCCCTACCCCCCTTAGCCCCCCCCCCAGCCCCTTTAAGACCCTCCTAGCCCCCTTAGGACTCCCTTCCCCCCCCCCAGCACATTTAGGACTCCCCCAGTCCCTTTAAGACCCCCCAACACCCTCAGAACCCCCCCCCCATCCCCTTTAAGACCCCCCCAAGTACTTTTAGAACCCCCCAGCACCTTCAGGACCCCCCATTAAACCTTAGGACCCCCCCCCCATCCCCTTTAAGACCCTCCCCCAGTACTTTTAGAACCCCCAACACTTTCAGGACCCCCCATCCCCTTTAAGACCCCCCCAGTACTTTTAGAGCCCCCCAGCACCTTCAGGACCCCCCTGCACTCTTAGGACCCCCCCATCTCCTTTGAGACCCCCCCCCAGTACTTTTAGAACCCCCGAGCATCTTCAGGACCCCCCCTGCACCTTTAGAATCCCCCCATCTCCTTTGAGACCCCCCCCAGTACTTTTAGAACCCCCCCATCCCCTTTAAGACCCCCCCAGCACCTTCAGAACCCCCCCTTAAACCTTAGGAACCCCCAATCACTTTTAGGCCCCCCCAGTACTTTTAAAACTCCCCAGCACCTTCAGGACCCCCCCATCCCCTTTAGGACCCCCCCCCTCCAGTATTTTTAGAACCCCCCCCCCCAGCGTTTTTAGAACCCCCAGCACCTTCAGGACCCCCTCTGCACCCTTAGAACCCCCCCAATCCCTTTTAGGACCCCCCTCCCCAGTACTTTAAGAACCCACCCCCTTTGAGACCCCCCCCCAGCATTTTTAGAACCCCCAACACCTTCAGGACCCCCCCCTGCACCTTTAGAACCCCCCCATCCCCTTTAAGAGCCCCCCCAGCACCTTCAGGACCCCCCTGCACCCTCAGGACCCCCCATCCCCTTTAAGACCCCCCCCCAGCACCTTCAGGACCCCCCCTGCACACTTAGAACCCCCCCATACCCTTTAAGACCCCCCCCTGCACCCTTAGGACCCCCCCATCCCCTTTAGGACCCCCCCAGTACTTTTAGAGCCCCCCAGCATCTTCAGGACCCCCCCTGCACCCTTAGGACCCCCCCATCCCCTTTAAGAGCCCCCCCAGCACCTTCAGGACCCCCCCTGCACACTTAGAACCCCCCCCATCCCCTTTAAGACCCCCCCCCTGCACCCTTAGGACGCCCCTGCACCCTTAGGACCCCCCCATCCCCTTTACGACCCCCCCCAGCACCTTCAGGACCCCCCCATCCCCTTTAAGACCCCCCCCCAGTACTTTTAGAACCCCCCTGCACCCTTAGGATCCCCCATCCCTTTTAGGCCCTCCCCCAGCATTTTTAGAACCCCCCAGCATCTTCAGGACCCCCCCTGCACCCTTAGGACCCCCCCATCCCCTTTAAGACCCCCCCCTGCACCCTTAGGACCCCCCCATCCCCTTTAGGACCCCCCCAATACTTTTAGAACCCCCCAGCACCTTCAGGACCCCCCTGCACCCTTAGGACCCCCCTGCACCCTTAGGACCCCCCCATCCCCTTTAGGACCCCCCCCAGCACCTTCAGGACCCCCCCCCACACCCAATCTCCCCCCCCACAACGCGCTGCGTCTCTCCTCCATCGCTCTGCCTTCCCCCCCCCCCCCCATCCCCCATAACCACAACGAGGGGGGGAGGTAGGTCAGAGGTCAAGCGGGTCAGAGGTCAAAGGTCAGAGGTCTCCTACAGCCGTGGGCGGCCCCCCGGCCCACCCGCCTCCCTCCCGCAGGGCCGGGCCATGCTGCGGGCCCCGTGCCCGTTGGGGCCGCCCCACGGCCGCCTCCTTCTACCCGACGCCGCCGCCGCCGCTCTCCGCCTTTTACCGCCGTTACCGGGGGTGAGCCGATATTGGGGGATACGGGAACGGGGGCGGCCGGCTGGACTGGGGGGGCGCTACGGTGGCCGGGAGGGGACAAGGGGCGCCCCGTTGCGTTGCCATGGCGACGGGAACGGGCCTAGTGGGCCCGGGGCTTCGCGGTGAGCCTGGGTGGGGGGGGGGGCGTTCAGCCTTATGGGGGTCCGGCCGGCGGGGGGGGGGGTCATGTATACATCGTGGCTGCCGCCCCCCCCCACAATAAGCAGCATTCCTTGAGGAAGCTGAAAGTTGGGGAGAAGGGGGGTGGGAATCCCGGCTCTGAACGCGGCGTTGGGCGGCCGCGTTCCTCGCTGGGCCTCTGCCATGGCCCCGTGCCCGACCCGTGCTGCCTCCGTGCCACCGGACCTGCCGGCCCTCGGCGGCCACGCGCCTCCGTGTCCCCATGGGAGCCGCGGCCCTGGCGACAATCCCGGCCAGCTGCCCCGCTGCGGGCCTTGGCTGTGGGATAAACGGCTTCGCCGAGCTCCGCCGCCTCGATTTTGGGGTTGTTTCCCAAAGCGGTGACACGAAGCTCGGGCTGAGGCTGAACAACAGGCGGGGTCACATCCCCGGGGTTTGGGTTGGGAGAGATTCCTGAGGAGCTACGGAATGGGGCGGGGGCGGCTGATGGGGGGGGCTGACCCACAGTTTGGATTGACCCCCAGCTTAGGATGACCCACGGCACGGGTTGACCCCCAGCTTGGGCTGACCCACGGCACGGGCTGACCCACAGCACGGGTTGACCCCCAGTTTGGGCTGACCCACAATTTGGATTGACCCCCAGCTTAGGCTGACCCCCAGCTTGGGCTGACCCACAGCACAGACTGACCCACAGCTTGGGCTGATCCCCAGCTTGGGCTGACCCATGGCACGGGCTGACCCACAGCACGGGTTGACTCCCAGTTTGGGCTGACCCACAGTTTGGATTGACCCCCAGCTTAGGCTGACCCCCAGCTTGGGCTGACCCACAGCACAGGTTGACCCACAGTTTGGATTGACCCCCAGCTTAGGCTGATCCTCAGCATGGGCTGACCCACAGTTTGGATTGACCCCCATCTTAGGCTGACCCACAGCACAGGCTGACCCACAGCACAGGCTGACCCACAGCACAGGCTGACCCACAGTTTAGGTTCATCCACAGCTTAGGCTGACCCACAGTTTGGGTTGAACCACAGTTTGGGCTGACCCAATGTCAGGAGCAGCTGATGCCCCCCCCCCCTTCCCTTCCTCTTTCTCTAGTGAGGATATATCAAGCTGTAGCCCAATATGTAGTAGTGGCTGACCCACAGTTTGGGTTGACCCACAGCTTAGGTTGACCCCCAGCACCCCCAGCTCCTCCTAGAGCACCCAAAGTACGGGGAAGATACTTTGGAGGGGTTGGAGGAGTGCTCTGGGAGCTAAGAGATTCCTGAGAGTGGCTTTGGGGTGCAGGATGTGACCCCCCCTCCTCCCCCAAACACACACACACACACACACCCCCCCATGCTGCAGATGGAGCCGGTGCCCAAAGCGGTGCTGGGAGCGGCGCTGGCCAAACCTCGGCGTCCTGTCATCGCCTGCAGCGTCTGCCAGATCCGCTTCAACTCCGAGGTGAGACCCCCCCCCAAAACATGGGACCCCCCCATATACACACACTGGGTCCTGCCCCGCTGTGGGGCACAGTGGCTGGGATCCACGGGTTGTCCCGTGCCCTCGTGGTGTCCCATGTTCCCATGATGGGTGTCCCCATGGTGTCCCGCATCAGAGCAACCCGTGTCCCCAGGGTGGGGGTCCTTGGGGTGCTCCATGTCCCCAAAGTGGAGGTCCATGGGTGTCCCATGTCATAAGAGCATCCCGTGTCTCCAGCGTGGACATCTCTGGGGGTATCCCATGTCCCAAGGGTGCATTGTCCATAGGGTGGGGGCCCTTTGGGTGCTCTGTCACCAGCATCGGGTGTCACCGTGATGTCCCACACCTCCTGGGTTGCGTGCGGGCTTCCTTAGGCACCGTGTCCCCACAATGACCCACGTCCCCAGGGTGGGGATGTGTGGGGTGCTGCCGTGTGCCCCCCAGGGGGTGGCTGCAGTGCTGACCCCTTGTCCCCAGAGCCAGGCAGCAGCACACTACCAGGGGAACCGGCACGCACGGCGCTTGAAGGGACTGGAGGCCGCCCGTGCTCGTCGTGGGGGGGACACTGGGGACAACCAGGACCCCCCTGCACCCACCCCCAACCCAACAGGGGAGACGCCTGAGCGTAAAGGTGGGTTTCTGCACCTCGAGGAGTCCCCAGGTGTCCTCGTGTCACCCCAGGGTGATGTTTGCCTGCTTGGGTCTCTTCCGTCCAACCCCCTCCTCCCCCAGGGTGAGGTGTGTGTGTGGGGGGGTCCCAATTGATTCTCTATGTGCCCGCAGGCGAGCAGCCCCCAACGCCTGCAGCTCCCAGTGCCCCCGGGCCCCCTTCCCCCCTGATCCCCCTGCTGTGGCCACAGAGGCACCGGGGGGGACAAAGGGGGGACCTGGGGGTGCAACGGAGGGGGAGGAGGAGGAGGAGAAGGCGAAGGCCAAGCGGCTGCTTTACTGTGCCCTCTGCAAGGTGGCTGTCAACTCCCTGTCCCAGCTCGAGGCACACAATAAAGGTGGGCAGAGGGATGGGGAGGGGACAGGAAGACGTCGAAGGGGATGGGGGGATGCTGAGGAGTGCGGGGATATGGGAACACAGGAGGTTTGGGGGTGCATGGGGGGGGCTCCGTGGGTACAGTGACACTGTTGTGATATTGGGGTGTTACGGAGAGAGAGAAAAGAACTACGGGACATTTGGGGGGAGGGGGAGGGCATTGGTGAGGGTCTCAAAGGTTCAGGGAGGGGTTGTGTAGGTGATGGGGGTCCCCAGGTGACGCCGTGCTGTGCGTGCAGGGACAAAGCACAAGACATTGGTGGAGGCACGCAGTGGGCTGGGACCCATCCGCGCCTTCCCACGTCTGGGGGGTGGCACAGGGACCCCCCCGGATGAAGCCCCCGAGCGCTCCTTCCACTGCCAGATCTGCAACGTCCGCCTCAACTCCGAGCTTCAGCTCAAGCAGGTACAATACCCCCTCCACCCTCCACCCCCCACCCCCCCCTCCTTCCAGATACCTTCAGGACCCCCCCAGACTCATTCGTGGTCTCCCAACCCCACTGCCCCTCCCCAGAATGCTGTGAGATGGTCAAGGGTTCCATAGGATCACTCAGACCCTTCTGACCCCCCTTAGAAACACACTGAGGACTGCCCCCCCCCCCCCCAGAACCTCCCCAACCTATCTGAGTCCCCCTGAACCCTCATGGATCCCTCCCATACCTTCCTGATTCCATCGAGACCCCTTAGGACCCTACAGGACCACTCCAAACCTCTCTGAGACCCTTCCTCAAGCCTTTTTGACCCCCCCCCCCCAGGGCTCCATTCGACCTTCATACATCTCCCCCAAGCTCTCCTGAGCCCATTGTGATCCCTGAGGACCCTACAGCACCATCCCCATGCCCCCCCTGCGACTTCAGCCTCCCCCACAAACATCCCCCAGACAGCTCCATGTCCCCTATAATCCTCCCAGAGTCTCCTGAGCTTCCCAATCTCATCCTTGACGTGGGTCCCTTATCTTTAATCGCTGCTCAACCCCTCTGTGTCCCATCCCCTTCCCTCCAGCACATCTCCAGCCGACGGCACCGGGATGGGGTGGCTGGAAAACCCAACCCACTGCTGAGCCGCCACAAGAAACCCCGGAGCCCCCCAGAGCTGGTGAGATGGGGAGGGTATCTCTGGGGCATGCTATGGGGCAGAGGTGTCTATAGGGCATCCTAGAAGCGTGTTATGGGGCAGGAGAGTGTCTGGGGATAGCCATAGTGTGTCTGGGAGGTGCCTTATGGGGTGGGGGCATGCCTGGAGGTGTCTTTATGGAAGAGTGAAGTCTGTAGGGTGCCTCGTTGTATTTTAGGGTGTATCTCATGGAGCTGGGGGGGGGGCTGGGAATACTTACAGGGTGTGTGGAGGTGCCCTGTGGGGCAGAGGGGTGCTCACAACTACCTATAGGGTGATTAGAGTCCTACGTAGGGTGCTTGGAGCATGCCTGGGGGTGTATGTAGGGTATCTGAAGGGGGGACCTTGGAGGTGGGGGATGCTCCAGGGTATCCCTGTGGATCTGGAGGGGTCGGAAGGGGGGGTGGGAGGTCGTGGGGGCGTGGGAGGTTGTATGGGGGAGTACTGACCCCCTCCCTGCTCCCGCAGGCACCGCTGCCCTTCCCCAAGGAGCTGCCGAAGGCGCTGGCAGGAGGGGGGCTGCTGCCTCCCCCCCTGGCCCTGGCAGCAGCCGCCGCAGCCATGGCCGCCCCCCCGCTGGCACTGCGACCCCCAGGACCCCCCCTCCTGCCCGGCCCCCCCCTGGCACCCGCCCTGCTTCGTCCTGCCCCAGGACCCCTGCGTCCTGCCCATGCCCCCCTCCTCTTCTCCCCATACTGACCTCCCCCCCCACACACACACACTCCTGCAACCGTCGCCTGGCAACCGTTGCCTAGCAACCGGCCAGCAATTGGTACCCAGCTGTCACCTGACAGCTGTTGCCTAGCAACCGTTACCCGGCAACCACCCAGCGATGGTTGCTTAGCAGTGGTTACCAGGCGCCCACGCGGCGGTTCTCCTCCAGCACAACCCAACAACGGTTGCCTGGCAACCGGATGTGGCAATCAACCCGGAATGGTTACCTAGCAACGGTTCCCTAGCAAACAGCAATGGTTACCCACCAAAGGAACTGCCTGGCAACGGTTACCTGGCAACGCACCCCGCATCCTGCTTAGAGACCTCCCTGGCAATGGTTACCTAGCAACAGGACCGGCATCCTGCCTGGTAACGGCACCTAGCAACAGTTGCTTAGCAACCCTCGGCAGTGTTTACCCAGCAACCAGCACCTGGCCACGGGCCGGTGACTCCCTCGGTGATGTTTACCCAGCAACGGGACCCAGCAACAGTTGCCTGGCAACGAGACCCTACAGTTACACCCGGCAACGGTTGCTTAGCAACCGGACCCCGGCAGTGGGACCCAGCAACGACAACGGTTACCTGGCAACGGGAGCCAGCAACTGCACACAGCATTGGTTGCCTGGCAACGGTACTCGGCAGCGGTTGCCTAGCAACCATGCGCATCAGTGGTACGCAGCAACGGTTGCCTGGCAACCGTCACGTGACAAAGGGACCTGGCAACAGCCCCTGGCAGCTGCACCCAGCGACTGAGCCCTACAACCACCCCCTAGCGACGGCACCTGGCAACGCCACCCGGCCCATCTCCATGGCAACGGTCCATAGCAACGGGCTGCACCCAGGAGCTGCACCCAGCATCCGTCCCCAGCACCCAACGCCTGGCAAGCCCCCCCCCAACCCCCCCAAATCCCTGCTTTTTGGGCTCAGCGATTGTTTTTTAACTGGAATTTGGATATTTGGCAGGAAAAAGATGAGCCCCCCCCTCCCCCAGCCCTTTTCCCCCCGGCCCCACTGCACAACTCCCATGGGGACGGGGACCCCCAGCATCCCCCCCCCCACCCCCGGGGGCAGGGTAGGGGGGTCCGGGGGGGGGGGGGTCCCCAAAACACCCCCCGGTACCTCAGGGAACCGCTAAGCAATCAGTGATGGCTCGCAGGGAAGGGAGCCCCCCCCCACCCCGGGTTGCTCCCCACCCCCCCACGGTGTCATCCCCCCCCCCAAGCCATGACCTCTTGCACTGAGGGCAGCGAGCCCTGCACACACCCTGGGGGGGGGGAAGGGGGCACCCATCCTTACCCCCCAGGACCCCCCCACTGGGCACAGCCCATTGCAATAATGCGGGGGGGGGGCTGGGGCACCCCCCCACCCTGTAAATAATTCCGTTCCCAGCTCTGGTATTGCCCCGCCAGCACTGTGCCCCCCCCCCCACCCACCCCTATCGCTTCCCACCCCTCACTGACCCCCCACTAGCACTGTGCCCCCATCACTGTGACCCCCCCACACACCCTTCTCACTTCCCCTGCTATCACTGTGCCCCCCCCCCCCCATAGCCTTACTACCCATCACTGTGCCCCCCCCCCCCCCATATCACTACTGCCCCCACACTTGGCACTGTCCCTCCCCATCCTTACTGCCCCACAACTCTCACTGTGCTCCCCCCCCCTTCCTTACCACCCCCACTTGGCACTGCCCCCCTCCCTCCCCCATTTTTATTGCTCCCCCCCCCCTCTAAGTCAATACTGTGATATAAGCAAAGCAATAGCAGGCCGAGGGGGGGGGGGGGGAGATAACGGTTTTTGGTGTTTTGTTGTTGGTTGTTTTTTGTTGCAGGGGTGGGGGGACAGCAGCTGTCACCCTCCCCACATCTGTCTGTCCGTCCCCCCCACCCTGCTTTGCCCCAATAAACGGACGAGGTTTGAGCCTGGACTCATATTTTTTTTTTTGGGGGGGGGGTGGCACAAAGCCCCCCCCCCCCGGGTGTGTGGTGTCCCCATTTCCCCAAGTTTTTGTCACTGGGGGGGAGGGGGGGGGGATGGCACAGGTAGAGACAATGCAGCACACAAAATTGGGGGGGCACGATGTGTTTTTTGGGGTGCAGGAGGGGGGGGGGGGGCGAGTTAACGCAATAACGACCACTTGATCTGCTCCTTTGCTGACTGCAGCACCTGTGGAAATGGGGAGGGGGGGGGGCAAAGTCAGGATGGGGGCGCCCATGGGTGCTGGGAAGGGTTGGGGGGGAGAGGGGGAAATGGTGGGAGATGGTCTGGGGGTGTCTAGGGAAAATGGGGGGGGGCACAGGGATGGCTCTGGGGGCACAGGGGAGCTCCCAGGTGACACTGAGGGGGCACTCATGGGCACAGGCATGGTGGCAGGGATATGGGGAGGGGGGGGTTGACATGGGGGGGACATGGGGGCACGCAGGGACACCGCAGAGGTGCTTTTGGGTGGGGGGGGGGGGAGGAGGGGAATGCCCCTTGGGGGGGGCTTACCTGAGAAACCGTCTGCTCCGTGAGGGGCACATCCTCACCCTGCAGTGCACAGAATGCAGTAGTTACTGGGGGAGGGGTGGGAATACACTGCCCCCCACTTCCTCACTGCCTCCCCCCCCTCCATCACCCCCCCTGTCCCCCCCTCTGCCCCCCCCATACCCGCACTGCCACGCGGTGCACCACTTGCTGTGGGTCGCTCTCCAAGACAACACTGTGAGGGGGGGGGGAAGGAGAAAAAAACAAGATGGGAGGGGGAGCAGAGCGCTGTCAGCACCCCACAGCCCCCCCCCCCTCAACCCCCCCCCAGCAGCCCTCAGCACCCTGGGAAGGGGGGAACACCAAGAGGGGGGGCACACATGCACTCACCCTCCATCCACAATCTCATCCACGGCCAAGAAGAGCCCCTCCATGTTCTCCAGCAGCGCTCGCTTCTCCACGTTCTTCCTATGGGGGGGGGAAGGGGGGGGACACACACAGACTCAGCACCCCCTGAGTGCCCCCCACCCTGGAAAAGAAACCCACCCTACAGCCCCAAACCCCCCACCATGTACTCTCACCCCAGTGTGTTTTACAGCAGCACCACCACAGTTGATTTAGTTGGTCTGTGCACCCACGGGTGCCCCCTCCCCCTGCTGCCCCCCCACCCCACCCCCCCCAGCACCCATGGGTGCCCCCCCCCCAGACCCTCATACCGCAGCATCTGGCTGAGTGAGTCGAAGAGGCAGTTGAGGACGGCTGTGAGCATCAGCTGTGGGGACAGCAGTGTCACACGGTGGCATTGAGGGATGAGGGCACACAGAGGTCCCTAACCCCCCCCCAACCCCATAAAACCCCCCCCTCCCCAAATTACCTCCCCTTCTGCCCCCCCCCCCCAGGGCCTGGCACCTCCAGGTGGCCCCTTCTGCATCCTCCCTCTGTGTCCCCCAGCTCTGATGGCCCAAAATGTCCCCTCCCTTTGTCCCCTATGATCCCAAGCTCCCACCCTTACTGTCAGCCCCTCCCCTGGCATCCCCCACCTCTGTGCCCCCTCCCCACATCCCCAGTTACCACCCCACTGTCCCCACCCTGCCCTGGAACCACAGATACCCCCAACGTGCCACCCCAGTGTCCCCAACCCCATCACCCCACACATCCCTCCTATCCTGGCACCCCTGGGTGCCCCCACCCTGTCACCCCCCCCCATCCCCATCCACCTCATTCTCATGGGAGCTGCCAATGACGTAGAAGTAGAGGTCAATGCTGCTCTTGTAGACAACAGTCAGTCCCTCCAGCAGAGCAATCTCACCTGTGGGCACAGCAGCGTCACCTCCACGGCCACCAGGGATGGCTGTGATGTCCCCAAGGTGGGGAGGGACAGCCCCCCTCTCCCCCCACCCCCAGGACACGCACTGTCTGTACGGTGGGTCTTGTTGAAGATGTTCTTCTCGAAGGCTTTCTGCTCCTTGACGCTGGGATACGTGTCATCGTAGTACTGTGGGGACAGTGGGGATGTGAAGCACCCAAAAGGCCCCACACCACCCTACAGTGGGCCACCAACCTGCTCCCCGGGCCACCAAAGGTGTCTGTGTGTCCCACCGCCCCGTGTCCCCATCTGTGTGCCATCCCTGCGCCCACACCCCTTTACATCCATCCCCACCTTCCCCATGTTGGCGCCCTCCCCATCCCTCACCCTTTTATCCCTCTGTGCCCACAATCCCCATCCCCACACCCCTCCAATCCCACCTCCTTGTCCCCTCCATGCCACCACCCCCCCCCTCACCTTGGCGAAGAGCCGATCTCCATCGTTATCCAAGATGATGACAGCTTTGACCGTGTACAGAGACGGCTCCTAGGAGGGCACAGCCACCAACCATCACACCGTGCCACCCTAAACCCGACACCCTTTGGGATCCCCGTGCCGTTCCCTCACCTCTCCCCACCCCCATCGGGTGGCACCGAGGACATGGGGGGACAGCAACTTTGTCAGCAGTCCCCACGTCGTCCCCGTCGCTGCCGAGCTCCCGGGACCAAGTTCTGTGATGCACTGACTGCCCATAGCCACAGCCGGAGTGTAGGACAGAACCTCGACCCGGGTGCTGCCAGGCCACCGCCGTGGGGTGGGCACCCACAGGCAGAACAAAGCCTCCCCCCCCCCCACCTTTCACCCCCCGGTCAGCCCCATAGAAACCCCACTTTCCTCCCCCAGTCACCCCTCCTGGCAGCTCCCTCCATTGACAGCCCCCCACTGGATCCCCTTCACCCCCCTTTGCCCACCCACTACTTGCAGCCCCATAGGAGCCTCCCCACTGCCCCCAATTGACCCCCGTCACCCCCAGTGACCCCCCCTCCCCGTTTTACCCCCCCTCTGAAGTGCCCAATTTGCCCCCATTGCCCCCCCCCCCAAAAGAGCCCCACATTTGACCCCATTCGAACCCCCCATTTATCCCCCAAAGGACCCCACAATCTACTTCCATTACCCCCCACTGATCCCAATGAAGCCCCCCCTTTGAGCCCCCCCTTTTAACCCTCACTGAAAACCCCATTTCCCCCTATTTCCCCCCACTGCCCCCCCTCATTTTATCCCTTCCCCCCCCCAGTTACCCCCACTGCAGCCACCCAGAGACCCCCCCCCACTTTAACCCTTACTTTAACCCCTCATTGCCCCGTACTGAACCCCTCCTCGCCCCCCCATTGCAGCCCCCCTCCCATTTACCCCCATTGCCACTCTTCATTTACCCCCATTGCCCCCAAACCCCCCCCCCGTGACCCCTTACTGATGCCCCCGGCCCCCAATGGAGCCCCACTGCCCCCCCCCCCTCTTTTAGAGCCCCCCATATACCCCCACCCCCCCCATATTGAACCCACAGCCCCCCCACAGCCCCCCACTTACCTCCAATTCTCCTCCCCCCTTTTAACGGTGCCCCCATTTCCCCCATAAACCCCCCCCAACCCCATAAAACCCCCCCACCCACCCCCCACAGCCCCCCATTGCCTCCATGCAGCCCCTCACCGCCCCTCTCTTCCCACCCCATCCCCCATTAATACCCACGGCAGCTCCCCTTTCCCCCCACCGCCCCCATTTGCCCCCATTTCCCCCCTTTCAGCCTCCCCCGCCCCCCCCTCCCCCCCCCCCCGGCCGCCCCTACCAAAATCAGCGCCTCCATTTTGCGCTCGCCGCTGCCGACGTGGAGCCGGAAGAGCGGCCGCTGTTGATTGGCTGCTCCGCTGCCAATCACGCCGCCGAGCCCCGCCCCCCTTGTCTCATTGAATGCGCCCGGCGATAAACTGACCAATCGTTGCGAGGTCTCGCTCGGTGGGTGTGCCATCTTTTCCCATCCTGCTAATGATTGGATTTACGATCCGTCAATCATCAGCGCTATCCATTCCCGGAAGTCGAGGGGCCGGCACTGTTCCCATAGTGACCAGGGAAGCGCTGACGTCACCAGCTTTCTAGCCGCGCTCTGTTATTGGCCGGCTCCTCAACCACATGACCGGAAGTGGCTTCATCTCTAATGGGGTCATGACCCCCGTTTGGGGGCATCACCTTTGACCTTTGGCTTCTCCAGAATCGGGGCTTTGGGGACCTGGGGACGCAGTGGGGGACAACGAGGGGCCGTGAGGAGCCGCGGGGGGGGGGATGTGTCGATGCAGACATTGGGATGGGGTCAGAGCAGGGGGACAAACACGGCCCACCCCACAGCGCCCAAGGGAAGTGGGGTGGGGGGGGGTGTTAGGGGGGGGTCCATGGGTGCCCCCAGGGACTGCTGTCACTTTGTCACCCCAGAGGGAAGCAGGCCGCCCGCTGCGGCCGGGAGCGGATGTCCTGTGCCCCACTGATAACACCCAGCCGTGGGGGTGTCACATTTGTCACCCGTTTCCCTGTGAACCCCCCCCCATTGTCCCCATCTCTGTGCGTTCCCACATCCCCACCCTATTTGTGCCCCCAATCCCTCTGCCCTCCTCCTTGTGTCCCCATTACCCCCCCACACCCCACACACCACCCCATTGCCCCCACCCACTCTCTGGGGTGTCCCCGCCCCGAGGTTGGCACTGTGGGGACGTCCCCCATCCCTGCTCCCTTTACCCCCAGCATGGCTCTGCTGTGAGCGCAGGCACACACCAGGTGGGTGGCACACGCGTGTGCAAAGGGTGGGCGCGTGTGTGTGCAAGGGTGTGCGAGGGGTGGCACACTTGTGTTCAAGGGACACGTGCAAGGGGTGGGTGTATGCATGTTTGTGTGCCCCAGGCACACATATACACACACTTGTGTTGGTGTGTTCACACCTGGATGAAATGCAGGGGTCTCTGTGCCAGGTGTTTGCACATACGTGTGTGTCTGGGGGTCGGTGTGCAGGCACAGTTGGGGATCTGTGCATGCGTGTGCAAGGGGTGGGTGCACATATGTCACTGTGTGTGCTTGTGCTTGGGTCAGTGCACGTGTGGGTGCAAATAGGGGGGTGCAGCCACTGTGAGTGTAGGTAAACAAGGGGTGGGTTTGGGGCAGCATCTGGGTTTGGGGCAGGATCTGGGGCAGGATTGGGGCAGGATCTGGGCAGGTTAGGGGCAGGATTGGGGCAGGATTTGAGCAGATCTGGGGCAGGATTGGGGCAGGATCTGGGCAGGTTTGGGGCAGGATTGGGGCAGGATCTGAGTAGATCGGGGGCAGGATTGGGGCAGGGTCTGGGCAGGATCCAGGCAGGATTGGGGCAGGATCTGAGCAGGTTTGGAGCAGGATCCAGGCAGGATCTGAGCAGATCTGGTGCAGATTTGGAGCAGGATCTGAGCTGATCTGGGGCAGGTTTGGGGCAGGATCTGGGCAGATACGAGGCAGGTTTGGGGCAGGACTGTGCCAGGATCCAGGCAGGTTTGGGGCAAGATCTGAGCAGATCTGGTGCAGATCTGAGGCAGGATCTGGGCAGGTTTGGGGCAGATTTGGGGCAGGATCTGGGCAGGATTGAAGCAGGATCTGAGCTGATCTGGGGCAGGTTTGGGGCAGGATCCAGGCAGGTTTGAGGCAAGATTGGGGCAGAATTGGGGCAGGTTGGGGGCAGGCTTGGGGCAGGATCTGAGCAGATCTGGTGCAGATCTGGGGCAGGATCTGGGCAGGTTTGGGGCAGGACTGTGCCAGGATCCAGGCAGGTTTGGGGCAGGATCTGGGCAGATCTGGGGCAGGATCTGGGCAGGTTTGGGGCAGGATTGGGGCAGGATCTGGGCAGGGTTGGGACACATTTCGGACTGGCTTCGGGCTGGGCACAGCACACCATCCCTGGCCAGCTGCCATCAGGGCCGGTAGGGCTGATAACGGCCCCAAAGCTCTGCGGTTCGGCCCCTCCAGGAACAAGGGGAGGGGGAGGAGGGGGGGGAAATGGGAGGAAACGGCCCCAACGGCCCCACAGAGCGGATGGCACTGAGCTGCTGTGGGGTCCTGCTGTTATTGTGGGGTCTGCTGGGTTCGTGTTATTGTAGGGGCTGAGATAACACAGGTTTTAGGGCACTGTGTCGTTGTAGGGTCACCCAGTGCTGTGTTATTGTAGGGTCTCGTGGTGTTATGGGGTCTGTAGGTGCTGGGTTATTGTATGAACCCTGGCACCATGTTATTGTAGGGTCTCCCAGCACTGGGTTATTGTAGGGTCTGTCAGCACTGGGTTATTGTAGGGTCTCTTGGCACTGGGTTATTGTAGGGTCACCCAGTGCTGTGTTATTGTAGGGTCTTTCAGCACTGGGTTATTGTAGGGTCTCCCAGCACTGGGTTATTGCAGGGTCACCCAGCACTGGGTTATTGTAGGGTCTCTTGGCACCAGGTTATTGTAGGGTCTTTCAGCACTGCATTATTGTAGGGTCTCCCAGCACTGGGTTATTGTAGGGTCTTTCAGCACTGGGTTATTGTAGGGTCTCCTGGCACCGTGTTATTGTAGGGTCACCCAGTGCTGTGTTATTGTGGGGTCTCTTGGCACTGGGTTATTGTAGGGTCCCTTGGCACCATCTTATTGTAGGGTCACCCAGCACTGGGTTATTGTAGGGTCTCCTGGTGTTATAGGGTCTGTAGGTGCTGTGTTATTGCAGGGTCTTTAAGTTCTGCGTTATTGTATGGCCTTGGCTCTGGGTTATTATAGGGTCTTTCAGCACTGGATTATTGTAGGGTCACCCAGTGCTGTGTTATTGTAGGGTCTCCTGGCACCATGTTATTGTAGGGTCACCCAGCACTGGGTTATTGTAGGATCACCCAGTGCTGTGTTATTGTAGGATCTTTCAGCACTGGGTTATTGTAGGGTCTCCCAGCACTGGGTTATTGTAGGGTCACCCAGTGCTGTGTTATTGTAGGGTCTCCTGGCACCATGTTATTGTAGGGTCACCCAGCACTGGGTTATTGTAGGGTCTCCTGGCACCATGTTATTGTAGGGTCTTTCAGCACTGCATTATTGTAGGATCACCCAGTGCTGGGTTATTGTAGGATCTTTCAGCACTGGGTTATTGAAGGGTCTCCCAGCACTGGGTTATTGTAGGGTCTCCTGGCACCATGTTATTGTAGGGTCACCCAGCACTGGGTTGTTGTAGGGTCTCCTGGCACCATGTCACTGTAGGGTCTCCTAGCACTGGGTTATTGTAGGATCACCCAGTGCTGTGTTATTGTAGGATCTTTCAGCACTGGGTTATTGTAGGGTCTCTTGGCACCGGGTTATTGTAGGGTCTCCTGGTATTGGGTTGTTATAGGGTCTGTAGGCGCTGTAGGTGTTACTGTATGAACTCTGGCACCGTTTTATTGGAAGGTTTCCCAGTGCTGTGTTATTGTAGGGTCTCTCGGAGTTGTGTTATTGTAGGGTCTCTCAGAGTTGTGTTATTGTAGGGTCTCTCAGAGTTGTGTTATTGTAGGGTCTCTCAGAGTTGTGTTATTGTAGGGTCTCTGGGCGCTGTGTTGTCACACAGACGCGGTGACACAGAGGTGACCCCCACCCTACAGAGATGCCAGTTGAGCCTTTTGCAATGCCCCACAACGTTGGGCAATGGGATGGAGCAACGTGGGGGCACCGGGGGGGGGAACCCACAGCCACACCCTGAAAGCAGAAGTGGGAACCCAAAAAAGGGGGGTGGGGTGGGAGTTCCCCCCCCCCCAAAGGGGTCACGTGGGAAGGTGTCACTCCTCCCTATACCTTGGATGGGGAAACTGAGGCACGGTGCTGCTGTGGGTGATAATCCCTTATCTGGGGCTGCAGGAGGAGTGGGAGCCCTGGCTGTGGGATGGGGGAACCTGGAGGGATGCGGGGAGCAGCCGAGGTGAGTGGGGGGGGATAAAGGGGGGTAAAAGGGGGGGGGGGTAGGGGTGATGTGGGGACACGGAGGGGGGACAAAGTGGGGATCATAGGGACAAGGGGAGGGGGGGGCGTGGAGGTTATGGGGGGAGGCAGTGAGGGGGTTTGGGGAGGTTTTGGGGTTGGGGGGGGGGGGATTTTGGGGTCTGGGGGGGGGAATGGGGAGGGAAATTGTGGGGCTGGGGGTGCCAAGGGATGGGGGTAGGGGAGGGAGCTGGGGGTCCAATGGGGTGTGGGGGGGTGGGGGAGCTTGGGGGGAGGGGGGGTCCCAGGGGTGATGGAAATGTGGGAGGGGGGGGTTTAGAGATGCTGGGGTTGCGGGGGGGTGGTCGTAGGGGCGGGGCTAAGGGCCCGCAGCCAATCAGAGGCGCTGTTCCGCAGACGCTGGCGACGCTGGGAGAGTTCGGGGGGCGGGGCCACATCCTGACTCCGCCCATCGCCCCGCCCCCTCCGGGTCCCGCCGAGGTGGAGGTCACGTGGCAGGAGATCCTCTCCCTCAGCGAGCTGCAGGTGGACCACGCCCCCCGGATAGGCCACGCCCCCACATAGACCACGCCCACACATAGACCACGCCCTTACCCACCAGCGCGGTGCTGCAGCGCCACCTGCCGGCAGCACGCGGCGCATCTCACCGCCCCCCCCCCACATTTCCATCACCCCTGGGACCCCCCCCACCCCAGCTGTGCCCCCCCGGAGACCTCCAGAGCATTGTCCCATTGCACCTCACAACCTTGGGCCCCCCCATTCACATCTCCCCACTCTGAAGCCCCCCTCATTCACATCTCCCCGCCCTGAAACCCCCCCCATTCACATCTCCCCACCCTGAAGCCCCCCCCATTGCACGCCCCCCCTCCATCCTCACTCCCCCCACCACAAAAGACCCCCACAGCACTTTCCAGTGTCACCCCCCCCCACCTCCCCAAACGGGACCCCCTTTCCATTCTTCCTCCCCCCCCATGATGTCCCCTGAACCCCATAGGGAGCAATGGGGCCACCGGGTGCCACCCCTCACCCCTCATTCTCCCCCCAGGGCCTCGACGTGGCCGCCGACCCCTCCTACGACCCCCAATTCTGCCCCCTCCCCCCTCCCACCCCCCTTTACCCCCTCCAACCCCTCCCCCCTCCCATCCCCCCAACACCCCCACCATTCCCCCCTCATTTCCTCCCCCCATTCCCCACCCCTCCATGCCCTCCCCCCGTCCCCCATTACCCCCAACCCCCCCCTCCCTCCGCCCCCCCAGCTCCCCCCACCCGCAGCAGCCGCGATGCCCGCCGAGCTCTGGCTCTCTCGTTGCCCATCGGTCCCGATGCCATCATCAACCTCCCGGCGGAGGATTTCAACGCTCTCCTGGGTCGTTCTCATCTATCCGGTGCTGAATTGGCTTTGGCTCGAGATATCCGCCGTCGGGGCAAGAACAAAGTAGCTGCTCAAAAATGCCGGCGTCGAAAATTAGAAGCCATCGCCGGATTGCAGGAGGAACTGGGGAGACTGGGGAGGGAGAGAGAAAGGCTGCTGAGGGTCAGGGGCCAAGCGGAGAGGGCGCTGGGAGCGTTAAGGAGGGACCTGGCTCACATCACTGCTCAGGTGTTGGGGACGCTGAGGGATGGAGGGGGGGATCAGCCCCATATCTGTGGGGCAGCCGCTGAGGGGTTGGGGGTGAAGGTGGAAGGGGGTGCGGGGTTTGGGGAGGGGGGGAGCGAGGAGGGGGGTGCTGATGTTCTGCACCACGTGGAGCCCGATGGGGGACTCAAGTGATCCCCGAGCTCCCCAGGGAGCTATAGGGCCACTGAGAGATCCCTGAGCCCCATGGGGAGCAATAGGGCCATTGAGAGATGCCTGAGCCCCATGGGGAGCAATGGGACCCCTAAGTGATCCCTGAGCCCCATAGGGAGCAATAGGGCCACTGAGTGATCCTTGAACTCCATGGGAAACAGTGGGGTCCTTAAGTGATCCTTAAGCCCCATGGAGAGCAATAGGGCCACTGAGTGATCCCTGAGCCCCATGGGGAGCAATAGGGCCATTGAGAGATCCCTGAGCTCCATGGGGAGCAATGGGACCCCTAAGTGATCCCTGAGCCCCATGGGGAGCAATAGGGCCACTGAGAGATCCCTGAGCCCCATGGGGAGCAGTGGGGTCTTTAAGTGATCCTTGAGCCCCATGGAGAGCAATAGGGCCACTGAGAGATCCCTGAGCCCCATGGGAAGCAATAAGGCCATTGAGAGATCCCTGAACCCCATGGGGAACAGTGGGGCCCCTAAGTGATCCCTGAGCCCCATGGGGACCAGTGAGGTCCTTAAGTGATCCCTGAGCCCCATGGGGAGCAATGGGACCCCTAAGTGATCCCTGAGCCCCATGGAGAGCAATAGGGCCACTGAGAGATCCCTGAGCCCCATGGGGAACAGTGGGGTCCTTAAGTGATCCTTGAGCCCCATGGGGAGCAATAGGGCCACTGAGAGATCCCTGAGCCCCATGGAGAGCAATAGGGCCATTGAGAGATCCCTGAACCCCATGGGGAACAGTGGGGCCCCTAAGTGATCCCTGAGCCCCATGGGGACCAGTGAGGTCCTTAAGTGATCCTTGAGCCCTATGGGGAGCAGTGGGGACCCTAAGTGATCCCTGAGCTCCATGGGGAGCAGTGGAGTCCAATGCAGCACCTAAGTACACCCTGAGCCCCATAGGGAGCAATAGGGCCACTTAAAGATCCTTGAACTCCATGGGGAACAGTGGGGTCCTTAAGTGATCCTTGAGCCCCATGGAGAGCAATAGGGCCACTGAGAGATCCCTGAGCCCCATGGGGAACAATAGGATCATTGAGAGATCCCTGAACCCCACCGGGAGCAATAGGACCCCCAAGTGATCCTTGAGCCCCACAGGGAGCAATGGGGCCACTGTTCCATCCTGCACCTCGTGGAGCCCAACGGCAACTTGAAGTGATCCCATCAACCCCACGGGGATCAGTGGGGCTGCTGGGCACCCGTGGAACCATCCTGCACCCCATGGAGCCCAATGGCACCTTGAAGTGATCCCTGAACCCCACGGGAAGCAATGGGGCACTGGGTGGCCACAGTGTTATCTTGCACCCCCCCATAGGGAGCAATGGGGCCAGTGGCCACCCCAGGGCACACTTGGGTACCTCCTGCATCCCTTAAGAGAGTAATGGGGTCCTCCAGTGTCCATGGTGCCATTTTGCACCCCACAGAGCCCAGCAGTGCCCCTGTACCAGCTGTGTCCCTTCCTGTGCCATCACCCAGGGCGATGGGTGACACTGTGGGGACAGCACCGTTCCCCAATGCCACCGCTGTACATCGAAATAAACCCAGGCAAAGGCCACCAGCACGTGTTGCTCTGTCACCCCACGTTGTCCCCACTGTCTGTCAACCCCATGTGACGCATTCCCCGTTACCCCTGTGCCACCACCAGCCCCACATCTGTCACCTTGTGCTCTGTCACTCCAAGGTGACGCCCTGCAGCCCTGCTCCCACTCCTGAGGTCAGACTGTGCCCATCACCTACACCTCCATCCCTTCGTATCTCCATCCCCACTCCCATCCCCTCCAGCCCCACAGCATCCCCAGCTCTGTCCCCAGTCCCAATCTGTCCCCACAGCTCCCCTCTGTCCCCATCCTCTCCCACTCTGCTCCATCCTATTGCAGTCCCTCCATCCCAACCCTGTGCCACCAATCTGTGTCCCACCCACCCCCCCACCTCCCTCCCATTCCCCCTGCAGCCACAAACGGGACACCATTACAAAAATACCCTTTTCTTTATTTACAAAATCCCGATGCCAACCACACATCCTGGGGCTCCCGTGGCACTGCAAGAAAGGCAGAGCTGTGAGCAGGGCAATCCCCAAATCCCCCCCTCCCCCCTATAACCCTATAACCCCACATCCCCCCCCACTGCTCACCTCTGCCTGCAGCCCCAGGGTGACCCATGGGCTCCTGTCCCTTATCCAGCAGCTCCTATAAAAGCGAAGTGCAGACGTTAAGTGGGTGGGTGGGGGGAAATTAGGGGTGGGGAGGGGGAATGGGGACCATCCTCTGCTGGTGTGAGGATATGGGGGGGGGGGGGTCGGAAGGAAAAAGCTGCTCTTACCTACAGCATCCCTGCCCTGGCTTAGCTGCGCTCTGCGATGCCACGGGGGGGGGTCCTGAGGCAGGGAGGGGGGGGGGGTGATTGATGGCAACGGGGCAACGGGACACAGGGAGCACCCAGGGGGGGGCAGTGGGATGTGGGGTGGGCAGGCGGGGTGGGGAGTGTGAGAAAGCCCCAAATTGGGGGACAAATTGGGGGGGGAGAGCAGCCCGTGAAGGGCTGGAGTGGAGGTGAGGGGGTGGGAAAGGGGAAAAGGGGGGGTGGGAGTGTGAAATGGGGAGGACCTGAGCTATCCTGCGCCGGTGGCTCTGCGGCGACCGACACCAGAGGGGCTCAAGACAGCAGAATTTTTTGGTTTTTTGGTTTTTTTTTTTTTAAAAAAAAGGACACATTTATTCAGCGTCATTTTTCTGTTACAGTCAGCGATCGACAGCACGGGTGCGCAAATAAAACCGAGGCTCCCGGGAGGCCTCGTTAAGGAATGCTTTTCCACGGCACAGAAAAACTAAAAGAACCTGTTATACAATTAGTCACAATTACAGTCCTGTTCGCAAAGGAGACTTCTGTCTAATACACGTCTTCACGTCGCAGCCACCCCCCTCCACAACTGTGATTTTGGCTGAGTTCACAACTCGGGTAACCTGCAGCTTCCCTGTCCCTTCTCTCTGGCTCTCCTCTCCTGCTAAGCTTTGTTTCCTGTTGAATAACATGGAATAGAGTTAATCTACAGCACCCCCGAGACGTCGGGCTGCTCCTTTCCGCCCGACCCTGATGGTGTTTTTGTTTTGTGGGAGGTTTAAACTGTTGTGTGTTGCTTCTGCTGCGTGGCAGCCAAGCTTACCTGCGGGCGTCAGAACCTCCTCCCTCCTCCGTAGCTGCCGCCGCCGCTCGAGCTGCCGTAACCTCCTGGCGAGGAGAGACACAAAAAAGAGGAAGGGAGAGAAAAAAAAGGGGAATGAATCAATGACAGCTCGGTATTATGGGAGGGTTTGGGGCACGCGCCCGGCCCCCGCCGAGGAGCCCCGCGGACCTGGGTGGTCGGAAATGCTCCAAGGAGAGCGGCGTCGGGGTGCACCCGCCCCGGGGAGCACGGAGCCCGCGGGGTGACTCACCGCCGCCGTACGGCCCCGAGCTCCGGCCCCCGAAGTTTCCCCCTTTCATGGGACCGAAGTTGGACGACTGGTTGTTGTAACTGCCAAAATCGTTGTAGTTGCCGCCTCCGCCGCCGCTGAAATTGCTGCCTGGAAAAGGGGAACGGGGGGGGGGGGAGGAAGAAGGAGGGTGGGTTATGGTGAGGGTGGGTTATGGTGAGGGTGGGTTATGGTGAGGGTGGGTTATGGTGAGGGTGGGTTATGGTGAGGGTGGGTTATGGTGAGGGTGGGTTATGGTGAGGGTGGGTTATGGTGAGGGTGGGTTATGGTGAGGGTGGGTTATGGTGAGGGTGGGTTATGGAGGATTTGGGGAGGTGGGAGGAGATGGAGGGCGAGGAAGAAGAAGGAGGGTGGCTTAGGGAGAGGGTGGCTTAGGGAGAGGGTGGCTTAGGGAGAGGGTGGCTTAGGGAGAGGGTGGCTTAGGGAGAGGGTGGCTTAGGGAGAGGGTGGCTTAGGGAGAGGGTGGCTTAGGGAGAGGGTGGCTTAGGGAGAGGGTGGCTTAGGGAGAGGGTGGCTTAGGGAGAGGGTGGCTTAGGGAGAGGGTGGCTTAGGGAGAGGGTGGCTTAGGGAGAGGGTGGCTTAGGGAGAGGGTGGCTTAGGGAGAGGGTGGCTTAGGGAGAGGGTGGCTTAGGGAGAGGGTGGCTTAGGGAGAGGGTGGCTTAGGGAGAGGGTGGCTTAGGGAGAGGGTGGCTTAGGGAGAGGGTGGCTTAGGGAGAGGGTGGCTTAGGGAGAGGGTGGCTTAGGGAGAGGGTGGCTTAGGGAGAGGGTGGCTTAGGGAGAGGGTGGCTTAGGGAGAGGGTGGCTTAGGGAGAGGGTGGCTTAGGGAGAGGGTGGCTTAGGGAGAGGGTGGCTTAGGGAGAGGGTGGCTTAGGGAGAGGGTGGCTTAGGGAGAGGGTGGCCTAGGGAGAGGGTGGCCTAGGGAGAGGGTGGCCTAGGGAGAGGGTGGCCTAGGGAGAGGGTGGCCTAGGGAGAGGGTGGCTTAGGGAGAGGGTGGCTTAGGGAGAGGGTGGCTTAGGGAGAGGGTGGCTTAGGGAGAGGGTGGCTTAGGGAGAGGGTGGCTTAGGGAGAGGGTGGCTTAGGGAGAGGGTGGCTTAGGGAGAGGGTGGCTTAGGGAGAGGGTGGCTTAGGGAGAGGGTGGCTTAGGGAGAGGGTGGCTTAGGGAGAGGGTGGCTTAGGGAGAGGGTGGCTTAGGGAGAGGGTGGCTTAGGGAGAGGGTGGCTTAGGGAGAGGGTGGCTTAGGGAGAGGGTGGCTTAGGGAGAGGGTGGCTTAGGGAGAGGGTGGCTTAGGGAGAGGGTGGCTTAGGGAGAGGGTGGCTTAGGGAGAGGGTGGCTTAGGGAGAGGGTGGCTTAGGGAGAGGGTGGCTTAGGGAGAGGGTGGCTTAGGGAGAGGGTGGCTTAGGGAGAGGGTGGCTTAGGGAGAGGGTGGCTTAGGGAGAGGGTGGCTTAGGGAGAGGGTGGCTTAGGGAGAGGGTGGCTTAGGGAGAGGGTGGCTTAGGGAGAGGGTGGCTTAGGGAGAGGGTGGCTTAGGGAGAGGGTGGCTTAGGGAGAGGGTGGCTTAGGGAGAGGGTGGCTTAGGGAGAGGGTGGCTTAGGGAGAGGGTGGCTTAGGGAGAGGGTGGCTTAGGGAGAGGGTGGCTTAGGGAGAGGGTGGCTTAGGGAGAGGGTGGCTTAGGGAGAGGGTGGCTTAGGGAGAGGGTGGCTTAGGGAGAGGGTGGCTTAGGGAGAGGGTGGCTTAGGGAGAGGGTGGCTTAGGGAGAGGGTGGCTTAGGGAGAGGGTGGCTTAGGGAGAGGGTGGCTTAGGGAGAGGGTGGCTTAGGGAGAGGGTGGGGTGGAGGATTTGGGGAGGTGGGAGGAGATGGTGTGCAGCTTTGGGATGCAGGTGGCTGATGGCCAGGGGGAGGTGAGCCATAGGGGAATCTGCGGCCACAGGGGTTCGTGGGGAGGGGTGAGGGGTCCCACAGCCTGGGTGAGGGGAGGCAGGGAGATACCCCACAGTTGGGGTCGGAAGGGAGGCATGGAGATATCCCACAAGTGGGGTGTAAAGGGGGGGAATGGAGATACCCTACAACTGGGCTGTGAGGGGAGCATGGAAATGCCCCACAGCTGGAGTAAGAAGGGATGCATGGAGATATCCTACAAGTGGGATGCAAAGGGAGGCATGAGATACCCTAATCTGGGGTGTGAGGGGAGGCATGGAGATAGCCTACAACGGGGGGGTGAGGAGAGGCATAGAGATACCCCACAACTGGGGGGTGAAGGGATGCATGGAGATACCCCACAACTGGGGGGCGAGGGGAGGCATGGAGATACCCCACAGCCCCAAAACTAATTGGGGTGTGATGGGAGACACAGAGGTACCCCACAACCAGGATTAACAGGTAAGCCTAGAGACATCCCATAAGCCAGACGTGATGGGAGCATGGAGGTACCCCCACAACCAGGATCTGACAGGTAAGCCTGGAGATACCCCACAACAACTGGGATGTGATGGGGAACCTGGAGGTATCTCACAACTGGGATGGGATGGGAAGAAGCCCTGAGGTTCTTCACAGTCAGGATGTAACAGGTAAGCCTGTAGGTACCCCACAACCCCACAACCATGGTGCAGTATGAAGCCACAGCCCCACAACTGGGGTGTGATGGGAAATGTGGAAGTGCACCGTGGCTGGAGGGAGATCAATAGGGAATTTGAGGGCACCCCATAATTGAGGTTTAACAGAGATCCCAAAGATACCTCATGGCTAAAGAGGGAGCCCAGAGGCAGCACAGGGCTAGGAGTTTAATGGGACCAGGATGGAATGGGAAGCCTAGAGGCGTGTCCCATAACTAGAATGGATGGGATGGGAAGCCTGGAGGTGCCCCATAACTAGGATGGATGGAATGGTGCCCCAAAACTGCAATTTAATGAGAAGCCTGGAGGTGCACTGTGGCTGGAGCACCCCGTGGATGCAAGGTTTGACAGGGAGCCCAAAGGCACCCCATGGCCACAGGGGGCTTAGAGTGAGCACAGAGGCATCTCAAGACTGGGATTTAAGGAGAAACCTGCAGACACACTGCAGCTAGAAGGGATTCAACGGTTAGAATGGAAGAAGCCTGTGGATAAAAGGGTAAAACGAGTAGAATGGAAGTGCCCAATAGGTGGGACTTAATAGGGAGTGCAGAGGCAGCTGTGCCCTATAGCTGGGACACAACAGGGAATGCAAAGGGAATCATGCCCTATAGCTGGAACTTAATAGGGAGTGTAAAGGCAGCCATGCCCTATAGATTGAGACATAAGGGGGAATGAAAAGGCAGTGTGCCCTATAGCTGGGACATGACAGGGAATGCAGAGGCAGCTGTGCCCTATAGCTAGAACTTAAGGACTGCAAGCAGCCGTGCCCTACAGCTGGAACTTAACAGGGATTGTAAAGGCAGCTGTGCCCTATAGATTGGGACATAAGGGGGAATGCAAAGGCAGCGTGCCCTATAGCTGGGACATGACAGGGAGTGTAAAGGCAATGCCCTATAGGTGGGACATAACAGGGAATGTAAGGGCAGTGTGCCCTATAGCTGGGACATGACAAGGAGTGTAAAGGCAATGCCCTATAGACTGGGACATAACAGAGAATATAAGGGCAGCTGTGCCCTATAGCTGGGACACGACAGGGAATGCAGAGACAGCTGTGCCCTATAGGTGGAACTTAACAGGGAGTTTAAAGGCAGCGTGCCCTATAGCTGGGACATGACAGGGAATGCAAAGGGAATTGTGCCCTATAGCTGGAACTTAATAGGGAGTGTAAAGGCAGCTGTGCCCTATAGACTGGGACATAACAGGGAATATAAGGGCAGCTGTGCCCTATAGCTGGGACATGACAGGGAGTGTAAAGGCAATACCCTACAGATGGAACATAACAGGGAATATAAAGGCAGCGTGCCCTATAGCTGGGACATGACAGGGAATGCAAAGGGAATTGTGCCCTATAGCTGGAACTTAATAGGGAGTGTAAAGGCAGCTGTGCCCTATAGATTGGGACATAAGGGGGAATGCAAAGACAGCTGTGCCCTATAGCTGGGACACGACAGGGAATGCAGAGACAGTTGTGCCCTATAGCTAGAACTTAAGGGCTGCAAGCAGCCGTGCCCTACAGCTGGAACTTAACAGGGAGTTTAAAGGCAGCCATGCCCTATAGATTGGGACATAAGGGGGAATGAAAAGGCAGTGTGCCCTATAGCTGGGACACGACAGGGAATGCAGAGACAGTTGTGCCCTATAGCTAGAACTTAAGGACTGCAAGCAGCCATGCCCTACAGCTGGAACTTAACAGGGATTGTAAAGGCAGTGTGCCCTATAGATTGGGACATAAGGGGGAATGCAAAGGCAGCGTGCCCTATAGCTGGGACATGACAGGGAATGCAAAGGGAATCGTGCCCTATAGCTGGAACTTAATAGGGAGTGTAAAGGCAGCTGTGCCCTATAGATTGGGACATAAGAGGGAATGAAAAGGCAGCTGTGCCCTATAGCTGGGACAGAACAGGGAATGCAGAGGCAGCTGTGCCCTGTAGCTACAACTTAAGGACTACAAGCAGCCGTGCCCTACAGCTGGAACTTAACAGGGAATGAAGAGCCAGCCCAGGGCTGGAGGTGCCTTAAATGTAGAACCCAGGGATCGAGCGTGGCTCTGTGGCTCACCTGTGCCAGCTTCAGAGAGGCCGTTCCGCACAGCCAGCGCGGGTCCCCGGGCAGGACGGCGGCCTCCACTGCCACCCCCGAAGCCCCCCCCGCCGTTGTTGTAGCCATCGTAGGTGCTGCTGCCGCCGTAACCCCGGTTGCCACCGGAATAACCGGGACCGCTGCCGCCGTAACCTGGTGGGAGAGGAGGAAGGAGGGCGCTGAGCTCTGCCAGCCGTCCCTGCGGGCGTTTGGAGGCCGGGCTCCGGTTTCGGCATTGCGGTGGGCTGCGTCTGCGGTGTGTGGGCCAGGCCACGGGGCTGGCTGGCGTCCTTGGCTCGTGGCAAGCGGTGGGGAGCGCCGAGAGCCGCCCCCTGGGAGAGAGATCCCGCTCTGGCCTTACCGTCATTGCCAAATCCATTATAGCCGTCTCCGCCGCCGCCATAACCGCCACCGCGGCTGCCACCAAACCCACCTGAAAAGAACAAACCGTTGTGTTCAATCCGTTCCATCACCTGGGAAGGGGGGGGGAAAAAACGGCGTTTTTTAAGGTGCTGGAGTGAAAATTCAGACGGCGTGGAGGGAGGAGAGGAGCTCCGGCAGGCAGCCGGGGGGGAAAAGTGGGGGGTGGGTGGTGGCAGCCGAAGCAGCGGGCGGCATTTGGGTTCAGAGTGTGAGCTCTGGGTCGGGCCGGCGGCGTCCCTGCAGCTGGGGGCTGTCCCCAACCTGAGCCACTTACCACGGCCACCGAAGTTGCCACCGCGGCTGAAGTTGTCATTGCCACCAAATCCACCTCCACGGCCACCTCCGAAGTTCCCAGAACCGCTGCGGCCTAAAAAGCAGGGGGGAAAAATGGCCTTTAGGAACGGAGCAGGCTGAGCTGTAGCAGCAGGCAAGGCTGTGGATGCGCTCACCTCTCTGGCTGGCTGAGGCGCTGGCCATCTCCTGCTTCGAGAGGGCTTTCCTCACCTCGCAGTTGTGGCCGTTCACAGTGTGGTATTTCTGAACTGCGGGGATGGAGGGGGGGGTTATGGGGTGATGGGACCGAGCCCAGGCCCCCCCAGAGCTCTGCACTTACTGACTATCTTGTCAACAGAGTCGTGGTCATCAAAGGTGACGAAGGCGAAGCCCCTCTTCTTGCCACTGCCACGGTCTGTCATGATCTCAATGACTTCAATTTTGCCATATTGGCCAAAATAGTCTCTCAAGTGATGCTCTTCTGTATCTTCCTTTATGCCGCCCACAAAAATCTTCTTGACTGTGAGGTGGGCTCCGGGTCGCTGCGAATCCTACGGGGGAGAATGCAGTGTGGGTTTGGAGCCCTGGGGTGTCCCAGCTCTGTGTGGCTGAGCTGAGGGAATGGCTGAGCTTTGCTTGAGCTCTGTAGGACGGGCACAGCTTGGCCTGGAACGGTTTGGCCACAGCAGCAGCAGCTCCCTTCCTACCTCTCTGGACACTGCTCTCTTTGGTTCAACGACTCTGCCGTCCACTTTGTGTGGCCGTGCATTCATGGCAGCATCGACTTCTTCCACTGATGAATACGTGACGAAGCCGAAGCCCCGGGAGCGCTTGGTGTTTGGGTCCCTCATCACCTGGCAGGACAGAACCCCGTTAAAACACAGAAGAATACAACTGAGGGGCCCACAGACCACCCCCACACCTCAGAGTGCCCCTACGCCTCAAGCTGGGGACATTCTGGGGAACCATCAGCCCCTCCAGCTCCACACAGCCCACCCCACCCTCTCAGACCCCATTGCTGCGTCACCCGTGAGGCTGAGCGGTGACAACTGCCCTGCAGTGTCCCCCTGGAGATGGGGAGGAGCTGCCCACCCCTCAGCCAGCCCACAGAACTCACCACGCAGTCGGTCAGGGTGCCCCATTGCTCAAAGTGGCTGCGGAGGCTCTCGTCTGTGGTTTCGAAGCTGAGGCCGCCGATGAAGAGTTTGCGGAGCTGCTCCGGCTCCTTTGGAGACTGCAGGAAGGTAAAAGCATAGAGGTGAGTGCCACAGGGCAACCCCAACCCTAAGAAACCCCTCAGCACTCCCCCCATCCCATAGGACCCCCTGCTTCTCCCCACCCTTCACCCCACTTTACACAAGCCTCATTATCCCCACAGCCCCAGTGGGTCTTTCTGTATCCAAATCCCCTCCCTGGGAGCCCCCCTGCGCTGCCCTCTTCCTCTGTTACCCTCAGACCCTTCCAACAGTCCTAAATGCTCCTATGGACACTGCTGACCCCCATGTGGACCCCATGGGAGGGTCCTCCCCCCCCAGACAAGACCTTTCCTATAGGCGCACCCACTCCTACAGGCACCCCAACCCTCCCTGCTGAATTCTACAGAGATCCTCATTCTCTTATCCCCCCCCAGGCCCTTCATATGATGCCACCCACTCCTAGAAAGGTCTCCCACCCCCAAATTAATTCTACAAGGGTGGCCCTCGCCCTTTTACATCCCCCAAACCTTTCCTGCTCCTAAACCTTTCCTACTCCCACCCACCCCTACAGCCACCCCCCCAGCCCCAGACACCTCCCACCAACTCTCACGTTAACCCCCCACCCACTGATGAATCCCATGGGGCTCCACGCACCCCAGCAAAGCCCCACCCTCCATTCCCAGCACCCAGCGCGACCCACAACCCCCCCAAACAACCCCCCACAACGCCCCCCACCCCTCCGAACCCCCCTCAAACCCTTCCAGGGGACGCTCAGACCCCCCACCCCCACCCAAACCCTCCTCATCCCGGCCCATTAGTGATGCCAAGCCCTATAAGACAGCCCCCCCCCCCTCCAAACCCCCCCCCCAATAAACGGCGCTGCACTGAACCCGACCTGCGCACCGCGCATGCGCAGCGGCCGCCATCGCCCACCCCGAGCACAAAGGCGCGCACGTGGCGCGGCGCGCGGGGCGCTGCGGGTCGGGGAGGGGGGAGAGGGGGGTGGGGGGGGAGAGAGGGAGGGAGAGCGCTGCGCATGCGCCACCGAGGCCCCCCGGCGCGAGGCGGGCAGTCAGCGCATGCGCGCAGAGCGCCGGGCGGCAGGCCCGCGCAGGCGCAGTGAGCGAGGCCCGCGCGGCGCCGAGAGGAGCGGCGGGGGCGGGGAAGGCCGCGGAGGGGCGGCGGAGCGGAGCGGGGAAAAGAAAAGAGGAGAACTCACCTCCGACTTGGCCATGGCGGCGGTGCGGGGCCGGGAGGGCTGGGCGGCGGGCGGCTCGGCGCGCGATGCTCCCTCTGCGAGGCGCCGACACAGAAAGGGGCCGAGCGAAGCGAGCGCCGCCGCCTCACTCCGCCGCCCCCGCCGAACGCCCGCCCCCCGGCCGCTCCCATTGGGCGGCGCCCGCCGCCCCGCGCCCCCGCGACGCCTCCCATTGGGCAGCGGGAGGGAGCGCTGCGGGCTCATTGGTCGCGTTCGGCCGCTCCGCCCGCGCCGCCACCGCTAATTGGTGGGGAGGAGGGAGATCCCGCCTCTGCTCCTCGTCGATTGGACGAGGCTGGCGCGGCTCCGCCCCGCGCTGCTTTTCCCGCTCCGACCCGGAGACTCCCCAGCTCTCCTCCGATTTGTTCTCTCGCTGGCGGTCCCACCTCTCGCCTCCTGCTCATTGGCTAGCGCGGCGGCGGCTAGATTCTCATTGGCCGGCCCCGCCGTCACTCAGCGCTGCCCCGCGGCGGGACCGGCGGAGGTCAGCGAACACTGCGCAGCGCGGCGGGCGGCATCGGCGGCGACTCCCGGCATCGGCGGCGAGCGGGGGCCGCCCGCCCGGCAGCGCCCAAGGTGCACAGCGCTCGGCGCATGCGCAGCTTGAGGTGGGGGAGGGGGGACTTGAGGAGGGGATGGAGGGCGCATGCGCGCTGCGGGGTTGGCGGCGCCTGCGCGCTGCGGCCGGGTTTTGGCGGGCGGAGCGCGGAGCGGCGGCGGCTCGGAGGGGCGGTGAGAGCGCGGCGGACGGAGCCGCTCCGGTGCCGCTCTCCGGACAGGTAGCGGCGGCGGGCGGCGGATGAATGGGAGGCAGGCTGGGGGCGGGCTCCGGCGAGGAAATTGGCAGCGGCGCGGGCCAATGGCAGCAGCGGGGGGCGGGGGCGAGTAGCGGGAAACTCGTCCAATGGCGACAGAGGAGGGGAGGGATTCGGCGGGGAGCGACGGCGCGCTCGGCCAATAGGAGCGAGGCGGGGGCGTGGCGGCGTATAAGCAGGTGTTAACAGTCGGCGCTGAGTGACAGTGCGACCGACCAATCGGAGCGCGGGGGGGTGGAGGCGCAAAGTGGCGGCAGCCAATAGGGTGAGTCGCTGAGGCTGCGCCGCTTTTCTCTTCAGGGCAGCGTCGTGCGCGGAGCGGCGGTGCTCGGGCCGGGCCTGAGGGCGGCCTTAGGGGGGGCTTTGGGGGCGGCGATGTCGGCCTGAAGGCGGACAGGAGCTGGTTGAGCAGCCTCGATGGCTTTGAGACGGCTTTGCCAGCACGGAACCGCCTTCAGGCCCGGTTCTGCTCGGTGCGGCCTTCCTCAGCGCTGCGCCGAGGCCTGGTTGGGCCCCACCAGGCCCTGTGAGGGCTCTGCCCCATCCCTGGGGCTGGGGGTGGGGGGGTGTGGGTGTGACCCCCTCCCTCAGCCCCATAAAACCCCCCTAAAGCTTCCCTTCCCCCTGCACCCGTTGCTTGTAGCCCCCGTCTGTTTGTTTCCCCCCCCCTGGGGGGTGAGGTTGAGGTTTGGGGTCCATCTGGATCCATAAGTGTGTGGTGATGGCGAGGTACTGGAGTGCTGTGTTCAGTTCTGGGCTCCCCGGTACAAAAAAAAAGGCAGGGATCTCTTGGAAAGAGTCCAGCTGAGGGCCACAAAGATGGGGAACGACCTGGAGCATCTCCCTATGGAGAAAGGCTGAGCGAACTGGGTCTGTTCAGCCTTGAGATAAGAAGACTGAGAGAGGTCCTGATCCAGGTCTGTAATTATCTGAGGTGTGGGGGGCAGAGTGGCGAGGCCTGACTGTTTTTAGGAGTGTGTGAAGACAGGATAAGGGGAAACAGCCAGAAACTGCAGCATGGGAAGTTTGGTACAAATGTGTGCAAGAACTTCTTTAGGTGAGGGTGGAATTTAGCACTGGAACTCCACGCTGGAGGTTGTGGAAATCTCTGGAGATATTCAAGACCCACCTGGGCACCTACTTGTGTGACCTGGTGTAGGGAACCTGCTTTGGCAGGGGGGGGGTTGGACTGGATGATCTCTGGAGGTCCCTTCCAACCCCTACGATTCTGTGATGTGGGGCAATAACTCACCCTCAGCCATCTGTAGGGATGCTCAGAGGCCCCAAGGAGGCTCAGTAACTTCGGTGTGGTTTGTTTCTCCTGTCATCACCCGTTACGTTTCTTTACAGCTCTTCAAGAGGAAAAGAATTGCAGGGGAATGGGACGGGTGGGAGAGACCCTCAAGTTGGATGGGGTGAAAGAGAGCTCAGGGCTGTTTTTTGGGTTCGTTTAACCCACATCTCCAGCATCAGGCTGATTTATATCATGAATACACAGAGGTGTAATGAGGCGGAACCCCCGTGTGGGGCAGCCCCCCAAAAAAGCAGCAGACGGGATTATTTTCAGGGTTTCATTTGTGCTGTGTGTGTGTGGGGGGGGGGGGGTTGGGGATCCCCTGGGACCCACGGCCGCGTCCGTCTGTCCGCTGCAGCTCTCAGTGTTGTTCCTGCCTTTTCCCAGGGCCCCCAGCTCCGCCTGCTTGGCTCCATAAATCACTCCGGGGGGGCCATCATTGTGGCGTCGCGGCGCCAGCTCCAACCCCCCCCCCCTCCCATCCCCTCCCCTTTCTTCCAACCCTCAGCGTTTTGGGTTTCCCAGGACAGGAGCAGCCAGCTCTGCTTGGCTCCTTTTTTTTTTTTCTTTTTTCCTGCTTTTTAGCCATTTTGGGGTTAAAAACTGCGTTTTGGTTTGGGGAGCTGTTAGGTTGCCACTCTCTCTGTCCGCATCCCCCAACCATCAGAACAGAGGAGTTTAATTGAATCCCTTTACCCACCCCAGGGTGGGAGAGCAAAGCAAGTTCACGCCGCCTCTTTTTGCCTCAAAACCTCCCTTTTCACCTCAAAACCTCCCTTTCCAAACCAGCCCCATTCTTTTCTTTTGTTCCTCCAGGAAAGGACTCCGACACGCGGCCTTCCCAGGAACTGCTGCCCCTCCAAGGGATGCAGCAGCCTGGGGGCATTGGGTTTTTTCTCCCCAAAACCCCCCCTTTTCCACCCAAAACCATTGCCAAAAGATCACACCGTCTCAGGGGAGGGGTTAGATGGGTTTTTTTTGGGGGGAGTGATGCTTTTGGCTTTGGGCAGCAGCAGGAAATACCAAGCAGGGAATGGGGTGGATGAGGAATTTCCTGGCTTTTTCGCTCAGGCTCCGTTTTCTTTAGGGGTTTAATCTGAAAAAAAAATTTAAAAAAAAATCATAATAGATGTGTGTGTGCATGCATTAAAAGCAAAGCACTCAACCCAAGGTTACAACAACACGTCCTGGCTGCGTGCCCTGCTGTGGGATTCGCCTTAAAAGTGATTATTTTATTTTATTTTTGGTGAGGCCGACACCTGGGCCCACAGTTGAGAGAATTCAACGCTTAGAAGCTGTGCCAATAAAGAACAAATTCAGCCCCAAAAATGGTGGTGGTGTTGGGGTGGCTTTAACCCCCCCCCTGTTGCATTTAAAACTCCCTGAAAAGAGGGGGAGAAAACGTGGGGTTGGCTGAGATATTTTAGCAAATCCTTTGTGAATTCGGATGTTTCCTGCGGGTGTTTTGGGGCTCTGCTGCCAACTGGTGTTTTTTTGGTGTTTTTAAACCCCAAATTCAGCTTGTAGGGGGGGGGAGGAGAGGGGTGTCCATGCTAACCTGTTGTCCATTCACCTCCCCCAGGATTTGGGTCGCGTCGGTGCGTGGGCTCCCCGTGCTACGCTATGGGCAAGAAAAGCAAGAGGACAGCAGACAGTTCGTCCTCTGAAGACGAAGAGGAGTATGTGGTGGAGAGAGTGCTGGACAGGAGAGTGGTGAAGGGTCAGGTGGAGTATTTGCTCAAGTGGAAAGGCTTCTCTGAGTAAGTTTTCCCCCCCCCCTTGAAATTCTTTTCTCTGTTGACTGATGCGAGTTTTGGTTGGCCCCCCCCCCGTGGTGTGATGGTGATGGTTTTGCAGGGAGCACAACACCTGGGAGCCGGAGAAAAACCTGGATTGCCCTGAGCTTATCTCAGAGTTTATGAAAAAGTATAAAAAGATGAAGGAAGGGGATGGAAACAAAGCAAGGGAGAAAGCAGAGAGCGGCAAAAGGAAAGGGCTGCCCGCCAGTGCTGAGGATATCAAGGCCAAGAAGAAGAGGGAGGTGAGAATGGGGGGGGATGGTGTGGGGGTGGGCAGGTAGTGGTGGGGGGCAGGAATGCAGTGTGACCTCCATGGGGGCTGGAATGCAGCGATGGGGACAATAACCTGAGATTGGAAGGGACAGGAGGCCAACATCACTACGATGGGGGCAGGAATGCAGCATCACCACCTTGATGGGGGCAGGCACCCAGTGATGGGGGCAGGAATCCAGCGATGGGGACAGAAAAACAACATCACTGTGATGGAAACTGGCACCTGGTGTCACCAACATGGGAGACAGGCACCCAGTGTCACTTTGCTGGGGACAGGAATGCAGTGTCACCACCATGATGGGGACGGGTGACCAGTGATGGGAAAAGGAATGCAATCTCACCTTCATGGGGACAGGAATCCAGCAATGGGGACGGGAGCCTAATTGTCTTTATGATGGGGACAGGCAACCTTTGTCACCAACACAGTGATGGGGGAAGGAATGCAGCATCTCCACAGTGTGGACAGGCAGCCAGTGATGGGGACAGGTGCCTTAATGTCACCCCAATGGTGACAAGCACCCAAATGATGGGAATCAGGATGATGTCCCCAACCCCGTGACCCTATGAGTGGCACAGAGTGGGGTTATACCCCCCTCCCTGCGCCCCCCAAACGTGACTGTAGCACCACAACCCCTAAAAACCTATTTTTTCCCCCAAATCCACAGAGCAATGACATCGCCCGGGGCTTTGAGCGAGGCCTGGAGCCTGAGAAAATCATCGGGGCCACCGACTCCTGTGGAGACCTCATGTTCCTCATGAAATGGTGAGGATGCTGTTTGTCCCCCCCCCAACCCCTCCCACGTGAATGTCTGCTGCTTTGTCCCCCCCCCTCCCTGTAGATCCAGGGTGGATTTTGGGGGGGTTATTTCTAGAGAAAGGTCTGAGCAGAAGGTTGAGAGCTGCAGCTCGGTGGGTGCTGGGTGCTGCTTTAACAGCCTCTCTTTCTCCCACCCCCCCTATTCCCTTTCATCCCTGCAGGAAGGACACGGATGAAGCCGACCTGGTGCTGGCAAAGGAGGCGAATCTGAAATGTCCCCAAATTGTCATCGCATTTTATGAGGAGAGACTGACCTGGCACGCATACCCTGAGGACACGGACAGCAAAGAGCGCGAGGCTGCCAAGAGCTAAGGCAGCCCTGGGGGCCCTCCTGTACATAGCCCCCCCCCACACACACCCCCTCCAGTCACATCCCCTCCCTCTCCGTGTCCCCAGGGTGTGCCCTGCCCGTCCCCAGGGGCAGCAGAAGGGATACGGTGGGGGAAAAGGGGGGGGGGGGAAGGGGTGGTGACAAAACACTGAGGACCTTTGGTGAAGGATGGACCCCGGTGGGGTCTCTGTGTTGCCCCCTGCCCTGTGTCCTCCCCTTTAGCCATGGGGAGGAGGCCAGGTCTGAGGGGAGGGGGAAGGGAGGGAGGGATGAAGGGGGAGGGAGGGGGGGGGGGGCAAAAAAAAAAAAAGCCCCGTATTTGCTCTTTTTCTAACGTCAATGTTTTTAACCTGGGCTTCCCCCCACCCCGGGGTGTCCCTGTGCCCCCACCTTGTATTTCCTTCCAATAAAAAGGGTCACTTTTCAGGAGTCGGATGGTTTGTCGGGGGGGGGGATGATACACGGGGGGGGGGGCTGGGGGCAAGCAGCCTGAATGTGGGGGGGGGGCGGGGAATGGCCGTGTCCTCTCCGTGGCCTCACCTTTATCGCCACCTGGTGGTCGCGACGCGGTACTGCAGCGTGGGGACGCTTCTGGAGGGGGTGGGAGTGACATCAAGGAGGGGGGGGACACCGCATGGTGACACCAGACGGGGGGGGGGGCGTGACACAAGACGTTGAGGGGGGTGACACCGCATGGTGACACTTGGCTATCCCTTAATGGAGGTCCCCAGCCTCGAGGGACTGCCTTTGGTGGAGGGGTGACACGTGGGGTGGCACCCTTGGGGACAGCGTGTGTGGCTCAAAGCACTGCAGGCAGCGGGGAGGTGACAGCAATAGAGCTGGGGACACTTGGTGGCTTTGGGGACACTAATGGCTCAGGGGGAGCCGTGGTTTTGGGGACCCTTGGTGGCTGGCCCTGGGGATGCCGGTAATACGGAGATGTTGTTGGCCCGGGGAACATCGATAGCTCAAGGGTTGTGTTGGTTTTGAGGATACCTGGTGGCCTTGGGGACATTGGTGACACGGGGTTATTGGTGGCTTTGGGGACACGGGTGCCGCACGGCGCTCAGTTCCGCCCTCCGCCGCCAGGGGTCGCCCTTGTGCCACCGCAGCCCGCGCAGCGTCACCCGCAGCGCCCCCCCAAGAGGGGCGGGGCGATTCTAGGCCACGCCCACTCACGCTGTACGCTGGGGGGGTGGGAGCGGCGCAAAGCCCGGCGGGAAATTCCCATCGTACACCGCGCGCCGCTAGCAGACAAAGGCTCGGCGGGAACTCCAAGTCCCAGCATGCCTTGCGCGGGGTCAAGGGGCGGGGTCAGGGGGCGGGGTCAGGGGGCGGCTGCGGGGCCCGGCGCGGCGCAGGTAGGCCCGGGTGGACGCTATGGGGGGGCCGTGACGTCACGTGACGTCATGGGGAGGGGGGGTTCGGCGAGGGGGTATTGATGGGGGTCGTGGGGAGGAGTGGGGGGTATTTAGGGTCAAGGAGGAGGCGGTTGGGGGGGTCCTGAGGGAGGGTTTGGGGGTGGGGGGGGCACTTATGGGGCCCTGGGGGGGCAGTGAGGGGTAAGGGGGCTGTGGGGGGGGGGGCGAGGTGGGCGATGATGGGGTTTTAAGGGCGGCAGTCGCAGGTAGGGGGCCCTGAGGGGCATCTGGGGGTCCCTGGGGGGGTGATTGAGGGGCAGGGAGGCTCTGAGGGGGGTTGGGAGGGTTTAGCAGAGCGATTAAGGGGTGGGGGGGCGGTTGGTGGGGTCTAGGAGGGCAATTATGGGGCTCTTAGGGGGGCTGGGGGGCCTGGGGGGCAGTTAGGAGCGAGGGTTGCTGTGCTAAAGGGAGGATTGTGAGGCTCTGGGGCTGCCCCCGTTCCTTTTCCCTCCCCGTGTGCCCCACGGTGCCCTTATCCCATACCTCCCCCTGCGGCTGCTCCGTATCCCCTCCCCCCGAGGCTCTGGGGACGCCGTCGGGATGGCAGTGTCACCTCCCTGTCACCTCCCTATCACCTCCCCTTTGTGTCCCCAGGCGCAGCAGCCGGCAGCTGATGGCAGCATGGAGGAACATCCTGAACCGGCGGTAACCACAACGGAGGCGGATGGATTGGCAGAACGTTTCCTACAGCTGGAACGAGAACACAACTCGCTGCTGAGGGAGCTGCCGCCCTTTGGGGCACCCGTCAGCCACGTTTACAGCCCCTTGGATTACGCCTGGGAGCCTCACCGTGACTTCGTGCGTCGCTATTGCCGTGGCCCCAAGCGAGTCCTCTTCCTCGGGATGAACCCCGGCCCCTTCGGCATGGCCCAGACTGGGGTGCGGCTGGGGAAACTGAGGCACGGCATGGGGAAGGGGTGGGAGGAGGTTTGGTTTCCGTCTGTGCCTGCTGAAGGGTGGTGGGAAGGGGAAACTGTGGTATGGATGTGGCTTTGGGGGGGGGTTTGTGGGGAGTCTGCGTGCGTCCTCGTGGAGGTGAGGGGGAAACTGAGGCGTGAGTGTGTGGTGTGTGCAATGTGTGCTGTCTTTCTTTGCCATCATGCAGATAGGGAAACGGAGAGCTCTGGGCTGGTTGAGGGTGGCTGTGCCCAAGGGGAAAGTGTTTATGGACCCCATAGAGCTTTGTGGAGCTGAAAGAGAGGGAAGCTGAAGCACAGAGGGCTCCCTGAGGCACTGCATGCTGTCCCTGTGGAGCCAGAGGGCAGGGAAACTGAGGCACAGTGAGGTAGGGCAGCTCTAGAGGTGCTGTAGGGTGGCTATGCCCAAGGGGAAAGTGTTTATGGACCCCATAGAGCTTTGTGGAGCAGAAAGGGAGGGAAGCTGAAGCACAGAGGGCTCCCTGAGGCACTGCATGCTGTCCCTGTGGAGCCAGATTGCAGGGAAACTGAGGCACAGTGAGGTAGGGCAGCTCCAGGTGGGGTGGCTGTGCCCAAGGGGAAAGTGTTTATGGACCCCCTAGGGTTAGTGGAGCTGAAAGAGAGGGAAGCTGAAGCACAGAGGGCTCCCTGAGGCACTGCATGCTGTCCCTGTGGAGCCAGAGGGCAGGGAAACTGAGGCACAGTGAGGTAGGGCAGCTCTAGAGGCACTGTGGGGTGGCTGTGCCCAAGGGGAATGCGTATAGACCCCTCAGTGGAAACCATGAGGGAGAAAAGTGAGGCTCAGACACGACCAGGAGACACATAGGGATGCTATGGGGTGCCTATGGGGTGCTGCACGCTGTCCCCATGCAGTCACATAGAAAGGGATTTGAAGCTGGAACACCTCCGTGTTGCTTTGGGGGCGGCTGTTCCCCTCCTTCCCCCCCACCAGAGCTCAACGTGGGGCCACCACAACACAAAAATCACCCTCTGACCCCTTTCCCTGTCCCCACAGGTCCCGTTTGGTGAAACCCGACACGTCCGCGAGTGGTTGGGTGTCAGCGGTGAGGTGGGGAAACCACCATCAGAACATCCTAAACGCCCGGTCTTGGGTCTGACCTGCAAGAGGGCAGAGGTGAGCGGCACCCGTTTTTGGGGGCTGGTCCGGACCCTCTGCCCAAACCCCCACGTCTTTTTCCGTCACTGCTTCGTCCACAATCATTGCCCCCTCCTCTTCCTCGCTTCCAGCGGTCGCAATTTGGCTCCCAGCGAGTTGCCCCCTGCCCAACGTGTCCAACTGATGGGGTTATGTGACCGAGCATTGGCACGGGCTGTGGGATTATTGGGGGTGCAAATGGTGGTGGGAGTTGGGCGTTTTGCTGAGCAAAGAGCCCGCAGGGCTTTGGCTGCTGCTGGGGTGACCGTAAGGATTGAAGGTTTCCCACATCCTTCACCCCGCAGCGCCCGAGCCAATAAGGGTTGGGAGGAGCAGGCGAGGGCGAGGCTGGGGGAACTGGGGGTGCTGGAGTTGTTTCAGGAGGAGGGGGGGTCACCAGAAAGGGATGGGAGTGGATCTGAAAGGCCGTTGGTCATAAAGGAGGAGGTGGAGGAGGATTAGAGAGGGTCCGTGTCTCAGTTTCCCCTCTGGAGGGTTGGGTTAGGAAAGGGGGAGGGTGTGGGTCTGTGCCTCGGTTTCTCCACTTGGGTGTGTGTGTGGGGGGGGGGATCCAGGCTTCACGTGTGCCCCTATGAGGAGGTGGTGGGTTGGGGTTTTTTTTAGGGGGTGGCAAAGGATGGCTCCGTGCCTCGGTTTCCCTCATTAGAAAAGGCTGGGTTCCCTTTAGGAGGGGGAAGGGGGTGGATCCTCACTCATCCCTCTCCCCTCTCCCAGCTCAGGGTCTCATTTCGTGCTGCCCAACCCCGTGCCTCAGTTTCCCCTCACAGAAGAAAGGACCCCAACCCCAGGATGGATTCTGCCTGGGGACCCAAACCAGCAGCTTCCAGTTTCCCCAGTCTGAGTAGTGTAACACTAAATGGGCTGAGGCACAGTGGGGCAATTTCCCCCCACCCCACACACAGAGCAGTGCCTCAGTTTCCCCCAAGAGCAGCCTGGCAGCCCAGCTCTCGTTCCCCACTCAACTTTGGGGTTTTTCACCCCATAATTTCCACTGAAATCCCTCGATTTTGGGTACAGTTTTTTAATCAACACTTTATTAAAGGACCCAACAGCCCCGCTTGCTCCTAGCAGGGGAAACTGAGGCACGGGGGGGGGGAAGAGGGGGGACGTGGAGTGGGGACAGTGACAGCATTAGGGTGACAGTTTCCCCATGTCCCCATGTGTGCCTCAGTTTCCCCTGCCACCAATAAACGCTGTGTCCCATGACGGTGGGCTTCGTGTCATCCTTGGGGAGCTGTGTACCCCAAAGTGTGGGGCTCTGTACCCCTTTTGTGGATGTCACCATGTGGTGGTGTCCCCCACCAGCGATGGTTTGGGGTTCCACCCCCAATTTGGGGTTGTGGGGTGGGTGGGAACACTGATCTGGGGGTGCAGGATGGGGGCAGAGCTCGGTTTGGGGCTGAAAGATTGGGGTGTATCCATATTTTGGGGGTACATCTCTGTTTGGAGGGGGTACAGCATGGGGGAACAACCCTGTTTGGGGGTACACCTCTGTTTGGGGGTACAGGATGGGGGTTCAACCCTATTTCTGGGTACAGGATGGGGTTGCATCCCTATTTGTGGATACAGGATGGGGGTACATCCCTGTTTGGGGGTACAGGATGGGGGGACAACCCTATTTGTGGGTACAGGATGGGGGTGCATCCCTATTTGTGGGTACAGGATGGGGGTACATCCCTGTTTGTGGGTACAGGATGGGGGTGCATCCCTATTTGTGGGTACAGGATGGGGGTACATCCCTGTTTGTGGGTACAGGGTGGGGGTACAACCCTATTTGTGGGTACAGGATGGGGGTACACCCCCTATTTGTGGATACCACCCCTTTCTGGGGGTGCAGGCAATGGGAATATCCCAAAATAAAGACACATGGATTCCTCAATCCCCCTCACTCCCACCCTGTCTCCCCCATCCTCTGCCCCCCCAAGTTGATTTACCCCACATGGGATATTTGAACTGGGTGGGGGGCACCCCTGTACCCCCACCCAACTCCCCCCCCCCAGTCAAGCAGAGTTGCTGTGTGTCCTTCCTTCACTTTGGGAAAGGAAGGATATGGGGGGGACCCCCCACACCCCCCTCTCTACAACCACCCCACAATTTGGGGTCGGTTTGGGGGGGGGTCACCCCACACCCCCACCCCCAGAGCGATGCAGCCAGGGGAGGGGGGGGGGGCTGAGGCTGCCTTTGTTGTGTGGTTCCCCAGCTGCTGCCGGGTTCATGAACTCGAGACTATTGAGAGGGGGTTGCGTGGTGACAAAGGGACACGAGAGGGGGGAGAAGGGGGTTGGGGGGGGGGGGTCTATGGGGAGGGGGCCCCCGGGCGGCTGCAGCACAGATGCTTCCCGACGTGGTTGCAGCCAAATAACTCCAGCTTGCAGCTCCAGGTGTTGATTTATTGCCCCTGCAGCTCAGCCCCAGCCCACCCCCACTGTTTTATTCCTACTGGGGGGGTGGGGGGTGGGCAGCAGCCCTGAGGGACCCCATAGGGATGTGGGGGTGCGCCGTGAAACCTCTGCTTTTCCCTTTGGGGTCATTGCAGCATTGCTTCCCAGCATCATCTCTCTGAGGTGTTCCTGCAGCCTTCGGGGTCCCTATTTGGGAACATGGGGGTGTTGGGTGGATGCCATGGGGCTTTATGCACCCCTACATCCACCCTAAGATACCCCATAATCCAGGGGTGCACTGAGACCCCAGACCTAAACCTTGGGGATGCGTTTAGACCCCCCCAACCTAAATCCTGGGGTGCACTGAGACCCCAAACCTCAAACACTGGGGGTGCACTCAGACCCCAAACCCAAACCCTGACTTGCACTTACGCTCCGGACCCAAACTTTGGGGGTGAACTTAGACCCCAAACCCAAACCTTGGGGTTGCACTCAGACCCCAAACCCAAACCCTGGCTTGCACTTAGACCCCAAACCTTGTGGGTGCACTCAGACCCCAAACCCTGGGGGTGAACTCAGACCCCAAACCTTGGGGTTGCACTCAGACCCCAAACCCAAACCTTGTGGTTGCACTCAGACCCCAAACCCAAACCTTGGGGTTGCACTCAGACCCCAAACCCAAACCCTGGCTTGCACTTAGACCCCAAACCTTGTGGGTGCACTCAGACCCCAAACCCTGGGGGTGAACTCAGACCCCAAACCTTGGGGTTGCACTCAGACCCCAAACCCAAACCTTGTGGTTGCACTCAGACCCCAAACCCCAACCTTGGGGGCGCACTTAGACCCCAAACCTTGGGGGTGCACTCAGACCCCAAACCCAAACCTTGGGGTTGCACTCAGACCCCAAACCCAAACCTTGGGGGCGCACTTAGACCCCAAACCTTGTGGGTGCACTCAGACCCCAAACCCAAACCTTGGGGTTGCACTCAGACCCCAAACCCAAACCTTGGGGGCGCACTTAGACCCCAAACCTTGTGGGTGCACTCAGACCCCAAACCCTGGGGGTGCACTCAGACCCCAAACCTTGGGGTTGCACTCAGACCCCAAACCCAAACCCTGACTTGCACTTACACTCCAGACCCAAACTTTGGGGGCGCACTTAGACCCCAAACCCAAACCCTGGGGGTGAACTCAGACCCCAAACCTTGGGGTTGCACTCAGACCCCAAACCCAAACCTTTGGGGCGCACTTAGACCCCAAACCCTGGGGTTGCACTCAGACCCCAAACCCCAACCTTGGGGGCGCACTTAGACCCCAAACCTTTGGGGCACACTCAGACCCCAAACCTTGGGGTTGCACTTGGACCCCACACCCAAACCTTGTGGGCGCACTTAGACCCCAAACCTTGGGGTTGCACTCAGACCCCAAACCCACTCCACAACGCTGCTCAACATCCCAAAGCAGGAACCCAGGTGACGTGGGGGTCCTGGTGGGTGCTGTGCCCCATATATTGGGGTCCCAGGGGTCTCCCCATGCCCTGGAGGGGGTGGAATTTGTCCCTGCACTGCATCGGGCAGCTCTGATGAAGAAGGATTTATGTTTGGTCTCCGTTAATCGGGAATTTGGTGTCAACAAGAAAAATCTGCGCTGTCCGGCTCGGCAGCTTCCTGCTTTATCATTATTATGGTAGGGAGCTGGATTTGGAAATTTAAGGCAAAGATGGCTTTTAAATTAAATTGGAGCACGATGAAAAGCAACCCCTGGCCTCTGGTCCCCGGGTGGGATGAGGTCGGGGTTGGGGTCCTGTGTTGGAGATGGTGAGAGGTGCAGGGGTGGCTTTGGGGGTGTCTCCCCAGCTCTGCCTCCCATTGCGGGGGGGGGTTGGAGTTAAAAATGGGGCTAAAACTGTTCAAAATCATGTTTTTTTTTTGGCTAAGATGAAGCACAGAGCAGAAATCACCCCAACGTGACCCAATGGGACCAGGATGGGGGGGGTATCGGGGTGTGGGGGGGACATTGGGGTCTTTTGGCACAACGGGGACGGGTGTCTCTGGGGTCATTGGGGTTGTTGGAGCTCCTGCTTGGATTTTTCTCTATTTTTTTTTTTTCCACGAGGAAAGCGTTCCCAGCCCTAATGTGTCTGGGCACGAACCGACACATCCCTGACAAATTACAAGGCGTAATTAATTCAGCCATTAATGAATCAGCATCTTTACGGTAACAGGGCCATTAAATACCCAAAGGACGGACACCTCGAGGGCCGGCGCCGATCCCAGGCACCACCAGTGACAGAGACACGGGGTGGGGATGATGGAGGGGGAATGGGGGGCTGGGAGGGGGGCATTGGGATGGAGGGGGGCGTGGGGGATGGATGGGGGGTATGGGGATGGGAAGGAAATGGGGATGGATGGGGGGTCGGGTAGGGATGGATGGGGGATGGATGGGGAACGATGGAGAAAGGAGGATGGATTGGGAGAGGGGGGATGGAGGGGGGGTTAGGTGGGTGAATGGGGGATGCAGGGGGAATGGGGGATGGATGGGGATGTGGGGATGGAAAGGAAATGGGAATGGAGGGGGATGGATGGTAGGATATGGGGATGGAAAGGGTTATGGGGGGTGGATTTGGGGTATGGGGATGGGAAGGAAATGGGGGGTATGGGGGGTTGGGTAGGGATGGATGGGGGATGGATGGGGAACGATGGAGAGAGGAGGATGGATTGGGAGAGGGGGGATGGAGGGGGGCTTAGGTGGGTATATGGGGGATGGAGGGGGAATGGGGGATGGATGGGGATGTGGGGATGGAAGGGAAATGGGAATGGATGAGGGGTTGGGTGGGGATGTGGAGGATGGATGGGGATGTGGGGATGGAAGGCAAATGGGGATGGAGGGGGATGGATGGTAGGATATGGGGATGGAAGGGAAATGGGAATGGATGAGGGGTTGGGTGGGGATGTGGGGGATGGATGGGGACAAGGGGGATGGATGGAGGTATGGGGGATGGAGGGGACATGGGGGTGGGTGGGGACATTGGGATGGATGGGGCTATGGGGGATGGATGGGGGGTATGGGGATGGGAAGGAAATGGGGATGGATGGGGGGTCGGGTAGGGATGGATGGGGGATGGATGGGGAACGATGGAGAGAGGAGGATGGATTGGGAGAGGGGGGATGGAGGGGGGGTTAGGTGGGTGAATGGGGGATGGAGGGGGAATGGGGGATGGATGGGGATGTGGGGATGGAAGGGAAATGGGGATGAAGAGGGATAGAAGGGGGCATGGGGAATGGGGGATGGATGGGGACAAGGGGGATGGATGGGGACAAGGGGGATGGAGGGGGACATGGGGGTGGGTGGGGGCAGTGGGATGGGTGGGGGCTTGGGATGGAAGGGAAATGGGGATGGGTGGGGGGTTGGGTGGGGTTGTGGAGGATGGATGGGGAATGGGGGATGAGGGGGAGAAGGGGGATGGAGGGGGGGTTAGGTGGGTGAATGGGGGATGGAGAGGGAATGGGGGATGGATGGGGATGTGGAGGATGGAAAGGAAATGGAAATGGATGGGGGTTTGGGTGGGGATGTGGAGGATGGATGGGGATGTGGGGATGGAAGCGAAATGGGGATGGAGGGGGATGGATGGTAGGATATGGGGATGGAAGGGAAATGGGAATGGATGAGGGGTTGGGTGGGGATGTGGGGGATGGATGGGGACAAGGGGGGTGGATGGAGGTATGGGGGATGGAAGGGGATGTGGGGTTGCATGGGGAGTGGGGTATGGATGGGGAATAGGGAATGGATGGGGACGTGGGGACTTGGAAGGGCACACCTTGGAGAGGATGTGGTGATCAGAGCGGGTTGTGGGGCTCAGCAGCCCCCCAGGGGGCAGCCGTGGAGCAGGAAGGGGCTGTGGGGCACAGGAGGGATTTTGGTGCTTCTTGCAGCGCTGCTTTTCTCTTTTTTTCCCCCCATTTTTGGGTCGGAAAAATCCCTCACAGTGCCAGAGTAGCCCTGTTGGGGACTACATCTCCCATAATGCACCCGAGGAGGGCGGGGTGCATTATGGGAGATGGTGCAGCATGGGAAATGTAGTCCGGAGATGGTGATGGGGGGGGGGTCACTCCTACATGCTCAGACCCCCCCTCTCCCCCACAACCCCACCCCACCCATAGAGCCCCATCCTCAACCCTCCCCATCCCTCCTCCTCCAGCCCCACGCATCTCACACCCCTCCTCCCCCCCCCTTAACCCCCAACCTCCCCCCCCCCCCTCCTTCTCCCCGTTTTGCAGCATATGGCTCAAAGCTGTCGGAGGGAATTCCTGGAGCCTCAGGCATCCCTGATTTACTGCAGCTCTGACAGCTTTATGGCTCGTCCTCGAGTGCGCCCAGACGGCCGCGCGGCTCCGAAGCTGCACTGCAATGTGAATGCAATGGGGATGGACCCCCCCCTTCCCCTTCCCCAACCCCACCACCACCGACCCCCCCCTTCCCAGGGCACTCCATCACCGCGCCACTTAGTAACTAAAAGTTCCTAATAAATAATTTTTACAGGGAATGAAGTCCATATATTATCGAGCGCCTCCGTATTTCAAGGCTGTTGTCATATCTGACCGCCTCGCCTTCCCCCCGCGTCGCTGTCAGGACGCCAAATGGCTGCTCAAATATTGGAGACCTTTTGGGATTGGGGCTCGTTAATTTCCCCCCCCCTCCACACCTCAGGGTGGGGGGGAGGTAAATGAGGATGGTTCGTCGTGCTCAGCTTTGGGGTTGGGTCCTGCTGTGGGGTGGGGGGTTGTGGGGAGAGGGAGGCAGCGGTGGGGAGATGGAGGTGAGGGAGGGAAGGGGGAGGGATGGAGGATGGAAGAAGGATGGAGGGATGGAGGAAGGAGGGAGAGATGGAGGGAGGTTGGAGGGATGGAAGAGAGGTGGAAGGGTGGAGGAGGATGGAGGGATGGAAGGAGGAGGGGAGAGGGATGAGGGGTGGAGGGATGAAGGATGGAAGGATGGAAGAAGGATGGAGAGATGGAGAAAGGTTGGAGGGATGGAAGAGAGATGGGAGGATGGAGGAGGATGGAGGGATGGAAGGAGGAGGGGGAGGGATGAGGGGTGGAGGGATGAAGGATGGAGGGATGGAAGAAGGATAGATGGAGAAAGGTTGGAGGGATGGAAGAAGGAGGGATGGAAGGGTGGAGGAAGGATGGAGAGATGGAGGAAGTATGGAGGGATGGAAGAGAGATGGAAGGGTGGAGGAGGATGGAGGGATGGAAGGAGAAGGGAAGGGGAGGGATGAGGGATGGAGGGATGAAGGATGGAAGGATGGAAGAAAGAGGGATGGAAGGATGGAGGAAGGATGGAGAGATGGAGGAAGGATGGAGAGATGGAGGAAGGATGGAGAGATGGAGGAAGGATGGAGGGATGGAAGAGAGATGGAGGAAGGATGGAGGGATGGAAGAGAGATGGAAGGGCGGAGGAGGATGGAGAGATGGAAGAAGGAGGAAAGAGGGAGGGATGGAAGAGGGATGGGAGGTGTTTGTGGCTCAGACCATGGGTGTAACAGAGCTGAACATTTAGGGGAAAGGAGGGGAAGGGAAGGGAAGGGAAGGGAAGGGAAGGGAAGGGAAGGGAAGGGAAGGGAAGGGAAGGGAAGGGAAGGGAAGGGAAGGGAAGGGAAGGGAAGGGAAGGGAAGGGAAGGGAAGGGAAGGGAAGGGAAGGGAAGGGAAGGGAAGGGAAGGGCTGAGTGGGTTTTCTCCTTCTTTCAGTCACCAAATGGAAACCATTGAATGGAGAGAGGCAGAGGAGCAGAAAGGCCCAAGGACAGCACAGCAAACAGACACTGCAGTGGGCAGCAAAATAAACAGTGTGGGGAGCAGAGAGGGCGCAGGATGGAGTGAGATCAGCTGGGAGATAGGAAGGATAAACACAGGGGAGACAGCGGGACGGACAGACAGACAGATGGAATGAGATAAGATCCCCCTCCCCCCATATTCCTGCCATCACTGGGTGGTTTTGGAGCAAAAAATTACCTTTTTTGGGGGGGTCATTAACCTCATTGCTGTGTCAGGGTGATGTCAGGGTGGGGGAATCTGGTTCCTCCCCTCTTCTTTGTGCCCCATGGGTGCCATCAACACCCCCCATGCGATGCCCCAGTGTAGAGCAATACCCCATAGGTGCCCCATAGGCACTGTGATCACCCCCCACGCAATGCCCCACGATGCCCCCCCCCTCCCCAGCACCCCGTGCCTCAGTTTCCCCCCCCTTTGCAGAGCAGCCGCACGGCGCTGCGCTTCGGGGAGGAGGGAAGCGAAGAAGGACGACGAAGCTAATTGAAAACGAAGGGGAAATTTTTAATCAGGGCGAATGTAATTACTGCAGCTGGAGTTGGGCCAGGGCAGAGGGTTAATGGCCCCGTGGCTTCAATTCAATCTTCCCCTGAGCTCGGCCTCTCCTTCCTCCCGCGGATGGGAATTGCTGCGCAACCCCGGAGCGAAGCGTCTTCCTCCATCCTTCCCTTATTTCCTTCCTCTTTCCCACCCTCTCTCCCTGCCCCCCATCCCCCTTATCCCCACATTCCTCACCCCCATATCTTCCATCCCTGCGTCCTTCATCCCTGTATCCCTTCATCCTCCATCCCTGCATCCCCCATCCCTCCAGCCCCATCCCCACATCCTCCATCCCTCTGTCCCCCATCTCCATATCCTCTCATCCCTCCATCCTTCAGTCCTGCAGCCCCATATGCTCTCTCTGCCTCCCTTCACCCTTTATCCCTTCCTTACACCTCTGCATCCTCCATCCCCACATCCCCCATCCTTCCATCCTCCATCCCCACATCCCCACAGCCCCCATCCCTCTATCCTCCCTCCTCCATACCCACATTCCTCATCCCTACATCCTCCATCCCTACATCCTCCATCCCTTCATCCCCCATCCCTCTAGCCTCCATCTCCACATTCCCCATCCCTACATCCCCCATCCCTCTATCCCCACATTCCCCATCCCTCCATCTCTCCATCCCAACATTCCCCATCTTTCCATCCCCCATTGCTCCATCCTTACATCCCCCATCCCTCCATCCCCGCAGCCCCCATCCCTCTATCCTCCCTCCTCCATACCCACATTCCTTATCCCTCCACCCTCCATCCCTCCATCCTCCCATTCCCATATCCCCTATCCCTACATCCCCCAGCCCCATATCCCCTATCCCTACATCCCCCGTCCCCCATCCCCATATCCCCCATCCCTCCATCCCCCATCCCTCTATCCTCCATCCCCACATTCCCCATCCCTCCATCCCTCCATCCCCCAACCCCCATCCCTCCATTCTCTATCCCTACATCCCCCATCCCCACATTCCCCATCCCTCCATCCCCCAACCCCCATCCCCATATCCCCCATCCCCATATCCCCCATCCCCATATCCCCTCATCCCTCCACCCCCATCCCTCCATTCTCTATCCCTCCATCCCTCCGTCCCTCCATCCCCACATTCCCCATCCCTCCATCCCCATATCCCCTCATCCCTCCATCCCCTATCCCTACATCCCCCATCCCCCATCCCCCATCCCCCATCCCTCCATCCCCATATCCCCCATCCCCATATCCCCCATCCCTCCATCCCCATATCCCTCATCCCCATATCCCCCATCCCCATATCCCCCATCCCTCCATCCCCATATCCCCCATCCCCATATCCCCCATCCCTCCATCCCCCATCCCTCCATCCCCATATCCCCCATCCCCATATCCCCCATCCCTCCATCCCCCATCCCTCCATCCCCCATCCCCCATCCCTCCATCCCCCATCCCCATATCCCCTCATCCCTCTATCCTCCATCCCCACATTCCCCATCCCCCATCCCTCCATTCTCTATCCCTCCATCCCTCCGTCCCTCCATCCCCACATTCCCCATCCCTCCATCCCCATATCCCCTCATCCCTCCATCCCCCATCCCCCCATCCCCACATTCCCCATCCCTCCATCCCTCCGTTCCTCCATCCCCACATTCCCCATGCCTCCACCCTCCATCCCTCCATCCCCATATCCCCTATCCCTACATCTTCTATCCCCCATCCCCATATCCCCTCATCCCTCCATCCCCCATCCCTCCATCCCCACATTCCCCATCCCTCCATCCCCATATCCCCATATCCCCATATCCCCATATCCCCATATCCCCATATCCCCTCATCCCTCCATCCCCCATCCCCCATCCCTCCATCCCTATATCCCCTATCCCTACATCCCCCATCCCCATATCCCTATATCCCCTCATCCCTCCATCCCCCATCCCCCCATCCCCCATCCCCATATCCCCTATCCCTACATCCCCCATCCCCCATTCCCCATCCCCTCATCCCTCCATCCCCCATCCCCATATCCCCCATCCCTCCATACTCCATCCCCATATCCCCTATCCCTCCATCCCCCATCCCCCATCCCCCATCCCTCCATCCCCATATCCCCCATCCCTCCATCCCCCATCCCCCATCCCCATATCCCCGCACCCCTCCCTCCCTCCCCGCACCCCATGGCCGTACCGGGCCGTACCTCAGCTGCAGTGCGGGGAGGAGCCGCTAGGGGGAGGCAGAGAGCCGCGGCCGGGACCGCACAGAGCCGGGATGGGGAGGGGGGGGGGAGGGAGATTTTGGGGGGGGGAGAGTTGGGGTTTGGGGATGGGGAGGATTTGGGGTGCTGTGGGGGTTGAGGGGGGTGCAGGGTATAGGGTGGGGTGGGGTCTGGATGGGGTGGGTTTGGGGTAAGATGGGGGGTTGGGAAGCTTTGGGATTGGAGATGCTGTGGGGTTTGGGATGCTGTGGGGTTGGGGTTGGGAATGGGGTGCGGACTGGGGATGCTGTGGGGTTTGGGTGCTGTGGGGTTGGGAATGGGGTGGGTATGGGGTGGGGGTTGGGAAGCTTTGGGATTGGAGATGCTGTGGGGTTTGGGTGCTGTGGGCTTGGGGTTGGGGTTGGGGTGGGTTTGGGAAACCTTGGGATTGGAGATGTGGGGTTGGGGATGCTGTGGGGTTTGGGATGGAGATGGGGTGGGGTTGAGGTGCTGTGGGGGACTGGGGATGCTGTGGGGTTTGGGTGGGGGTTGGGAAGCTTTGGGATTGGAGATGCTGTGGGGTTTGGGATGATGTGGGATTTGGGGTTGGGAATGGGGTGGGGACTGGGGATGCTGTGGGGTTTGGGTGCTGTGGGGTTGGGGATGGGGTGGGTATGGGGTGGGGGTTGGGAAGATTTGGGATTGGAGATGCTGTGGGGTTTGGGATGCTGTGGGGTTGGGGTCACTGTGGGGTTTAGGATGCTGTGGGGTTGGGGATGGGGAGGGGACTGGGGATGCTGTGGGGTTTGGGATGCTGTGGGATTGGGAATGGGGTGGGTTTGGGGTAACATGGGGGGTTGGGAAGCTTTGGGATTGGAGATGCTGTGGGGTTTGGGATGCTGTGGGGTTGGGGATGGGGATGGGGAGGGGACTGGGGATGTTGTGGGGTTTGGGATGCTGTGGGATTGGGAATGGGGTGGGTTTGGGGTAAGATGGGGGTTGGGAAGTTTTGGGATTGGAGATGCTGCGGGGTTTGGGATGCTGTGGGATTGGGGTCACTGTGGGGTTTGGGTGCAGTGGGGTTTGGGGTTGGGGATGGGGTGGGTTTGGGGTGGGGTGGGGGTTGGGAAGTTTTGGGATTGGAGATGCTGTGGGGTTTGGGATGCTGTAGGATTGGAGTCACTGTGGGGTTTGGGAAACTTTGGGATTGGAGATGCTGTGGGTTTGGGATGCTGTGGGGTTTGGGGTTGGGAATGGGGTGGGTTTGGGGTGGGGTGGGGGTTGGGAAGCTTTGGGATTGGAGATGCTGTGGGGTTTGGGTGCTGTGGGATTGGGAATGGGGTGGGTTTGGGGTAAGATGGGGGGTTGGGAAGCTTTGGGATTGGAGATGCTGCAGGGTTTGGGATGCTGTGGGGTTGGGGTCACTGTGGGGTTTGGGTGCTGTGGGGTTTGGGAACATTTGGGATTGGAGATGTGGGGTTTGGGATGCTGTGGGATTTGGGGTTGGGGATGGGGAGGGGACTGGGGATGCTGTGGGGTTTGGGATGCTGTGGGATTGGGGTTGGGGTTGGGGTGGGTTTGGGAAACCTTGGGATTGGAGATGTGGGGTTGGGGATGCTGTGGGGTTTGGGATGGAGATAGGGTGGGGTTGAGGTGCTGTGGGGGACTGGGGATGCTGTGGGGTTTGGGTGGGGGTTGGGAAGCTTTGGGATTGGAGATGCTGTGGGGTTTGGGATGATGTGGGATTTGGGGTTGGGAATGGGGTGGGGACTGGGGATGCTGTGGGGTTTGGGTGCTGTGGGGTTGGGAATGGGGTGGGTATGGGGTGGGGGTTGGGAAGATTTGGGATTGGAGATGCTGTGGGGTTTGGGATGCTGTGGGATTGGGGTCACTGTGAGGTTTGGGATGCTGTGGGGTTGGGGATGGGGATGGGGAGGGGACTGGGGATGCTGTGGGGTTTGGGATGCTGTGGGATTGGGAATGGGGTGGGTTTGGGGTAAGATGGGGGGTTGGGAAGCTTTGGGATTGGAGATACTGTGGGGTTTGGGTGCTGTGGGGCTTGGGGTTGGGGATGGGGTGGGTTTGAGAACATTTGGGATTGGAGATATGGGGTTTGGGATGCTGTGGGATTTGGGGATGGGGATGGGGAGGGGACTGGGGATGCTGTGGGGTTTAGGATGCTGTGGGATTGGGAATGGGGTGGGTTTGGGGTGGGGTGGGGGTTGGGAAGATTTGGGATTGGAGATGCTGTGGGGTTTGGGTGCTGTGGGATTGGGAATGGGGTGGGTTTGGGGTAAGATGGGGGGCTGGGAAGCTTTGGGATTGGAGATGCTGTGGGGTTTGGGATGCTGTGGGATTGGGGTTGGGGTTGGGGTGGGTTTGGGAAACCTTGGGATTGGAGATGTGGGGTTGGGGATGCTGTGGGGTTTGGGATGGAGATGGGGTGGGGTTGAGGTGCTGTGGGGGACTGGGGATGCTGTGGGGTTTGGGTGCTGTGGGGTTGGGGATGGGGTGGGTTTGGGGTGGGGGTTGGGAAGCTTTGGGATTGGAGATGCTGCGGGGTTTGGGATGCTGTGGGGTTTGGGGTTGGGGATGGGGTGGGTTTGGGAACATTTGGGATTGGAGATGTGGGGTTTGGGATGCTGTGGGATTTGGGGTTGGGGATGGGGTGGTTCTGAGCCCCCCTTCTTTTTTCCCTTTTTTCCTCCTTTTTTTCCCCTTTTCCCTCCTTATCCCCCCCCATTCCCCCCCCATTTCTCCCCATCCTTTCCTTTCCACCTTCTTCCCTCCTTTTCCACCTTTCTTCCTCCTTTTCCATCCTTCCTTCCCCCCCTTTTCCCCCTCTATTCATTTCTTCCCCCATTTTCTTCTTTTTTCCCTTTTTTTCCTCCTTTTTTCCCCTTTTTTCCTCCTTTTTTCCCCTTTTCCCTCATTATTCCCCCCCATTTCCCCCCATTTCCCCCCTCCTTTCCTTCCCTCCCTCTTCCCTTCGTTTCCACCTTTTTTCCTCCTCCTTTTCCATCCCCCCCCCTTTTTCCCCTCTATTCATTTCATCCCATTTTCTCCTTTTTTCTCCTTTTTTCCCCTTTCATTTCCTTCTTTTCCACCCATTCCCCCCCATTTCCCCTCATTTCTCCCCCTCCTTTCCTTCCCTCCCTCTTCCCACATTTTCCACCTTTCTTCCTTCTTTTCCATCCATCCTCCCCCCCTTTTCCCCCTCTATTCATTTCTTCCCCCATTTTCTCCTTTTTCCTCCTTTTTTCCCCTTTTTTCCTCCTTTTTTCCCCTTTTCCCTCTTTATCCCCCCCCATTTCCTCCCATTTCCCCCCTCCTTTCCTTCCCTCCCTCTTCCCTCCATTTCCACCCTTTTTCCTCCTCCTTTTCCATCCATCCTCCCCCCCTTTTCCCCCTCTATTCATTTCTTCCCCCATTTTCTCCTTTCTTCCCCTTTTTTCCTCCTTTTTTCCCCTTTTCCCTCTTTATTCCCCCCCCATTTCCCCCCATTTCCCCCCCTCCTTTCCTTCCCTCCCTCTTCCCTTCGTTTCCACCTTTTTTCCTCCTCCTTTTCCATCCCCCCCCCTTTTTCCCCTCTATTCATTTCTTCCCCCATTTTCTTCTTTTTTCCCTTTTTTTCCTCCTTTTTTTCCCCTTTTCCCTCCTTATTCCCCCCCCCATTCCCCCCCTCCTTTCCTTCCCTCCCTCTTCCCTCCACTTCCACCTTTTTCCCTTCCCCCCCCCCCCCTTTTTCCCCCTCTATTCATTTCTCCCCCTTTCCCCCCACTTTCTCCCCTTTTTCCCCCTCCTTTTCCCTCCTTCCCCCCTCCCTCATTTTTCCCCCTTCCCCCCCCCCGCCCCCCCCCAGCCGCATTCCCTCATGGCTCAGCTGATGACGGATCGCAGACCCCCCCCCCTCCTCCCCCCCCCCTATTTGTCGATCCGATGGAGCGGGGGGGGGGGGGGGAGGGGGGGGTGTGAAAGGGTCACGGTTGGCCTCGGGCGGATTGGGGTGAAAAGGGCACGGGGGGGGGGGGGAATGGGGGGGGGAGGGCGTGTAGAACGGGGTCGGGACGGATCGCTGCTGTGACCTGCCAGGACCTGCGGCTGGTGGGGATCCCCGAGGGGATGTTTGGGCTGGTAGCAGATCGATCCTGGGGGGGGGTCAGATCCATTCTGGGGGGGCTCAGATCCATTCTGAGGGGCTCAGATCAATTCTGGGGGGGCTCAGATAAATCTTGAGGGGCTCAGATCCATCCTGGGGGGCACAGATCGATTCTGGGGGGCTCAGATTCCTCCTGGGGGGGTTCAGATCCATCCTGGGAGGCTCGGATCAATCCTGGGGGGGTTCAGATCCATTCTGGAGGGGCTCAGATCCATTCTGAGGGGCTCAGATCAATTCTGGGGGGGCTCAGATCCATTCTGGGGGGGCTCAGATGCATCCTGGGGGGCTCAGATCCATTCTGAGGGGCTCAGATCAATTCTGGGGGGGCTCAGATAAATCTTGAGGGGCTCAGATCCATCCTGGGGGGCACAGATCGATTCTGGGGGGCTCTGATTCCTCCTGGGGGGGTTCAGATCCATCCTGGGAGGCTCGGATCAATCCTGGGGGGGTTCAGATCCATTATGGGGGGGTTCAGATCCATTCTGGAGGGGCTCAGATCCATTCTGAGGGGCTCAGATCGATTCTGGGGGGGCTCAGATCGATTTTGGGGGGCTCAGATCCATCCTGGGGGGGCTCAGATCAATCCTGGGGGGGCTCAGATCCATCCTGGGGAGCTCAGATCGATTCTGGGGGGGCACAGATCGTTTCTGGGGGGGTTCAGATCACTCCTGTGGGGCTCAGATTCATTCTAAGGGGAGGCTCAGATCAATCCTGGGGGGTCTCAGATAAATCTTGAGGGGCTCAGATTCATCCTGGGGGGGCTCCGATCAATCCTGGGGGGGGCTCAGATCGATTCTGGGGGGGCTCAGATCCATCCTGGGGGGGTCAGATCAATTCTGAGGGGTCTCAGACCGATCCGGGGGGGGGGTTCAGATGCATCCTGGGGGGCTCAGATCGTTTCGGGGGGCCACAGATCGATTCTGGGGAGCTCAGATGAATTCTGGGGGGGCTCAGATGGATCCTAGGGGGCTCAGATAGTTTCTGGGGGGGCTCAGATGCATCCTGGGGGGGCTCACATAAATCTTGAGGGGCTCAGATTCATCCTGGGGGGGCTCCAATCAATCCGGGGGGGGCCTCAGATCGTTTCTGGGGGGGCTCAGATCGTTTCTGGGGGGGCTCAGATGCATCCTGGGGGGGCTCAGATCAATCTTGGAGGGCTCAGACCAATCCTGAGGGGTCTCAGATGGATTCTGGGGGGGCTCAGACCGATCCGGGGGGGGTTCAGATCCATTCTGGGGGGGCTCAGATGCATCCTGGGGGGCTCAGATCGTTTCGGGGGGCCACAGATCGATTCTGGGGAGCTCAGATGAATTCTGGGGGGGCTCTGACCAATCCTGGGGGGGCTCTGATCGTTTCTGGGGGGGCTCAGATCCAGTCTGGGGGGCTCAGATCGCTCCTGTGGGGCTCAAATTCATCCTGGGGAACTCAGATCCATTCTGGGGGGCTGAGATCGTTTCTGGGGGGGCTCAGATCAATTCTGGGGGGGCTCAGATCGCTCATGGGGGGGCTCAGATCCATTCTGAGGGTCTGAGGGGCTCAGATCGTTCCTGGGGGGGTGGGGGGGGTTCAAGTCGATCAGGGGGGCTCAAATGACTCCTGGGGTTCAGGTTAATATGGGAGGATTCAGACCATCCTGGGGGGGGCTCAGATCAATTCTGGGGGTCTCAGACCATCTTTGGGGGGGGGGCTCAGATTCCTCCTGGGGGGGCTGAGCTCGGTGTAAGGTGAGGAGGGGGCTCAGCCCATTCCGGGGGTCTCAGCTCTGTGATTCTCACCTCTCTGCAGCCCCTCCTCTCAAACTTCACTTTGCGGCCCCCAGGGGGGGGGAGGGGGGGTCCGTCGGAGGGTCCCGGGGGTTCCGTGGGGCGGTCCGAAGGGGGGGGGGGGTCCATTAAGGGGGGGGGGGCTGTGGGTTCGGGACACTGTCTCTCATCCGGGCCGAAAAATACGGGAATGGGATGGAGATGGGGGGGGGGGGGGGAAGCAGAAAAAGCCCAAAAAAAAGGAAAAGAAATTGGATCCGGGGGGGTCACGTGGGGCGGCTCGGACCAATAGCCGTCCTCGACGGGACCCCCCACGGAGTTGTGGGGGGGGGGGAGAATGAAGGGGGGGGGCAGCGCCGCGGGTTTGGGTGCGGAGGTTTCGCTCCGAAGCTGTTGGGACCCACAGCGGAACCCCGTCCCCCCCCCCCCTGTTTGTGGTCCCGAACAGCGGCACCGCCGGGACCCCCCCTCACATCCTTTCCCCCCCCCCACAACCGGCTTCCCCCCCCCCCCCCCCCAGGGTCCGTCCGCGCCGTCGGAGCCGCGGCCGCAGGTGAGAATCGTCCTCAGTTTCTCTTTTTCTTTCTCTTTTCCCTTCTCTTTCGCACTTCTGCTTTTTTCCTCCTTTTTCTTCTTCTTTTCCTTTATCTTTTTGTTTCTTTTCCTCTCGCTTCCCCTCTTTTCTTCACCCCCTTTCCCCCCCGCCTTTTCCTCTCCCTTATCTTCCTTTTTTTCCTTCTTCCCCCCCCCCTTCTCCCTTTTTCTCCCTTTTCCCTCTTTCCTTTTCTCTCTCCTTCCCCCCCAGTTTCCTTTTCCTCCCCCTCATCCCCTCCTCTTTCCCCCATTCCCCCTTTATTTCCCTCATCCTCATAACCCAAACACCAAACTTCCCCCCCCCTCCTCACCCCCCCACTCCTCCTCCACTTCTACATAGAAAACAACACCTAAAAAAGTGCATTTTAGGCCATCCCTCCCCCCTCCCTTCCCCATCCATCTCTGGGGGCTCTCATTGGGGGGGCAATAGATGGGGGGGGGGACACGATGGTGCAGAATCCCATCCCTGGGCACCCGGTGATCCCATGCAGAGGATGGAAACCTCCCCATTTTGGGCTAAAAAAGCACAGAAACGGAAAAAATGAGGAGAAGCGAAGGCTGAGCAGCTCTGAGCCCCCCCCCGTTCCCCCCCCCCCCCCCCCGTAGTACTAATTAATCCCAATTACCACCGATAAAAGAACGGCTCCAGGTTAATTGGCGCTTCCAATACCTTCTCAGCCATTCGTTAACGTGGGACGAACGGAGGAGCGCTTCTCCTTTAGGACAAACTCCGTGCCCCCCCCCCCCCGGAAACCCCCCCTATTCCCACCCTATGCAGTCAGACCCCCCCCCATCCCCACACAGCGCTCCACGTTCCCATCCCCTCCCCATTTTTCCCCCCTCTTTTCCAGGACAACGCACCCTCTATACCTCCATCCCATTGGAAACCCCCCCCCCCGACACCTCCCCATCCCCCCCCCCCCCCGCCTTTATCTCCTCGTCGGAGCCCCGAATAAAAGATTTACACCTCGCATCCCCTCTATTGATTTTATGGAGCGTCGCTCCGCCGCCGGAATCCATCAGGACGGCGTTGCTCCCATCTGTCTGCGTCCTACTGAGCTCTGATTTATGGCCGCGGGGTCGAAATGGGGCCGAGGGGGGGAGGGAGGGAGGGAGGGGGGGAGGATGAGGAGGGTGGGAGGAAGGCTGTGGAATCCCCGTGCTCTGAGATCCGACTCTTTGCCTTCGGTGGGTGCCTTTGCTGCTGGGGTTCAGCTCATTCCCTGCCCTGCTTGGGGACGTGCCCCATTTCTGTGATGTTTTTAGGATTTTGAAGCCCAGCTGAGCTGTCGGCTTTTTTAACAACCAGCCCTCCTTGCAGTGAGTCCCCCTGCACCCAATTTATCCATTCAATTTGGGGATGGGGTTGCAATTTGGGGATAGCATTGCAATTTGGGGATGGGGTTGCATCCTAGGGGATGATGCACGTGCAATATGGGGGATGCACTTGCAGCCTGAGATAAGATGGGGCTCAAAACACACTTTTTTGCTGGGTAACTGCAAGGATCCTTATGGGCTGGATCAGCAGCAGGAGCTGCTTCTGCCTGGGGCCACCCATGGGTGCTGGGGAGAAGGGGGGCTGCCATGGCATCGCTGCATCCCCAAAGTGCAATCGCCTCATCAGGTTGCAATTGCGTCCCTTAGGCTGCGAGTGCATCCCATCCCAAACTGCAATCTCATCCCAAACTGCAATCCCATCCCAAACTGCAATCCCATCCCAAACTGCAATCCCATCCCAAACTGCAATCCCACCCCAAACTGCAATCCCACCCCAAACTGCAATCCCATCCCAAACTGCAATCCCATCCAAATTTCAATCCCATCCCAAATTGCAATCCCACCCCCAATTGCAATCCCATCCCAAACTGCAATCCCATCCCCAATTGCAATCCCATCCCCAATTGCAATCCCACCCCAAATTGCAATCCCATCCCCAAACTGCAATCCCATCCCCATATTCCAATCCCATCCCCATATTCCAATCCCATCCCAAGTTGCAATCCCATCCCCAGGATGCATTCCCACTCCCAATTTCAATCCCACCCCCAAACTGCAATCCCATCCCAAACTGCAATCCCATCCCAAACTGCAATCCCATCCCCAAACTGCAATCCCATCCCAAACTGCAATCCCATCCCCATATTCCAATCTCATCCCAAACTGCAATCCCACCCCAAATTGCAATCCCACCCCAAATTGCAATCCCATCCCCAAACTGCAATCCCATCCCCATATTCCAATCCCATCCCCATATTCCAATCCCATCCCAAGTTGCAATCCCATCCCCAGGATGCATTCCCACCCCCAAATTCAATCCCATCCCAAACTGCAATCCCACCCCAAACTGCAATCCCATCCCCAAACATCAATTCCATCCCATACTGCATTCCCATCCCAAACTGCAATCCTACCCAAAACTGCAATCCCATCCCCATATTCCAATCCCATCCCCATATTCCAATCCCATCCCAAGTTGCAATCCCATCCCCAGGATGCATTCCCACTCCCAATTTCAATCCCATCCCCAAATTGCAATCCCATCCCAAACTGCAATCCCATCCCAAACTGCAATACCATCCCCAAACATCAATTCCATCCCAAACTGCAATCCCACCCCCAAACTGCAATCCCATCCCCAAACATCAATCCCATCCCCAATTGCAACCCCATCCCAAACTGCAATCCCATCCCCAATTGCAACCCCATCCCCAAACTGCAATCCCATCCCAAACTGCAATCCCATCCCCATATTCCAATCCCATCCCAAACTGCAATCCCACCCCAAACTGCAATCCCATCCCAAATTGCAATCCCACCCCCAAACTGCAATCCCATCCCATACTGCAATCCCATCCCCAAATTCCCCCCCTTGGCTCGCAGTGACATCCTACAGATTGCAATCTGACCCCGCAAACTGCAGCTTTGGGGCCCTCAGGGCTCTCCTGTTGCCTCCCCTTGCCTCGCAGCGCTGCTCCCTGATGGGGTTTTGCTTCTCCCTCTGTGGTCTTGGCGCCGTCACACCTGGCTGAGAGGCTTCCAGGGGTGTAATTAATGCTTTGGAAGGGGTTCAGAGGAAAAGGGCGTGCAAAGGAGGGACTGCAGAGGCTGCAGGGGTTGAGATAAGAGAGGAAGGAGCAGAGGTGAGCTGTGCTGGGGTTTGGCTGCTGGGGATAACCTGGAGCAACTGCAGGGCCTGGTGGGGAGCTGGGAGGGGGGAGAGATGTGTAAGGAGGGAGTATGGGGGGATTCATGCAGCCTCTCTGCTAATGGGGTGAGGTTGAAACGGCCCCAAGCTTGAGGTGCATTGCCTCGAAGCTGCATCACCTCACATTGCAGCTGCATTGCCCCACGCTGCAGCTGCATTGCCCCCAAATTGCAGCTGCATCACCTCACGTTGCAGTTGCATCACCTAACATTACAGCTGTATTGCCCCACATTGCAGCTGCATCACCTCACGTTGCAGTTGCACTGCCCCAAATTGCAGCTGCATCACCTCACGTTGCAGCTGCATCACCCCACATTGCAGCTGCATCGCTCCATCTTGCAGCTGCACTGCCCCAAATTGCAGCTGCATTGCCCCACATTGCAGCTGCATCACTCCATATTGCAGCTGCATTGCCCCCATTTTGCAGCTGCATCATCCCATATTGCAGCTGCATTGCCCCACGCTGCAGCATCATTGCCCCCAAATTGCAGCTGCATCACCTCACGTTGCAGCTGCATCACCTCACACTGCAATTGCATCACCTCACATTACAGCTGTATTGCCCCACATTGCAGCTGCATCACCTCATGTTGCAGCTGCATTGCTCCATATTGCAGCTGCATCACCCCACATTGCAGCTGCATCACTCCATATTGCAGCTGCATTGCCCCAAATTGCAGCTGCATCACCTCACGTTGCAGCTGCATTGCCCCCAAATTGCAGCTGCATCACCTCACGTTGCAGCTGCATCACCGCACGTTGCAGCTGCATTGCCCCATATTGCAGCTGCATTGCTCCACATTGCAGCTGCATCACCTCACATTGCAGCTGCATTGCTCCATATTGCAACTTCATCACCCCATATTGCAGCTGCGTTGCCCCACATTGCAGCTGCATCGCTCCATATTGCAGCTGCACTGCCCCAAATTGCAGCTGCATCACCTCACGTTGCAGCTGCATCCTCCAGATTACAACTGCATCCCCCACAGGAGGGAGGAACATCGCCCCCCAACATTGCACTCACGTCCCCCCCAATCTGCCATCCAAACCCCCAACATTGCAATCATATCCCCCATAAAGAAGGAGGAACATCACCCCCCTCCTTGCAGTCCTACCCCCTAAATGCCAGAAGGACACCCCCCAAATTGCAGCAGCCCACCCCTATTTGCAACTGCAGACAAATCAGTGAGGTGACAACAACTTGACCCCCAATCACCCCCATTTTGGAACCCCAGTGCCCCCCCCTGGACAGCAGCAGCCCACCTTGGGGTGCCCCATTGCCCCCCTAAATCCCACGTGTGCAGCAGCACAGCAATCCTCCATCTCCCCTTTGCATAACTCAAGGCTTTTGGCACCAGGCTCTTTAGGAGAAGGATTCTCCGGTCAGCTGCAATAATAAAGAGATAAATAAAGCTGTGGAAAGTCTCAGGCTAGCTGCTTAAATACGTTTTATGGGGTGATTAGGAGAAGAGCCGTCCGTTTGAGTGGTTTATTTGTAGCTTTGCTCTGCGCTGGCGGAGGTGTTGGAAGGGTTTCCCATCCTCGTTAGGAGCTGACGGAGTGTTGGGCTGCGGCGCATCCTCGGCGCACGGAGAAAGAAATCTGTTGAAGGCAGACATTTCCCCCTATAAAAGTTAATGTGATGGCGCACGAATGGCTCTGATCCGCCCCGAGAGAGGATGGGTTGGGGATTAAACACACACACAAAAAAAAACACCCCTCAATGAGCCCAGCTCCCCAAGAGTACGGCTGCATGCACGGCTCCATCGTTCTTACAGCATCCTCACAAATGGGTTCCCTGCCAGGACCCCCCCTCCCCATGCACACCCCCAAGTGGCTCCCAGGTGCCTGCGTCACGCCTGCTGCTTGCCTTAATTCCTCCCCACTGCAGCATCACTCCCTGCTCCTCCTTTGCTAACGACTTGCCGGCCTTGTTGTAACAACCTTGGCCATATTTGCAATCACAGCTCTGCTCCCATGTCTTCCCGTGAGCCGAAGCATCCTCATTTTCCCTTATTTAACCAAGCTTCCAGATTGCTCGTACAGCAACCACTCATTTTTTTGTGGCTGGCTTGCATCCTTGTCACAGCTGGAGGAGAGCTGGAAATCACCCTTGGTTATCTCTGCGTGCAAAATCCACCTGGAAGATCACAGCCCTTTGCACAAAGGTTCTTTTCCCCAGCTTGCCCCAAAATCCTTAGGAGCCAAAGGGCAAGATATGAGCACCAGACTGCAGCATCAGCAATAGAAACGAGAAGCTGGCCTGCTGAGAGCAAGGAGCAAGTCTGCATCAGTGCAGTCGGATGGTGGTTGGGTGGTTGGCTGCCACCTCACGCCATGATTTTGCTATTGAGTTGGGGTCCAACCCGATGGTTGAGATTGTCCACAACCCAATGGCTGAGTTTGGTTGTAACTCAATGGATGAGGTTGGTTGTAACCCAATGGATGAGGTTGGTTGTAACCCAATGGATGAGATTGGCCATCACCCAAGGGATGAGGTTGGTTGTAACCCAATGGATGTGGTTGGCCATAACCCAATGGTTGAGGTTGGCCGTAACCCAATGGTTGAGGTTGGCCATAACCCAATGGATGAGGTTGACCATATCCCAATGGTTGATCTTGGCCATAACCCAATAGCTGAGTTTGGTTGTAACCCAATGGATGAGGTTGGTTGTAACCCAATGGATGAGGCTGGCCATCACCCAATGGTTGATCTTGGCCATCACCCAATGGATGAGGTCGACCACAACCCAACGGTTGATCTTGGCCATATAACCCAATAGATGAGCGTGGCCATAACCCAACAGCTGAGCTTGGCTGTGGCCCTACCAACCCCACACTGCACCCAACCATCCCAAGGAAACCAACGAGATGTGGCACGAAGGCCACATTTCCTCAGTTTTCCCTTTCCCAAGGGCTCTCCATCAGGATTTTCACCATTTCCCCTAACCCTGCAGCCAGCAAAGCATCACTGTGATTGCACCAACCAAGTCTTCCTGTGTCTGTCCATCTGTCCAAGCCTGCAGCCTTTCCCCATTCAGGTCCCTACATCCACCCCAAACATTTCTCCCATACTCACACCTCATTCCCCACCCGGAGCCCCCAGCCTCTCTCCTCCCATCCCATTCCCCTTCTCTTCCTTTAGGACAGAGCACTCCCACGCCAACCACCGTCTCCATCCCATCCCCACGAAAGAATTATGACCCCTTCCTCCCCCACCTTTCTGTATTTATTCCTACTCCCGGGAAAGACACCGCAAACTCTGCTTCACCCCGAGCCCTCGCTGGAGTTCAGAGGATGCAGGGACGCATTCTGCCCTCCTCTCCTCCATCCAAATACCATCCGTAAGGCTACGAGGGAGAGAAGCAGCCATAAATTGCTGGTATTTACACAAGGAGTGGTTGCACGGGGCCATAATGCATTTTGCACAGGGTGAGAATATCGCCTTTGTGCTCCAGAGCTCAGGCTGGGCTCCCTCCGGGGCGATCTGTCAGCTCAGCCTTTCTCTCTTGGCTTTATTTATTTGTTTGGCGTCTCAAAGGGCGGGCGGTGGGGCAGGGAATCGTCTGGGGCCGCCCGACAATGGGAAATCTCAGGGTCTGTTGATCCCGGGGGGGGGGGATTTGGAGGGGGGGAGGTTGGGGGGTGGATGCTTTGCGTCTCCGTGTCCCCATTCCCAAGCATTGGGGGCTGCAGGTATGGCCCCATCCATGGAAATTCCTTCTGTTGGGAGGATTGGGGAGATGCTGCACAAGGAGCAGCCCGGGTGGTTTTTTATTTTGGGGGGTTTGTTGCTTTTTGATCCATTTTCCCCACCCCCATGGGTGGCTCTTGGGGTCCCCCTTCCCACCTCTGCATCCCGTATCCCTGCGTCTTCTCCTTGTCCACACCTTTGCACTCTGCATAGGAGGGGCCACCAGCCGTGGGATAACGGTAGCAGGGTGCTGGACCCTAAGGTTAATTAAAGCTTAGGCTAATTAAAGGTAGTAATGGGTTTCTATAGATGAGAATCTCTTCGGGGTGCCTTAAAAGAAGGAAAAGAGGCTCTCTGGGTACCAAGCTCAGCTCTAATCATCCATTCATGCAAATCAGGGCACGGCGTTTCATTGCTGCTCCTTTGGGGGCTCAACCCGGGCCAAATTTGGAGAAAATCATTAAAAATATACATATATATGGGAAAAGAATCCATGAGATTTTGCTACAACCAAAACCCAACGAGAAGAAACCCCTTTTGCAGCAGGAATTCCCCAGCTGATCTGTTTTCCTCACCCCACACCGGAGGGATGCTGAGAAAGTGGTACCCACGCAGAGGGGGGGGAGGGTTGCATTGCACACCCCCAGCACAACACTGGGACGATGTCCCATATAGAGTGGGGGGCTCTGAGCTCACCCACCTCCCCCTCCTGCAGCCCCAGGTGGGGAATCACAGCCGAGCAGAGCGCAGTGCTGCAGGCATAAGGCTGTGGATGGGTGTATTTACGGCCCTGTGCTGCCCATCCGTCTGCAGGAGCCTTATAAAGAACCCCTGGCAATCACCTACAAGCAGCACTGCTTGTTTGTGGGTATTAAATGTGACCTCGAGATTTACATCCTGCTGCCTGCGCACAGAAAGGGGCGGGGATGCGCAGGGAAAGGGCACCCATCCGTCTGTCTGTCTGTCTGTCTAGCTGGGAATCGCAGCCCTTGAGCAGAGATGTCGGAGTTGGGGTTCACTCTGAGCCCGCTGAGAGGATGGTGGGGAGGTGGGGAGGGGGCTCAGCCCCTTCTGAGGGTCTCAGCTCTGTGGGTGGGAGACATCAGCACAGCGTGGGAATGGGGAATGTCACCAGAGAGGGGTGATGGAGAGATGGACGGCGGGGACAGACGGACCGCAACCATCCCTGACCCCCGAAGCCCTTCAGCAATGGGGTGAATTGTCCCTTATTCTCAGCACCAAATCACCCCAATTCCATCCCCACATCCCCAGGCAAAGGGAGCACAGCACCGTGGGATCCCCTCGCCCCCCATGAAATGGGAGCACGGGGCGCACAGAGCTCACACCCCAAAGATGGGATTTGGGATGCTGGTGATGCTGAGCAAGGAGAGCACTGCTGGAGCTGCACGGATGGCTGCTTTGGGGCCAGAGAATGAAAGCAAATTGCAAAGCAGCATTAAAAAACCACGCTGCCGCCTTCTCATCCGTGCCCAGGAGCAGAGAGCCTCCTGTCCTATTAATATCAGCCGGCTCAGGAAGAGGAGAGGGAACATCTTTATCTCTTCCATCCGGTGATGCCTTGTCCTCTCTCTCTTTTATGGCTGCAATTCCCCCTTTGTTCAGCCCCACGTGCTGCACGGCGGGGAGAGCCGCTGGAGCATCTCGAAATATAATTAGAAATCTAAATATGACACCACTGTTCCACTCGGAGACCCAACCCCATAAAACACCCGGGCTGTGATTTGTAAAACGGCGCCGTCCGTACATCCACCACCAGCTCAACCTCGTGATTGCTTAAAGATCACCCACCAGTTTTCAATTACCTCCTATTAATGTATTTACCCGGAGTATCTTTTATCAAGCTGCAAGTTGTTGGATTATTATTATATATATTTTTTTTTTTTAGGTTTTTTTTTTGCAGGGAGATGGGCTGGCTTCCCTAAACGGCGCATATTTCAGCATTAGAGCCGCTCGCTATCAGCGTGGGCTGAGTGATGCCAGCAGTGGAGATGCTTCGGTGCTCCATCTCCTGGTGTTTAATTCTGCTGGAGCTTCAGCTGCTCGTTAGGGATGGTCACTGAGGATGCTAATGAAGGGGAGGGGGGCTCAGGGGGGGCTTCTGATGGAGGTGAGGCAGAGGAGTAGGGTAGGGGGCTGCAGCCCGTCTTCATCCTCCCCATCCACTTCTCTGCCTCGCTTTCCCCTTAGGGACACAGCTGTGCCTCAGTTTCCCCTTAGGAACAACACTGAGCCCTGCCTCAGTTTCCCCTCAGCTTCCTCCCTGCACACAAATCACAGCTTTCCCCAACCTCACATCTTCCTGCTGAGACCCCAATGTTTGTCCCAGCACCATCCCTGCTCTGAAATCCCCTCCGGCTCAGAGAGGAGGGTCCTGAGGTGGGATTTTCCATCACCCCCCACCCCGAGGCTCCGTGCTGAGTCCCTGCATGGAGACAATTTTTTGGGACAATTCACCCCAGAATGAGGCTGAGGATCACAAGTTGGTTGGCAAAGACACGTGGAGCCGTAGGGGGAACGAGCTGCTGAAAGCCAGGATGGTTCTGGCACGAGTTCATCCCAAAAGAATCCGAGCAGAGTGTGGGTTTGGGGGCGTTTTCCATTTCTGAGCCATTTTTCACTGCATTGCGGTGTTGATTTGGGGGTTATTATCAAATATAGAGAAGAAGGAGCGAGTCTGAGGCAGAACCAAGAAGTTTCGCTCCTCTACGCCCACCCAGCAGCGCTGAGGACGTCCTTGCATTTGCTTTCCTTTTTTGGGGGGGATGTTTATTCATAAACTGGAGAGATTTTTCCTGTTTTCTCCACTTTTTTTAAAAAAATATCATTATTTTCATCATTATTTTCAGAGTACATAGGCTCAGTGCTCAGCCACAGGAGAATGGCGGCCTTTGGGCAGAGCCAAAGTGCACAACTTCCATTGGGTGCAGCAAGACACAGAGCCTTGTTTTAGTTGGCATGGTGGGGATGGGTTGGGGTTTGGATTGTTGGCTTTTTCCAACCTTAATGAGGGACTTTTTTCGATCTTAACGACTTTGATGAGTGAGCATTGGGGGGAACGGGTTGGGTTTGGACTCAATGATCTCAGAGGTCTTTTCCAAGCGTAACGACTCCATGCTTTGATGTTGGTTGTGATGTTGGTCTTCCAGCTCATTTCCAACCTCAGTGACTCCATCGGGTTTCAGAAGAAGAATGGATCTGTAGGATTTCAGCCTCCCTGACCCCCCATCTCCTCCTTCCATAAGAAAAAAACCCAAATGCTGTCCCCATAGCGGGGCTGACTGCAAGCAGAGCGCTCTGCAGAGCTCCAGACTCAATTGCTGTCGTTCTTATTATTTTTATTTAAGGACCAGGGAGGCCCTGAGGGAAAATCACCATCCTGGTGCCAGAAGATTTAAAAATCGTGCCGCTGTTTACCACGCTGGCTCTTCAGCCCTTCGAAACCATAACCTTCCTTTTTATAGCAACAATTATGCTAACGATAACATTATTAAACCGCATGGGAATGACCCCTAAATCAAAAGGGGGAAGTTTCCCCTGCGAGAAAATCGTGGCCCATTGGAGACTCGGGGTGGAAGGAATCACCACCCCTTCCACCCCCAGCCACAGCCAGTTTGGTGGGTATTTATATATTTTTAAGAAGATTATTTATGGTTTATTTTAGACGCCGGATCATTTGGCGCTTGTTTCATCAATTTGTCACTGTTTTTATTGTCACCAATTGCCCATAACTGGAGTGCGTTTAAAATGTCATTGATCTTGATATTATGGTGTCATAATATGACAGTAATAGTTGTATCTTGTACAGAAAGCCCACTTCCTAAGATTGATGGCTTTCACCGCACCAATTATATTCTGTCCATCTCGGTGATAAAGAGAGCGTTGGAGGCATTCAATAGATAAATTAGATATCTTTTCAATTATTCCCTTTATTTTATAGGGTCACGTGCCTGATTAACAACTTTTTACTTCTGTTATCAAGCCGGCGGATTCTCAATGCTCGCTCCGTGTCTTTTAATTCTGTGGATGTAATGAAAGGCATTGAGGGCTTTGTGCTCTGTGATCGTTTTGTGCAGTGACAATCTCACTCTTCTCGGGAGTCCACGAGTGCTGCATTCCCTTTTATCCTCCAGGATTCCAAAAAATAATCCCTTCCTTTTTGCTGGAACGCTCCCTGAGATGTGAGCTCAGCCCCATCTGGATGTGTTTCTCACATCTCACATCTCCGTGGATGTTGTGGATGGTTGGAGGCAGAGCTCTGGGATGCAGATTGCCCCGTGTCAGCGTCTTTCTGGAGCTGAAGGAGTGGATGGGTGGAGAAGGTGGTGGTTTCAGGTAGGATGTGGCCTCTTCTCTCTGTGTTCCAGGTTGGGGACGTTGGCACCGGTTGCTGTGACTGAGTGTCCCCATGCCCACATGAGGATGTCCCAGTATATCCCAGTGGTGCTCCCATGGTGCAAGCCTGGAGGGCTGCTGTTGGCCAAGACCAAGTTCCATGTCTGTAGGAGAATCTCCCACCTGGAGATATTCTCATGGCACTGTGAGAGCCTGGAGGACCACTGCTGGCCAAGACCAGTTCCCGTGTCCACATGAGGTTATCCCAGCACTGAGGTGCTCCCACGGCATCGTGTTGAGCCCTGAGGTGGCTCTGAGGTGGTCACAGCGTGGTGACATTGCTCTGGGTTGGTTGGGTTTTGTTGGCTTTGTGGGACCCCAAGCATCCACATCAGGGGGACCTCATCATCTGACTCCAGCTGCTGCAGGGCGATGGCAAATGCAAGGAGACATTCGGCCACACACTGCCCTGACCCCATTCCTGCTCCCCCACCGGGGTGGGACAATTTGTGATTTGTAACACATCAAATCCCCAAAAAGCACTTTTTTTTTTTTTGCTCCACACCAGAGACCCTGGGCTGCCCCTACCCCAATTCCCTCCCATTGCAGACGTCGATCCGTGCAGGCAAATGGAAACACGGCGCTGACGAGCGGCTCCCCTGCAGAGCAGTTCTTCATCCCAACCTGCAACGAACACAAAGAGCAATTCAGGTGGAGTTACCCCGAGGAGATTTATGACGTCCAGGGAGGCACACGCCATTCGATACCGAAGCATGAATCAAAGCAGGACAGCAGGGATGTATTTACATCTGCGCCGCGCGCGCACGGATATCGCAAGGAGAACACAAAGTCAGCTGGCAATGGATGGGGGCTCTGGGAGGGTGGTGGGGGGCACTTCTGAGCTTCGTGGGTGTAAAAGGGAACGGAAGGGATGATGGTAATTGTTGTGGTTGAGCTGCGTGGCTTCCCAAGTCTGAGCCAAGGGATGTACGTGTGAGGATGTGGCTGGGATTTCGTGGCTGGGGGCATCGGGGAGGAAAGTCCTTGGGTTTCATGGTTGGGAATGAATTTGAGAGGAAAGCCCTTGGGTTTCATGGCTGGGGATGAATTTGAGAGCAAAGCCCTTGGGTTGAATGGTTGGGGATGAGTTTGAGAGGAAAGCCCTTGGGTTTCATGGTTGGGGATGAATATAAGAGGAAAGTCCTTGGATTTCATGGTTGGGGATGAGTTTGAGAGCAAAACCCTTGGGTTTCATGGCTGGGGATGAATTTGAGAGGAAAGCCCTTGGGTTTCATGGCTGGGAATGAATTTGAGAGGAAAGCCCTTGGGTTTCATGGCTGGGGATGAATTTGAGAGCAAAGCCTTTGGGTTGCATGGCTGGGGAATGAATTTGAGAGCAAAGCCCTTGGGTTTCATGGCTGGGAATGAATTTGAGAGGAAAGCCCTTGGGTTTCATGGCTGGGGATGAATTTGAGAGGAAAGCCCTTGGGTTTCATGGCTGGGGATGAATTTGAGAGCAAAGCCCTTGGGTTTCATGGCTGGGGATGAATTTGAGAGCAAAGCCCTTGGGTTTCATGGCTGGGGATGAATTTGAGAGCAAAGCCTTTGGGTTGCATGGCTGGGGATGAATTTGATAGGAAAGCCTTTGGGTTTCATGGCTGGGGATGAATTTGAGAGGAAAACCCTTGGGTTTCATGGCTGGGGATGAATTTGAGAGGAAAGCCTTTGGGTTGCATGGCTGGGGAATGAATTTGAGAGCAAAGCCCTTGGGTTTCATGGCTGGGGATGAATTTGAGAGGAAAGTCCTTGGGTTTCATGGCTGGGGATGAATTTGAGAGGAAAGCCTTTGGGTTTCATGGCTGGGGATGAATTTGAGAGGAAAGCCCTTGGGTTTCATGGCTGGGGATGAATTTGAGAGCAAAGCCCTTGGGTTTCATGGATGGGGATGAATTTGAGAGGAAAGCCCTTGGGTTTCATGGCTGGGGATGAATTTGAGAGGAAAGCCCTTGGGTTTCATGGCTGGGAATGAATTTGAGAGCAAAGCCTTTGGGTTGCATGGCTGGGGATGAATTTGAGAGGAAAGCCCTTGGGTTGAATGGTTGGGGATGAATTTGATAGGAAAGCCCTTGGGTTTCATGGTTGGGGATGAATTTGAGAGGAAAGCCCTTGGGTTTCATGGCTGGGGATGAATTTGAGAGGAAAGCCCTTGGGTTTCATGGCTGGGGATGAATTTGAGAGGAAAGCCCTTGGGTTTCATGGTTGGGGATGAATTTGAGAGGAAAGCCCTTGGGTTTCATGGTTGGGGATGAATATAAGAGGAAAGTCCTTGGATTTCATGGCTGGGAATGAATTTGATAGGAAAGCCCTTGGGTTGCATGGCTGGGGATGAATTTGAGAGGAAAGTCCTTGGATTTCATGGTTGGGGATGAATTTGAGAGCAAAGCCCTTGGGTTGAATGGTTGGGGATGAGTTTGAGAGGAAAGCCCTTGGGTTTCATGGTTGGGGATGAATATAAGAGGAAAGTCCTTGGATTTCATGGTTGGGGATGAGTTTGAGAGCAAAACCCTTGGTTTTCATGGCTGGGGATGAATTTGAGAGGAAAGCCCTTGGGTTTCATGGCTGGGGATGAATTTGAGAGCAAAGCCCTTGGGTTTCATGGCTGGGGATGAATTTGAGAGTAAAGCCCTTGGGTTTCATGGCTGGGGATGAATTTGAGAGGAAAACCCTTGGGTTTCATGGCTGGGGACATGTTTTGGAAGAGAACCCTTGGATTTAACAGTGACTGTGGATGGAGAAGCTTCCGTGTGTCCTCACATTGGTTGGGTTTCACGTGCTCTCTGGTCCAACTCTTATCCTACATTTCAACCCATGCAAAACCCAGCGTTGTCACCACTTGGTGCAACACCAACCCTGCTAACTTGGTGATGATTTTGGGCCCCTTTTGCCAGGAAATGGTTCCCTCCACGTGAAAACACCCAACCCAGAGCTGTGACGTGGTGTGGACCCTTTGGTTCTCCATTGAGGCTTTCTGGAAAAACTGATTCTGTGATGGATGACCTTTTAATGGAGAGAAATAGACCACCCTGTTTTAAGTGCGAGGTTTAAGTGAAGCCAATGATTTAAACAACTTAAAGTCCATTAAACAAAAGGAGAACTTGGATCTCATCAACTCATTCATTCTGAGAAGCGCCCGGCCCGGGATAAACATGACACTAAGGAGCCATCTGAGTATTGCTAAAACATACGCCTGCTTTCATAATAAAATGTTTTTAAGGGATGATAATGGTTACCTTGAGAGCGGTTCGCGTTAGAACCATTTGAATTCCCTCTGCTGAGATCCTTCAATAGGTGCCCATCCACTAATGGAAAGGAGACATTTCGGAGATGTGAAGGAGTTGGAGATGTTTTGGCCCTATTTGAAAGCGGTGGGGGCACAGGGAGCGATGCCAGCCCCTTCCCCATCTCCACACCCCACATTTTCCCCTCTTTTCGTCCCAGGTGGGTGTGGATGGAAGCCAAACGTGCCATAAGACAAAGTGAGCTGATGGGAAGCGGAGACCATCGCCTCCATCACTGACAAACAGGGAGAGGTCGGGTTGGTGGTCCTTGGGTTTCCACTTGGGATGGTCCATTGGGGTTACAGATGCTGAATGAGTTTTGTGGGTAACAGAAAATGCTCATAATTCCCCCCCTATATTCAGTGCTTCGGGGTTTCTCAGCAAGTTACCAGCAGGGCATCAATCAGGGTGGGGAGGACGAGAGCCTCATTTTTTCCCCATACAGATAAAATTTCTCCTCTTCTCATCTACACAAACCCCACCCATAAATCCTCAGGCTCGAGAAAATTCAGGGCAGAAGTTTAAAGCAAACCTTACGATTTTAATGCCCGGGCTCAACGAAGCATGGAAACATTTGCTCAGCATTAAGTGTGTGCTTAGCACCCCGCAGGAGCCCAGAGCTGCACACAGCAGTGCAGGAACTCCCTTCTTCCTCCCCAGTTCATCCCTTGTAGAAGCAGAGCGCGGAGGCAGCGAGCCAAGCATCCGGCCAACGCTGCAGCAAGATTTATCGGAGGGGAAGGGACCTGCTTTCTTGCCTGTGATTAATAAGGAGAAGACAAGAAACCTCCTCAAAGCCCCAACGGAGGCATTTCCCTGGTTTGATGGGGTCAATGAGAGCCGAATTCCAGCGCGATCGCCGCCGTAGATATAATTTCATCGGGGGGTTGGAGGGTCCCTTCCATCCCTCCCACTGCTGCAAGAAGAGATCTGGAAATGTCTCTCCTCCCTCCGTCCTTCTCCAGGACTCGGTGACCCTGCGGTGATGTTTGGCAGCGGTTCGGTGACGTTTTTGGGAGGAAAACAGAGGAAATCGGGGTCTGGTGAGGCGGATCCCCAGTGGGAACGGTGGGGAGGGAGGAACTGTGCTGCAGAGCCCGTGCTTTGCGCATGACGGCACTGCGGGCAGGGATTGCATTGGGGTCAGCTTCCCAGGGCAGGCTGCTTCCCAGGGCTTCATTCTGCTTGGGGAGATGGAGGGGAAAGCTGAATGCATTCCTACAAACACTTCCAAACTCCTCTCCCATCCTGACCAGCTCTAGAAACCCCACCTTGGGATGCAAAGATCCAAAATCCATCCGGACGTCGCATTTACCCACCCCATTCAGCTGCATCCATCCATCCCCAGCTTCGGGTGCAGGAGCTGTGCTGGTGTTCCCAGCCGTTACCAGAACCCTGAGGATGAATTCCCAGCTTTTTTCCCCAGCCCTGTCCTTGCATGTTGTCTGCTCTCACATCACTGCTGGATGTGGCATGGGAGCCCTCGGTGCGGCCACAACTCAGGTTGGCAGCTGAGCATCTTGAAGCGGCCAAGCACGGCCGGGAGCTGTAATTCTTACCCTGCATTCCCTGCCAGTTCTGCTCCCCGGTGGCACATAGATCACCCAGAGGTGTGGACTGAGAGCAGGCGATGTAAATCACATTAAACTCCACGCGTGGAGCTGCTCGTTCCAAAAGCAGCCGGCCTTAATTCGGTTTAGCTTTGCGAATTAAGCTAAAGTGAATTAAACCAACTCTAATTCTGGATAAGTGTCCAGAATGGGGTTTTATATGCTCTGGCTAATCCATTTTAAAGGTTGATTTGGGTTAACACTGATGGATGTCTCTTTGTGGGTACCTCTTGGTGCCGCCGGGCTCGCCTGGCAGCTGAAGCACCGCAGAGAGGATTTATGGCATGGCAGCCACCAGAGCCATCCGCCTCACGACCTGCAGCAGCAGCACGAGCTCTCATTTCCCAGGGAATGCTACAAATGAGCTTCAACTGCTTTCTCAAAGGGCAGCATCCGTTCAGTTTTCTAGCAAACCAATGTTGGGTTGAGTCCCGTGTTCCGTTCCGGTATTGAAGACAGCATCCATCCGATCTTGCCAACAGATATGCCTTGGGTTGAGTCAAACAGTTCCATTCTGTCGTCAAAGGGCAGCACCCATCTGATCTTACCAACCAGTCAGCGTTGGGTTGAGTCCCATTTTCCATTCCAGCATAGAAGTACAGCATCCTTCTGGACTTGCCAACCAATAAGCGTTGGGTTGAGTCAAACTGTTCCATCCCATTGCCAAAGGGCAGCACCTCTCCAGCTCTGCCAACAAACCAACGTTGGGTTGAGTCCAATGATCCGTTTTTTAAGAGAGGAGACACATTTGGGGGCACTTCTCTGAAGGTTCCCCTCTCCTCAGTGGGTGATTCATGGTGGGTTTGCAATTTGCACCACGGCGTAGACCTGAAGGTGCTGATTTCTATTCACTGAGTGCAGAGAATTGGGGGCACTTTCAAGCTCCTTATTTAGGCACGTCTACTGAATGGCTAGCACTGTGCAGATGGAAAGTGCACACAGCTAATTAGTGCCATTACATCTCACTCCTCTGGTTAAAAATGAGGACAGGGCCATCATTACCTCCCAACCTTCGCAATGTGCAAAGGGAGGTCGAGAGGAAATTCCAACGCATCCCACATTTAGAGCATCACCCACGTGAGATCACGCAGCATCCAGCCCCCAAACATCCCCTCTTCCCAAAATCAGCCTGGATGTATTTCTCAGAAGAACACATCCCCTTGACTTTGTCCTTACAGCATCGGCAGCGAATCCTGCAGCCTCCATCCTCTCTCCTCTCGCAGAGCAGCCAATTGGCAATGGATCAATGCAGGATAGAGTCAGCAGGAGGGCAGCGAGATGAATTATTTCCCTCTGGGAGGAGGAGGGCAGAGCCCAGATCTGCCCCACAACCCACAGGCAGGGTGCTATAGGGCGAGCTTAGGGGTGGGTCAGCCTGGCAGGATGCGTTCGCCGCATCCCCCACACCCCATGCGTGGCTGTGAGGGCAATTAGCTGGGTTAATTTAGCCCTGGGATGAGGGAAGAAGACGACGTGGAGGCTCTCTGCCCATCTGCAAAGGGCTTTGGGTCAGGAACACATCTACAGGAGAACGCTCGTGCAGGGAAATCTGAATTAGCGGAGGCTTTGAGTTGAAAGTGCATTAATTTAAAGTGCACTGGAAGTGCATGCAAAATGCATGCAAAGTGCACTCTGCTCGGAACGAAAGCACTCCTCAGTCAATGGGAGGTGATTTACTGCTGCTCCCTTGGCGGTCGGGGCAGAATCCATCTCTCCTTTCCCGCAGGTTGCTGTGCAGAACCGGGCTGGGAAGAGAATCTTTGGCTTACGGGATGCAGAGCTGCAATTCCCAGCTATGGGAGGAGGACGGGCAGAGCAGTGCAAGATGCTGAGAGACAGCAGGGATGGGAGGAGAAGGGAAAAGTGTGCTTGGATAAAACACAAGGCGTCCTGCAGCCCGGTGCAGCCTTTGTTTGCAGGGTGGGCTGACGGCCGTGCAGGAGCTGCAGAGCCCCACCGACGCTGCAAAATAGAGGTGTGGTGTTAAAATGAGCTGAGTGCCACAAGTTGGGCTTAAAGCCCAAAGGGCTGAGCTTGGAATGAGTGCTCTCTTGAAATATGTGGGTTGGGGCGTGCCAAAATGCCACAGAAAATCCCCTTGGTTTGGGGCTGTGTCACATTGGGTGGCATTGCTGTTCTCTGCCACGAGAGAAATGCCAAGGGGGGGAATTTGGGCCTTTGATGATGAAAGCTAATGGGTGTGAGCAGCAGCAAATCCCTTCTGAAACAGAGCAGCCGAAAAACAAAGAGGGATGAAGCAAAGCAGCACGGCACCGAAACCAAACCCTGGTGAGGAAAAGGGTGGAAAATAGTTGAGCTCTCCTAAAGTTCAGTGTGAAATCCAATAATCCACAAGCGGGGCTGAGTTCCTCCGTGCAGAGCTGGGGCTGTGAGCTGCCTGTCTGGGATTGGCAGCAGAGCGAGCAAAAGCAATTAACCTAACGAGCAGCGTGGCTCCTGTAGGAAGGATGCTGGGTGAGGAGCTCGGGGTTTTAAATCAATCTCGTGGTGGTGAAGGATGGAGAGATGAGCGCAGCCCGGAAAGGCGGTGCTGCTTAATGAGCCCTCGAGATGTGCTTTTAAGCAGCGTCCTTCCAGATGGGATGAGCTGAGTGTTACATCGTGGGAAGGGGTCGGGATGTTTCGGGGGGGGGGTTCCCACATATATGGGGGATCTGTGCCAGTTCTCTTCCATTGACTCCAGAGGGAGTCGGGATGGGCAGAGAGCAGAGGGCAGAACCAATTGGAAATGAACCTCAGAGGGCACTGGATCCGACCCCAGGGATGGGTTTGTGCCCCATATGCCCTTTCCCAGGGATGCATCCCATGTTGCCCCCCCAGAGAATCCCCCATTGGCACCACCAGGGCAGGGCTTCCCATCCCCTCCCCACTCTCATCAGTAGGACACCTTAACTCCCAATTTGGGAGTATTTTCCCCAAAAAAATCTGGGTGCCCCATCACCTCTCCTCTCCTCCACGAGGTGCCCCATCACCTCCTCTCACCATTCTGGACCCCAGCAATGAGAGGCCGCAACTCTCACCGCCCCGAGCCCCAGAAGTCTATTTATTACTCACAGCAATTAATAAGGGCAGGAGGCAGACGAGCATCTCTCCTGCCTGTTGCTAATTAGTGCTCTGCTGGCGGGAGGCGAGGAGGAGGCAGAGGCTGCAAGGCAGCTCGCTCGCCCACGACGCGTAATGAAAGCAGCACAACCCTTGGCGTTATTTAATTTAATAGGAGAATTAATATCTGGATGGAGGGCGATCGCTTCTGCTCTGCAGACGGGGACACGCAACGAGGGGGTGGGGGGTGGGGGGGGGGGACACACCCAGGGATGCACCATCCGTCTTGCTTTATCCCCAAAATGCAATCGGGTTGCACGGTGGTGGGTGGATGTCGGCGGCGTTTTGGGGTCATTTCTCCCCTTTATGGCTCAGCATCATGATTGAAATCTACTCCCCACCCTTTGCACGCTGGTAAATCCCCCCCCCCCTCCCTCCCCAATGCCCCCAATTTCAATGAGGGCAGCACGAGGAGCATCGGAAGGGTTGATGTCTGTCCATGCATGGAGTCTCCCCGGGCTGGGTGACAAATGGCCCCGTGACAGTAATGGCAAAATTAGAATCTGCATCTCCGTCCCCTCCGCCCCGCAGCCCGCGCTGCGCTGCGCTCCTCCCCAACACGCAGTGCAAAGAAAGGTCAGCGGGCGCCTTGCATGTTAATGCATGGAGATGGAGGGAGGGGGGGTGTAAAGGAGGGGGGGGGGGGGGGGGTATAGGCAGGGTATGGGGGAGGGTTATGGGGTTATGGAAAAAAAAAAAACGATGGGGAAAAAAGGGGTGTTTGTTTATTGATGGCGCTTTGTTCTGCGGCGGTGCTGTTGGGATGCGGTGGTGGAGGGAATGTCTCCAGATTGGAGCGGGAGGATTTGCAGCTGGGGGGGTCCAAAATGCTGGGGCTGGGGCTGTTCCAAATTGGGTAACAGCAAAGGCAAAGGGCCAGGCTGTGCTGGGCCAGCAATGAGATCAAAGCACGCTGCTGTGCCCCCAGAAATCTGCTCCTGAGCGTGCAAAGCTTTGGTGTCTTTGCATCCAATTGCACCCCTTTGGTTGTGAATTCCCCGGGGTGAATTGCATCCTGTGCGCAGCCACGCAGTGTGTGCTTGGCATGCCTCCGTGCAAAGGTGTGCAAGGGCGTGCAAGGGTGCGCAGTGACGTGCAGCAGCCTGCAAGGACGTGCAAAGATGTGCAAGGGTGCGTGAGTTGCAAGGATGTGCAAAGGTCTGCAGGGATGCGCGAGGGCAGACAGCGGTGTGCAATGGTGTGCAGGGGTTTGCAAGGATGTGCAAAGGTGTGCAAGGGTGTGCAAGAGTCTGCAAGGGCATGCAAAGGTCTGCAAGGGCGTGCAAAGGTGTGCAAGGACGTGGGAATATGGGGGCAAGGATGTGGGATATGGGGTGTGGAGGGCAGCATCTAGGATTCGAGATTTGGAATGAAAGAGGAAGAATGCAAGATGGAGGATTTAGGATTTGGGATTCAGGATGTGGGGTACAGGATGTGGGGTGTGGGCATGGGATGTGGAACCAAGGATGTAGTTTAAAGGATATGGGGTGTAGGGTACAGGATGCAGGATTTGGGATTGGGGATGTGGGATGTGAGATGTGAAAGGATGTGGGATATGGGATGCGAGAGTAAGGATGTGGGATGCAGGGAATGGGATACAGGCTGTGGGATATGGGATGCAGGGAAAGGGATACAGGCTGTGGGATATGGGATGCAGGATGTGGGATATGGGGTGTGGAGGGCAGCATCTGGGATTCAGGATTCGGAATGAAAGATGAAGAATGCAAGATGGAGGATTTAGGATTTGGGATTTGTAATGTAGGATGCAGGATGTAAGATGCAGGATATGGGATCTAAGATGTAGGATGCGGGATGTGGGATGTAGGATGCGGGATATGGGATGAAGGATGCAGGATATGGAATGCAAGATGCAGAATATGGGATGCAGGATGTAGGATGCATGATATGGGATGCAGGATCTGGGATGAAGGATGCAGGATCTGGGATGCAGGATCTAGGATGAAGGATACAAGATGCAGGATATGGGATGTGGGATGCAGGATGAAGGATGGAGGATGCAGGATATGGAATGCAGGATGTAGGATGCAGTATATGGGATGCAGGATGCAGGATCTGGGATGAAGGGTGCAAGATGCAGGATATGGGATGCAGGATCTGGGGTGCAGGATATAGGACATGGGATGCAGGGTATAGGATGAAGGATGCAGGTTATCGGATGCAGGATATGGGATGCGGGATTCAGGATGTGGGATGCAGAATGCAGGATGTAGGATGCAGGATGTGGGATGCAGGATGAAGAATGTGGGATGCGGGATGTGGGATGCAGGACATGGGATGCAGGATATGGGATGCAGGGTATGGGATGCAAGATGCAGGTTATGGGATGCAGAATGTGGGATGCGGGATGTGGGATGCGGGATGTGGGATGCAGGATACAGGACGTGGGATACAGGATATGGGATGCAGGATGTAGGGTGCAGGATGTGGGATGCGGGATCTGGGGTGCAGGATGTGGAATGCAGGATGTGGGATGCAGGATATGGGATATGGGATGCAGGACATGGGATAGAACATGGGATGCAGGATGTGGGATGCAGGATGTGGGATGCAGGATGTGGGATACAGGACGTGGGATGCAGGACATGGGATGCAGGATGCAGGATATGGGATGCAGGATATGGGATGCAGGACATGGGATGCAGGACATGGGATGCAGGATGTGGGATGCAGGATATGGGATGCACGATATGGGATGCAGGACGTGGGATGCAGGATATGGGATGCAGGACGTGGGATGCAGGACGTGGGATGCAGGATATGGGATGCAGGATATGGGATGCACGATATGGGATGCAGGATGTGGGATGCAGGATGTGGGATGCAGGATATGGGATGCAGGATATGGGATGCAGGATGTGGGATGCAGGATGTGGGATGCAGGATATGGGATGCAGGACGTGGGATGCAGGATATGGGATGCAGGATATGGGATGCAGGATGTGGGATGCAGGTCGTGGGATGCAGGATATGGGATGCAGGACGTGGGATGCAGGATATGGCATGCAGGACATGGGATGCAGGATATGGGATGCAGGACGTGGGATGCAGGATGTGGGATGCAGGATATGGGATGCAGGACATGGGATGCAGGATGTGGGATGCAGGATATGGGATGCACGATATGGGATGCAGGACGTGGGATGCAGGAAGTGGAATGCAGGACGTGGGATGCAGGATATGGGATGCAGGATATGGGATGCAGGACATGGGATGCAGGATGTGGGATGCAGGATATGGGATGCAGGACGTGGGATGCAGGATATGGGATGCAGGACGTGGGATGCAGGATATGGGATGCAGGATATGGGATGCAGGACGTGGGATGCAGGATATGGGATGCAGGACGTGGGATGCAGGATATGGGATGCAGGATATGGGATGCAGGATGTGGGATGCAGGACATGGGATGCAGGACGTGGGATGCAGGATATGGGATGCAGGATATGGGATGCAGGACATGGGATGCAGGATGTGGGATGCAGGATATGGGATGCAGGACGTGGGATGCAGGATATGGGATGCAGGATGTGGGATGCAGGATATGGGATGCAGGATATGGGATGCAGGACGTGGGATGCAGGATATGGGATGCAGGATATGGGATGCAGGATATGGGATGCAGGACGTGGGATGCAGGATATGGGATGCAGGATGTGGGATGCAGGACATGGGATGCAGGACGTGGGATGCAGGATATGGGATGCAGGATATGGGATGCAGGACATGGGATGCAGGATATGGGATGCAGGATGTGGGATGCAGGTCGTGGGATGCAGGATATGGGATGCAGGACGTGGGATGCAGGATATGGGATGCAGGATGTGGGATGCAGGACATGGGATGCAGGACGTGGGATGCAGGATATGGGATGCAGGATATGGGATGCAGGACATGGGATGCAGGATATGGGATGCAGGATGTGGGATGCAGGTCGTGGGATGCAGGATATGGCATGCAGGACATGGGATGCAGGTCGTGGGATGCAGGACATGGGATGCAGGACGTGGGATGCAGGATATGGGATGCAGGATATGGGATGCAGGACGTGGGATGCAGGATATGGGATGCAGGATGTGGGATGCAGGACATGGGATGCAGGACGTGGGATGCAGGATATGGGATGCAGGATATGGGATGCAGGACATGGGATGCAGGATATGGGATGCAGGATGTGGGATGCAGGTCGTGGGATGCAGGATATGGGATGCAGGACGTGGGATGCAGGATATGGGATGCAGGATGTGGGATGCAGGACATGGGATGCAGGACGTGGGATGCAGGATATGGGATGCAGGATATGGGATGCAGGACATGGGATGCAGGATGTGGGATGCAGGATATGGGATGCAGGACGTGGGATGCAGGATATGGGATGCAGGACGTGGGATGCAGGATATGGGATGCAGGATATGGGATGCAGGACGTGGGATGCAGGATATGGGATGCAGGACGTGGGATGCAGGATATGGGATGCAGGATATGGGATGCAGGATGTGGGATGCAGGACATGGGATGCAGGACGTGGGATGCAGGATATGGGATGCAGGATATGGGATGCAGGACATGGGATGCAGGATGTGGGATGCAGGATATGGGATGCAGGACGTGGGATGCAGGATATGGGATGCAGGATGTGGGATGCAGGATATGGGATGCAGGATATGGGATGCAGGACGTGGGATGCAGGATATGGGATGCAGGATATGGGATGCAGGATATGGGATGCAGGACGTGGGATGCAGGATATGGGATGCAGGATGTGGGATGCAGGACATGGGATGCAGGACGTGGGATGCAGGATATGGGATGCAGGATATGGGATGCAGGACATGGGATGCAGGACGTGGGATGCAGGATATGGGATGCAGGATATGGGATGCAGGACATGGGATGCAGGATGTGGGATGCAGGATATGGGATGCAGGACGTGGGATGCAGGATATGGGATGCAGGATGTGGGATGCAGGATATGGGATGCAGGATATGGGATGCAGGACGTGGGATGCAGGACATGGGATGCAGGACGTGGGATGCAGGATATGGGATGCAGGATATGGGATGCAGGACATGGGATGCAGGATGTGGGATGCAGGATATGGGATGCAGGACGTGGGATGCAGGATATGGGATGCAGGATGTGGGATGCAGGACATGGGATGCAGGACGTGGGATGCAGGATATGGGATGCAGGATATGGGATGCAGGACATGGGATGCAGGATATGGGATGCAGGATGTGGGATGCAGGTCGTGGGATGCAGGATATGGGATGCAGGACGTGGGATGCAGGATATGGGATGCAGGATGTGGGATGCAGGACATGGGATGCAGGACGTGGGATGCAGGATATGGGATGCAGGATATGGGATGCAGGACATGGGATGCAGGATATGGGATGCAGGATGTGGGATGCAGGTCGTGGGATGCAGGATATGGCATGCAGGACATGGGATGCAGGTCGTGGGATGCAGGACATGGGATGCAGGACGTGGGATGCAGGATATGGGATGCAGGATATGGGATGCAGGATGTGGGATGCAGGACGTGGGATGCAGGATATGGGATGCAGGATGTGGGATGCAGGATATGGGATGCAGGACATGGGATGCAGGATATGGGATGCAGGACGTGGGATGCAGGTCGTGGGATGCAGGATATGGGATGCAGGACGTGGGATGCAGGATATGGCATGCAGGACATGGGATGCAGGATATGGGATGCAGGACGTGGGATGCAGGATGTGGGATGCAGGATATGGGATGCAGGACGTGGGATGCAGGATGTGGGATGCAGGACATGGGATGCAGGACGTGGGATGCAGGACGTGGGATGCAGGATGTGGGATGCAGGACGTGGGATGCAGGATATGGGATGCAGGACGTGGGATGCAGGATATGGGATGCAGGATGTGGGATGCAGGATGTGGGATGCAGGATGTGGGATGCAGGATATGGGATGCAGGATGCAGCCGCGGGCTGCGGTCGGGGTGGGGAAGCTGCGGGGCCGCATTGTGCGGGGCTGCAGCGGGCGGCCGCACACAAACAGGGAGATGAAAAGGGTGAGAGGCCCCACGAGCGCGGGCTGTCGGGCTGATGGATGGGGGTGAGCGCGGGGTGAAGCCCCTCCTTCCCCAGAGCCGCAAGATGGCAAAGCGATGCGAGGAACAACAGAGCAGCGTTCGACGAGAGAGAGGCCAGAAAACCGCCTGGAAACGAGGAAAAACATTTTATTGCTCCGCTCCTCCTCGGCCCGGCGGCTGCTTTTGTTTGGTTTTGGAGATGCGGAGTTGTGTGGTTTTGGTTTTTTTTATTTTTTTTCTCCTTTTTCGAGCTGTTTGAATGCGAATAAAGAAGCGCGGCGAGGACGCGTCAATGGCAGTGAGAACTGCCGTCTGTTTACATCGCCGTTGGCTTCGGAAAGAATAACCCACAGAAAGGATGGGGGTGGGGAGGGGGGTGCAAAAACGGCTTTGGGGGTCGGGAGGTGGGGAGGGGAATCCCCCAAAAAAACACCCTGAGATGGAAATGCGGGGTTCGGCAAAGGGGCCTCAAAGCGGTTTCTTTCTCAACCTTTTGCTGTGTGGGGATGGGTTGCTTTTTTTTGGGGGGGGGGAGGATGGAAGGAGTGTGGAGGTGACCCTAAAACGATCCCGCTTCGTCCCCCATCATCCCCCAAACGGGACGGAGTAAAGTGGGAAACTGCTTTTATCGCCTCGTCCCCATTTAACGGCCCGGCGGTGCGATGGGGGATGCTGTAGGGTGGGATTTTAATGCCGTTCATAAGAACTGCAGCAGCTTTCCCTGCTCCGTCCCTATGCCAGCAGCACAACCACCCCTTCCCCAGGCACGGGAGGGGGGATTCGAACCGGGGGGGGCGGGAAGGGGGTCCCATTTTTTTTGGGGGGGGGCCCAACCCAAACTGAGGGTCGAAGGTTGCATTGAGCAGCTCAACCCCACTTTTACTCCTTTGCTTTTGGGGACGGGTCTGGATTTGGGGTCCCCCCCCCTCCCCACCGCCCTGCATAAGGGTCTGCTCTTCTTATATCCTCCCCCCCTCCCCTCACTTTTGCTTTATGGCCACCCCTCCCCATCCATCCCGCCGTCCCTCATCCGCAGGGTGACAGCGGGATGGAATTCTGCCCGCAGAGTAACGCTGCGGGTTCGGCGCCGGGATCACAGCATCCAGCCCAGGAACAATGGGGCTGAAGGAGGGGGGCGAGGGGGGGGGTGGAATTGTGGGGGGTGTGGTGCTGAGCCCTCTGGATACAGATTGGCGCTGGGAACCCGAAAACAAACCCCAAATGTGCTTTAAAAGCGGGTCGAGATCTATAGGAGACCCATAGGAGATGCAGAGCAAACAGGGGGGAGGGGTTGGGGTGGGGGTTATCTGGAGGTGGGCTCCAGCTATTAGATTTTGGGGGGGGGGGAAGAGATAAACCCCAAATGTGGTCCTTTGGGAGGGTCGTGCAGACCCATAGATGGAGAGAAATGGGGACATGGAGACAGAAATGGGGACGTACAGACAGAAATGGGGACGTACAGACGCACTGATGGCTAGAAATGGGGACATGTGGGGACATACAGACATGCAGACGTAGAGAAACGGGGATGCACGGACACACAGACACACAGAAAGTGGGACGTACGGACAGACAGACAGATAGAGATGACATACAGACACACAGACACGCAGAAAGTGGGATGTACGGACAGACAGACGGATAGAGATGACACACAGACACA